>NC_088805.1:15345835-15970835 GCF_011386835.1 Chrysemys picta bellii | reverse complement strand
AATGAGACTCTGGATAGTAACACATACATGAGAGCAGCGTTCAATTTGAAACGGGGTCTGGATCAGGGGAGCGTACAGATGGCTGAAAGCCAATTGTGGCCTTCTGGGTGAGATGTGCTTGGCAGGACTAGAGGATTCGGCTCAGTATCTTCAGTGAAGTAGGATAACAGGTAAATAATTATCTCTTCTCGATAGGTACCATCTGTGCAGGTTTCTCACTGCTGCAAAGCTGGTCATTCAAGGATCTCCTCAGACAAAAAAGAACAAAAATAAAACTGCCGCTAGTGGAAAGAACAAGGCCCATGCCAAAAATGTGAACACGCTTTTTTGTTTTTAAACAGGGGAAGATGAGAGCTCCACAAAACACCATGGGTACAAACATGGCTGCAGCATTGTTTCAGGTTTCACCTGTTGGCCCTTGCATCCTCTTTCTGTCAGACTAGTGATGACCTGCAACCTGACCTCAAGGTTTTAATTGAGTTACATGTAGCTGGGCTCCTGTGTACCCTTGTTGTCTTTTGGGACTCTGGGTATATTACCACAAAGTCTGGTAATGCCAACACGCTGGTAAGAAGGTGGATTGTGCTTCTGACACCCTGCAGAGCAGTGTCCTTGATCAGCCAATCATTCACCTAGGGGAACGGAGGACTACAAGCACTGTCAGCTTCTGAGGGTAGGCCTTAACTACCACCCAGACCTGACTGGGAAGCAGGAAGGGACTCAGGTTGATCAGCTACTCAAGGCAGGACTGACCCTGAGCAAGCTGAGATGGGAGCTGTTTTGCTGAACTCAAAGGGGAAGTAAAGAATTGACCTACTGGAAGTTTCCAAGGTCACAGTTAAGTTCTGTGGTAGCCATAGCGTGAAAAGGGGTGATTGGTGAACGTAGATACTGTCAGAATGAGGACTTGATGCTGCAACTGCCCAGTCTCCAGGCAGCCCATGAGCACAGCTGAGCCACAGCAGGGCCACTTGATTGACCACTCTGCTTGAGTGGCTGAGGAAGTCAGCAACCCTGCTCTTAAGTCTAACAGCAATAACTGATCTCTGGCTGCTCAATGCTCTTTCCCACAGCTACAATCTCGCCAGTGCCTGCCTGTTCCTAGTCTTGTTTCAGGCCTTGTTCTCAGCCATGCTACCGTCCCGTCCATCCTGCTCAGCTCCTGATTCCGGTTGTGACCCTTGGCTCTGACTTTTGGTACCGGACTCTTGCTCTGACCTTCAGCATTGTTCCTGGCCTGACTGCCTCTTCTCTGACTACTAAGCCTGACCGCCCATATCCTTGATGGATCATTTGATGATTACCTGTTCTGTTCATTCCCTCTGAAGCACCTGGCATTGGCCACTGTCGGCAGACAGGATACTGGGCTAGATGGACCTTTGGTCTGACCCAGTATAGCCGTTCTTATGTCCTGGTTCATGACACATACTACTGCTGACCTCGAGAACCAAAAATCCTTAAGCATATCGGGAGCTCTGCTTACGTCATGTTAGGGAGTTGAATCCAGGTGCAAGAACCCTGCACAGAAAATACCTTTATAGGAATAATAATCTACCATTTAAAAGTGAATATGCCCAAGGCTGAAGAAGGGTTGCGATTCCTCTTGTAGGTAAGTGGGGGAAAAAACCCACAATGAACATGAATAGTAGTCACTGCGTGAACTTGCAGAATGATGTGCTGGACCAAACCCAAGGAGCTTATAACCCTTGGGTGAAAGAGGAGTAGATTTCAAAGGATTTGTAATACAGGCACAATTAAGTCTAAGATCTTTATTACATTTTATAGATTAAATATATCTTCAGTAGAGTTTTATTTTAAAACACACAAAAGGGAAAAAAATACATTCTTCATGTACATATGAAATACTGACCATGTAGCAGGGACCATAGACAGTGCAAAGTCTTAACACAGATGCAAAGACATCACCACCTTGGACGATTATCATTACTTTTCTACAGTATAATTAGAGCAAATCAACACTTCTTCATTGCTCCAAAGAGAACTTCAAACCCTTCACTTTCAGGGGATTCTACTGGGTGGAGTGTTAAGGGTTTTTAAACTCACTATAAAATCTTTGCATTGCACAAAAAACTCCCATACTTCCAAGTTTTACCTCTGAGGATTTACACATTCATAACCAGAGGGGGATGTTCATTTATGATTGCAGCCAACTCCAAGAAAACCACAGAAAAAAATATACATCCCCAGTAGAGAGAGGAACTAATTGGATTTGTTGATTGTTGCAGGGTCCAGTAAAATGTGTACATGCACACGAGAGACTGGAGACAGTGAAGCGTGACTGAACAGTTCCTATTACTAGTCTGGAGAAAAGGCATTGGGATGTGACGAGCATAATTTTCCCCAGACTAATTCTCCTCGTCTCTCAGTATGGAATATCATTCTGGTAGTACTGGATCATGTCATATGTCCTACTCCTACAAAACAATAGAAGAATCGTGGGTGAATGAGAGGCTATAGAAATGCATCAGCAGATCAACTGCAAAAATGAAATCCCAAAGAAATGCACGATACATGGATGATAACCTCTAATTAAACTTAGACCTCCACATTGAAGGCACTGTGAAAGCAGTGTCATGATGAGTAACGCATAACAGTCTGCTCCAGTTTAGACTAGCTCATTTGGCACGGACGCCAGTCAGCTGAGAGTACAGAGAGAAATCATTCAATAATTTCATGATTAAATCAGCAGGTCCTTTTTTTAAAAAAAAAAACAAACAAACAATCATACTACTTCCCTCTCTACTTCTTAATCCTGAGCTGAATCCCATTAAGTGGAAACTGTGCTACAGTACAACATTACAGTTGAGCATGTTAGTGACTACAAGGCTAACCTGAGAGATGCTTTGTCACTGACACAAGGACTGGTGCAGCAACATCAAAAGGAGAGACTGACTTATAACATAGTCAGAGTTACATCCTCACTAACTGAACTGGCTAAGCATGGCTCTGACTAGCCTTCCACCATTGCGAGACCAAAGAGAATAACTTCTTTGCACTTTACTAAGGCGAGAAAAAAGGGACAAAGTTGCAGTTGTTTTACTATTTTATGCAATAGCAGCAAACAAACTTTCAGTGCTTAGACTGGCAAGAGGCACCTTAGGCAGCTTAGATAGACTCAACTCTTCTATTTAGGGGAAAGAAATACATAATTCACTTAAGTAGTATTCAGAGTACTGCACAGGGGCAGGGTCACATAAAAATCCAAGTAACCTAAAATAGACCAGGAACAACAATGGAAATAGAAGTAATCAGAGTAGCAATAGCGGAGATCTTAACAAGCAAACCTAAATATTACTTTTATGTTTGTGACACAGATGAATCTGACATGATCTTGTATCTTATGCCATAGTCGGAGTTGAGGCAGCCAACGTCAGCTTTTACAAAATAGGAGCTAAACCTAATATTTAAAATATATGTTTTGCATTTAATTTCATTTTCTCTTTAAATCTTTCATAGAATAGCGTAAAACTATTTATGTACCGGGGGGCATGAACACAGTTACCACTGGGTAATGAGTTAACAAGGCTTTTGGGGTTTATTGTGAAGCCAATGTGGTGCTTTATTCTATTCAGTACACTAAATACCATATCCCACCCAGACTGGCTTGGGCGAGCCAATCTGCCAAACTGTTGTCTTTGCTCCCCAAGGTGCTGTTCTCATTTTGAACCATTGGGCATTATGCAACGTCATGTCGAGTAGTCGGATGACTAATGCATCAGTGTGATACACAGGTATGAAGAGAAGTTTGATTGGAAAGACAGGAACGGTTATCACCGAGAAGGGTAGGTTATACTTTTCTCCACAAATAAGAATTTAGCACTTACATAGTGCTTTACATCTTCAAATTGCTGTACTGACAGCAGGTACTACTCTCCCTGTTTTACAGAGCTGAAGTAACTGGGCAAGGCAACACAGCAAATTGGTTGCAAAAATTATTTTAAATCCCAGCATTCCTGTCTCTAAGCCTGATGCTCAGTCCAATCGGCTGTACATGCTGCTTCCTCTGCATATATACTCCCAGCTTTCTAAAAGGCAACGAGCACGAAGGTCACAATCTCTCTTCATTCAGAAAAGTAGGCAAGAGATCCCTGTGGCCAGCCAATACCATTCTTTGGCAACGTTATCCCTGCATAAATCAGAAAGGATTCCCAACCCTCAAACAGCATGGCACAATTAGCTAGGTGCAATATTAGGGCTGGGGTGCCTGGCTGCCTTGTGAAGCCGTCAGGCATAAGTCACTACTGGAGGCAAATTGCTGAACTTGATTAGGCCATTGTCTGCTATGGCACAGAAAATCCCATGTTCTTTAGACCAGCCAACAAAAACTGCTGCGGACCAGCCTCAGCTTAGCACTACTCTACTCTCACACTAGGGAATATATGGTAAGGTACAGTATGGTCACAAGCTAGGGCCGCTATCTTGCATTACCATGAGGTCAACAACTACCGAGCTTTATGCCCCCTATGGTTCAGTAGTTCAACAAAATCTTTAACCCCCTCAGAGGCTAACCAACTAGTGTCCAGTCTAGGGAAGAGACCGGGAGAAGACAGACAGAAGATGCCAGACCTGTTACTGAGGAAGCAGCTCTGAATGATCTTAATGATGAAGTTTGCTGCCTCCCGCTCCGTCATGTTGGGGCTGAACCTATGCCTGTATGGGGGGGAAAAAGCACACATTAGCTGTGCTCCTCTGGTTCTTACAGTGGGGAAAAAAAAACAAACAGTTGGGTATTAGTTCTGTACAGCTTTTCTCCTGTAGTAATTATTAGCACCCAGTGTATTCCACAGACATGGACACTCGAAGAATCACGTAAGTGTTGGTACTCATAAGAGAAGAGATCAATACTGTAAAACTGTGGCTGGATTTCCAGCAAGAACTCTAGGAAGAGGAGAGACCTAACCAAGCTCCTTTTCTCTTGCAGCTCCTGCCCTTCAAACATCTATACTTTGGAGACAGTGTAAGTTGGGGCTCAGACGGTCTCCTCCCCATCATATGGAATGAATGAATGTCTGTAGGAAATGGTGACTGCAGAGCTAATGCTAGAGTCAGAAGGTTGTGGGTTTGATTTAAGTGCCACGCTAGGAGCTGGACGTACACCAAACTACTGATGTTGTAATGTAGTATTAGGGGAGTGCTGTACTGTAAGAATAACACATTTAGATCCTTGGTGCCTGTCCTGGTGAACGTTAAAGATCTCAATGACATTTGAGAAGAGTGCAGGGGATCATCTTAGATTCTGGACAACATCCCCCTTCTTCAAACAGGTTCTCTCCTCTATGGTTATGTGTTTGCTAATGCTGAACAGTGGAAGCGTGGACTTTCTAAATTCCCTAGGGGCGCTCAACCCCGGCTCCACCCCAGGTCCCACCGCCACTCCACACCTTCCCCCAAGGACCCACCCCTGCCTCTTTCCGCCCCCTCCCCCGAGCACATCCCACTCTCACTCTGCCTCTTCCTGCCCCTGCCCCTTCCCCAACCCCCCCCCCCCCCCCCCCGCCTCCTGCACACATCCGAACAGCTGATCACCAGCAGGCAGGAGGTGCTAGAGGGGAGGGGAATAGCTGATCGCTGGGGTCCGCCAGCGGGCAGGAAGAACTGCGGTGGGGGTGGGGGAGGTGCTGATCAGCAGGGCCACCAACGGGTGCTGAGCTCTCACTATTTTTTTTTCCCATGGGTGCTCCAGCCCCAGAGTACCCACGGAGTCGGCGCCTATGCTGAGCAGTTAAAAACTACTCTATTTACCTGCACAATCACAGCACTAGTTGAATTTAACTCAGTTTGTGCACAGTGCTTTGAAATCCCTATTGCATGAGAGATGCTATAAAACAATCAAGTTCTCCTTCAAAACATTTATTAGGCCATACTTGGCTAGGGTAAAACTACACCTGCTGCTATGTTAAGACAAACAGTAGAGGCAATGCTCCTATGGTGAAAAAATAATGAAAGGGTTAACGGATATCTGCATGACTTACTTCAACAACTTGATTGTCTGCCCTCGGAAACAGGGGAGCCCTGTATCCAACATCAAGGTAACCAGAGAGACCACAGCATCCATGTAGGGTCTAGAGAGAGAGACGGCAAAAAACAATTAGAGTTCTCAAACTTTTCCTGCCTTTGCTGGGTACAGAGCATAAGCTGAGGAATTCAGCTGGGAACTGGATCACACCTTTTACTGTAATTAAATCTACACAGTTTAATCCTTTTATGTTTGCTGATGGAGCTGTACTGCTGTTCACAGTCTGTCACCCTAATTAAATTACTGCGACAAAGGCAATTTCGCTCCCCTGTGTTTGGCAGCCAGATAAGCAGAATGGTGTGAGATGGATAACAACCTCGGGGAGAATGGTACTAAACAGTATTTGGGTAAAGTAACATTCTTTCGGCAATAGTAAAAAAGTAATCAGCTGGATCCAACAGCACACTGCTCTTAAGCCAATAGCATGGGAAATCCATTAGCGTGGTACTATTTCCTAATGCCTCTATGTAGCCCTCCATTACTTACCCCCCACCATTAGGTTTGCCAATTTTGGTTGGACGTATTCCTGGAGGTTTCATCATATGACAATCTTTAATTAAAGATTAATCTTTAATTCCTGGAGACTCCAGGACAATCCTGGAGGGTTGGCAACCCTACCCACCATCCACTATGTGAATACTCCCAACATTCAGATGATATTTTTGCCTCAATTTAAGACCCTTCCCAGGCCTGCCAAAATTAACACATTGAACTCTGCTGATATGACTATTGCTCCCAGATGGACACAGGTTGGGCTAACTGAGGAAGCTTTGATTTTTTAAGTTAGCATCAATAATAGTTAGCACTTATAGAGTACATCTTCACTGCACAGTTAGCTTGGGCTATTTTACTTGGGTGTTGCCCCTAACCCTTCTCCTGTCCACACATGAAACACTCTCACCCAAGTGGGGTTGTGCTTTCAAACCAGGCTAGCTGGCTCCCCTGGGACTACAGACTAATGCTCGGGTTGGCTTTCACTTTGGCTGGTAATCTTCCCACTTTTCAATTAGGACACAGGTTAAATCACTCAAGTGCTGATGATCCTCCAGTTGCTTCCCCAATTCCTCTAATGTGCCTAGAAGGCAGACAAGTTCTCACAATTCAATGAATAAGAATTGGCTCCACTTAGTGCAGCACAGAAAACAACAGGATATGCCGTCAGAAATCCTAGCAACACACGAGTGAGTGCAGTGCCCGTGAGGACACAGTAACTTGGCAAGGGCTTTGCAGTGCAGCTCAGACCTGGGGTAGGCTAACCAGGTGCCAATTCCCTGAGTAAACTCAACATCGAAGACATATCCACAGAGGGCTTCCCACAGAAGCATCTCAAACGCGTTCTACAAAAGGTGGGAAATATCAGCCACATTTTAGACAGAAAAAAGCTGACAGAGAGAGATTAAAGGGTAAATTTTCATAAGGGCGGCCCTCAACCTGTCTGAAAATATACTTTTAATGATTTACCCAAAAGATTCACAATGAGGGCTGGTCTACACTAAAGCTGTAAGTCAACCTAAGTTATGCTACTTCAGTTACCTACATTACATAACTGAAGTCAACGTAACTTAGGAGACACTCCCCTGCCGACTTCACCTCCCCAAGAAGTGGAAGGCGAGTACAGACATCGATGGGATAGTGCTCTGCCATTGATGTGGCTTGTCTTCACCAGACCCATTAAATCGACACTGCTGCATCAATCGCAGCAGTGCCGATTTAGCTGTAAGTACGGACAAGCCCTGAGATAGTGGCAGAAGGGGGAACAGAATCTAGTTCTCTTAACCGCCAGTGCCCCATGCCCTATTCAGTAGGCAATACTGCCTCCCTTGCTCAAGTTAGATGGTGCTGGACTGGTGCTAACACCAAAGTAAAGATTTAAGAAATCTTCATTGGGACTAGCTGGCTGCAAGTTGGACAACTGGACTCACCAAAATGTTATGTGCTTTTTATAATGGAAGTTCTGGCCCCACCTTCTATGGCCCACCTGATAAACATCACATCAGCTGGAGTTAAATGTGGTTGTCCTATTAGTGCTGATGGCAGAGGTTCCAAAGGAATTCAAAAGATTTCTCCATACCCCAGATTATTAACACCATACACACTAAGTACCGCGAAGCAAGGAAAGGGCTACACTGAAAGATCAGCATGGCAGGAATTCCCCCATGTGACATACAAGTATGAAATGAACAAGAAACCAGGAAGCTCAATCAGAATGAGAAGTCAATGCAAACTTTGTAAGAAGCCACCTTGCCACACACTCTGGCATTGTTAGAGAAGAGGAATGCATGTTGGGATAGGCTCAGGCCCATGACAGAGTACTCTTCCCTTCCCAGATTTTAGATCATATCCATTATCTGCTGAATACAGGCTGATTCCTTATGGCAAGGGCAGAGTTTTCACAGTTCTTCATAGTTCAAAACAAGGTTTAGATTCTGGAGTCATGTCTATTATCTAAGGGAAGATTATCACTGTTTTGGGGAGCGATGATTCCATCTGCACAGGACCTGGCTTTCAGATAAGCATGAGATTCAAATGCACTAAGCAGTAAAGAAAGCTCATTGCTGCTTATCCACTGAATTAGATGTGGAAGCGCTTCTGGCTGTGAGCAAATGAGGAGAGATGCAAAGCCTTCTCACCTGACTGCTAGGTACCCCCTGACACACATCTCCATGAACCACTTGAAAGGGGTGGCCTCCATTTTTCCTCCCATTATCATCACCATCTCATCTGTCAGCTTGATGTCTGGTTCCCAGCCCAGATTTCCACCAGGTGAACTTTCAAACATGAAACCAAAATCTGCACACACACAAACACATATAATAAACCAGTGAATATATTATATAGGTTAACAGGGCACTGATCGCTGTAGAAACTAAATGCTTAATTACATCCAAAGAGAACCAGGAATCCATGTGGAGACTTGAGCGTAAACGGAGTCAGCCTATCTTGGCTCACCCCCTAAAGAAGGGCCGTCAGTCTTCTGTACAGGCTGGAATTTCTCTGTGGTTTCAAGCCTTATGTGACAACAGCCTAGCTCGTGGTGACAGTTAGTGTCCCTTTCATTAGCCATATTTGACCAGAGACTGTGACCATTCCTCTCCCATGCAGACCTCAAATCACTTCTATCCCTGTGTCAACTCCAGACTAGAATATGTAATGCACACCTCTAAGGGCTACCTTCAAGATCTCCCAGAATATCTAATTAGTGCAAAATTCCCCTCAATATCCCACCTCTCCCAGAAATACTCTTTATCCTTCCTGGTACTGTCCCCAAAGTATGGCATAAAAATCCATGGTTTCTCTGCCCATGAGGATACCAGTCATGGAGCTGTTCCAATCTGGCTCTCCTAAAAGTGGGGGTAACAGCTGAAAGGGATAACAGAGGTGGGCCCAAGACCTCACATTATGACTACATGTTGTACGCACTCCTATTGCCCTCCTCTGAAGTGTGTTTGCAGATGAACTTGGAGTGCATGAATACAAAAGTAAAGATAAAACTTAATGTGAGGTGTTTCACAACTCAGTACATAAGTAAATTTCTCATTGACACATTAACGGAGTTCCATAAACGCAAATTCTGTGCAGAGGTTACACAGCCTTGGTTATGTAAACTTACCAGCTAAAGCACAAAATCTAAAAATCACCCATACAGTGATGAAAGAAATCAAATGATACTTCAACTAGCATATCTAAAATTTAAAAACCAAACAAGTACTTGCTTAAGGCTGGTAGAAATTTGCAAGTCTGAATTACAAAGCAGCAGACAATCACACATACTGTACAGAAATGCACACTTCTTTCAGACATCAGGAAATCTTCCCATCCTTTTGATAATCATGAAATCACTGAACAGAGAATGACTTCAAAGGAGGAGAATTCTTTTTTTAAACAATATCTTGCAGCAGAATGAAAAGGCAGAGACATACAGAGGGCCAAGGGGACACAACTGACCAATATGAATGATGTGCCCCTTTTTGTCCAGCATGATGTTGCCATTGTGTCTGTCTTTAATCTGGAGCAGAAACAACAGGAGGCTATAGGCAGCCATACTGCGGATGAAATTATATCGAGCCTGCATAAATGAGAAATTAGAACAAATTCAGAAGAGGAGAGCTAATGTGCTACACCTTCCCAAGAGCAGATATAATCCAATAAAGAATTTCTTCCATTTATGGTTACACTATTTTAAATGAATGACATTCTCCAGTTCTGCAACAGCTTCTGTGCATAGCCTGCTCACAGTTGAGAAGTGGATTATCTGCATCTGACACCATGTACAGTATTATGGTAATAATTATACAATATAGTGTCATGGTATTTCTTATAGCCAGAATGCTTCTCGAGTCAATATTTTGCTATGTCTGGCCAGTTGGTATGGTATGGTACCTTTTGGAAAGCGAGGCTTGACTCGTCTCCATATTGCCTTGTAAAGTAATCATACATTCCAAAGTCTGTCTGCCGGCCCAGCTGGTCACGGGAGGTGCAGTCAGGAATGCATTCAATAACACCACACTGAAGGGGAAGACAAACAAGACTGCAAAGCACGTTCCCAACATACATTTCTCATGGCTGATGGCAGCTATACAGATCCCATGGGACACATGGGTAAAAATTTATAGAACACTGAATATACATTTCCCATTTATTCATAAAAAAGAATGTCCCGAACTTTCCACCTTTCCTATAACCAACTGACGGGGAGATTCATGACTGCTTCCCAGAGGTACTTCTCTCTGGTGCTTTCTGCTGCTCGCACAACATATTCTCAAGGGAGGGGGGGTAGGAGTGTCTCAAGCACCAAGAGCCCAGTCAGAAGCTTAGGGGAAGGTGATCTGGGGATAAAAATTCCCTGCTCTAGAGGAATATGGGCTGAAAGACAGATGCCCCTTTTAACAGTGCTTAATTGTGTTCAGAATAGTTAATCGTCCACTTACCCCTGGGGCTGTGGCCACCACTCTATAGGGGAACACAAACAGGTCCAGGCCTACCAGCTGAAATATATTCTTGAAGAGATCAATGATTTGTAAAGCTAACATGTCCTGTTTACAAACAAAAGGAGACAAACATTAGAGAGATCATGCAACAAGATCCAACTGGTTATGAAAGTGGTCTGAAGAACAACAGAGCAAACAAACACTCCACAGAAAGTTAGCAGATGTGTACTTAGTGCTGCACTCACTGTATCTGTAGAGGAAAAAAGCAAGGGAGGAAAATGCAGTTTGGATGAGCAGGAAGTCAATGTACACAGATGTCATTCAGATAAGGTGTTAACACTGAAGACTTATCTGCTTGCCTCGGATGGATATTAAAATCCCTGGCATTCCTTGAGAACAGGAGTAGGAGTAACTCCAACATAGTAGCCAATATTCCCCCTCTCAGTTAAAAAGAAACAGGTTTGAATACATAGCACACATCACTTTGGAAGCCACCGCTGCACTACCATTATCTACACTTTTAAATAAAGTTTGCTGTTTGGAGTGTGAGGCTTAAACAGGCATTTTTGGCACTGGGTAAAGCTGTGTCTTGAACATATGAGATTTTCTTTCCACCATTTTTCCAGGATGGGGTAATATAGTTCTCCCTCTTCACTCTGTCTCTGTAATAAGCTAAACATTGACTCTAAGAGCCGCACGGAGAAGTGTGATTCTTACTCCCTTTTAAAACACAACTGCTGTCAATCAATTTTCGATTACTATAGAAGCTTTTTACCTGTCTGCAGTCATCGCCCACTTTAAAGATAGCTGCCTGCCAACAGATTTTCTTACTGTCAACCCCTTCTTCTCCACTTTCGTCTATGGAGTCAGAGCGACAACGCAGACCTGCAAATAGAGCACGAAGCAAAACCTGAACATGGAGCTTAATTAGCAGCCTTGAATCACAATAAATGACAGTACTGGAAACTTAACACTTCACTTGTCTACAGGAGATTTTCTGCATTGCAGGGTGAATTGTACTGAGTAACACTGAATTCCTGAAGACGTTATGTTTCCTGCAGTACAGGTGGAATTTATACATACAAATTATATTCCAAAATAGCCCTCATGGTCCGCCTGAAAAGTGCATGTACAAGTCAAGCCCAGGAGGTAAAAATCCTTCTGAAATTTCTGATTTAAAAAAGGATTGCACAGCCGCATTAACCTGAGTTTCCCTGTTTTCTAAACTACCCAAAGACACTTAATTTACATGCTGGACTTAAAGTTATTGGCAAAATTTCTTTAGTACACAAATATCTGCCCTGTTTTCACAAGATCTGGTTTGCCTCTTGAAACTCAAGCAACAAGCTTATTTTCCCCTCACAATTTACAGAATTCAGTTGAATTATCGTGCCTTATGTTAAAATTTGAACCCAATTTTACTGGAATGATACCATCCACCAAAAGCATGAAATTCCAATGAGTCACTGACTGTTAACTAGTAGTACAAATGGTTAAGAACTATATTACTGACCTTCTTTTTCAAGTTCACTGACTCCACACCATTTAACCTTGAACTTGGCCAAGTATGGTGCTTTTGCAGCACTGAAAGTACAAACACACACATAAGGAAGTTGAGTTTCATGTATCCAACCAACAAAATGTCCTAGAAAAGACCTAAATATTGTAACTAAGATTATCTGGGGGACAAAACAACATGATGTTGCCTCTGCACAGGAAAGAGACAAGGTAGGTGAGGTAGTATCTTTTATTGGACAACTTCTGTTGGTGGTAGGTACAAGCAAGAGCTACTCCTCTGACACACTGCTTCCTTTCCCAGACCAGAAGAAGATCTCTGTGTAGCTTGAAAGCTTGTACCCTCCACCAGCAAAAAAGTTGGTCCAATAAAAGATATTCCCTCACGTACCTTGTCTCTTTCATATCTTGGGACCAACAAGGCTACAACAACACTGCAAATTACCTCTGCATAGGAGTTCCGGACTTGTAGTCAATATCCAAAACAATCGCTTCAGGATTGCTGGGCAAGTAACAGCCTACAAAAGGGGAGAAGAGAACTTGATAGACATGAAGTGAATTCACCAGCTACCGTGACAGAGTAAAGTTCTAGAAGTTTGATAATACATTGATTCATGTAATTTTAAAATTTATATTGAAGTTAGAAATGGATACGTTACTGTCTACCATCATAGGATAGTCTATAGGCTGTAGCCTGCAGTCTGTAAAGGACACAGGATAGCTTTTAGATTGGTCATTAATTGACAGATACAACTTATCCCTCAAAAATCCCTCATAAGTACTGATATGGTGAGGGCCCCTTGTAATGGACACATGGTACAGAAATAAGGATGGGTTAGGGCAAGGCCTAGAAAGGTTTCCTTCTAAACATTTTAAAGGTGAGATTCAGAGGGAAAAAAATTGTCTTGGAGCAGTAGAGACTTTCAAAGTACGGGATATGTATAGAAGGGATAGAGGGCAGGGAGAGGGAAGGGCAGTTAGATGGATGTTTCTCATCCCTGAAAACTTATTTCTTCATGTGCGTAGCCTGCCCGCCCATCATCTACTAACAATATATGACACAAAGCAAAAGGTTTTCTTAACCTCGCTCTTCAATTGCACTGCTCCCTTCATGTCTGTCCTTCATGCTCTTTGGGGCAGGGATCTTCATATCTGGATTGTGACATGCCATGCACACTGTTGGTACTATACAAATATTTGTGCTACCATGTTCATGCTTAGCTTGACAAGGAACAATAGAACAAGTCACTTCTTAGCCCCAGGCAGCAAAAATATTAAGAGGCAGAGAAGAGACCAACTGTTATGAAATTCCCATGAATCACTCCTACAAAGTACAGTATTCATGCTAAATGCGAAAGGAACATACAATATGATTAGACCACTTCTTACCAGGCTGCACTTTCACCTCAGACAGAGCACTCAAACAAGCTTTCTTTCTTTCATCTCCTTTAGGGAATGGCCTGGGAAGAAAGACAATTTATTTTACTTACTGAAGTCTGTTGTTATTCTAGGAAGAAACATTTGTTTTGTTTGTTTAAATGTGAAAATCTCTTACTGCACTGCTGCAGCTTTATACACACTAATTCAGTATCGATTCTGAACCTTTTCCTATACTAATACTGATTAAAGCCTTTTCATTTTTAAAAACTCTTTTCTTACCTCTGTGCAGAACACTGGATAGGAAAGGTAGTCACATACTGTATGGTAGCTGGCAACAAGCCTTAGTAGTCTATTTCCCTTCTCTCCTCAGTTGAAAGGCCACCTGGAGTATAATTTTATTTTCCAAGTGTGTGTGGGCGGGTGAAGCTAGCACCCTAGCGATCTGGTGGCAAATGCACTGCATGTTTTCCAAGCATAAGATATAAAACAGATCCTTAAAGGGCTGAGCTACATGCTCACAATACATGATCGCAGGAGGAACAGTTTCTCATATGCGCAGGCTCCAAGTCCTTTTCAGAACTGGCCAGGAAATCCTTGGATTCAAAGCCCTCTCAAAGGCCTGCAGCCCTTCTCAGTGCTTGTAGTTTATACAGTACCAAACTGTGTGCAATTATAAATGGCCTTTCCCTGGCAGTCATAGAAAAGCTCTATAGAACAACATAACATGAGTAACGTGAAGCTGCCCAGACAAAATAGGAAATTTGCCTGTATGACAAATTATACCTACACACTAAACCAGGGGTTCTCAAACTGGGGGTCGGGACCCCTCAGGAGGTCATGAGGTTATTACATGGGGAGTCACGAGCTGTCAGCCTCGACCCCAAACCCTGCTTTGCCTCCAGCACTTATAATAATATTAAATATATTAAAAAATGTTTTTAATTTGGGGTGGGGGAAGGGTCGCACTCAGTCTTGCTATGTGAAAGGGGTCATCAATACAAAAGTTTGAGAACCACTGCTCTAAACCAAGATCCTTGAATTCTCAATCCAGGCTCCCATTCAGCACAAAGGGAAGCAAGTGCTTTGCAGCACTTAACAGCAACTCTGGTTGATTAAACAATTAATTTATAAGCTCCAGAGTTCTGTTCAGCCAAGGATGATCATGGCTGTGACCTGCTGACAAAAATCTCTGACTCAAGTGCACTGGGCGTAGATACACCTGCAGTGGAAGGCATATGTGCGCAACCACTTGAAGGAGAAAAAGGTGTTTTATTGGCATAGCTTACTCTATAAACGTACTAGAATAAGATACCCAGCATAAGCACCTTCTTACCAGAATAACTGCATCTGCACTAGGGGATTGCAGTGCTTTATCTATATTGGTGTCTAAACCAAGATAATTAAAGTGATACAAAACCTGTGTGTTGACAGGTCGTAAGCCATGTAAACAGCAAAATAGCATCAAAGGCCTGAAGTAAACAAGTTCAGGCTTGTCTATACAGGGAAATTTACCAGTATAATTATACCTCTGATAGTTCAACCACTATAACTCCCCTTATGGGCATTTATTCCAGAATAAGAGCACCTTTTTCTGGTTTAGGTTAGATCACTTTCAAAGTGACAGACAGGCAAAATGTCTGTGCAATTACATTCCTAATTTGTTCATGCACTTACCACCCCTGCAGGTGAAAATTGGATAACTGGAAACATAATTATAAATTAACATGTACATTTCCCAATTTGCACATGCAGTCATGGCAAATGTCTGTGGGCATTAGGCATGCAATTGTACACTTCCAAGGATGCAGAAGTCAAGTACCTGAAAGGCGTTCTTTATGGTATACAGCTAGGTGGTACAGTGGGTTACTGCACCAGCTTTTCATTTCTGGAGACCAGAGTATAGCACTTAGGACATTCAATCATGCTAGGTCACATCTTCATTCACATTTGTGCCCTTTACAAACCCCCCACACGATCCATCACATTATCTGAACTCTTTGCTTAAGAGGTGCCTGGAATGGAGTAGAAGACGGAAATGCCTGCAAAATGCCTACGTGGTTAAAGCCAGTGCTATTAAGCTATTTATTCATAACCTTAAATAAATAAAAATGAGTGGGACATTCACTCAGGCACCAATGCTTTCAGGAGCTAAGACAGAAATGGCCCCTTTAAGCCCATCCTAATGTATCCAACCTTTCAACATACATAAAAAAAGTCTCCTAAGGTCTGGTGACTCCTGTGACAGCTGTACCACTTGGCCTGATCTTCCTGGATTAACAAAATGTTAATGTTAATTAACAAGTAGCAAAATTTCATTTTAAAAAGTAAAACCAATTTGTTTTATAGGGAAGATATGCTGCAATACTTTCAGCTACTTTCTATGTCAGAGAAAGTTTTAAAGTGTTTAACAAAAGCACACGCTTAGGTTATGAGCTTGTGTGCTAAGCCACTGCCATCCTCTGGCAAACTTTAAAAAAAGTTACTTGATGTACTTTCACTGCCCTTCCTTTCTATTATTACTGTTGTACAGAAGCTTCATGTTCATTAAGTGATAACAAAATCCAGTGTGAGACATCACAATCTATCTCCATTAAAGCTGGTCTGCTGCTCCAGAAACAACGAATTATAACAGCACTTTATGAATAAGACAGAACACTGCTACATATGCAGGATAAATCTTCTATTTACAGTACACACAGAAATGCCTTTGTGAAGAGAGACATTTTCATGGAGATTTTAGTAAAATATAACGTGTATCCTTTTGCTGGAGCACATCTGTGGTTCTTTAAATCGAAAACAAAACATTTCCAGCAAGTTGTAATTTGCAGAAAATAATGGAAAACCCTGACATACCTACATACTTCAGTGCTGCTTTTCCTGCGTGAAGCAAGCTTTGCTAACTTTCCAGGAGAATGCCTCTAACCTATCCAAATGCCCATTTTAATGAGGCAGGTGACACTAACTAGGCCTGTGGGATTTGTTCTACTGGCACAAAAGCATCGGTTGTTTTACAATTTTCATTCCTGCCGAGCTGCACTTTCCTACTCAACGTCATTCCACCAACACTGAACTCCCAATGCTTGCTTGCAAAACAAAGATAAATCAGATTAATTTAAAACCAAAGTTCAATCTATGACCATTTCTTTATGGCCCAACCTGCAATGCGTATTTCAGATGGTGGGGCTACTAAAATAGTCATTGCTTACTTATAGTTTACCCAGGTCTGACCAGATACTAATCAATAGAAATATAAAGCAAAACAAGCTTTTGTATCTTACTAGCACAGATCCATAAGCTGCTGGGAAAATTTATTTAACTTTTGATACACCAGTTTTTTTTTTTTTTTTTAATCTTTCTGGGAATTCATGGTCTCAGATCCCATCCAAAGCAAAGCTTCCTATTCAGGACAACAGTTATTTGCAGAATAGGGAGCTATACAACAGCTCAATCTCCCGAACTCCCACACTTACTTGATGATGGCTGAAACATTGGTGATTTTATTAAAGAAATCAAATTCCCGTTGGTAGAACTCCTTGGCCGGCCCAGATAATGAACTGGTTATCTCTTCTACTAGCTGCTCCAGCAGTTCCCCGATGTCAGCTGCATATGTAACCAAAAGAAGCAAGCCTGAGTAAAATCTTGGACACCTACCCAAAAAGACATAACTAATAAGAGGGAAAAGGGGAGATTTTCCTTTGAATCACGAACACAAGCATGCATGCACCTACTTCATTGAATTCCACAAGAAAAAAAAAACCCTCAACAAAATGGGTCTTATCTGCACAAACAGAAGATTCATAACTCCGAAGGAAAAAAAGATGGGGGGATTCAATCCATGAAATAAGGAATAGGAGAGATTAGGCCCAAGCATGCAGTACTCACGATCTTTCTGGTGTCCCTCTTCATCCAGGAAGATATTGGTTTTCATGTTCCAGATAAACTGGTGGGCCAAAAGCTGGGATTTGGCAGCCGCCCACAGGATGTATTCCCTAACATAGCCCATCTGCGACAGTACAAATTCACAGTCACTCAGAGACTAGTGCCCCAACTTAATCCCATCAGCACCATCTAACCTTCACATCTATTTAAAGACTGGAAAGAGAAGACAATGGCAATGTCTGAGTGCTTTTCTAGGAACATGAAGGTGGCACCATGATCTGGTGGACAAGGCACTGCACTAGGAGTCCGGAGGCCTAGATTCTACTCTCGGCTCTGTCACTGACCTGTTTTTTTTTTTTTTGGAAGAATCACTTCAATCTCTGTGCCTGTTTCCCTTCCTTCGTTCAAGAAAGGGGTTAACATGTTCAGGACATCTCAGTCCTTTCTAAAGTGCTTTCTGTGGCTTGAGTCTTATGACTCCAGGGGGCAAGATTTCCTGATATGATGCATTAATGCAATGCACAGCACAATCAACGACAGTAGGACATCTGGACCCACTGGCACTAAACTTGGAGAAAAACTACACATGGTCACCTATACTACTGGTTTAAGGACATTGCCCGGACCAAAATATAAATAGTCTGTGGGTGGATGGGAATGCTTGCATATCTGGGAGCCAATTCCTGGGTCTACCATGGAGCCAGGTTTGCCCAAGGCTTCAACATGAACAGGATATTACCTGGTATCTATGTAGTACATCTGTGTACGTATCACTTTGCACTCTAGCTCCTCTCTGTTGTTAGTAACAGCTATTGCCAACTACATGCCGGGGTACAGAAAGTTTGTTCATGCAGACTCCTCCAATTCTATGATGGGTTAGCGATACAAAGAACCTCACATCTATTGAAGGCTACTTATAAGTTTAATATACATGGGCTATGCAGAGTAAACAAGTGCCTCTTAAAAACACACCTGTCTCTAAAGACCATCACTTTTCTTATAAATACTGGATATGAAGCAGCATCATTCGAATCCTAAATTGTGGCTATTCTGCTTCTCTTAATTCAGAGCTAATAAAACGTCTTTTGAAAACACTCTGAACAAAATGTCTGCATCATGCAGTATTTATACGCTCTCACCTTATCGTAGCGAAGGGCTTGCACAATCTGTGGAATGTAGAATAAAATGGCATCCTAAAAAAAGAAAAAAAAACAGGAATCAGTTAGTTTTTTGCTAGTATCAAGGAAAAATGTTTTTTTTAAAAACGCATGGGCATCAGGAATTTCATTCTTCATTCAACTGAAAGTGCATGCCCATTTCCCTCTGCCCACACTGCCCCGGCAGAAACGCTATTAACAGGGCTGATGAACACTTAGTATTTTACAGACCCTTGTAACTATTTTGACAAGTATTCAAAACCCCCAGCTTTACACAGTTCCAGAAAGAACACCTTTCACTGAAGGAAAGCAGTTTTACTCATAGAAGCAGTTTGAGACACACGCGGTCTTTAAAGAAATAGACCAAGTACTACAGCACAGAACTATGACGGACAGCAAACACACTGCAAAACAACTGAACCAAGATTATATAGGACAATCAATGTTGATTTCCAAATGCAGCTTCATCTACTTTATCTTCCCAATATAATGAGTCAATTAAAAGAAATTTGTTAATTTCTTAACACAAATGAAATTAAGACACGTGGGCACAAAAACCCAAAGTCCTAATTGAGCATGAGTAGGTTCTCTCTCGATCTCTCCTGGAACATAGTCTCTTACCGGAGGGAAGGACCGCAGGACTTTAACTCCATACTGAGCTGTTAGAGGATGAGGTGGGTACATGCTTGAAAAATATGAAAGGCCAGTAGGTGGATCTGTTGGTGCCCAGCATAGAACATGGCTGAGCTCAGGGGCATCTGCATCAATTGTGTGCCATGTAACCAGGTACTGTAAGCAGAACACGGAACAGTATGAATTTACAGGCCCAAAATAATTTCTGGTGCAACACACACCAGGGATAAATTTGGCTCACAATGTCTAATTATAAAACCATAACCTATCCTGCTACAATAGAGAAAAAAGTGACGCATGAATCGAGTTTTGCAAATTAAATGTGCTGCATCTTTAGGTGCTGTATTAAATAGTAAAAGGCATTTAATTTTCAGGCACAAACACAGTACCATTTAACCACTAACTGGTCTCAGGTTAAAAATCGCCAGGTGCAGTAATTTACACATATTGAACTGGAGTTCAGGTCAACCAAAACAGGGATACAGCTGTTTAATCAAATCATCCCCCCTCCCCCATAGCTGGTCCACTGGCTATATTACTTATGAATGAGTTTTAGTGTATTGTGGGAAGTTTCATATACTTTGGGGAACATACTTTGTAACAAGATGTGAGCACAACTCAGCAACCACATAACTTTGTTTGTGTAACCCTCATCTGCACATCCTATTTCCCTATCTATGGCTGCAGCTCTCACTTACCGAGTCACATTTACAATTACAATGTGAGTTTTTCAGAGTAAGGACTGTGGAGTTCTGTATGTCTGTGCAGCTCTTAGCAGAATTTGGGCACTGTTATAATATAAATTACTGTTAAAATTAATTACCTTTATTGCTTCAGGTACATCACTAACAGCTCCTGGGTCCAACCGAACCAGGCGGGTCACTTCGGTTCCAATAGCTTCAGTGTTTTTAAATCTGAGTGTAACCAGGAATGTGTATGTGTTAGTAGGTCAAGGTGAGCTTCAATTCTCACTTCTACTTTTGTGAAGAGAACAGTTAGACCCAGGAACACACATGCTTTAACAACAGAAATACCCCACATAAAATCCATGTACAATAAGGGACAAACATGCTGGCAAAAACTTACAAGTTGGTCAGAAATATCTAACCTCATTTTGCTAGTGTTTCTCTTCACACCACTAGTTGGCTCAGCCAGTCACAAACTTCCTGGCTGAAGAATTCTCTGTGGAACCCTATGGAAGCCTGTCTCCACAACTCTGCTTGTGTTGCAAGAGGCAAAGTACTTCCTTTCCCTTCAGGGGCTAAGCAAGCTACTTCTGTTGTCTTACTTGTTTTAAGGCTCAAATCAATTTAAGGCTAGAACACTCTTTTCAAAGAGGTTTCTAATTCAGTTTTAACTCTGTACCCACTGGCTGATGAAACAGTGTGAAGGTGGTTTAGTTGGAATGGTCTTCAAACATCACATCTGGGCTTTATGGTAAAAGAATTGAACTCAGGCTCCAATTTATTGAAATGGGCTAGGATCTTCAGTAGACTAATTCTTATTGTCTAATGGTCTCAGCCAGCAGTGCAGGGATGCAAGAGGGGTAAGGAGGTGGTAAATGTGAATGCTTGCCTTGAGTATTTCCTATGCAGCAGAGGGAATTATATTGGTTCTTTTTTTTTTTTTGAGTTGCATCTCACCTGGTAGGCAGCTGCACAGCAAGATGAGGGGAAATGCTCCAAGCCAAATTCACATTATCCTTCCACTGTTTCTCAGTTAGAGTGATGTACTTAGATCTCCAGTTTGCCACTGTGTTCTCTGCAGTTTGATCCAACTCCAGTTCAGGGGAGGAGAGTGGGTTGTACCAGGTGATCAAACGCTCAATCTCAGTAGCCTGAGGACAACACAAAAACAAATTGCTTTCTGGATGTAGATAAAACATTCCAGGTTTTTCTCAAATGCTAGTTTAGTCTATTTGTGCTACAACAACTACAAAATGTTAGAAATCCATTTCACACCCATGCTCT
This sequence comes from Chrysemys picta bellii, assembly GCF_011386835.1. NCBI lineage: Eukaryota > Metazoa > Chordata > Testudines > Emydidae > Chrysemys > Chrysemys picta. The sequence goes on along the minus strand of NC_088805.1, from coordinate 15,949,336 downwards.
TGTGAAACAAAGGATGACCTACCAGCAACGAGAGCAGCAGTGTCCTCCGTTTCATGTAGTATTTGTGTAGCTGGGTACCTCTGTTAGTCTTCTTAGACATCCCTTGAGAAAAGAGGGAGAAAATGCATTCAGTCGTTTTTCTACAAATACACTGAACGCAGCTTTCAAATTGTCCCTTACCGGCCGTCTCAGCAGACAGGAGGAGGACTGAAATGGCATGGAATGCTCCTAAGATGGGACTGAGTACACTGGCAGGGTGATGGGAGGAAGCCTGCACTGCAGCTGCATGTAGTGTTCTTGTTCTATGAATATGCCAAGTACTTAAATCTACAGGGCTATCGATCTGGCACCTTCACCAGCATTACGTCCACTTTAATAACTTATAAAAACAATAACCTGCAGCTTGCAACTGTACAAATGTACATTCAGGCACCTGACAAGCTACGTCCACTTTGCTGTCCAAGAGCTCTGGCACACTGATGAACAATAAGCAATTTCCTCTCAGGAATTTAAGCTACCGTAGCCTCTGGTCTTACATTATCTGCATTATACAACTAAATGATCTGGAGAAAAAAATGGCTAGTTTCAAAACATTGCTCTTTGCTCCCAGTGAGGCACACCTTTCCTCAGCTTTTTGCAACAACAGTCAAGTCACTTGACTCAAGTGTAACATCAGTAAAACCTGAGCCAAAATGTTAATGCAAATATTGGCCTTAAATGACATTGAATGGAAGTGTACTCTATGGTTACATGAGTAGCTAGTGACAATTAAAGAAAGAGACCTGATTTTTTGGAGATGGTTGACATGCCACTGGACAACGGGTAAGTATTTATCCATCCCTGTGTGGCCTGTTGCCGAGATCCAACGGTGATATCCAGGTTACTCCGGTTGTCTTGATTATCTAAAATAAAACAAAATGTTTACACACAGAACCAAATAATCAAAGAAACAAAAAGGGTTTTTGAGACCGCACATCAGTAACTCACCAGGAGGCACCAACTGGCTGGCTGTTAAATACTTCTTATCAGAGAACATGGCAGTCCAAAACTTGATCAATATGCTGATATCCTCACGTAGCCTCTTCTCCCCTTGTGTGGGGAACTTTGGGGGATAACTTAAAAATAGATATGCAAATGATTATAATGCAAGAGTCTAAAAAAAACTATGTTTTTTCTTCAGACCAGGGGCAATGAGTGAGCACAGATTAAGTCTCATTGTGTTTTATCCTTACACCTTGAATCTATTGCACTGGGATGTGCAGCCTTCCTATCAACTTCTGAAGGGTGAAAAAGCAGCCTCTTTGTGTCTATGAATAATGCAGAATTAAAAACTGACATACTTCTCACCATCCTAACACTGTCATATGGTGCTGTCACTTATATTACTTTAGATTGCACCCATGCCAGATACTAAAAAGGAACATTTGTCCACATATTGCATAGGGGTACATTTTCAAATCGGAGTATAAATTTCAGCCGCACACTCTCAATGGCTTTCACAGGAATTCCATGTCTAAAATCCTTTGAAACACTGAAAAATTTATCTCAGTAGGGTCTGTAATCTTCAAAACCAAATAGATTAAAAGAAATTTGGATTTCCCCTAGTAAGAAGGTACAAAGCACATCAAACTATTAATTCCTTTTTGACTTCTTGAGTATACATAATGAACAGCGTAGAAGCACAGGTGACATGGAAAACGGCTTTTCTTGGGGAATTGGTGAAAAGAAAATAAATAGTACCTGAAGTAATCAAAGGCAGTAGAATAAATCTTCTCTCTCAAGACATTGCGAATGGTTGCATTTGGAACGACATCAGCATGCAGCAGAAACAACCCGAGTGTCAGCAACCTAAAGTTCAATATATACAGAGCATGTGAAGACAACCCTTGCACTCTAAATTGCTAAGAACGTAAGAACGGCCATACTGGGTCAGACCAAAGGCCCATCTAGCCCAAAACCCTGTGTTCCGACAGTGGCCAATGCCAGGTGCCCCAAAGGGAATGAACTGAACAGGTAATCATCAAGAGAGCCATCCCGTCACCCATTCCCAGCTTCTGGCAAACAGAGGCTAGGGACACCATTTCTGGCCATTCTGGCTAATAGCCTCCATGGACCCATCTTCCATGAATTTATCTAGTTCTTTTTAAAATCCTGTTATAGTCTTGGCCTTCACAATATCCTCTGGCAAGGAGTTCCATAGGTTGACTGTGTGCTGTGTGAAAAAAATACTTCCTTTTGTTTGTTTTAAATCTGCTGCCTATTAACTTCATTTGGTGACTGCTAGTTCTTGTGTTATGAGGAGTAAAAAACACTTCCTTATTTACTTTCTCCATACCAATCATTAACAAGCAGGTGCTTGGGGCGGCCAAGGGAGAGGGGCGGCACCTGCGGCAATTCGGGGGCGGCAGGTCCCTCACTCCCTCTAGGAGCGAAGGCCCTGCCGCTGAACTGCCGCCGCCGATTGCGGCTTTTTTTTTTTTTTTTCCTCCCACAATTGCCACCACAGATCGCGACTATTTTTTTTTTTTTTTTTTTTTTTTTTGCTTGGGGCGGCAGAAATGCTGGAGCCGGCCTTACCCCTTAGTCATCTCTTTTCTAAGCTGAAAAGTCCCAGTCTTATTAATCTCTCCTCATATGCAGCCATTCCATACCCCTATTATTTTTGTTGCCCTTTTCTGAACCTTTTTCAATTCCAATACATCTTTTCTGAGATGGGGCAACCAAATCTGCATGCTGTATTCAAGATGTGGGCGTACCATGGATTTATATAGAGGCAATATGATATTTTCTGTCTTATTATTTATCCCTTTCTTAATGATTCCCAACATTCTGTTTGCTTTTTTGACTGCTGCTGTACACTGAGTGGATGTCAGACCATACTAATAACTATGGCACTGTCCAAGCCAAGCATGAACAGATTTCTTTAAGCAAAAGATGAACTATGTCAAGACACAAAGTAATATCATGGACTGAACAGAAATCTGGTGTACGTGGGTGCAACTCAATTCTCTTCAGAGTTGAGTTGCTTCTACCAGGTCTAGGGATAGTTAAATATGTAATGTCTGAATTTGGCTTTATGTGTTGAGTACTTCGGAGCAATGCAAACTTGAACTAAAAGAGGGGAAAAATCTTTATTTTTAAAAAAGCAGAAAACAAAATCATGAAACATTTTTACTCTGCAATGTTTGCCTAGTATCGCACTTCATGGCCAAGGCATGTGACATACATATTACATAAAGGATGCCAATTTGTTTTGTTGGAACGAAGGCAGCACTAGTCAAAAACAGTGCTTTATTGCGTCATCTTTTTATTCTCTCATAATTGGAATGTGGTGGTCCGTTTTCATGTTTCACTGGCATTGACGCAGGATGAATTATCTGAAGAGATTCAAGGGAGCCAGATCTCTCTCATTCAGACACTCTGGGCAAACTGCATATCCTTCACCATCAACCTGTTCCTGAAACTACGGCTGGAAAACAATGGGACATGAAAATCTCCAAGCTAGTAATCCAGAAAAATGGATACAATGTTTCTGCCAAATCTCTGGGGTGATGCATGAATTACACCAGAGACTAATGCAAAACTCCTGGTATTTGGGGTAAAAAAAACTTTCAGAAGTGCCTAGAATAACTTAAGAAGCTAAGTCACACTGACTTTTAATGGACGTGCTTGAGTCACTTTTGAAAATGGGACATAGTCTATTATATCATTCTAGGCACTTCAGAAAGTTTTATCCTTTGAGATAAAGAACAAGTCCTATACTCGGCATTTAGCTCTTTGTCCTCCTACCCCATGCTCCTTCTAAGAGAATAAACATCACTCACTTGAAACGGGGTCCAATAGCTGCCACGTGTCGGTTCAAACTGCTCTTTGCCCCTCCAATATTCAGAGACAGGGATCGTTGCAACAGGCTGGAGAAGATCTCAACCTGATCAGAACTGCAGTACTTGGCTATTTCAAATCTCTGCACCAGAAACTGAGGAAACGAAAACCAAAGGAAAAATGTAGCTCAATAAAACCAGAACCCCCCCTTGCATTTCTCCCATTCTTATGCACCTCTGCAAACATGAAAATGTCGCCCCACACTAGGCACAAAAGTACTGCAACCATGAACAGTGCTACTGGTCCAAAGGCACAGAGCATCTCATTCTTGGTGCCTGTTGCCTGCATCCTCCCATCCCATCATTATCCGAAGTGGACCACTGCAGAAAGGGGGTACTTGCATCTATCCAGATGTAATGTGGTGTGACCTCTGGAGGGCAAGGCCGTGGCTGACTCTCTTCTGAAGCAGCTAATGGATCTGCTTCTTTCTGCTCAGCGGAAAACAGGCCGAATTTCTGCTCCACTGTCATTTGCCAGGCTCCTGCCATTTCTCGCATGAACTGTGAAAACAAAGATGAGTGTTTGTTGCTCTGAGTGCGTTTACTTGTTTGCAGGACTTTGCATTAGCAAGGAGCACACTAGTTCTGAACACCCCACAACATCTGAAACTTTGAAACTCATTAGAAAGGTATGGGGCTAATCATCGCCATGACTAAGCCTACTTCTCCACTGCAGCATAGCTCCCTGCACATATTGGGAACTTCTCTCTAAATTACCTGAGAGAAAGTGCTGGTTCTCAGTCATTGTAGCTGTTTCGACATGCAGTGGTTTCAGCATTTCACTGGCTGCCACTACACTGAGGAGTTACCACGCCATTACTGCTAGATTTACTCACATTTCAAGAAGTACAACTGTTTCGCCCGTTACAGGAAAATAATAGCTCTAAAAAACGTATCTTGTAATTCAGGGTATTAATGCCAGAAACAAAACGGCATTGCTAGCCAAGTTCCTTTCACTCCTCAAAAGAGGTGTTATGGCAAAGCAAGAGAAAGGAAAACTCAGGTCTGGTCTATGTACAAAAGTTGTATCAGTTTCTTAAATCAGTGCAAAACGGTTGTACAGACACTCTTATTTCAGTTTAAACAAGATTTATTTAAGGTAAACTGAAATCAGATACTTTGAAACCAAAATAGGAGTGTTCATACTGGAGTTTGCAACAGTTTAATTACATTGGTTTAAAAACCTAATTAAGTTAAACTGGTGCAACTTCTGTGTGCAGATAAGACATGAGCCTGAAGGTACATATCTAGAGTCTGTAATTAATGCTATATAAGGGAAAATTGCCAGCACATCTAGCTTAATCATCCATGTATTCTGAAAGTGAAAAAGCTTCTCAACTGAACTGGCTGAAGGTACAGCAGGCGATGTGTAAATAAATCCACCTCCAGCAGTACATCCAGAGAGTGAGATTATCCACATGATAACATCAACTCATTAGCATACTGGGAAATCTTGACTCAAGAAATCAACAGTTGTATTTAACATGCCTATTTTGCACGGATTTATTTTAAATGAGATTTTACTCCTCTCTTTTTTCTTGAAAAAAACCCTAAATCATTGAATGAAGCTCCCTACCGGTACTTCTATTCCATTCTTAGCAGCAAGTAACCACTCCCAGCAAGCAATTGCTGTTTCCATGCCATGTTCAGTAAACATTCGCAGGGGGCCCCAGCACAAGTGATGCAGGAGCTGAGGGTCACAGTCTGAAAACAAACATTCATACAGATTTCTTTGACAGAGAAAATAGGAAATAGTTTTCAAGTCAGCAGGAAATTGGTCTGCACAATTTGTGACAATCAACTCCAAACAAATAACGTCTAGCTGTGACTTCAAGAGGTTTCCCCTGAATTAAATTTACAGGATAGAACACTGTTCTGCTTCAGTTTATACTCACTGGGTTTGTGTATATTGCATCTATAATTGTAATTTAGTGCTAAGAGCATCAGCACTCAGAAGTAGAAAATAAAGTTCCATTTGTTTTATTACCTTTGCTACTTATTAGCATTGCAGTCAACATAAACATGGCCTGGGTGTAGAGTTCAGGCTGGCCTGGTTCCAGTGCATCATTTAGCTGCTTGATCATCAGTTTATTCAGGTCAGATGCCCGACCTGTAGCATTTGAGAAATGAATCATTCCAGCCACCTGTAAAACATATTTCTTTGGTCAATGGTGATGAGAAAAATCTCTACATGGCTGACTCTCCCCCCACCCACCCCAACTGTCTGGTACATGCTGGAGTCTAGGTGTATTCACAGCTCAGCATGGAGATCCAATGCAGGCCTTGATGCTACATTTTGCTAAGATTACCAAGTATACCCAAAGAGGAACGAGGGCTTTATTTGCAATTGAAATATCAAAAAATCTTTACAAGACCAGAAGTGAAATGATCTCCTCAATGAACGGTGTGTATTATGCCCTAAAACTAGAAAAGAGAATGTTCATTACAGTCCTTGTTTAGATATACAGGATGATGCCTCTTTGCCATTATAGCTGCATTCTACTTAATCCTCCATTTGAAAGCAAGTACAAGTTAGAAAAGCAACACGACCACTTGGGGAACTCCATGAGTTCAGGAAAAATTCTATAATTACCTCTCCTGCATAGCGATTGCGCAAGTTAAGAGAAGACATAAAGTTGGAGTAATCTTTCTTCACACAGGCTGGTCTCTCAGTTAGCTGGGTTGCCTATAAACAACAGTTGTAATTGTTATCAACTGTTAATATTCAAAAATTGTTTTATCCATATAAACTGTCTGGACTTTTAAACAGATCATCCATTCAGTGTCAAAAACTGAGAACACTAACAACTGAAATATTACCATGGCTACCAGAACACTATCAAAGAGCATATAGGTTGATCTCCCTAATACTGCGTTATGCTGGTGTTAATGAACAAATAAAGGAATCAGTGGTGACAAAGCTCCTTCCCCAACACGTGCAGCCCCGTAGGGCTTTGCTGGATCAAGAGTTCAGATATAGGTAGGGCCCTACCAAATTCACAGCCATGAAAAACACATCACGGAACATGAAATCTGGTCTTTTGTATGCTTTTACCCTATACTATTCAGATTTCATACCATGCCACCCTACTTCTGTGGTGCCTTCAGAGCTGGGGGGCTGGAGAGCGGCGGCTGTTGGCCGGGTGCCCAGCTCTGAAGGCAGCGCCCCACCAGTAGCAGTGCAGAAGTAAGGGTGACAATACCATACCATGCCACCCTTACTTCTGCGCTGCTGCCTTCAGAGCTGCATGGCCAGAGAGTGGTGGCTGCTGACTGAGGGCCCAGCTCTGCATGCAGCAGCTGCCACACTCCAGCTGCCCTGCTCTGAAGGCAGCGCCACCACCAGCAGCAGTGTAGAAGTAAGGGTAGCAGTACCAGAACCCCCCTGCCATAACCGTGTGACATCTCCCACAACTCCTTTTGGGGTCAGGACCCCTACAATTACACCACCATGAAATTTCAGATTTAAAATCGCTAAAATCATGAAATTTACCATTTTTAAAATCCTATGACCGTGAAATAGACCAAAATGGACTATGAATTTGGCAGGGCCCTAGGTATAGGGAAGAGCAGCATCCATGAGGCTGTGACTCCTCTTCTGAAGAATAGCGTGGAAGAGGGGGAAAGGGGCAAGGAGCATGCAGAACCATGGCTCAGCCCTCCTCATGTGCCAGCTTGCAGAGCTGTCTAGGTGCAAAGGAGGGAGCATTCTGCCTCTGACAATAGACTGTCATGCACTCATCGTCCCCCTACCCCTTTGCATAACACAAAGGCTCCTGAGAAAGATGACTCCGAGTCACTACTCTGTTTGGGATCTCCTGGGGGAGCACATTTATGCCCTAAACTCAGGACAACAAGTCTTGATACATCCAACATTTCAGAACTACAGTACTTGTATTGAAATTTCAAAACAAATAAGCAAAAATATAATTACGTCTCTATATTCCCCTTCTCAAAAGGGCCAAAATTCCTACGGATTACAAATCAGTGTGATTAGCTAAATGCAATCAGGCAAGGATCATTTAATTTCTATTTTAAAATCACCATCCTGATATTGAGTCTTAACAGAAAATCCACATGGCTCAGCAAGAACACTGAAAATCCAGCATTCAGCTAATAACACTCTTCTGCAGTCCTGCCTAGTGGCTTGCTCGGTTCACTGGCAGGTAGATAAATTTGTGACAACTATTACATGCTTCGAATGTCATGCTCGTGTAATAACCAAGCAGCAAACCAAGGTTCAAAATAATAAAACAAGAGATGAGGAAAAGACCGTCAGCCTCTCTGATTAACAATGAAAGAGTTTTATTTTCATGTTGATATGCAGGGCCTTAGTCACTCAGATCATCATTAAAGGAAGAATTTCATGTATTGATTTGAGAGAAGTATATCGTCAGAGTATAAACAGCTAATGCAGCTTAACAGTACATATGAAGTAGTGTAATGTAACGAAGTCCACTTACGTATATGCACATGGGCAGTCACTGCCATCAATGGAAAACATGCAGTGAAAAGACATGTTTTGGGGTGGAAATGTAACAACATTCATTCAATGGCACTTGGCCAACCTTGCGCTGTTATTCTGGGAAGCATTATCATTTGCCTTTTCAGACATACAACTACAAGAAGTAGTTATATAAATGGAAATACTCTATCATTTAAAAATGACATACGTAATACTAAACCCTTGCTAAAAGTACATCAAAGACTTTAATATAAAGTTTTGTGCTTAAAGACACAAGATTTACAGTTTAACTTGTTGTATCTCTTACCTCCCAACCATTCAAATGAGGAAGAACATGGTTAAAAGACACATTTCCCTTCATTTCAAATCAAGGGATGCTCCAGAGAGGACACCTGGTATGTTAGTTGTGATATGCTTGACTTACAGCATATAGGATTAGTTTGTTGATGCCTGATACTCACCCCCAGGGTGATGTTTTGTCTGTTGTAGCCTGCAAAGTGGAGAATGCTTTCTGTAGCCATAGCCAGCCCGGTGTGCTGAGACAAGCCTGACACCCAATTCTGATGTTTGTTTAGGTATTCCTAAGAGACAAGGAATTAGATTCTTTTGAAGAGCACTGTAATTTTCAAGAGCAGCTAGCTCATTTCAAGTATTACCCATACTTAATTACCAAAAGATTTATTATACACACATCTGACAATCTATTTAGTTAGGTTTAGTCCTTGTTTTCCTTTCCAAATATTGCTCCCTCAGCACTAGGAAAGCAGGACTTTCGTTCCCAAGACATTAGACCTTTTGAAAAATCTCATCCTAGAAGCCTAAAATAAAAAGGGACTTTTCTTTCTTTTGTACAGGGGATAAAGCAAACCTAATAGGGATCTAAAGTTTGAAGCAAAGATCATGATTTTGAAAACCAAGCACAAATGTTCTGCAAAAAGAGGCATTTTAGACTCCATGTAAGATGAAGTGAGGTGGAAACACTAACTGTCTTGATCTGCTAGAAATAAAGACTGAAAAACTAGTGTTCACTCTTCTTTTACAGGAGGGAATACAAATGTCACAGGTAGATCTGAAGTACTATAGACTATTCTTGAGCCTCTCCAGAAACTGCCACATCAGTGCTGAGGGGGGAAAGAGAGGTAACAGAAAGCAGGTTACTCTAGAAACTCTAACCTGCACTAAAGCTTAACCCCCACCTCCCAGCACAGGGTTCACAGACATGTTATTCTGCTCCCATACTACCACGACTTCTTTTTGATTTTATCAAATATACAACAGCACATTTACTGGTACCTTACAAATGATAAATAATTAAAACTAAGCTGTAATTGAGTAAATAAATTAAAGTACATTTTGTGACACATTCTCTGATTCGTGTTTGTGCAAACACATTCTGCTGGGCTCAGCAAAAGGTATTAGCAGCAGGATAAAGTCCTTACTTGCTAACAGTCACAAAATTCAGTAGTTTACCATAGTCTTGTAAGTTAGCATGGTTCTACTGTATTTGAAAGAGAATTAAAAGTCTGAGAAAACCTTCTCTCTCTAATAGCAAAGCAGCAAAGATCTTGTGTTCTGATCACCTGCTGAGAATTTTAAAATGCATGAATTTTTATGCACGTTAGTCAGAATTTATCACTCTCATAACACCGAATCAGAGAGTAATTAAACCTCCACAACATTCTGCATTCTTAACATAGAATCAAAGGTGAACAGAATGGTTGAAGTACTCAACATTAATTTGAATAACTTAGCAAAGATATTGTTTGAAGATACCTTCAAAAACAAAATTAAAATGATACTGATTTTAGTGATGCTTCCATTATTGGGGGGTGGACGAGGAATAGGAATCAGAATAGCCAAAAAGATACAAAATAAGTATAAATGCATTTAGTCGAATTATACTGTTATTTCAAGGGATGTGAACTTTGTACTTTGCTGAGCATCATAAATTATTTCTTCACAAATTCAAGTTCGTTACCTGAAGGTGGGACTTGGTGACAGAAGGAGCCCATTTCATTGCTTCTTGAAGAATCATCCCGCAGCGTGCAGCAAAGTCCTTCACTATACTCTAGGAAAAGTGCATTGATACACGAGTCAGCCGGCCAATAATTCACAAACAGCATTATGCTTACTGGCATAGTAAGCAACATTAAGGGCACCAGCAAGAGACAGTTGAAGAGACTTTTAATGACATTAGGATATTGAAGGCTATTTACAAAGTGTGTTCTGAGAGGCAGAGAACTGTTACACTTTGGTAAGGTGCAATTCTGAAATAGGGAAATTCAGAATGAACTTCAAATGTCTGGTAGCTAAATTACAGCACACAAGCCTTACCTTAGAAGGCACCTTCAAAACAAGACTGTTCAGAGTGGCTGACTGAGACAAGTCAATTAAACTACTTTTTGCCACCAAATCAAGAGACACCACTTACCTCTCTGGATTCATACGTATCAGGGACAGTGATTCTATATGGGGTGTCTGGAATGTCATAGTATGGTTGGTCCTTGTGAATGTCCTAAAATAAAGTATGTTAAAGTCTCAATAAAAAGCAATTCACACAGGTCTGATTGACTTGTTCACTACAGGCTACACTTTTTGCTTTGTTAAGTCAGTTTGCTAATGACACTATCCATCCCACATAGCAGACGCTTGCATTTTGGTTTTGTTTTCAACATGACCATAACTATAAACTATGTTATGGTTTAAAAAGAAACATTAGAAAATAAACAAAATAGTACTTCTATAGCATTTTTCCTTCTTCAAAACACTTTACATACAATAATGGATTAATCCTAAATTAAAATAATCAAACAAGACTGCACACTTCTCACCTCACATAGGAATTCTGAGTTTTAACTGATTAATAATGTTTGTAACAATTTATGATCTTTGGATTTAAGGTGATTTCAGAAATGTAAGTTATTATGAAAGGTGTCTTTTCTTGGATATTATCGAGCAACTTAAAACTCCAAATAAGCAGATCTTCAGGCAAAATCGTTATCACTGTGAAATGAATAATTTAACTCAAAGAAAAAAAAAGGGGGAACACTACACCACTTAGCCACTTCATTGCTGAATGATGTATAAGATAGGTTTTGCAAACATGCACCTTCAGTATTATCTGGTATCTCTGTTCCACTGTTATGAAAACTTTGGTCAATATACATGCACTTTCTATCAGCAATAAAAGGGTTAATTAAAAAGTACTCACCGCACTAAGAGAGAGTGACAGAGTCTGGAGGATATCTAACATGGTCTTCAGCACAGTTCCACTCCACAGTAAATGAGGGAACCTAAAATAAAACAAGTTCACACTGAATAGACAGAGGTGAAAAAAATTATGCCTTCACCAAAAGGAGCAGAATATACACAAAGAGCAATGTAGCTATGTGTAAACCTATACCAAACATAAGGGATTAAGCTGATCATGGCTCACAACAGATTGGAGTTGTCAAAAGCTCTTTTTGAAGGCAGACTCTAAGAGGGGAGATTTCCAAGGGCACAGAGGCAATCGGGTACACAACTCCCATTGAAAGTCAAGGCAATAACATCAGGCTAGACTACTTCAGCTCCGTATCACCCAAGTGTGCCAAGGAGGAAAGGAAAGGGAACTAAAGAGCAGATTACCATTTTAACCTACATTTTGTTTTGTTCTTGATTTTCGGTATTTTCTGTCACCACACATACTAAATGCACTATAAACTACTGGCCAGCGGAGGGCACTGACGGCTTTGTAGAATTGCACACAGCATGATAAAGCAGAGTATATTTTTGCATTTATTTAACATTCTGTGATGTGATCATCTTGTGTGGATACTAGAAAGAGGATTGCAATAGTAACTAAGCAAGGATTTCAGAACCAGGATAACATTTTAGTAGTACTATAGGCCTTCTTTTAATCATCAGAAATTTTCATCTTTGCTATATACAAAATGACTGTTCAACAAGAACTGGCAGTCACGAAATCTAAATGAATGCCCTATTCAATTGCATTCTTCTTCTTGATAACCAAGTAATCCGTGTGAAAAAGGTAATATAGCAGGGATGTCTATACTCACTTATCTACAAGACCAGATAAGTATTTGTCTGCAACCCTCCTGATCCTCTTGTGAATGTGGTTAAAATTCACTAGTAGAAAGTGAGCATGTCTCTCCAGCTCCTCTTCATTCCCTTTAGTTTTAGCCTAGATATTCCAAAGAGAAGCATGACACTTTTGTGTTTTTAAAAAGACTTTCACAAAATGAACACACACACACACACTACACTGTAGTTCTCCTTCCCACATAGCTTACTTTATCAGCCATCATTGTAAGGAAAGCTTCAAACACCTTATCTGCAACAGCTATCACACACTGCATCATACCTGGAGAAGAATCAAGAAAAACGTTGTGCTTTGTTATAAGAATTAAATTTTCCTTGGATACTGCACCATTAACAGTTAAACATGTTTATTTGTACTCAGCCAACACTGAATCAAGCTGCTTTACAATTCTAAATAGTATCAGGAGGCAGCCGTGTTAGTCTGATTTCACAAAAACAACAAGGAGTCCGATGGCACCTTAAAGACTAAGATTTATTTGGGCATAAGATTTCGTGGGTAAAAAACCACTTCTTCAGATGCATGGAGTGAAAATTACAGATGCAGGCATTATATACTGACACATGGAGAGAAGGGAGTTACCTCACAAGTGGGGAACCACTTATTTTAAATAGTGTTCATTCCAGCAAGAACAATTTTTTTTTAAAGTTGAAAATAAGCCACCACTAGTTGAAAGTAGCATTTAGTAGTATCCTCCGGCTCTTATATGCCATAGCTCTGCAGAATAGTCACTTTGTTTATCAATGGAATATCTCAAATTAAAACATGAATAGTTTAGCGAATTGGTAAGAGTGGTTTCTACAGGTTATACTGTATTTTAATAGGGGGTATTTATACTCAAGGGACCCTTCCTACATCTTTACTACCCTACACTTGCTGCAGTTCTATATAATCCAGATGAAATGACAAGAGATAAACAGGTACATTTCTCAGTGGGGGATGGGGAGGAAGCGTAATTCCAATCACATTTGCAGACTAAATTAGCGCTATTAATAATCCAACAACAAAGTGTTGATGGGACCAAGTATCAACTTCAGGAGTTTCAGAAAAAAGCACTTGGGCAGGAGTTGCACAAAACCTCCCTCTGAATACAAATCTTTGGCAATGGTTTTGAGCCAATGGGCTATCCAAAACATGTTGAGAACCAGAGAGTAGTTCCATAAACTGCAATCAAACCTCTTTATGCATATAGTGACAAGTGACCATAATGTTGTTTCATCAGTGAAATTTTCATGGAGAAGACTGTCCTGTCTGATTTAGTCCTCTTCCCCTCATGGTTTTCAGCTAGTATCAGCTGCTAGCATAAACTTTAAGCAAATAAAAAATATCCCACACAATTTGTAGGAAATTTGACTGAAACACTTAGTATACCTACTAGATACAGCTATATTTATCAGGACTTATCTCCCTGGGTACGCACATACTGCACTGACTCAAGTCAAAACTTAATAATGACCAAACTACTCTAAACATAAAGGTGACTTGCAATTCTCTAAGGCTTTGTCTATACTGGCAACTGAATGATAATGCAGGTTCTTAAAATTGACCTAATTCCATTAATTTTGTTCTAAAAGATACTAGCCAGACAAAGGCTACTTTCTCAGGTAGCATATAGCCTAGGTAATCTTACCAGATTTGTCTTTTTGAATAGCTTTATCCTCAAAATAGCAAAACATCACTTGGAAGCGATCTTGGTCTGTTGAACGCAATACCCTAGGAGGATAATAATTTAACACATTCACACAAAACTAAACATGGAAACCATGCCTCATCCCTACAGTGCAGCGATTCTCAAACTTTAGCAACCCAAGGACCCCCATTTTGATTTAAAATTTGTCAGGGACCCCCAAGCCTCCCTGCTCAGCCCTTGCCCTGCTCCCTTCGCCGAGTCCCCACTCCATCCCCGCCCTTTCTCTGAGGCCCCGTCCCTGCTCACTCCATTCCCCCTCCCTCCATTACTCGCTCTCCCACACCCTCACTCACTTTCACCACGCTTGGGCAGGGAGTTTGGGTGTGGGAGGGGATGCAGGCTCTAGAGGGAGTTTGAGTGTGGGCTCTGAGAGGGAGTTTGGGTGGAGGAGGGAATTTGGTGTGGGCTCTGGGCTGGGGCAGAGGGTTGGGGTGTGGGGTGTCCCCAGCCAATGGGAGCCATGGAGTCGGAGCTCAGGGTGGGGCAGCACGTGGAGACCCCCTGCCCCCACCCATGGCTGCAGGGATGTCAGCGGCTTCCGGGAGCGGTGCGGAGCCAGGGCAATTAGGATGCCTGCCTTAGCCCTGCTGAGCCGCCAAATTTTTAGTGTTCAGGAGCTACTGGGAGGAAGGGGGAGGAATTGAGGGAGGGAGGGGGAGGAGTCAATCAGCAGGGGCCACAGACATCCTGGGATACCCTTGGGGACCCCAGTTTAAGAAACATTGCTATAGTACATACCCACACATCAAGAAACTAAAATACAGGAAGATTTAACACCTGAGCCTTTGGGTCTGTTTTCAGTTAAAGGTTTAGGGAAAACATATTTTGCTACTAGGCAAAAAATTCGCATTGCTGTTAGAAGTGGAAAAACTTGCACAAAGTTCACCAATTTAGTGGGTTGTTTCTGGTGTATTTCTACAAACAGAGACCCCACTCTTCTTTACATGCTGCATTTGCTCAATATGGCAATGCCTACCAGTATTTAAAAGACTGTACTTACAATATGTTTGAAAGGCTTTTGTGAATAAAAATATTTGTCCTTATTGTTTAATGCCAAACAGGCATACAGCTTAGCAGTTGTTCCCATCTTCTCCAGTAAGAGCCCTCTTCAGCTCTCACCCACAGACATTCTTTGATAGCAGTCATTAGGAATTTTGTATCAATTTAATGTACTGACTTGCCAGTGTCTGTTCCTGTGTATTTTTATTTGCAATGCCGAAATGCACCAGTCAAGAGCAACAATTGTATATTGCGTCTACTGATTCCATAACCATGATAACTATGAAGCATCATGGATGAGATTCTGTGCTATGCCTCCAAGAGGTTTAGCACAGGACTCGCAGTCCAGGGGCGAGAGAGTTGAGGATGTTTTAAACTTATAAGAGGTTCCTCGAAAAGCAGCATTATGGCTGTCTTCATTGTGCCTGCACCAGGAGTTTGGGGCTTTTGGAATCGCTTTATGTCACAACAGCCCTTTTGCCTGCCATAAAGGGGCCTGGGCAGAGATGAAGATTTCACTCCATGGGTGAAATCCTGGCCCCACTGAGGTCAATGACAAAATTCCCATTGACTCAAACAGAATCAGAATTTCACCCTATGTTGTCCAAGTCTGGCTGAAGGGTTCATGAAATGCCAGAAACCAAAGATTACAAAACCAACCTGTAATAATAAATATATACCTCATGTACTCTAGACGGTAAACAGACAGTAGATAGGTAGACATGGCAAAGTCCAGCTTATTGATCAGAGCAGACACTTCTGGAGGAGGATCCAAGAGATTTATGATGGTGCTCCGTAACTCATTCAGTTCAGCCTAAACGTAAGCAACTTCAGAATAAGAAGAGATAGCCAACGTGGTGGCAATATCTTTATTTGCATTCTGAAAAGGTTTAATTTAGGTTACACACTGATTATACCATGCCTTTAAAAAGAAAAAACCTTCACACTGTCATTTGCATCCAAGTAAAGAAGAGATAAAAAGGCACATAACACTTATTGGTGACACACAGTGAAATACTGGAATAGTGCATATGATGCATTAGTGCGGCAGCAGGAAACATCAATGCTCTTACTCAGAAGAGGTCAAGTTCAAGAAATACAGCTCAACACAGTTCATTAAAAGTGAGGGACAAACTGTCTGCTGGAGTAATGAATGAAGTTATACCAGCAAAGAATTTGGCTCTCAGTTTTACACTTGTCATTCATCCTTGACTTTTTTCATCTTACATTGTAAACCTGGGGTCCCCGCCGCCGGCCCCGCTCAGCCTGCTGCCGGCCTGGATGGACGGAATCCCGGGCCGGAAGCGGGGCCGGTGGCCGGGACTGGCAGCTGGAACCCCAGACCGGCAGTGGGCTGAGCCGCTCAGCCCGCTGTCGGTCTGGGGTTCCAGCCGCTGGTCCGCTCAGCCCGCTGCCAGTCTGGGGTTCCATCTGCTGGCCCCTGCAAATGTAAAATGTATGACTGGCACGTGAAACCTTAAATTACCACGAATAAATGAAGACTTGGCACACCACTTCTGAAAGGCTGCCGACCCCTGTTGTAAACAATAACACACATTTTTCTGTTACAGTCTATCATGAAAACATAGGGAGAGAAAAGTGGACAAATACCAAGCCATAGGCAATGGCAAAAGATGAAGGCTCAGCTAGGAGCCACTTTAATAGAGAGAACTACAGAACGACATTTTATTCCAAAACCAAATTCATCCCATCACTGTTCTGCAGATTTCATCTGCCAGACACACAAGGAGAAAACACAAAAACATCATTAGGTTTCCCTTCCCACAAAGGCCTGATTTCTGTAGTTAGCCAATAGAGGATTGTTGCCGCTAACAAAAACACACTTGTACTACTTAATACTCTTGCTTTTTGTTCTGTTAAGTCATGCACAGCTTACAGGATGCAGCAGTGCATTTGGAAAGCTGCTGTTATTTAATGAAGGGAGTCAGTGAAAACATTATATTGCTGTTCTAAGCAGCATCTACTTGTTACTATCCAATATATTATTTAAAGTCTGAAGGAGCATAATGGAAGAAACTGTTTCTTACAGAAGTCACTGTGTCATTTTTCATGGCAGAGTTGTACTGAAGGACAGATCGAAGAGGTTCTTTGCTGGGAAATGTAAGTAGTGGAGACTTAGTGGCTATCTCACATACCCCTTCATACCATTCTTCTGGCCAAAGACCTGTAGTAGAAATTTGGAGGGGCAGGGAGGGGAGAGAAAGACAAACCATGTCTAGGAGAAACATCCTAATATACTTCCATTATATTGTGTCAACTGATCTGGCTACTATAGAAACCTAAAATTAGTTTAGTGATTTTTCTACTGATCCTCAGTTGGTTATCGCCAACCTATATTAAGATTCAAACTGCGAAAATAAGTATCACCAAGTTTTGTGCTACCTCTTTAAACCATCTTTTCACACATTCAGGTATGTACATTCAAACTAATGGCCCACTTTCCAAGCATGTAATAGACCTGTTCAGATGGCTGCAGGTGAAACCTCTCAATGAATAAGCAGTTTCTAATTTGCCTGGTCTCATCCCTGACCCGCCCATGCTAGTTCACAGCCATCACACACTTATATTTTCACAGAGTCCAACGAGCCATGCCACTTGTGAACTGAGGATGTAAACAATAATAAATTGTACACTTCTGTAGTCTAGTCCACAGCAAAGTACAGCACTTTGGACACAATGCAGTCTGTCATCAGAGGTAAGACACCTGCCTTGTGGTCCGTTCCCAGTTACCCCTAGTCCTTCTAGATCTCCACAATCTCTGCTAAACAGCTGATTTGCAAACTAGATAAACCTAAGTCTACCGGAACATCAATGCATCTTTTCCCACTGGAAGTTTTACTACCTGATCCCTCCACAGCAAATCCCATAAGCACCGAATACAGCCAAAAGTCACGGAAGAGCTTCTGTAACCTGGGTTTGGCCTCCTTGATGGGTGGCAAACGTCTGGTGAGCTAACATGAAAAGGAGAAAATAATTAGGGGATTTCAATATTTAATCACTTGTTAAGAATCAGTCAATATAGCCTCATATTCTGATGTTGTTCTAGCATTTCAGAATTTAGTTTCTTCATCTGTTTCAATATATTAATAAAATCATGTAGTTACTGTTAAAATTACTCATATTGTAAGAATAGTCATTTAATTGTGTTGCACCGCCTTAGCAATAATAGTTTTCAAAGCTGATTAAACAGCATCTTACTTTCTGCTACAGATGAAATACTGTAGAGCTATAGACTAACTATAAGACAAAAGATAATTTAGCGTTGCAGAACATGTGGCTTGAGGATTAAATGCAGATTCTGATCACCACCTCCTGCAATCTGTAAGGTGAGGACAATGCTGTTCAACTTACTTTATTGCTGATGAACTCGAACAAGCAGCGATTTCTATTCATCTATCAAAGTATTACTAGAATTGTTTATTATTATTTGTTTTGTAGTAGTACCTAGAAGACCCAATCAGGGCTCAAGCACTACACACATCCACACACATTCCCACAGTCCCAAAAAAACAGTCCCTGCATCAGGGAACTTACAATCTAAGAAGAGACAAGACCAACAGGTGGATACAACAAACAGAGAGAAGAAAGTCACTGTGAAACAATTATGACCAGTGTAATGAACAGCAGTCACTTTTGAGTGACTGACTTTGAAACCTTAATCATGTTATTTTAACTTTGTTTTGTGTGTGTCATATGTATATATACAGTGCACAGCTACAGAAAGAGCTAGCGAGTTACATCATCCAAAAGTATACACATTCTTGCACGCAATTTTTGAGGAAAATCTTTCACATCCTGCAAGCCCACAGACACAGAGCAAAAGCAAGTAAGCACTCCACAAAATCATAAAAACCTCAACAAAACATCCACGGAAGAAGCAACAAATCACTTGGCAGAGACTACTAAGCAAGTAGAGGGGTTTTGGCTGACAAGGCAAATTTAGCAGTGTTTGATTTAGAGCCTGTTTACTTTGGGAGATATACAATTTACTAGCATCAAAGTTCAGATTTAAACCCAGCAATTCACTTTATTCTAGCTATTCAACGTATTCCTCTCTACACAGTGGCTTGGAGGTAAGGAACATTACTATCGTTTGAGCTGGATTTAAAATCTTAAAGAAAAATATATTCCAGTAGCGGGGGAGAATGCTTTGCCCACAATAAAATGAGGGTAAACAATACATTAGTCTATGGAAAAGGTGAGAATATAAAACTAGGAATCACAGACAGCATTGTCTTTCATTAGTGATTATTGCACAGAAGTGGTTTGCCAGAGAAGTACCTTAACCTCTAACCATATGGAACAAAAATGTAGCAGTCAGTCACTTTAAAAATAATGATAATAAAAAAGGTGAGCTATTAAGACTACAATATTTCACTCACTATTTAGCACAGATTTTAGTACTGTTCTGTTACAAGTCCTTAAGGATTAAATAATGTTCGGTTTCAATCTAGAATATTCATCTCAAATGGTTTTAAGGTTCCCAATGCGAAGATAATTCATTTTCATTCTTTATGTACATCAACAGATGGGAAAAGGAGAGACTGATACATTACCTGGATGCTACAAAAATGTTTAAATATTTCTCTTTCCATCTCCCTCTTAGTTCTCTATTTCATTGTTTAAGAACAGCTTTACATTCTCTTCTTAGAAAACTTCTTCCAAGGTTTTTTTTCCTCCACTCCTTGTTTTGTTTTGTTTTTTAAACATTTTGTCTGTTTTAAATAAGGGTCTTTGAAAGTCAAATTCAGGATTTCTAAACCAGTTTCCCGTGGCTACACAAATTACCTCAGATTTTGTTAAAATTAATTATTTCTCTTGTTCCAGATAGGATTTATTTTAGTTAAAGGTAAATGTTTAGAACCTGCAATGTAGGATAGTACCATTGAATGCCACTATTTCAAACTGTTTTCACCCCTTACCGTCATAGAACGGCATATTATCAAATCCTTCCATTCCATCCTTAGTTGATATCACAGCAGCCAATTACAGTTTTTGCATGTATTTTAGGTCACTAACCAAGACAATCAATATGATCAATTAAATATCTAGGGACTGTTTCTGGGAGCTGTGGGTACCCAGCTTCTTGGCAAGCCAGGTCTCTAGTCTCTTACACAATATGTATGTAAGCCCAGCTCTTGATTTTAAAGCCATAAGTTCAAATTCTACCCTCTGAGACATTCATGCAACTCAGTGGGATCAACAGGAGTTGCATGCATATAACCGAGGAACAATCTTCCATAAGAAAAACAGGTTCTACCAAAGCACCTTCCCTGAGGAAGTAACTGAGGCTACTTTCATTTTAATTTGATCCTAAACCCTTCTTTCTAAGAAAAACACTGGCATTTCTAATAATTACCAAAGCTATTGCTGCTCTAGTTTTAATTATATAGAGATCCCACCTTTGGAAAAGGAGTACCATATATTGTATAATCCTACACAAAAATCAAATAAATAATAGGTACAATGCTCAGAAAACCAAATATTAAAACTAAACAATTCCCTCAAAAATCTAGGCAAAAAAAAAGGAAATGATGAAGTGGATTGGAACAGAAAACCTATACAATTAAGGAACCAAGCACCTCAATATGGCAATATGACCTGGCAAAGTCGCACGCATGTCCCAATTATACTAATCTCAGTAAATAAAGTGCATATGTCTTGTGGGATTGTGCTATATCCCTAGATCTCCTTTATTCCAGCCTCATTCAATTCCATCCTTTCAAAGAAACTGCCCATAAACATTGCATTTGGTTTATGTTTAAAGTATGTTTTACAAATATAAAGCATTTGTCTGTCATGTTTTCTTTGCATCTCTGATGTGCTCTAAACTAATGATTTCCTACTAAATTCAAGCATTTGGAAACTTTTGTCCATCAGACTTCAGCCTTTTTAATTTTTTTTAAAGTACACATACTCTTACAGCTTAAAGTTTTATAATATACAAGAGACCTGGGTATTTTAGTAGATGGCTAATTGTGTGTAAAACAAGCTGGAAGCAATGACACTTTCTCCAATGACAGAAATCAACTGCTGTTTAACTAACTTGAAGGTCTCAGACCAGGACAGGTCCAGGCTTGAGATATTATATGAGCATGAATTAATTATACTAGGCACCACTAAAATGGAAAGGCTATCACACACCAAAAAAATTATAGGAGCCAGCCAACTATCCAATGTAGGACTCAACATTAAATTAAACAACCTACTGAAGAAAAGGGTAACCTCTTAAAACTCAGGTACTATACGGTTTCTCACTATGATATATTGTGTCTTCCAGCTTCTGACCTGTCACAATGAAGCTCCTATTTCATTTGTTCGTTCTCTCTTTCGTCATAACATCTGCATTTTGTGGGATCAAAGACTTTAATAAGCACTTTGAAAGCGTTGATCAAGCTATAAATCCCCGTTCGCCCCATGAAAATGAAACCCACAATATGCCTAATTTTCCACCAGGGTTCCATAAGGCAAATACTATAACCAATGACTTGATTGCTGAGGAAGACGAAGAGGAAGACTATCTAGATTTGGAAAAGATATTTGATGAGGATTATTATGGTGACATAATTGATGCTTCTCCATATCCCTATATGGTTGCTGAAATTCAGCAAGGAAATATTCTTGAGCTATTCCCTGGTAAAACCAGAATCCAGCGTCTCAACATCCTCAATGCAAACTTTGGCTTCAACCTTTATCGGAGTCTGAAGGAGAGAGCCAATTCTTCAGATAACATTCTGATGGCTCCTGTTGGTATTTCCACTGCAATGGCTATGATTTCATTAGGGCTGAAGGGACAAACACACCAGGAGGTACTCTCTGTTCTAGGCTTCAGAGATTTCATTAACGCCAGCTCCAAGTATGAGATTATGACAATTCACAACCTCTTCCGTAAACTAACTCACCGGCTCTTCAGACGCAATTTCGGTTACACACTGCGATCGGTCAATGATCTTTATATTCGGAAGCAATTTTCTATTATGGATGATTTCAGAAACAACATGAAAAATTATTACTTTGCTGAGGCTCAATCATCTGACTTCTCAGACCCTGCCTTCATCACTAAAACCAACGAGCGCATCCTGAAACTGACCAAAGGATTAATAAAAGAAGCTCTGGTGAACATCAACCCCACAACATTGATGATGATTCTCAACTGTATTTACTTTAAAGGTAAAAAAAAAAAAAAAATCGAAATTTCAATTTTCAGTAATTTATGTTTCACAGCACATGTCAATCTGAGGAACCAAGAATGAATCAAAACCCTAGACCAATGATTCTCAAAGCCAATCCACCGCTTGTTCAGGAAAAGCCCCTGGCGGTCCGGGCCAGTTTGTTTACCTGCCGCGTCCGCAGGTTCGGCCAATCGTGGCCCCCAGGCCAATGGGAGCTGCGGGAAGCGGCAGAGGCTCAGGGACGTGCTGGCCGCTGCTTCCCGCGGCCCCCATTGGCCTGGAGCGGCAAACCGCGGCCAGTGGGAGCCGCGATCGGCCGAACCTGCAGATGTGGCAGGTAAACAAACCAGCCCAGACTGCCAGGGGCTTTCAAACCAGCCCAGACCGCCAGGGGCTTTCCCTGAACAAGCGGCGGACCAGCTTTGAGAAGCACTGCCCTAGACTACAACTTAGGCCACAATAATTGTTTTTATTTCATAGTCCCACTGGGTATTAAGAATTTGTATCTATTATTATTATTACTACTACTACTACTACTACTGGATCATGACCCCACTGCGTTAGGCACTCTACAAACACAGAACAAAAAGGCGGTCCCTGCCCCAAGGAGCTTACAATCCAAATATAATACAAGGAGGCAATTGATGGATACAAACCATAACCTCAGGAAAAACAGTCACAGCTGAGGGACTCTATGCAAAATTATTCTTGCAGGAAGAATCACTGCAGTGTGTGTTGTAAGTAAATGGTCAAATTAAGTCCTACCTTAAGCAGGTGCAACTCCACTGACTTCAGGGGAGCTACAGCGGGGTTGAATTCAGTCCAACGCATTTATAAAGAGGTTTAAAGTATTCAGAACCCAGAGAATCAGCCAGGGACAAAGACTCTGAGCTTAATATATACACAGTGTGATCTGTACTCAGTCTACTCAAGGGCCTGACAAAAGTTATTAGCTTAACAAAAGTGGTCTTCTAATAAAAGGTAGAGCAGAACAGCATTCACTTGATTGGGATACTTTGGGCAAACAAGTGGGTGGTGGTGGTTTTGTAAGGTGGTCTCTTGTAAGGTTTTTAATTATAGGTAGAGCTGGTAGTGCTGCCTGGAGTTAAACTGCCCAAAAACATCACATTATAAGACACAGTTTTCAGTTTCTTATAACTTTCAGCCCAAACAGTTAAAGTTGTCAAATATGCTTTTTTGGCCATGTAAAAATACTGGGACTGGTGCAGGGGAGGGGCAGAGAGGGAAGAGAATGGTATGAAGAACCTGGGGAGAGGGTCTTGGAATGGGTGGGAAAGACTAAGATTAGATGGGGTGGGGAATGGGTGGGAAAGACTAAGATTAGATGGAGTGGGGGGAAGGGAAGGGAGGAAGAGACTGGGGCAAATGGCCAGTGGAGAAAGACAGGAATGGGGCAAGGAGTCAGTGGAGACAGACAGGATTCATCATACCCACCCTACCCTCTTTACATTGGGTGCCTATATAGTGGGAAACTGACTAAGTTGCTACATAGCTGGTTTTTAAACCCCTTTAAAAGGTGTAACAGAAGTCTGGGGCTATTTTTGAGACTTCATTTTTAAGCCCTATCCTGAAGTTTGTGCATTCACACCCCAGTCCTTTAGCGAACCCACCATCCCGTATTAGGTCAGCAAGTTATCATGCCTTTGCTAGAATGAGTCCTAGGGTTAGCACACTGCTTCCCTTTGACATCCCCCGTCCTTTAAAAAACAATCTGGAAAAAAAAACTTCATCCTCCCAAAAGGTGATTTTTTTATTTTAAATCTAACTACTACTGGCTCAATACTTCCCCAGTATTAGCTCCTCCATGCACTTACTGTTGTGCTCTACACTTATTTGCTCACTTACATCTAATACCCCTGATTTTAAAAGGAGATACCAACAGCCAAAATAAAATAAATGTAATATATAAAATTCTAACTGTGCCTGTCCATCTACAAAGAAACAAGGCTAATTCCTTCCAGAGCCATCATTATGAATACATTACATTAAAGAAGCAGATCATCAACTACATTCTTTTAATGTAGTATCTTCACTGGACTACTAATGCATACTTGGGACCCTCAGAGCATCTTCACGCAGCCCTGATCCAAATCCCATGGACCTCAATAGGAAGACTTCCTCTGACTTTAATGGGAATTGGATCAGGTCCTTTGGGTCTGATTCTGTCAGTGCTGAACTTCCTCAGCTTCACTGGAGTCAAGAGTGAGCAGCACCTCACAGAGGGATAGCTCAGTGGTTTGAGCATTGGCCTGCTAAACCCAGGGGCTTGTGAGTTCAATCCTTGAGGGGGCCACTTAGGGATCTGGGGCAAAAATCAGTACTTGGTCCTGCTAGTGAAGGCGGGGGGCTGGACTTGATGACCTTTCAGGGTCCCTTCCAATTCTATAAAAAAAACTGGATAATCTACCCCGTGATGGTCCAGGAAGAAGCATATTTGTTTAAATGTGTTCAGTTTAATGAAGTCAAAGCTTTGATATACAAAATGTAAATGTTTTGTTCCACATGGAAATTAAAATTTAGCTGTATTTAGTTAATGTTGATGAGACAGTATAATACAAGATGAATTCTAATTTTGAGCAGAATTACACTGATCTGCAAACATCAACATCAAATCTTTTAAAGCTTGTAATCTGCACAACAACTCAAACAATTATGTTTTCTCTCAGGTATCTTTTAAATGATTTCCACTTTATATTTTAGAGTGATTTTTGAGACCAGCCTGTGCATTAGAACTCCTTTAAATGTGTACAGCAAAGTCAGACAAACATCTAATTGGTCATCTACACACACTTGCAAATCATGTGCTTACATTTTTACATGTATTCATGTTTTGAAAACTAGCCCTTTACTTCTAAGATGCCTCAATGAATTCCCTCTTATTCCAGCCACAACTTAAAACCATCAGCCAGGCTACATTTTGCAATGATATTTGCAAATAAGTCTTCCTCACTAAAATTATATGTTAACATCTTTCATTTACAAACTATAATTATATATAGAAATAAGGATGAGGTTTTCTGCTATATTACCAGGAACTTGGGAAAACAAGTTTCCAGTGGAAATGACAAACAAACGGACCTTCCGACTGAATGAGAAAGAAACAATAAAGGTTCCTATGATGCAGACCAAAGGAAACTTCCTGGCTGCTGCAGACCATGAGCTAGACTGTGGTGTGCTCCAGCTGCCATATGTGGGGAACATCAGCATGCTGATTGTGCTGCCAAACAAACTATCTGGCATGAAAGCACTGGAGAAGCAACTGACCCCTCAGGTGGTGGAGAAATGGCAAAAGAGCATGACAAACAGGTAAAATCAAATCTTGTCAAACAAGCTTGATATAGTTTCCTGATGATATAAATTTAAATTGACAAAAGTAAGAGTGTTGACATAATAGACTTCTGGAAGATATTTAACTTAGTACTGCACTACATTCTGATTTAAAAAACTTAGCACTATACAAAATCAATGCAGTCTATATTAAATAGATTAAAACCTGGTGAAATGATAGATCTCAAAGAGTAATTGTAAGGGGGGAAATCATCCAGTGGGAGAATTCCCAGTGGGATCCCACAAGGATCTGTTCTTGACCCAATGCTATTCAATCTCTTTATCAATGATTCGGAAGAAAACAAAATAGTAGGTGGTAGAGTTTGCAAATTACATAAGAATTGGTGTGTGATAAATAATACCGACAAGTATATTCTACAGAATTATCTAGATCACATGCTAAGCTGGGTTCACTTGAACAATATGCATTTTAATATAGTTAAATGCAAGGTTATACATCTAGCAACCAACAATGTAGGTCACAGTTATAGGAAGGGGGGACTATTTTAGAAATCAGTGACTTAGAAAAGGACTTGGGAATCATAACAGATAACCCACTGAACATAAACTCGTAGTGCTTTGTGGTGGGTAGGAAAGCAAGTGTGATACTTAGATGTATAAGCAGGGGAATGTAGAGTAGAGTAGAGCTTGTACAGTGTATATAAAGCATTAGTGCGACCATTACCAGAACATTGTGTCCATTTTTGGTGTTGACACTTCATAAAGATGTTGACAAAATGGAAAGGGTTCAGAAGGGACACAAGAATGACCTGCCCTACAAGAAACTCAATCTATTTAGCTTAAAGAGAAGGTTAAGAAGTGATCTGATTGCAGTTTATAGCTACCTATATGGAGAGATTTCTGATCGCAGAGGGCTCTTCAATCTAGTGGACAAAGGCATAAATGAGATCCAATGGTGGAGAGCTGAAACTGGACAAGTTCAGAGTAGAAAAGAAGGGCACATTTTTTCCACAGTGAGGGTAATTAATCATTGGAACAACCTACTTAGAGATGTGGTGGATTCTACATCACTTGAAGTCTTTAAAACAAGACTGGATCTAAAAGATATTGTCTAGCTCAGGGGTTCTCAAACTTCACCATGACCCTCTTCTGACAACAAAAAGGACGACATGACCCCAAGAGGAGCGACTGAAGCCTGAGCCTGCCAGAGCCTCGCTGCTCCAGGGAGGGGGGGCAAAGCCCAAGCCCCACTGCCCTCTGGCTTTGGCCTCAGGTGCAGGGGCTCGGGCTTTGGCCTGGGGCCCCAGCAAGTCTAAGCCAGTCCTCCAACTTTGGGGTCCCAACCCACAGTTTGAGAACCGCTAGTCTAGGTCATCCAGAAGTTATGGGCTTGATGCAGGAATAACTTGGCAAAACGCTATGTTTGTGTTATGTGGAAGGTCAGACTAAATGATCATAATGGTTCCTTCTGGCCTTATAATCTATGAATAAACAATGAATTCTCTTTTAAAAAACAAATACCTCTGTTGTATGTACTTGGTAAACCTCTAACCTATTGTGCCAGGGAGTTCCATAACAGATAGTTGCATATGCTGATAATACCTATGTCATCTGAACAGGACTATGTACTGTAGAAATACAACTGATGTTAAGCCTTTTAAGTATTATAAGCATGTACTACATTAATAGTTTTTTTACCTTAGATTTAGAAAAACTGCTTAGACAGACCAGGTCCTACCTTTTAGAAAGTTAAGCCTGGGAGAACAGAGAGCAGGACTCCTGTATATGTCAGTGTCATGCCTGCTTGATAAGAATGGAACTGACATGCATAGTTAAGGAATGTGATGTATATTTCTCTAAGACCTTTAATGTTTCTGCTTCTTACTAGAACAAGAGAGGTAGTTCTGCCTAAATTTAAGCTGGAGAAGAGCTATGACCTGACTGATTATCTGAAATCCATGGGAATAGAAACACTGTTTGACAACAATGGCGACTATTCTGGAGTATCAACGGAGAAAGTCATCATTGATGTGGTAATTTTTCCCCTTCTACACTCATTCTTCCTACTTATTAATTCCTGTCATCTGAAGTGTGGCAACAAAGCACAATAATTCACAGCTTAGCTAGGCAAGTAACACAATATCCCTGCCTCTCCTGGAACATAAGGGGTCTGTTTTTCCATACATAGTGGAAGACCAGTGGCTCTCCATCTTTCCAGACTATTGTACCCCTTTCAGGAGTCTGATTTGTCTTGTGTACCCCCAAGTTTCAGCTCACTTAAAAACTACTTGCTTACAAATCAGACATAAAAATACACATATCACAGCACACTATTACTGAAAAAAATGCTTACTTTCTCATTTTTACCATATAATTATAAAATAAATCAATTGGAATATAAATATTATACTTACATTTCAGTGTATAGTATACAGAGCAGTATAAACAAGTCAGTCTGTGTGAAATTTTAGTTTGTACTGACTTCAATAGTGCTTTTTATGTAGCCTGTAGTAAAACTAGACAAATATCTAGAGGAGTTAATGTAGCCCCTGGAAGACCTGTGTGTACCCCCAGGGGAAAACGTGCCCTTGGTTGAGAACCAGTGGTGGTAGACTATATACATCATGAAGGTTATGCCTTTAAATCTCTGGGAGGGGTTAGGTCATGACCAGTCAGGAAAGGGTTTTTGCCAAAGCCAGAGGACTGAGCCATATAGGAACTACCAGTGAAAACACAAGAAAGCCACGTGCAGGATAGAAAAGATGTGATGTTGTAATTAAAGTTCACCATTCTTTCAGCAAATTAATTCTAGTGCAATTCACCGAAAGACAAAATACTAAGACTTCAAAGTCTAACCAAAAGGATTCTGCATTTTCTGTCCCATTTTTTACAGTTCAATCACCAAGGCACGATTACTGTGAACGAGGAAGGCACAGAGGCTGCAGCTGTGACCACGGTAGGGTTCATGCCCCTTTCCACTCAGATTCGCTTCGTCGTTGACCGTCCCTTTCTGTTTCTCATCTACGAGCATCGCACCAGCTGCCTGTTGTTCATGGGCAGAGTCGCCAACCCCAGCAAGTTTTAAAAAACAGAGGAGTGCTCTCATATCCAGGTTGTATGATTACATTTTAGTATAGCTAGCTGTTTTTGAAAGGAAGTTTTTACTTATCACATTAGTCAGAGGTTACTGTCATTACACGACTCACCATTTATCAGTGGAAAATGCAATATATACGAGACCATTCATGTATATATATATATCAATATATATACGAACAAACTCACAGCAGTAGATGATTTGACTGCAATTTATAAAGATTAATGCCAGGCACTGATATATCTGTATTAAAATCTCATTAAATAACTTACACAGTGTTATATTCAATGTATTGAACTTAACCAGCAAATAAAACCTTAGACCAGGATTTTTAAAAGTGGATATCTAAAGGTAATTTCTTAAATCTGTATTTAGACACTTACAAACAGGCAGGCCTGAGGAACTGCTGAACCCCTTGCAGTTCTGGGGTTATCTTTTCAGGTACCTAAATACAGAATTAGGGACCCAACGTTAGGTGCCCGTTTTTGAAAATCTTGCCCTCAGAGCCTGATTCTGCCCTCTGATATCCCATAGGCCAAATTCAGCCTAGGGGAAACTGGCACAATTCCCAGGGAAGTCCCAGCCAAATCCAGCAGCAATCTAAATGGAGGTATAAATAGTGAAGTAGAGAAACTTGTACTGATTTCACATTCAACAGGTTTATAAAACATGAAACTTACAAACCAATGAGGCAGAAGAGGGATTGTAGGAAAAACCACTCACAGTAAGAAAAGTAAGGTACCATTAGGTCTGGTTTTGATTTCATACCAGTTCTACATTGGCATGACGCCAATGATTTCAATACAGTTACTCCTGATATCCAGTAGTGTGAAATCAGAGTCAGGCCAAATGGGTAATTTATACCACTGTAAACTGTCACCAAATTTAGCCTATTGTGTATAGACACACACCTGTGGGGAGCATAAGCTCCATAACACAGCTTATATACAAAAAGGCATTTTATATAAATGAAGTAGACCGGGAAAAACTCCCTCCCCCCATACCCTCAATACCTGAAGTCCTACATTTTCTATCACATTTTATTTTCTCCATTTCTTTACAGAAAACAGTTATATAAACAAAGCATCTAGGCAGAAAATAGGGGCTCTAAAGCTCACCTCAGGCTCAGGCTCAATCTAATGAAATTTAGTGGGAAAAACCTGATAAAAAATAATAAACTACTGGTGACCTTTTCAGACTTTATAGTAGGAACATAAACACTGTGTAATTATTCTCATCATCCACATAGATGCAACATACTTCCATTCTAAAATGCTACCCCTTGACAGGAGGAACAAATTTACACTTTTGCTATGAACTGTCAAGATAAGTACAC
Source organism: Chrysemys picta bellii (assembly GCF_011386835.1). Classification (NCBI taxonomy): domain Eukaryota; kingdom Metazoa; phylum Chordata; order Testudines; family Emydidae; genus Chrysemys; species Chrysemys picta. The sequence goes on along the minus strand of NC_088805.1, from coordinate 15,919,267 downwards.
TGACAACACATGTATTCACATTTCAAAAGTTCCCTTTTCTCTGTGCCTTTTAAAGAATTCATATTGTAGTCTCACAAGTTTACTGTATTATTCAGGATATCTAATGTTATACAAAATCTAAATGTTTTCAATATTAAACTTTCCTTTGCATATTTTCTTTGGTAGCATAAGAGAAAACAAACAATAGTACTTTTATGGATTTACAAGTCTTTAATGAAGTCTTTAAAATGCAATTTGTAGTTGATCCTGCTTTGCTTTTATTCAATATGTGTCATTTTGAATTTTGTGCCCAACCATAAATGAAGCTGTTTAAACATTCAAGTAAATGAAAAATACCTATTGTATAGGAAATAGCATGGTGAAGAGCTGATCTCAAATAATTATTCAACTCAATAAATAGTTTTTCCCTTTTCAATATTCCTACTTCATATACAGTCCTTGTTCAAGAGGTTTTTTGCGCACACATACTTTCTGAGTGTTAAAAAGCTTTGCCACAGAAAACATCAAAGAATAAATGCAAGTATGGGAAGGTTATCTTATTCTTCACAAATGTGGAACACATATTAAAGAATATAATCAAATCAAGAAGCTAAAAGAAACCTTTGGCAATCAAGAATGAAGTTGTCAAAGACTACGTTAGTTGGAAACAAAGTTCTAAAAGTTATTTTTGAGGCCAAGACCAATTCCTGTAACCAGGGAAAGAGGACAAACAGAAAAGCAAATGTAGCTGCAGCTCAGAACTCATGATCTTTATGCATTGTGCAAGAAAATCAAATATTTGCTTCTGCACCCATAATGTAACCATTAACTCTTGCTACAGCTTCTGACACTAATTTATTTTACTCCATATAAAGGTCACATTGGTTAAGAAATACGCAGTATACATCAAGTATTCAAATCAAATGCATTTTATCAACCAACATGTGAAACAGAAAATAGTCCCTTGCAGTATGTCACAAATGAAAGAGACCATTTTTTAACATTTTTAAAGGCCTGATCTTACTCCCTTTGAAGTCAATGCCAAAATTCCCATTGATTTCAATAGGAGATGGAGCAGGACCTGAAAGGGCAAAGCAACACTGCAGTCACCACTGGATTACAGGCCTCAAATAGGACTACAATTAGTCATTTAAAAGTTGCTCTGTTTTTGAGCAAGCAACCTTTTGTAGCAATAGCTTCCAAATTAGTAGGGGCCCAAGATATTTATGTAAATGTTCCAGTAACCTCTAGATCTAGCCTTTATAATTATGGATGAATTCAGTGGGAGCTGATGTTGGGTGCTCAGCACTTTTGAAAGTCAGGCAGGTGCTGAAAGAGATTTAGGAGCCTAACTTTAGGCTCTTATTTTTGGAAATCTGAGCCAAGAAGTTTGTAAAGCTAGGTAGGGTTGCCAGGCATCCAGTCTTCAACCAGAGCGCCCGGTCGAAAAGGGACCGTGGCCGCTCCGGTCGGCGGTGCAGTGGGGGCCTGGGGCTAAGGCAGGCTCCCTGCCTGCCCTGGCTCCATGCAGCTCCCGGAAGCGTCTGCCAGGTCCCTGCAGCCCCTCGGCACATTGGTGGCCATGGAGGCCAGGGAGGCTCCACACACAGTCTCCCCCGCGAGTGTTGGCTCCACAGCTCCCATTGGCCAGGAACTGCAACCAATAGGAGCTGTGGGGGCAGCGCCTGCAGGCGCGATGGCAGTGCGTCGAGTCTCTCTGACTGCCCACATGCCTAGGGCAGAAAGGACCTCATGGCCGCTTCCTGTGAGCCGTGGTAAACGCCACCGGGATCCCACACCCTGAACCCCCTCCCTCACCCGAACCCGCTGCCCCAGCCCGGAGTCCCCTCCTGCACCCCAAACCCCTCATCCCTGGTCCCACCCCAGAGCCCACACCCCCAGCTGGAGCCCGCACTCCAACCCCCTGCCACAGCCAGGAGCCCTCTCCCACACCCTGAACCCCTCATTTCTGGCTCCACCCAGAGCCTGCACCCCCAGCCCAGAGACTTCACCGCCCTGCACTCCAACCCCCTACCCCAGCCCAGTGAAAATGAGTGAGGGTGGGAGAGAGTGAGCGACGGAGGGAGGGGGGATGGAATCTTGGAGAAGGGGCAGGGCAGGGGTGTTCGGTTTTGTGCGATTAGAAAGTTGGCAACCCTAATGCCAGGACAATAGCAAATGTGTCGTCATGTGTTAGAGCTGCAACAACTAGTCGTAGCAGCACCGTTCTCCAAATACACCTCTACCTCGATATAACGCGACCCGATATAACACGAATTCGGATATAATGCGGTAAAGCAGTCCTCGGGGGGGGGGGGGGGGGGGGGGGCTGCGCATTCCAGTGGATCAAAGCAAGTTCAATATAACGCGGTTTCACCTATAATGTGGTAAGATTTTTTGGCTCCCGAGGACCAGGGCCGGTGCATCCACTAGGCAACCTGGACGCCAAAAAGCAGTGTCCAAAATGTCGGGGATGCTCACCTGGCGCCGGCTAAATGTGTAACCCTCTTCCCGCCGCTGTGCGAGGGGGCACTGCGCTGCTCCCTGCTGCTCTGGCTCTTGCCCAGGGCCCCACCCCCACTCCCTGAGCACTGCAGCAGGGCTGGGGCTGCACTCACCGGCGGCGGGAAGTGCAGAGACCTGGCCCCAGCCGCGCTGCCGGTGAGTGCTGGGGGGTGGTTCCCCCCTTCCCCCCAAGCCAGCCCCGACCCCATGGAAGCCAGCCCTCCTCCCCCCCCCCCCGCGCTTAGGGCCCCAGAATATCTAGGGATGGCCCTGGTACCCACCACCCTGCCCTCAGACAGCCCACACCCCCTGCCCTGCCTCCAGCCAGCCCCTGCAGCACTCCTGTACCTGAAGCCAATGCCGCCGCACCCCCGTGCCCGAAGCCAGCCAGCCCCACCCATCTCCAACCAGCTCCGCATCCCCTGCCCTGCCCGAAGCCAGCCAACCCCTGCCGCACCCCCGTCTCCAGCCAACCCCTGCCGCACCCCCTGCCCCAAGCCAGCCAGCCCCACACCCTGTCAGGTTATTCATTTATTTTCATTAAATATGTAGTCTAAATAATGAAATTAATAAATTTTCAAGACAAATATGTATTAATTCTAATGAACAATGCCATATTATGCAGTATTCATTTTTGAAAGTTTATAATAAGCAATGCTCCAGGGGGAGGGGTGGGGTTGGGAGGCGCAAGGTGGAAGTTTCGCCTAGGGCGCAAAATATCCTTGCACCGGCACTGACGAGGACAGTGTTATATCGAAGTAGTGGTGTATTTGACACGGTTCCCCTTTTTGCTCACTAACTGTATAAAATAAACTTCCCACAGAGAATTCAACAACAGGAGAGGGAAAGGCAATCACAGCCATTTCTGGCACTCCCTCGAATCTGTCCATCAGCGTATTAAGGCTCAGATTTTGAGTTGGGCACCCAACTCCTCCCACTGCTATTTAATCCCAGCCTAGACTATTAAATGTCATAGAATCATAGAATACCAGGGTTGGAAGGGACCTCAGGAGGTCATCTAGTCCAACCCCCTACTCAAAGCAGGACCTAATCCCCAACTAAATCAAATTTGCTGCTGTTCACCTAGAAAAGCCATGAATCAATTCTGTCTTTGGCTGGACTACTTGTTGGACTTGGTTTAGAAGTTGTTCTGGCTCCGAAAATCCTCTCCGTCTAAATGGGCAAACTATATATACGCACCCCTATTTTGCACTAGTTTAGTCTTTTGTTTATAATTGTCTTCAAACCTCAGCACACTTGAACATTTCATAAAATGTGTATGTCACAAAAGCTAATTAATATCCACAGAAGATATGGAGTCTTTCCTCTCTCCTTTATTATAATTAATCTGCTTTACAGACTCTCGGTTATGCTGCCTTCTGGAATTTATTTTTAACTAATTTTTCTAACAACTTTGGTTTTTCAGTCCGCTCCCCAGGCACCGTTTTTTTCAGTTACGTACCTCTTACTACACTGGCTGCCAAGTATTAGTCAGTATAATATCCCCTGTGGTATTATTTGGATCACAAATCTCTTGCACTCATTACTAACAATAGAGCCTCTCTCTGAATAAGACAAGATTAGCGGCTTTAAGAGAGATGTCATGATCAAACAAATGCCCATTTGTTTTTAAATTTCTAGCAAGTAAGAAGTTATAACATGTATTTGTCTTTCATGGCTACTTATCAGTCCCATCTGCCACCGGTCCCCTCCCCGCCCCCACACAGATACTTGAGCTTTTGGGGAAACGATCATTCAGCTTGCAAACGAACACGATGAACACTCACCACAGCAATAACAGGAATAAGCACTCCCAGGTTCCCAGCGCTACTGGAGGCCTAAAAAAGAAGAGAGGTTTTAAAAGATGTGAAAATGTCAAAGAAACACAAAGCAATTTGAAGTGATATTTACTACAAAGCTCACTTCCAATGGCTTACGTTCTTTAGCTACTTGTATCCGTATTGATGCATCTGTACATCGCAGACCACGGCCCTGAGCCTACAAAACCACTGGGTCACCCAACCCGAGCACCACTGAAACCAGTGGGCTGTGCATAGGCACAGGGCTCAAGTCTACATGAATCGCTTGGGGTTCCAAACAGGGACAACGTCTGCCCACGTGGAGCCAGCAGCAGGATCAGGCTCTAGAACGTAACAATATGCACCACTTTTTCCCCTCAGGGGGTTACTGTTGTTAAGGAACACACTATTTTTAATCAAATGGATGAGCTGAGGGGCCTTCTTCCATAGACACAGCAGTTATAATTAGAAATCAAACATCACGCTTTCAGTTCGGGAGAAAAACATACATTAATTATCATCTCTATTCCGAAACATCCAGAAACTGAAAAGTCTCCTATTACTCTACACGCCTGAAGCTAGCTGTCAAATATTTGCAGAAATCAGATTTTACTTTTGAACTAAAGCCAAGATTATGAATCTGTAAAGGATAAGGAATTTAGGGGACTCACTCCAACAGAAAACACTGCCCATCCAACTTAATCATAACAAGTTAATTTCCTTTTCTAACAAAAAAAAAAAAATTTTTTTTTGCCTGGCTGCAAAATCTGCTGACAACTAGTTAATTTTGAAATTAAGCAAAAAGCATCAATGCAAAGTGATTTAACAGACAGGTAAACAGATCTGGAATAATAACAGGCCTGTTAAGAAGCACAGGAGACTTGACAAACAACAAAACATTAAAGCCCTGACAATGCTATACAAAAAGTGAGAATTCTGCTTTTAAAACATTGCTAAATATAGAAATGGTTAAGCAACACAGTTTGGACCCAGCATGGACAGGTCCTAATTTAGTATAAACTACTTTTTAAAACATTCAAGGATAAGAAGTTACAGTCTTAAGAATGATTTTCAGAATCATTTTGAGCAGATTATTCCCTGAACACTGGGGTCAAGATTGTACTAGAACCCAAACCATTTAATATTTTTAAAATAAAGGAATGTTGTTTTCTAGCACAGATGAAGCTTAAAGTGGATTTGCCAGGGGTGTGAATTCAGCTCAGATATTAGTTCCTGGGAGGTGGAGCATGGGAGAGAGAAAGAAATTGCTGGGTTATCACTGAGATGGGGATGATGAAATCCAGTATAAAGGTGTTGTTTTAGAATAGAGTTATATTTATAAGCATCACAGTCACTTATCTGTGAGACCAGAATCTAAAAATCCTGGACATAGGCAGGATTTTCCATGATGGCATTCACTGGGTTTGCTGAAACAATAAACAAACTGTGAATTGATCGTTTCCTTCATAAGAGCTGAGGGGCACCCCAGATTAGAGACTCTTATCCTTATGAAACAAGTAACCCAGCAGCTTTATTGAGTTGGTCAGTGACATAAAAGGCATTTACTGGTTACAGATGCAGTTTATCTTCAAAGCAAACAGAGCTTCTATTCATTTCAAAGAGATTTGCCAAGAGAGTTCACCAATCCCATAAATGGATAAGAAAGGAACTTTGCACTATTAAAATTTGAAGCGTGTGTGTGGGAGGTGTGTGTGTGTTGTGTTGGGGATGTTAAAAAGAGAAAAACAATTCTTACTACACTGCTAGCACAGCTTTAGGTATAATTTTAGTCACAAACATTGCACTAATTTAAATGGAATATAGACACACACACACGGTATGGAAAGAAATTCAACTTTTCACAGTAATTTTTCCTTTTTTTTTTATTACAAAACATCTGGGAAGTTTTGGTGTCTGGAATAGCCATATAAAATCACAAATGGTGAAGTGTTAGTTCATCCCCGATAAGCAAAATGTTCAATTAACTTCACTCTTCATTCTTGAGCAGTGAATGTGATTGTCTATAATCAAAAGCAGGATTTCTCCCTCCTTCCCCTCCCGCCCCCAAAATGAAGGTGTTGCAATTCAATTCAGAGCCAAACCAAATTTACAACTTGTAATATATTTGTATATCCTTCCATTCATTTGAAGAGAAACACTGTTCTCATCTATTGTTCCTTGTTTTCACACTTAGGGTAGGTCTACACTTACCTTTGGGTCCGGTGGTAAGCAATCGATCTTCTGGGATCGATTTATCGCGTCTTGTCTAGACGCGATAAATCGATCCCAGAAGTGCCCAGAAGTACTCCAGCTCGGCGAGAAGAGTACGCGGCATCGACAGGGGAGCCTGCCTGCCGCGTCTGGACCCACGGTAAGTTCGAACTAAGGTACTTCGAATTCAGCTACATTATTAACGTAGCTGAATTTGCGTACCTTAGTTCGAAATGGGGGGTTAGTGTGGACCAGGCCTTAGAGGTGTAAGTTAACACTGTAAATAGTACCTAGCTGTCATGTCAATAAACTCTTAATATGTCAATAAGTGCCTGATCCTGAGTGGTGTCAGTTTGATTTCAGTGGGACTTACTGGAGCACAGCACTTTAGGAACAGGCCATAAGTGATGTAAATTGTATTCACCTCACCTTTGGAAATCTATCCTGTAAATACTAGATAAGATTGTAAAACAATCAGGAAAGAAGTCTTGTTATGGTAGAGTATTCAAAAAAAATTGAAATTTACATATGTTTAAAAATATCTATTTTAAGGTCTTTAGGAACTACACCTAAATTAAAATATTGCAGCTATTTAATAAGAGTCAGTTGCTGAACTGACTTACAGTCTACAATCCTTTCATATCATAACACAGATTTAATAAATTATAGGCCGAATCTTGTATTCCTTGCACTACAAGAACTCACTGAAGTAAATGGGAGTTCTGGAGCAATAAAACATAGACTATGGGCTGCTACAGCAGAAAAATGTCAAAGAAAACAGCATACAGCAGGGAAAGGTAATTCAAATGGCTTATTGGGTTCCTCTTCTCAGGAAAATGTACATTTTTCAGGGTGGAAAATTGTCCAGCTGGACTAAAAGGAAGCGAATCCACTAGAAATTAAAAATTAAGAAATTAGGGAATATTAACACTGAGAAGAACAGAACTAAAGGAAGGCTCAAATTTCTAGTGCTTTAGGAATGAAAGCAAAATATGATTCCAAGTGATAAAACAGATTTAGACTGCACACAGGCCAAGGCTAACAACGTGTCTCTGAATGTTTTAGAGGAAGGGAGGGATTGTGGGGAAAGGTTTGTTGTTTTTAAAAAGTGTTTAAGAACAGCAAATACTGAAGACATTTATAAAGCCACAGGAAAAATGCTAATATGAAAATAAAGCGAAAGAAAAGCACAATTACAAGAATAAACTGGAGAACTACAAAAGCACGACAGCTTATAGGGGAAAAAAATAGCCCAACTCTACTGTGCAAGGGGTACTAGAATAACCATTCACGCACATTTAGTTAGCACCTATTTAATGGACTCCATTTCTAGACCTTTGCACGTATTTTTTAAGGATTAGTTTACATTTTACAGGCAATTGATCATAAAGACCTGGAAGCAGTCTACATGCAGGCTTGCAGTAGTTTACTTAAGGTATGATTTTAAACCAATTCAGTTAGATCAGTGCAAAAGTCTGTGTACACACTTTAATTTCAATTTAATCCAGGCTTATTTTGATTTAGCTACTCCTGAGGGCATTCTGCGCCAAAAAAATAAAAATTCTGTGCACAACATTTTAAAATTCTGCAAATTTTATTTGTCAAATAAATGTGGAGGTTCCAACCTGGCACTGGGGAGTACAGGCCACTGGCTGCACAGAGGTGGGAGATCACTGTGCAGCTCCCCCCCAGGACACAACTCAGTGGTGAGGCTGCACCCAACCCTGATATAGCACAAGGACCAGGCCTGTCCCAGAAACACCCTAGGGCCCTGACCCTCCATGTGAAGTGCACCAAGCATGGGCAGGCAGGCTCAGCAAGGCAGGATCCAAGTATGGAGGGGCTTAGTGTGGGGGGATCCAGGTGTGGGTTGAGAAGGTTCTGTGTGGAGCAATCTGGGTGCAGGTGGCTCAGTGGGAGATCCGGGTGCGAGGGGGATCTGGATGCACAGGGGCTTGTTGGGGGGGGGGGGGGGGGGAGGGGAGGGGAAGGGGTGCAACGGTAATGGGTGAAGGTGAAAGTGGTGGGGCTCAGCAGGGGTGTATGCCTGGGTTTCAGGGGAAGAGAGCTCAGCAAGGGGGTCTGGGGGGCACAGTGCGGGGCCCAAATGCTGACGGAGTGGGGCTCAGTGGGGTGGGGATCCAGGTGCAGCTGGTTGGGGCTCAGTGGGGTGGGGATCCGGGTGCAGGAGGCTCATCAGGGTGGTCTAGGTGCAGGGGGAGTAGGGCTCATTGGGGCAGTTCTGAATGTGGGGGGATGAGGCTCAGCAGGAGGATCTGGGTATGAGGGGATCTGGATGCATGGTGGTTGGGCAGATGGGGGAGCAGCTCCCTGTACGGGGATCCCTCCGTCTGCAGCTGAGGAGTGAAGGGTGCATGAAGGTTGCATGACCGCTCTTGTGGCTTCCCTTTGCTTCCTCATCAGAAAGTCATTTTTCTGCGAGAAAGCAAAGAAATCAGCGGGAGACATAAATTCTGCACATGCACAGTGGTGCAGAACTCCCCCAGGAATAATTTAGCTTAAATCACTTAGCTTAAACTTGTTCCTATCCGTAAACAAGCTGCTCTTAAACCAAAATAAAAGAGTGTCCGCACAGGAGTTTGCACCAATTTAACTTAACCGGTTTGAGGATAACAGGTAGTTTGTGCATAGACAAGATCTTAAAATACAACAGAGCACTTACTTGAAAGCTGGAGAGCTGGATTCTAACATAAGCATTAACCTCTCATTTTAATTTTATTAGCAATACAATGCCCCCTGGAAAACAGCTCACTGAATTTTTTCACATTCATTCCCAACACCAAAGAAAACCAGCACTCCCACTCTACTTTTCTGTTAGAGATCACTGACACCACCAGTCAATTAACATTTCTGATTTCCCAACAATGTCCAACACTTCTTTTCCTGTGTCACCTTGTACTCTCAGAATGTAAATCAGGTGTGCTGATTTGCTACCTCTCCCCCTATTCCCCCCCCACCCACACACACACACCCAGCCCCACACACAGTAGGGTAACATACTAGTGTAATTCCCATACCATTAGAGAGAATACAATGATCACAAGAATTTGTAGATATGAACACATACAGCTGGAGATTACATTTAACAAGGTAAGAATTTGTACTGCACATGTCAGAACTGCTCAGTTTTGCTTTGCAGTTCTTACACTTGCAATGCATATGAGATTGTACTTCTAATCAGCAAAGCATTATGGTTTCTCTATCATCCGAAGAAGTGGGCTGTAGCCCATGAAAGCTTATGCTCAAATAAATTTGTTAGTCTCTAAGGTGCCACAAGTACTCCTGTTCTTTTTGCAGATACAGACTAACACGGATGCTACTCTGAAATCTATCATTCATGTGAGAACATCCCTGTACGTTTCTCTTTAACAACCAATTCCAATTAATGCTTATTCAGTCAGGGTAACCCGAACTGATCTCACTACATCTGTAATTCACACCATGCTGTTCCATTCTATGTAGTCTATTGTAAATTTAGTTATGTAGGCGTCTGTCGACTCTAATATTGGAAAATCCACATGTGTAATCACAACAGTAGTTATTCAGGAAAAGTCAACATATGAGGTAGCTGAGATTAGAACTGCAAGTTTATAACACTTCACTATTTCTTAGGAAGTGGTAATAGCAGGAGCCTAGAAGTCAGGACTTCCTGTTTCTGTTTCCAGTTCTGTCACCAGTCTGCTGTGTGCCTTAAACAATTCACTTAACATCTACCATGTCTATGGGTATGTCTTCACTACCTGCCGGATCGGCGGGCAGCGATCGATCCAGCAGCGATCGATTTATCGCATCTAGACTAGACGCGATAAATCAACCCTCGAGCGCTCTCCTTTCGACTCCTGTACTCCAGCTTGGCGAGAGGCGCAGGCAGAGTCGATGGAGGAGCGGCAGCAGTCAACTCATCGAGGTGAAGACACCACGGTAAGTCGAGCTAAGTACGTCGACTTCAGCTATGTTATTCACGTAGCTGAAGTTGCGTAACTTAGATCAATCCCCCCCGACGCCCTCCAAGTGTAGACCAGGGCTCAATTAACCTATCTGGAAAATGGGTATACCGCTACTAATTACCTACGCTTACAGATACTATGTGAGGTTTAACTGATATGTGAAAGGTTATGTAGGCTCTATATTATTAATAGGCACCAAAACACACACATCCATTTCTCATTTGTTTCAGTAGTTAAACGTGCAATTTTTAAGTATATACGCTTGGTTCAGAGGAGATCAGAATAAGAAGTTTCCATTAGCCATATCAATGCAAAGAGGTACTGAACTAAACCCCACACATTTTATACCATTCCTTACCTTTAGTGCTGGCCCCTTTTCACTTGCTCTCTCACTGGCTCTCTTTCCTTCCAGTCCAAGCTGTACAAACAGTTCCAGCAAATTCATTAGTAATTCATCCACAAGGTGTTCTCCCTGAATGTTAGCAGCTATGTTAGCCAAGGCATTAATGACAGCTAAGGAACAGTGTCTGACAAGAAAGAAAGAGAGAAATTAGAAACAACCAACTCTTTGATTAAAAGGTTTGTATTTATTTTATAACGGTTTCTCACTAACACTGTTCAACAGCAAATCTGCATAATATTGGGAGTGGCGGGCACATTTTGTACATCGAGGATTTAGTGAGAATGGATGGCACACTGGGTTAATGCATTAGCGTTCCAATTCAAAAAGCCAATTAAATATTGCTTGAATCATAATTAAAATGCATTTAGTGGTCTCAACAACAGAGAGCAGATGGAAGCAGCACCAAAGACAGAGAGGAATGGAATAAGCTAGTTTCCACCCTGTGCGCCAACATTGGTGTGTAAAGAATGAAATGTAATGTAATTGGTGGTCTCAATTTCATCTCTAGGGAATGTTTTGTCTGTGCTGCCACCATCACCAATTCACCAGGACTGACCATGTTTGGTATGGGAAACCTAAACCAGCAGAAAGATATTGTATTTCTGGATTGGAAAAATTGTAGGGTGGCAGAGAAATTCAAATTAACAGCTGCAATTAATTACTGGGATCCACTGGGCAGGATAGCGTGTGAAAGCCTGTATAATGAGCATGTGCCGGTAAGCTCGTTTGTAGTTATTGTCAATCCCTCACCCTCATTAGAATTGAATTCAAGTATTTTTAAAGGTTAAAATTATAATGCAACATAACTCTGATACAAATGACCATTTTACATTCCTGAATACTTCAAAAAAAATTAACTCCTCATATGACATGATGAATACAGCAGGAATTCTGTGCTATGCAGTTTTATACTTCAATCTCTTATTCAAATAGGGCCTGATCCAACTCCCAGTGAAGTCACTGGAATATTTTCTATTAGTTGTAACAGGAATTGGAAGGAGTGCCTAGTTATCAAGCATTCTTTGATAAATTATTCTTAAGGAATTCAGTACCCCTTAAGAGTACTGGGCCCAATCCAAAACCTAATGAAGCCAATGAAAATTGTTGACTTCATTGGGATGTGGATCAGGTCTATTAAGAAGATAGCTTGCAAATACAGCTAATGCATTAGAAGTTTTTGACACCAACTAGAATTTACCAATCAATCAATCTTTTAGAGAGACAAGGGGGGAGGTGTAATATCTTTTACAAGCTTCCAAGCTTACAGAGAGCTCATCTTCAGTCTGGGATACTTACTCAGAGTGTCACAGCTAAATACAAGATGGTACAGATTGTTTAGCACAAGCAGTTAACATATATTTAAAGGAATTATTCGAGGTGAAATGGCCCCTTCACACCTATTCAGTTATAGGGAAGAAAGGACGGGGAAGTGGGGAGGAAGCTGCTGTGGGAGGTTTGTTAGTGGATTACAGATTCTTGTAATAAACGATAAATTCAGTGTCTCTGTTCAGTCCATGATTTTTAGTGTCTAAACAAGTGTTATGATGTTAAGCTCCCAGGCTCATCTTTTGAAAGTGGGGTGACAACTAAGGATGTGCAGTGTGTGTGTGGGGGGGTCTGTTTGTATTGAAGCAGGTTTTCTCAGGGGCTTTTCCATGATGTGATCCACTTCTCTGGTGGAATGTCCTTGTTTGGTGAAGGTGGTTTTGAGTGTGTTAAGGTGTACATCCTGACTTTTTCCTTGGAATGGTGCTTAATATATGCGTTAACTACTCATGCTAAACAATTTGTTCCATCTTGGATTTAGCTCTGACACTCTGATTAAATTTCTCACATCTGAAGAAGAGCTCTGTGTAAGCATAAAAGTTTGTCTTTGTCACCAACAGAAGCTGGTCCAATAAAAGATATTACCTTACTCACCTTGTCTCTCTAATATCCTGGGACTGATAAGGCTACAAAATCTTTTGTGACAGAAGTTGGTACTGCCTGATGCTAACAGTTTCTGAAAGAGATCTAAGAATCTCCATTATCTTTCAGTGTCAACTTCTAGCACCTTTGGACTAAGGCATCATTGCATCACTGTGAAGAAATAATTGCCAGCTGCTCAACAAGAGAAAAATAAAACCACAAGCACATTGTTCATTCTTAAATCCAGCTAATGGAAGTGAAACATACACACCAGTCGTTTTTAAATATTTAAAATGTTACTTTAAACAATATAGGAATAGGAGACTACATGAGATCTGCATATATTCAAAACACCCACCCTCTCAGAAATGGACAATTAACATTAACAAACCCCTGGAATACAACAAAGATTGAAAGAAATAAAGCTGTAATGTGAAAGTGCATAACAACAATGCATAAAGGAAGATGTTTGATTTAAATAGTCATGAATTCTAAGGAGGCAGTTATATCTGTTACCTGTATCCATGATCCTTGTGATCTTTAGTGGCAGAGTAAACAACTGAGCTTGCTTTTACACTGATTTGCTGGAATAGATTCCATACTTCCTGGTAAATATATTGCTGTAAGAAAACAAACTAAGTGGAGTACATTGAATACTATACCTGTTAAAGGAATAAACCTGTAAAAATAAATTCTATCCAACCAAATAAACGTCTTATATAGAATTCTTAAGTATCTTTAAAAATCTGGGCCTAAGTGACTTAGGAGCCTAAATCCCATTTTCAAAAAGGATTTAAGTTCCTCAGGCCTAAATAGGACCTGGGTGTCCTAAGTCACTGAGGAGCTTTTGAAAGTGTTACCTTCATATTTTTTCCTCTACATTAATTGTTTTAGTATATATCTGTGGGAACTAAGGTTTGCTGGAGAGGCTTGGCTTTGCTAGTTACTAGTGACACTACAAAAAGGTACATGCAAACAAATGATTGTATAAGTGTGTGTATGTTACGAAGACAGGACAAATGCTGCAATGCTGCATTTAAGGAAACACTTTTCGGGCTTGAACAAAGTTGACAGCATTACTTTAACTGAAGGAAATAAATAGACAACTGTCATTTAGGGGTCTCTATAGTCTGGTTTGTTCTCTTGGCCAGCTCTTCTCTCCTTACGTTTCCAGTGATAACTAAGCAGCCCAGCTGGTCAATGATGAGTACGTCAAGTGGAGATGGTGGTTGGCAGAACTTCTGCTGCAGGATCTGCAGGATCGGTTCCATCACTTTGGGAGTGTCCCTAAGTGCCACTGCAATGTGCCCCAGAGCTCGAATTGTGTGGTCAGGAATCAAATGGGCTTCCCTAACAAAAACCAAATGAACAAGCCACATTCATATAAACATCCAGAAACAATTACACATCTAGCTCTACAAGTTGAACTACAATCTGCCTGAGAAACAATGTACACTGATGCACCCAGTAAACTGTAATATCACTTAATTTCATTTTAACCCCTTAATGCTGTTTTTCCCTTTCATTATAATCAAAAGTATACTTAGTACAGGAAACAAAACAATTGCTTTTATAGTACCAACACTGATCGGTAAACAATTCACTATAGTAGAATCAGTAGAAAAAGATAAAAGGCTTGTCTGGAATGACTGACAATTTTTTTTTTTTTTTTAAAAGAACAGTTGTGGTACAGTGGGGTAAACGTAGTGGGAGTTTCCCTTGGGAGATGCCTTGTCAACTATCTTAGCCCGGACTTGGCAGACCAACCTCTCAGTAGGAGAGGGGCAATTCAGACTCCACAAACAGTAATCAATTGTGCCAAACATTAAGTGATTGGCTTGTACAGCCCACTGAAGACTTAGCAGAGACAACTTAATTTCACTTAGTACTTCAAATAGACTAATACTCACTGCAGACATGAAAACAGTATTTTTATCCAGTCAAGTACGTAGGCCCGTCAGTATTAAAATAAAGGCCCAATCCCACAAAGAAATCTACACGAGCTGATCCATATTCCCACATATAATCTTACTGATGTCCGTGGCATTTCACACAGGAGAAAAGCTCCTCATGCTTGGATGTCTTAACAGGAGTGGGTCTTAAGTTAAATTGACTGAAGATTGGCATTATGCCTAACAACTTACTTGTCACTCTCCTGTGAGATGTACAGACGGTTAGACAAACTGGCTAGGAAAGCCTCAACAATCACCGGGTCTATAGTCAGGCCAGCTTTCAAGCACCTACAGAACATTAAACACAAAACTTGTCAGGACAGCCAAACAGCAAGAGTTATATTTTCACATCTCACTTTAGGTGAGAGTAAGGATCCAATACCAAAACCACTACACATAAAACTGATACAATCTGAATGGTTCAGTCAGAAAATTATTCTTATGAAAGAATATATTCACATTAGCACATATTTGGCATCCCCTAAAACATTCATGAGCACCTGGCATTCAGAAGATGCTGTTCAATTATTTCACGAGTTCAGGATTCTTTACACATTCATGCTTATTTACATATGAAATATAAGCAGGGTGAACAAACAGATTTTTTTTAAATATTAAAATTGATTTTTTTATTTAAATTAAATACATTTTTATTTTAAAAATAAACCTATTTAAAATTACAATTAAAATTATGACAAGCTACATTAAAGCCTAAATTTAATATTATCTATTAAAATCATTTAAATAAAAAATAATATTTAACCAGTACGTTTGCTGCCAAAGTTTTAAAGAAAATCAAACGGCTGAACTGGCGGCTGAGCACCTGGAACAACAGTTGGCTGAAATGCTAAAGCAGTTTTTGACAGCAGTAGCCTCTTTGGCAGGTACGAAGAAAATATTTTCAGTTTATTCAGCTAGTTCAGTTCAATGACTAGTTCATTCAAAGTTAAGAAACCAACTGGAAGTTGAAAAAGCAAGAAAGCTTGTTTTCCTGTTCCAAGCTATAAATAAAAACAAGATGTAAGAGGGTAAGATCTACTAATATTAAAATCTTGAAGGACATGGTGACCAGAAACAATTAGCTCAATTCATTAACTACAGATAACACTTCCTTTGTCAATTAGTTTTACATGTAAAACATGTTTTGATACATAAGAAAAAGATTAGTTTATCCAGCATGTCTGAGGTAGTTTTATTTAACTAATAAAAAAAAACTTTAAAATGGTGTTTTTGTTCATTTTGTGTAATTTCCATCCAAACACATATTTATTAATATAAATCATGAGTAAAAACTAATCATCTTCTAGTAAATAAGGTGTCATTCATCATTTTCTAACAAAATAAAATATGTAAACACTAAGAAGCTGAATAAATGTATGTTAAGATACATAATTGCTTAAATAAATTTGAATAGACATTGTATGCCAAAGTAAAACCTTTTTAAAAGGAAAAGAAAAAAGTACAAAAAGTACAAATGCAGAACAAAACTGAAATCAGTTATTTCAATCAAGCTTTCTTAATTGCCAATTTAAATCATGTTTAAAATACAAGTGACAATGAACACTTCTCAGACACTCGTGTATTTTGCAGCTGATTCCCTGCCCTCCAGTGTTTGTATCTGCAGAGCTGGAATTACCTCAACCCTCTTTCTTCCAGATGGAGACAAAAGGACTGAGGAAGGCTGTATGCAGTGTACCTTCCATGGCATTTTAAATATCCTTGACAGGTTGGCCCAGCTCACCGAACTCCCAAGCACCAGATGGTGGATGTGGAGGGAGGTAAACAAGGTCTTTTATAAGCACCCAACAGGGTTCAGGAGAAGTATCTTTTAGGAAGAGAATGGGATTAGGTTGTCCTGCTCCAGCTGGAGCCTTCCTCTCTCCATCCATCCAATCAGCAGCTACTCCAGACTACAGGGGCAGAGGGTCTAGTGTGATGGTTTAGAAAAATGGGAAGGTGGTGACTTTCCATTGCCTGAGGTTACTAGGGTTTACCAGTGCATCTGCTCCAGGAGAGCTTATTGTGCCAACCTCAGGAGGCAACAGAAGCCTACTGAGCACTCTGGAAGTCACTAGGTGGAGTTAAGGGTATATAAAGCAAGTGGCCCAGTGGCTAGACAAATACTTTTCAGCTGTACAAAAGGTAGCAGGGACCATCTAAAACACTCTGCGTTACACAGCTTCTCCGTTTAATTGATCGTAATGTTTGTCCACTTCAGTGAGAGAAGCACCTGTGTCTTCAAACTGATATAAGTTAGTCCTTCAATATTTCTAAGCACAATTCTTACCTGCAGATGTTGTCTATGGCAATGTCTCGAAGCTGTTCATACATGGATGGTTGACTTTTCTTGCCGGGCATTACATTTAGAGTGGACTCTGAATGCTCATTTGTTACGCTGATTTTGATGTCATTGCCACCTACTAAGAACAGAGACGGAGCATAAGAGACAGTGTCTTTTGCTATATCTTTCCTTGAGTTATGTATACATAAGTGAGAAATACCTGGCAAGTGAATGCAAAACAGACTAGGACACAGGTGAGAGTGAGACAGGTGCTCTGAAGAACTTTGGTACCATGTGAAGCATGGCTACCAACATGAGCTATAAATTTATTTCATTACTCAATTCACTTTCAGAAATCTCTACCCTTCTCACTTTCCATGGTTTTGAATATTACTGTAGTATTAGCTAAAATCATTTAATTGGCCGGCTCAAAGCAGAATACTCAAACTTAACATTAGGATTTTTCAAATCAAATGTGCTGGATGTGAAGTATCAGAGGGGTAGTCATGTTAGTCTGAATCTGTAAAAAGCAACAGAGGGTCCTGTGGCACCTTTGAGACTAACAGAAGTATTGGGAGCATAAGCTTTCGTGGGTAAGAACCTCACTTCTTCAGATGCAAGTAATGGAAATCTCCAGAGGCAGGTATAAATCAGTACACACACTACACTAACACAGGAACAAATCAACATACCCTTAGAGCCCTGACCGGGGTTATTCTATCTACTACCTAAGATCCACAAACCTGGAAATCCTGGACGCCCCATCATCTATGGCATTGGCACTCTCACTGAAGGACTGTCTGGATATGTGGATTCCCTACTCAGACCCTACGCCACCAGCACTCCCAGCTATCTCCGTGACACCACAGATTTCCTGAGAAAACTACAATGCATTGGTGACCTCCCAGAAAACACCATCCTAGCCACCATGGATGTAGAGGCTCTCTACACAAACATCCCACACACAGATGGAATACAAGCTGTCAGGAACAGTATCCCTGATGATGACACAGCACAACTTATTGCTGAGCTCTGTGACTTTATCCTCATGCACAATTATTTCAAATTTTTTGACAATATATACCTCCAGACCAGTGGCACCGCTATGGGCACCCACATGGCCCCACAATATGCCAACATTTTTATGGCTGACCTGGAACAACGCTTCCTCAGCTCTCGTCCACTCATGCCCCTTCTCTACCTACGCTATATTGATGACATCTTCATCATCTGGACCCATGGGAAGGAGACCCTGGAAGAATTCCACCATGATTTCAACAGCTTCCACCCCACCATCAACCTCAGCCTGGACCAATCTACACAGGAGGTCCACTTCCTAGACACCACCGTACAAATAAGCGATGGCCACATTAACACCACCCTATACCGAAAACCCACCGATTGCTACGTCTACCTTCATGCCTCCAGCTTCCACCCCGGTCACACCACATGATCCATCGTCTACAGCCAAGCACTGAGGTACAATCGCATCTGCTCCAACCCCTCAGACAGAGACCAACACCTACAAGATCTTCACCAAGCATTCTCAAAACTACGATACCCACACAAGGAAATAAAGAAACAAATCAACAGAGCCAGACGTGTACCCAGAAGCCTCCTGCTACAAGACAGGCCCAGAAGAGAAACCAACAGAACTCCACTGGCCATCACCTACAGTCCTCAGCTTAAACCTGTCCAACGCATCATCAGTGATCTACAACCCATCCTGGACAATGATCCCTCACTTTCACAGACCTTGGGAGGCAGGCCAGTCCTCACCCACAGACAACCTGCCAACCTTAAGCATATTCTCACCAGCAACCACGCACCGCACCATAACAACTCTAACTCAGGAACCAACCCATGCAACAAACCTCGATGCCAACTCTGCCCATATATCTACACCAGCAACACCATCACAGGACCTAACCAGATCAGCTACAACATTACTGGCTCATTCACCTGCATGTCCACCAATGTTATATATGCCATCATATGCCAGCAATACCCCTCTGCTATGTACATTGGCCAAACTGGACAGTCACTACGCAAGAGGATAAATGGACACAAGTCAGATATCAGGAATGGCAATATACAAAAACCTGTAGGAGAACACTTCAACCTCCCTGGCCACACAATAGCAGATGTAAAGGTAGCCATCTTACAGCAAAAAAACTTCAGGACCAGACTCCAAAGAGAAACTGCTGAGCTCCAGTTCATTTGCAAATTTGACACCATCAGATCAGGATTAAACAAAGACTGTGAATGGCTATCCAACTACAGAAGCAGTTTCTCCTCCCTTGGTGTTCACATCTCAACTGCTAGCAGAGCACCTCACCTTCCCTGATTGCACTAACCTGTTATCTCCATACTGATTTATACCTGCCTCTGGAGATTTCCATTACTTGCATCTGAAGAAGTGAGGTTCTTACCCACGAAAGCTTATGCTCCCAATACTTCTGTTAGTCTCAAAGGTGCCACAGGACCCTCTGCTGCTGGATGTGAATAATCAGTAAACAATTTATTAAACTGATTTTACATTGCCTTACTTTTAATATTTGCATCTACCTTCGTATCTCTAACACTCTGAAATACCTTGAGCCAGATTCATTCCTGGTGCACGCTGAAGTAAACAAAGCTACAGGAGGGATTAATTTCCCTTCATGTGTTTTAAAGCGTGGTTCTACCTTGGGCATCATTAACAAAATTGCCATCTAAATTTTAGCTGGAGACTCTTTACTAGTTGTGGTACTGTAAGAGGCAGAAGGAGTACAGATTCACATTCAAATCCAGGGATATTCTGCAGGACTGGCAGTTAGGAAAAAAAAAAAATCAACATTCAATTTGTAATTGAAAACTTTGATATGAAAATCCTGGAGAACAAATAAAAATGGAACTCCACGTTGTCAGTGAGTCGCTTTTCCGAAAGTAATCATAGCAATATCCAATATGTAAAAAAAAAAAAAAAAAAAAAAAAAGTTTATGATTACATTTTTGGTGGTCAGGGAACTTACGAGTCATAACATTGGCTCACTCGTCTATACACCAAACAGTCAAAGCGTGTCTTTAAATAGACTAGCATGCAGCAATGAGCATACACTTCTGCTTTCCATCTAAACTGTTTGATTTGTGGTTCTCATCCTCCCAAACCATCCCCAACTAATTGGTCTGTTTCATCCACCTAACACAGACTGAAAGCAGCCCAAGGCAACTGGCTGGCAACTCATGCTGCACATAAGAAGTGGTGGGATTTGCTGCAGGGGGGAAGAGGGCACCTAATCTTCCTGCGTATGAAACAGAGGATGGATGGATGGATGGATGGATGGATGGATGGATGGATGGATGGATGGATGGATGGATGGATGGATGGATGAACACAATTCTTTAGTTATACTTCAATCTATGCACTAACAGATGAAATTCTAAGCGTAACCAAGATGTCACAGTAATTTTCAAAAACAGGCTTAACATCTTGAGACATGACACAAAAAATAGACCATTTAGAACCAACCAAAAAAATGTACAGAAACTAGGTTATTTGACCAACATGAACACACATTTGTTGTACCTTCTATTACAATCTTGCTATTTCAAAAGTCATAATTTTCTGCTGATATATTTGTTCATAAATATATATACACTCTCTCTCTCTCTCTCTCACACACACACAACAAATTTAACACCTTGATACCACTGTGGGTCAGAGGGGACACTAACTGTTTAAGAGAATGAAAGTTACCGAAATTATAAAATATGACAGTATTAGGCAAAACTGACTTTGCGGGTTGAGAGAGTAGGATGCAATGGACTTGTATTTCTGTATGGTTATTGCTAGCTCTGAGACATCAGGGTGTATTTTTGCATGAATTTTTTTTGCATTCCCTCTCTTCCTCCAAAACAAAACAAATAAACCCAACCCACGAATAAATAACTTGGTAGAAAATGAAAAAACCTTTAAGTAAGTTGTAATAATAAAAGGAAATTTAAGAGCAATTTAGTGTTGTTTGTGGTACACCACATGACTGGACCATAGATGGAGCTAATATTGCTTTCATTTACCTGTATGATACTGGCTGTGGTACTTGTAAAGTTTCACTAGCACTGGGGAAGGAATAACGAGGAAGTCCCTCAAAGACGGAGTGACAGAATGAACCACAACAGGGAACCTCTCACACAAACGACCTAGACCCTAGAAGAAAAGAATTGACGCATTAAAACGTCTAACTTTCTTGCTGTATAAGCAGACCTATTTTTATTTTAACTGTGTGCTCATGGCTTTAAAAACAAAAACAAAAAATCACTGCTGAGGGATTTGTACTCCAGTGAAAGAATGTTTCAAAACCTCTGATCTAAAGATCACTCTGACAGCATGACAAGTAAGCAATTTCTTGCTCTTTTCTTCCCAGGGGTTTCTCAGAAGATAGCATCTAGTATATCAAATGAACAGGCTTCCCTGGAAGCAAAGTTATGGAATAAATACATTTTAAAGAGCCCCGAGGAGTAACATGTCTTTGCTATTCCGGTCTTGATTACAGAATGACAACTGTGGACTGGTTTTGCAAAGTGGATCAGTTTCCAACTAGAATGAGCTGATAACACCATACTCCTTTTTCCCTTTTAAAAATGAATTTTCTACTCCTGGATAACACCACATTGATAATCCTAAAGGATCACGTACATTTATCGACAGATCATGTGCAGCATGGGCAAGTTTCTGCACACTAACCTGCCAATATGAATCAACCCTGACCTGAAAAGAGATCACCATAGCAATGAGAAAGGCAGGTCAATCTTCCGGACTTTTTCCACATTGCCCTCTACACAGACTGCCAACAAAGAGGTTAATTAGTTCCAAATGTGGTAGGGCCTTTGTGAATGGGACACCTCACTTTCTAGGCTGGTTTGCGTCCTATTTAATTAATTTCACACAGGCTACTGAGGCATCATCAGATGGTCTCAGGTTTTGACCACTACCAACCTCTGATGGATTTAAACTGGTGAACAAGAGGTGAAAGGTTTCATATCTCAACTAATCCCAGGAGCTACCTAGTCTCACTTTACTTTTTTTAATTGGTCAGGTAAAGCAAATATGAACCCAGGGTTGACAGAAATAAATGGCTGATACAATAACCTGTTGATTGCGTCCCACAAAGAAAATCTGAGCTAAGTAGATTCTGGGAAGCACCACCTCACTGTGTTTTCGAGCCCCTAACATGCAGAGGACACTGGCAAGTAGTAATATAACCAGAAGATGAGAAAACTGTTAAATTAATCTGTAAACCCCTAAGCAATTTTACTAAATGATTGCTGAAATCAAAATACTCCTTTTCAATCCTTTAAAGACAGACCTGCAAGCAGCAGATCAGCAGCGGCAAGTGAGCAATGATGACTTTGCTGGAGGTCTTGGACTGCAGCTTTTCCGACAGCTTGATGCACAGGTTTTCTGCACCTTTGTTCCAAAAGAAGGAAATCAATAATAGATCTGAAGAATGTATGTGAATTTATTAGCCTAGCTAGTACCATGTGCTTACTGAAGACCATAAAACAGGTAGGGAATTTGCTGGATCCACCTACTCCAGAGTGCAGAGACTCCGAATAATTTCAAGTATCAGAGGGGTAGCCGTGTTAGTCTGGATCTGTAAAAGGCAACAGAGGGTCCTGTGGCACCTATAAAACTAACAGATGTATTGGAGCATAAGCTTTCGTGGGTGAATGCCCACTTCGCCACGAAAGCTTATGCTCCAATACATCTGTTAGTCTTAAAGGTGCCACAGGACCCTCTGCTTTTTACGAATAATTTCAGTTTTACAGAATGTTATCCATGGTGTTTTGATTTGGCTTGAATGGTTTAGGAGTCTTTAAAACTTTGTTGGTAACATTTTGGTAAAAAGTTTGGGAATCTTATTAATATCTGCAATAAACAGTTCTTTCAAATATTCTGAACTGAGATAGTTACAGGTCTCAAAGACAGCTTGGGTTTGTTTGTTTTTTAATTGGATAGCCATCTACAGGTATTTAAACAAATGTTTAATAGATCAGTGGGTAGAAGTTTAAATTTAAAGAAAGGAGGAAAATGTAGGTAAATATCAGGAAAAGCTTCCCGACAATGATATCTACGAAAAAGTGGAAGCATCTTGTTGAGACATTCGTCATCTGGATGAACTAATGAGCCTTTTCCACATGATTTCTATCAGTAATTTTGCAAGATTTTTAGAAGATCTTGCATGTCCATGCCTATATTTCTGATACTGTAAAGTTATCTTTAACGGCAATATATGCAGTATGTATGAGATTTAATGCAAATATCACTTTTAGGGGGATCTTTCCACTCTAGTCAGAGTATCCCACATAACACAAACATAGTATGACCCTAAGTCAGGAAAACATCCCTATTCAGAAAAGCACGCGATTAGGTGCTTTACTGAATCAGGTCTATATTAAAAAGATATTCAGAATGATTTATAGCAACCCCCGTTAACAGATTCTGCATTATGGAGATGTCAAAGCCTCTCTGTAGGCAAGGATGAATTTAGATTTGCACTTCATGGTGCAATAACATAGTGCATTCTCCCCAAACTTACACAACTTATTCTCTGAATTCAGAAAGTTCTCAGAAAATCCTTCAAGTCAGTTAACCAGCTTATGAGTTACAAGCATTTTAAAATGACCCTTGCATTTTTCTGGCAAGGTTGACTTTCTTTGGCTTTCTCTAGCAAAAAAATTCCTGAAGTTTATCATTAAATGTATTTTATGGCAAGCATCATGTAATAGAAATGATGCTTCATCAACTACTGACAATGGAGAATGAGTTGTACAAAACACTTCTGGCAAGACAAAAAGACATTCTGACGAGACAGAAGCATGTATTTTTCACCTTGCTCATCTTTCACAGCCCACACCATGAGATCCACACAGGCTGCATTAGCCTGGCAACGCAATTTCAGAGGGCTCAGTTCATTGTGTAGCCGATCTACATCATGCAGGATTTTCTGAAGCTCTGACTGGCTGCTGTTGAATTGTTCCAGCACAAAATCATGGATTTCCTTAACAAATGAGTTTGGAAGATCTGCAGGAATAAGAGGGAAAATGTATTCTAGCAGAAAGAAAGTAACTGTGCCCCAGATAGCATATACATGAGATCAATCCATTTTTATATTAAATATAAAACATTATTCATAAAAGATTTCTTTCCAAATGAGAAGTAAAATAATTTCATAGCAAAGACCACTGGGAAATTAACAAGTTGGATGCTGATTGTCCCTCCCCCTGGCAGATGACAACAGATTAAATAATTACATTTTATAGGGCAACTTTTATACCAAAGTGCTTCACAAACTGTATAGCATACATTCAGCACCCATGAAACACTGCGCCCTCCCCAACCACTTGGAGCACAGCATTCAATGCACACAGTGCTTTATATTCTTCCCCATCATATTAATAATAATAATATATGGAGATATACTAATCTCATAGAACTGGAAGGGACCTTGAAAGGTCATTGAGTCCAGCCCCTGCCTTCACTAGCAGGACCAAGTACTGATTTTGCCCCAGATCTCTAAGTGGCCCCCTCAAGGATTGAACTCACAATCCTGGGTTTAGCAAGCCAATGCTCAAACCACTGAGCTATCCCTCCCCCCATTACTTAGTAGAAAGTTATATTACTATAAGTACCGTACCTTTCATGTAGTATAATGTGTCTCTTAACATTTTAAACTGGGCAAGGTAAAGCGGGTCACTGAATGTTTTATAATAGAGATCTGCATTAGGACTTATCTGTAAAAGTAAAAAACAGCTGTAAGTTTCAAAAGGAAACGAAACAACATTTTCCTATGCAATAGAAAACTGAAGAACAAATAAAACCCCTTATTCAGATCAGGTAACTGTCATTTACTAGATTAGAGATGTAATTGTGATAACTGTTACTGTTTACATTATAATCACACACCACACGGAAAGGGTTTGGGTTTTTTTTGTCTTCACAGTTAATCAAGATGCCAACTATACCTGTTCAATGCATTAAATAGTACTTAGCTATCCCATCTATTTAAACACCACATACTGTAACAAAATTCTCTGTCTAATGAGAGAATCCAAAATCATTTTTAATTGGAAAAGCAGGAACAGAGACGACAGTTGTTTCCATCAAAACCTACGTTTTGCACTAGCAAGAAAGGCTGTAGACAAGAGCATAGTTCTTTCCCACAGATGAAAATATATGAGTTTGCTATAGCTCTGAACATACACTCAGCTCAGAACAACTCTATGTCTAACATTTCTGAGATCACTAGAGGTGATGTTGTGCAATTGTAAACAGTGTGAGCAATCATTTAGCCCCAGAAAGACTCATATTCCATGCAAAATATGTTCATTGAAAGTAGTCATTCACTGGGTCAGAAGCAGCTAAACTTGGAGGACATCTTGAAAATACAACAGTATCAAGAACTTCCAAGCCAAAAACAGTGAAAAGCAAACGAAGGTCAACACATTTTTGTTTTGTTCGGGAAGTGAGAATGAATGGGAATTAAATTAAAGGCCTTTACCAAAGTTATACCTTTAAAAAAAATTATCTTTTGGTTTACTCTATTTAGGAAGTATTAACAGGCTTACTCATCCTTGCCATGTAAATATCGGAAACAAAGCAATAATTACCAATGGTGAGGTTTTTTTAAAGAGACGTTATAAAGTATTATAATCATCAGCTCTCTCTATTTAACAGGGTATTACCATATTACAGAATGAGCATGATCGCAACAACTATGACACGTAATTTCTAGTGATTTTATTAAACTTGAGTAAAATATCTGATTATGTATATTTAACATCTACCAAATGTCGTTAATAAAAAAAAAATGGACAGGTGTGCGGGATTTTTTTTATTTTTTTTTTTCAGATGAACATACATTTCTGGGTATTTAATAAATGGTACCCAAATATCTAGTCTGTTTTGCTGGGTACATAATTGTTGCATTAATTATTCCATTACTACCATCTCCGTATTTGTTAACCATTCTACAGGTGGACTACTTTTCTTTTTCCAATGAGAAGCTATGAGTAGGCTAGTAGCTACTAGCAGATGGGAGAATAATAATTTGTTTTCTTTTGTGTGACCACTTCCACTGGGAAGCCCCAGGAGGATTACCAAGGGATCATTTGGTAATATATATCCAACAATTTGTGATATGTGGTTACAAAATGCATCTCAATACTCTCTAATGATTGGACAAGTCCACCACATATACATAAAATCTCTTTCCAAAGAATTTTAATAACTAGTTTCAAATTCTCCATGCTGAAGTGCTTAGGATGCCAATGCTGCAGGGGAATGTGTGTTTAAAAACAAATATTTCCATAGATTTCTCATAAGTTAATGGAAATATTTCTACTGGTCTTAGGCTTTGAAAAAACTAAATTCTTACGACTCTAAAGCATAAACCAACATTACTTGAGTGTCCCTTATCACGTCCCTTATTTTTATTCATTTTATTTTTAGTCATCTCTTACCTTTGATTTCACAATAGTTAGGACTTTAAAAACCATGTGGGATTCTTTTTAAACATTTCAAATGGTAAAATTAAACTAAGACATACCTCTGCAACTTCATCTACAACTGCATCTAAGCTTTTGAGAACAGAATCCCCAACAATCTGTTTCACCTACACAGAAAATAGAAGTTTGGTTTTATCATTGGCATTATCTTGGTTGATAGTTTGTTTTACAGTCACAATTTAGGCTGGTCAAAGAAAGCATTCAATCATTTGAATATTAAACATCAGACTAAATTAAGGCAGCAAAAAGTTATATAGTAATTCCTATTATCACCCTTTGTATTACCATGGTGCACAAAGGCCCTGAACAATTACACAGGATGTGCCTATAAGAGCCACCAGGGTCTGCCATCAGATGCAGTCCAATAAACCATCCCCACTAGAAAATGGCACTGTTCTCAAGTTACATCAGATTAATTTGCCTGTCAGGTGTAAACAAGATGGCTTTGCCAATGCAAACATTTCAATACTAACTTTATTACTTTAAATTACTAACATTTCATGAGCAATATTAATCAACAATATTAATCAGTAAGGCCTGATGTTAATAATAGCATAGAAAAAATTACCTTAACATATAAATAGAAGGATAACACAGCATGGACACAACCTATATATGTGTGTGTGTGTTCATACACACACACACACACACACACCTTACATTGCCTAATTACACAAGGCACCTCCTCTTGTACACCTGAAAGCTGCTCACTCTGCAGCTTACACAAAATACCCTCAACTGCGGTGTCTAAAATGAGCACATAAAACCCAGACCTTAAAATCAGCTCATACTGTACCATGAGCAGCAGCTGCCGGAGCATTTCCAGTGGAATATCAAATTCCTTGTTACTAATACCATTAAAGAGAGGAGAAACTGAGAAGCTAGAGCTGATTGTAGAGAAGTAATAATCAGGGTCCAATGCACTCCCATCAGGTAGGTAGGACCCTGCAGACAAGAACAGACGAGAACACAATAACATTAGGTTATTCAAAATGTTTATTGTGTTCTTTGTTAAATGTGAAGGAAGACTCTGGGGCAAACTATGAAAAAAAAAAAAGATATTTTGATCTTAAATTTCAATACGGTAATGGTCTATCCCTGATAAACCATGAAGGGCTTAATCCAGTTCCCACAGAAGATGAATCAATCTATAACAACTATAATAATGGATATCCATCTATAATCTAATGTAAACTAGAACTACAGATTCAGCCATTTGATACATACAAGCTTAGAGACGAAATACCGTTAAAAATATTTGCATTCATTTTGTAATCAGCATTTGGTAGGACTTTTGCTCAACTTCTGCAGTATGTTTACTTCAAAAAACCCTCTGTGCACATGATTTTGGATGGAAATGTAGAAATACTGGCTAACAAATTAATGAGAAAATCTTGCAAAACTACTTAAGTTTAAAGTCATACTATACCTTCCATCTTAAATAGAAATCAAGATACTGTTACAATTTGAAGGTACAAGAGAAATCAATATATAATTTTAATACTAGAGTACACTGGTCATCAAGAAGCCACATATGAACTTTTGGCACTCCATTCCCTTTCTGGCATCACCATCTTGCTTTTTGTAACTCCTCAGCTGCGTGAGTTAATACAGTGTTTTTCTTGTGATTAACAGACTTTCAAAATGTATTATTTACTGAAGAACTAAAAAAATATATATATTTTGTCCAACTCCTGTGTCTTGGATAGAATAAAAACAACAAAGGCCATCAATTCTCTTGCATCAGAAAGTAAGACTATTACAAACGCGGGTCAGGAAAAACAAACAAGTGTGTAATTGTCCAGGTGCATTATGGGGGATAATGCAAGGTTTATCTGCCTTTTAAGCGTTTGATAGAAGCTAGTTCTGAAAGCAAAATCCTGAAGTAGAGGGACTATTAGTCTGTTCCAGTACTATAGTTCCTATGGTTCAAAAAGAGAGCCCCTAAGAAATTCCACATACATATAGCCCAATCCACAGTATGCCCCATTCATCTACGTTTTTCATTAACAGCATAAGAGAAGAATTCTCTAACTCCCCCTTTCCTTCTTTTTTTTAATCCAAACATGAATACCTGAGCTGAAGAGGTGTAGGTGGGTATGACGGGTTGTACAGACTGACCTAAGACAGGAAGGAATTAAATGAATGCCCTGTCACCAGGTAATTAGGCGAGCCTTACTCTGAAATCCCTGTTCAAACTATTGATCCTGAAGGGAGAGTCCTCCAGAAATAATTAATAGGAAGGACAGATAGGAAATAAAAGGGAGAAGACAAACTTAAGCCAGAGTTGCCCAGAAGAGGGAGAGCACTATTCAGTCAAAGGCTGGGAACAGCCCAAGCAATAAGGCCCCCAAAAGGGCTAAACAAAGCCAAAAAATAACGAAAGACCCAATAAGTACAGAGCTCACTCTCCTCCCACTTCATCAAGAGTATCAGTTTATTTTTTCAGCTCTGCAAGTGGCCCACTGAAAGGTGACAGGCTCATCTCATTCACAGCTGGAATTCTACCACTTGATTTTAGTATTGTATCCATAGCAATGAGTACATACATAGTCAGTATAGTCTTTCAAGATCTCCCTTTTGTGAGTTTTAACTTTGACTTTTCCATGACAGTTCACAATTTTGGCACGCCAAAGTAAGAGTTCCTATAACCTACACATACCAAATTTATTTCTAGTAAGGTGCGTTACTTTGGGCTTATACAACTTGCCATCAAACAGGATTCAAGATTCCAATCCTCAGTCTGCCATTTTAGCTGTACAGTGACGTACAATATAAAACATTTGTTATGTAAAGTTATTCTGCCTAATCTTCTAAACTATGTTTTGCCCCAGTGTGATTAAGCTCTCTAGGACTAGGCATAGACTGCTTAGCAGTCAGAAAATGTCTCTCTTGGAAGCTAGACAAAAAAACATTGTTGTTGGAAACCACTATTGCTGGAAATAAAGATTATCCAATAACTTGTTAATGCAAAACGTATCAGAACTCTACCACATACATGCCAAATAATTACTACCAGCAACCCTGAAGGCAAAGAGAATGCACGGAGGTTTGGGTTCCCTAGCCTTCCTATTGGTAAAGAGTGACAAAAAACACACTGCTCTTTGGCAAAATAGTAAAGACTGGAAGCTGAAGCTTTACCTTCAAAGTAATGAATGGCAGATCCTCCAGGGGAGCTGGGAGGGGGAATTCCACGTTCAGGACTGACCTGAAACACAAGATAATAGTTGCATTTTATCATTAAAGGCCAGTGAAGCCTTGAGAAATCTAAGATGATATGGACTCAAATATATTTTCTCTTTTAAAAATGCATATTATCATTAATATATCCAGAAAGGTGCTGATGAGCCCACAACGCCTACTGAAGTCAATGGGAGTTTTGAGTGTTTAGTAACTCTCAGGATCGGGCTTGAGTCAGGCCACAACTTCAAACACAAAGAGGCACTGATGAAGAAGGGAGTGAGTGTCCTGGTTAACGGAATGCAGTAGTCATCAGGATTCCTGGGGTATATGCCCAACTCTGCTAATACCTCATTCTGTGATTCTGGGCAGGTCATCTGAAGTCTGATTTTCCAAAGGGGGTGCACGCTTACAGCTCCTCCTGAAGCCAAAGGGCATTGTTGGTGGTCATCACCTCTGAAAACTCAAACTGTTAACTTCTTGGTCTAACTTTCCCATCTGCTAAACAGGTATGCATTATTATACCTGCTACACAGGGATAGTGCAAGGCTTAATTATTGCAAATCCTTGGAGATCTTTTAAGTAAAAACTATTAATATGGTGGTAGCTAGCTTAACTGTCATCAATTATTCTGTGGTTCAGGGAGAGCTGAACAACTGAAAAAGAGAGAAAGCTTTGAATCTGTTCAAGTACAGCACTGAATGACTGTCAGTGGACATAATTTTGAGCATCTCTTAATTCCACCAAAGAACAGAAAAGGACTTAAGCGCTGTCTTCATTTTTAAAGGTGGCCACACAAACCTGTGAGATGCTGGACACACTGCTGGTCTTTCTCTTTAAGGTTCCTTCTTGACAGACAGTGAGAAGAGAGCTGGGAAGAATTGATCTAAAATCATTAAAAGAACGTCTGCGAATTCCTTCAAGTTCTTCCGGGACTCTCAGGGAATGTGGAAGAGCTTTAGGGAAAAGCTTTGAGAGGAGAGACTCTTCTGAATTGCTGTAGCGACCAAATGCTCGTGAAATTCCAATCAGGCACGGGACTGCATATTTGCACAAGTATTCTAGAAAACAAAATTAAGTCATGTATCTTTCTTACTACAGTATACTACTAGCAGCTTATGACTTCCTCTTGCCAGCTTTGCTACAAGCTCACTAAAAGCATTGCAGCACAATATACATCACAAAGCCAGACTTGCATTATTAGAGGAAGAACGGCAAATTTACATCATATAAGTAAATATGTATTTTCAGCTTAGCTCAAAATTTACCAATCAGCATTCAAACAAAAGACAGAATGCACTCACCAATTATGGACATTCTGTTATCAATTACAGCCCAAATGATTAATGCTAGTTATATAATACACCTTTTAAAAAGCATGGTGGTGAAGGTTAGAGAGCAAGTGAAGTTCAGATGATGCTAAAATAAAGATGCAACACCAATTTAAAGAACTGTTCCAATACCTTTCTCCTGGTTTTGTGGGGACTGGCACATTCCCAGCAGGAACTGCATCACTTGCAGAATTGCCTCTAAAACCTACAACAACCAAGGAAGACGTACAAAAACATTCTTAGGTGAACACTTTAAAGCTAGCACATGCCAGATCATTACATTAAGTCAAATGAAACTTGCAAACATTAATTTTGAACATCACATATTTTAAATTGAATGGGTTTTTGATACTGTATGAAAGAAAGATATGTTTCTCTCTAACTCATTTAACTAAAGAAGCCTCCTTAGCAAAGTAATAGCCTAAATAAACTCATAAGCATTAGCATTTTGAGAAAGCAATATCTCCAACTCCGGTATAAACACAATAATTCTGAGTCACTTGGCTTTGTTATGGGCAATGTTTTGGGCTTAAACCTCAAAAGACATGTGTGAGTAACTTTTGAGCACCACAGGACTATTCACAGAAGTAAAGTTATTCAACTGCAGTGTTTATGTGATCGCGTCCTTTGTGAAGAAAAGTAGCCATGGTATTCTTTATTTTAAACCCTTTTTGAGATAGTTATTTAAGCAACAGACGTCTAAGAGTGCACATTGAAAAATTTCAGTGAACTCTACCTGTTCTCTAAGAGTGGCATCCCTATAGGCAACATCTGACAACAAAGTCACCAAGCAGAAGCTGAAGTTTTCTGCAACTGGAAGCATGCCTACAGAAGCGGGGAGGGAAAGGGTGGAGAGAGGAGAGACAACATTACAATAGGACTTGGATCAGCCATTTGAAAATAAGAAGTAATATTTTATTATTGTCACAAGAAGTCATAAGGCATCCTTTCAATAATGCCCCATGGCACAGCTAAATCAACCAAGTCAGTGTATGAGTAACTCACATATACATGAAGATTTAAATCATACCCTTTAGCCAGTAATTAGTGAAAACCAAGAGAAATATGTTGCTGTAGAGGGAATAATAAATATTCCTTGTTTCATATATAAGCCATGTCAGAAGACAAAGATTAAAATAAAGTAGTCATTTGGCATTAACATTCAGACAATGAACAAATTCCAGTGTTGAAAGAAAGCGAGAAAGAAAGGCATACTGATTCCAAGTCTGAGAACTAATGAAAGATGCAATAAAGGAAAAGGAGTAAGCGCAACAGAAGCAGAAAGATTTGCTAATATGGAATAGTCATTATTGCAACAACCTATAAAGCTAGCATATCTGTTTCAGAAAAGCCAGTGTCTTCCCAACATGCAGGAGAAACCCTATTGTTTAATAATCATAAGGGCTGCAGGATCAGGCCACAGGACAGGACTGACATAGGCTGCAAGGCAGGATATGCTGATGAGTAACAACTTCACTACCACATTATATCCTGACAGGTTATCCACTGGTGACAATAATGGACTGGAGTGCAGACAAGACAATAGCATCATTGTCCAAGAGAGCTGGCTGTATTTTAAAGAATCCTTATTGAGGTTGCAGAAACAAACCATCCTGGTGTGTAGACAGAATAGTAAATATGGCAGGCGACCACCTTGGCTTAAAAGTGAAATCCTTGCTGCTCTTAAACACAAAAAAGCAGCTTACAGGAAGTGGAAGCTTGGACACATGACCAGGGAGGAGTATAAAAATATTGCTCAGGCATGCAGGAGTGAAATCAGGAAGGCCAAATCACAATTGGAGTTGCAGCCAGCTAGGGATGTTAAGAGTAACAAGAAGGGTTTCTACAGGTACATTAGCAACAAGAAGGTGGTCAGGGAAAGTGTGGGCCCCATACTGAATGAGGGAGGCAACCTAGTGACAGAAGGTGTGGAAAAAGCTAATGTACTCAATGCTTTTTTTGCCTCTGTCTTCACGAACTAGGTCAGCTCCCAGGACTACTGCACTCGGCAGCACAGTATGGGGAGGAGGTGACCAACCCTCTGTGGAGAAAGAAGTGGTTCAGGACTATTTAGAAAAGCTGGACAAGCACAAGTCCATGGGGTTGGATGCACTGCATCCGAGGGTGCTAAAGGAGTTGGTGGATGTGATTGCAGAGCCATTGGCCATTATCTCTGAAAACTCGTGGCGATCAGGGGAGGTCCCAGATGACCAGAAAAAGGCTAATGTAGTGCCCATCTTTAAAAAAGGGAAGGAGGAGGATCCGGGGAACTACAGGCCAGTCAACCTCACCTCAGTCCCTTGAAAAAATCAAGGAATCACTTTTGAAGCACTTTGAGGAGAGGAAAGTGATCAGGAACAGTCAGCATGGATTCACCAAGGGCAAGTCATGCCTGTCTAACTGCCTTCTATGATGAGATATCTGGCTCTGTGGATGAGGGGAAAGCAGTGGATGTGTTATTCCTGGACTTTAGCAAAGCTTTTGATACGGTCTCCCACAGTATTCTTGCCAGCAAGTTAAAGAAGTATGGGCTGGATGAATGGACTATAAAGTGGATAGAAAGCTGGCTAGATCGTCGGGCTCAACGGATAGTGATCAATGGCTCCATGTCTAGTTGGCAGCCGGTATTAAGCGGAGTGCCCCAAGGGTCGGTCCTGGGGCCGGTTTTGTTCAATACCTTCATTAATGATCTGGAAGATGGCGTGGATTGTACCCTCAGCAAGTTTACAGATGACACTAAACTGGGAGGAGTGGTAGATACACTGAGGGTAGGGATAGGATACAGAGGGACCTAGACAAATTAGAGGATTGGGCCAAAAGAAATCTGATGAGGTTCAACAAGGACAAGTGCAGAGTCCTGCACTTAGGACGGAAGAATCCCATGCACTGCTACAGACTAGGGACAAAGTGGCTGGGCAGAGGTTCTGCAGAAAAGGACCTAGGGGTTACAGTGGACGAGAAGCTCGCTATGAGTCAACAGCGTCCCCTTGTTGCCAAGAAGGCTACCAGCATTTTGGGCTGTATAAATAGGAGCATTGCCAGCAGTTCGAGGGACGTGATCATTCCCCTCTATTCAGCATTGGTGAGGCCTCATCTGGAGTACTGTGTCCAGTTTTGGGCCCCACACTACAAGAAGGATATGGAAAAATTGGAAAGGGTCCAGCGGAGTGCAACAAAAATGATTAGGGGTCTGGAGCACATGACTCATGAGAAGAGGCTGCAGAAGAGAAGAATGAGGGGGGATTTGACAGCTGCTTTCAACTACCCGAAAGGGGGTTCCAAAGAGGATGGACCTAAACTGTTCTCAGTGGTACCGGATGACAGAACAAGAAGTAATGGTCTCAAATTGCAGAGGGGGAGGTTTAGATTAGATATTAGGAAAAACTTTTTCACTAGGAGGGTGGTGAAGCACTGGAATGGGTTACCTAGGGAGGTGGTGAAATTTCCTTCCTTAGAGGTTTTTAAGGCCCAGCTTGACAAAGCCCTGGCTGGGATGATTTAGTTGGGGATTGGTCCTGCTTTGAGCAAGGGGTTGGACTAGAGGACCTCCTGAGGTCCCTTCCAACCCTGATATTCTATGATTCTATGATCACTTGAATCTCTTGGACAAAAAAAAAAAGCTAACAGTGTTTGAGTAAATGGTGCCTTTCAGGTGGCAAAGATTTTAATAAAGCACCCCTACCAATCCTTGCTGAAACTAAGTTGAATCTGAAAAGAACCTGAGTAACTCATTCTAAGAGGTTTTAAGCAGAGAAGGCTGGACATTCTCAGTAGGAGAGGAAAGTACAAAAACCAGTTGATGTCAGAAAGTTGCAAACTATGAAGTTCAGAGTTGTTCCCTGGTAGGAAAGTGAGATTTGAGAGGAGAGAGAAATGCCCTAAGAAAAACATATCAGACAGGTGGGCTTAGTCTTTCCTAAAGAAGGGAAAAATAGGAGTTTCCAGTTTCTATAGCCTTGCTGTGAAAAGGGAAAATCCTAAATATGTCGCGCATAATTTAATAAAAATAAATAAATAAACGAACAACAGCAGCATGCACTCTAATTAGGAGCTTTTTGGGATTTCAAAATACTTTTACAAACATTAGCAAACTAAACCTTACATACCCCTACATGGTAGAGAAGTATTCTCTCTACCATTTTAACGATAGGTAAATTAAGACTCCAAGAAGTTAAGTGTTTTACCCAAGTTTGAACAACAAACCAGCGGCAAAGCTGGGAATAGCACCCAAGAATCTTGACTATCACTCTCCACTCTAGTCATTATACTATCTCCTAACAACTTAACCCTGAAGATGTGACTGACTGGTATCGAATTATTTGGAAAGCAGCTAAGCTGACATCAGGAAAGGTGTGAGCTATTCAACTTCCTTTCTGGCCTCTCAAGAAGAATCAATTTTACTGCTGTATCTTTCCAACACAGGCAGTTATGTCAACAGCTAAAAGCACAAGGGAGCTGATCACTTCCCTTAGAACTAAGTTCTGGACTGAGTACAATTTCCCAAGCACATACTCTGAAGAGTAAAACTTAAAACAACCTCTGCCTTTTCGTGCAGTGCTTTCTTCTATCCATTGCACTTTGGGAAGACCCCTCAAAAGCCGGAGAAGATAAGGAACCACACTGTCTTTGTGCTGAAAGAGAAAACATTTGTTTGAAATGGAGGATAAAAATTGAGTAACAGTTTCAATACACATTAGTCATGCAGAGGAAGGGTAAAGTGACTATATATATAGAACTCAAGTCATCTAATGATTATTTACAGGCTACCTAAATATCGCATAACAGACTTAATACAGATAAGGTAAATCATGTAACTAGTCCAATGCTATAGAT
The DNA here is from genome assembly GCF_011386835.1 of Chrysemys picta bellii. NCBI lineage: Eukaryota > Metazoa > Chordata > Testudines > Emydidae > Chrysemys > Chrysemys picta. Next base: position 15,883,368 of record NC_088805.1, on the reverse strand, counting down.
AAAATTGTTCCATCCTGCCAATTGCTAAATGAGACAGGACACTGTTGGTCTATCATGCAATTTGGGGCTGATTATATGTCTTGATCTTTTGTCTCTAGTATGTTGACTTGAGTCTAACAAGAAGCAGAAAATCATTTTGCTATATTGCTAAAACAGTGGAAACTCCCAAATTCTAATGCCAGCCCTTCCTCTGTTGCATTCCATAGCCTTGGGCAAATCACTTAACCTCTCAGTACATGCACTCAGTTTCCTAATGTATAAATTGGGGACAGTACTAACTTCCCTCACAGGAGTGGATTAACACTTGTTCAATGCTTTGAATACATAAAGCATCATATAAATGCCAAGTTCCATTACAAGTGATGTGGTTTGCCCAGTTCTTAGTAATGAACACATCACAAAATTAAAAAACAAAAAAACAGCAAAGCTGTTAATAATATCGCAATAATATCGATCAACCAAGGGGGAGGCTAAAACAGAAGTGGCTTATGGCCTGATCCAAAACCGACTGAAGTCAATGAAAAGATTCACATTGAGTTTAATGGATTTTGGATCAGGCACTTAAGGCATCACATCTCTCTCCTTCTAGAGATGACACCACCTTTGGGCAGACTGAAGCATTCACATCAGCTCACAGAAACATCATGGCTGCCTGTCCCAGAGAGGCCAGACGTTTAAGATGAATGTTAGTGAACAACATGAACAGCCTTATATGTATAGGTTTTCATCCTAATCCCTCCCATGCATAAAAAGGAAATTATGGGCCTGATTTTCAGGTGTAGGTATATGTTCAAACATAATGTGTGTGAAAATTTAAGCAAGCAATTGCACATTACATTTTTGTGCAAACCGTTCTAAATATCGAGTCTAGATAGAGGCTACGTTCACTTCCATACTTTGCCATGTCTTATTTCAAGCAAGGAACTGCCATAGCTACATTTCATTCACCAACCAACCCCATTTAGAGATTTATTCGAAAGTATTTCAGCTAAAGAAAGTCAAAATGAGGGAGAAAGTTGTACCTGAAGGTCAGACTCAATGAGAAAAATTCCCAAAGCAATCACAGCATCTCTGCGGCGCTCATCTAGCTGGAAAATCCCATGGAAATCCACCGGGCACATACATAGCAGCTTCTGTACCTGCAGAAAGGAAAAAAAAAAAAAAAAAAAAAGGAATGTTAGAACACTGCATTGAGGAACACATAACGCACACATTAAAACTCTGACTGCCAATACCCACAAGTGACCCTATGGCTAGGTCTACACCAGGGATCGGCAACCTTTGGCACGCAGCTCTCCAGGGTAAGCACCCTGGCGGGCCGGGCCGGTTTACCTGCCGCATAGGCTGTTTCGGACGATCCCGGCTCCCACTGGCCGCAGTTCGCCGCTCCAGGCCAATGGAAGTGGCGGCCAGCACATCCCTCCTCCTGCGCTGCTTCCCACAGCCCCCACTGGCGCGCCAAGGGCCAAAGGTTGCCGATCCCTGGTCTACACTATGAACTAGCTCACATACACATACTCGCCCTCGTTCAATGAGAAAGCAGAGCGGCGGTAGTATGGGCAGCAACAGCAGAGGCATGGCTGAGCTGTGCAAAGTACAAACCCACCTGAAACTGCCTCCATTGCCACTGAAGCTACACTACTATTTATATTTCGGCTAGCTCTCATTGAACTACTTTGAGTGTGTGCACACAAGCACAGGAATGACACCCCTTGTTTGTAATGTAGATATAGCCTAAGAAAACCAAATTAAAAGCCTTGGCTTTTCATTCTTAGAAATCAGAGATGGAAGAGACCTAAAAGGTCATTGTGCAATTCCCCTGCCAAAACAGGGTTCTTCCATACAGTACATTCTCTAGTTTTTTAAAGATACCAGGCAATGGGGCTTCCACAATTTCCTCTGGGTAGCCCCCAGTGCCATCACTAATGTTTTTCAGGGCAGAACACTGAGTTTACTGCATCAAGTCAATTCAAAGAGTCAATTCCACACCAAATGTCCTTTATTATTCAGCCTTTTAATGAAAATAACCAGGTTCCAGTGGAAGTGAAGAATGATGTTTAAAGAAAGGAAAGAATGGATGCCAACTGTCCACTTTTATACTTAGGGTCATTTAACAATTTTCTTCTACAATTGTATAGTCTTTAGATCTCCAAGAAGTCATTCTGGAAATCTTGAAACTTTGCATAAATATCATATAGTATATGACAGGGCCCAATCCTGCATTCCTTGTGCACTGAAAACTCCCTTCCACTGAATTCACTGGGTTTCTGGATGCGCAAGAAATTCACAATGGGGCTATATACCATTATATTTGCTCATCTCCCTTGAATACGGAAACCTTTTCTTAACCATGGATGGAAGTAGATGTTGTCATTGCCACAGCGATGCTTTCTTCATACACAGTATTGCTAAAGCAAACAGTATTGCCTAGCTGGGTGGGACAGATTGTTCAAATCCTTGTAACCACGTAACAGAATAAGTTGCCAGAGCTAAGTATTATTCTACCATTACCTTACCTACTACTGTAGTATCTGCTTTCATATTTACTGAATACACAAGCACAGAATATATCAAATCTCACAGATGTCTGCTTTACATACCGAAAGCGGACATTATTTAAAAGGAGAAACCTGTAAAGACAAGTCATCAAAATGCCCTGACTTTCAAAGGTGTTGAGTACCCACAGATCCTACTGATGTTGAAAAGGGGTGCTCAGTACCTTTGTCTGTCAGGTCACTTCTTACTTAAGTGCCTAACTTTAGGCAGTCAGGTTGAAAAAATGTTAACCAAGTATTTTAATATCCGAAAAGGAGTATTTTCTACTGTAAGACCAGAAAGGAAAACAGTTATTTTTATTATGAACTATTATATAAGAGTACTCAATATGTCTTACTGGATAAGTGTCATTTCATTTGCAATTCAGATTTTCAAATCACTGTATTTCATGGTTCTCTCATCCAAACTTCTCTAACACTGAACAGTTTTAAAAAAGGTTTCCAAACAATATGCATTAATTTATAGTACAGAAGCATAAAAGCAATGTCCCCCCCAGCATCTTGTGTTGTTCAACATATTGATAAAAAAGCTGGAAAAAGGGGTGAACAGTGAGGTGGCAAATTTGCGGACGATATAAAATTACTCAAGATCGCAGTCCACTTTGGATTTAGGTAAGACTTACAAAGGGATCTCACAAAACTGGTTGACTGGGTGACAAAAATAGCAAATGAAATTCAGTGTTGATAAGTGCAAAGAAATGCACACTGGAAAACACAATCCCAACTATACATATAAAATGATGGGGTCTAAATTAGCTGTTATCAATCCAGAAATATCTTGGAGTCATCATTGATAGTTCACTGGTAACATCTGCTCAATGTGCAGTGGCCACCAAAAAAGCTTTCTCCACACCATTCAGGTGTGATGGTTAAGGTTGAGCATTGCTTACTGTTAAAATATTTTATCATACCACACAAATGACATTGTTTTGACTGATGTAAAACAACACCATGGGTGGTTATGTGAAATAAAAAAACAGTTTATTTTAATGCTCTTTGTTTACTTTTTGCATTTCCCACAATTTAAGGACAGCAGAAAATAAATCAGTTTCACTCTCCCTCCTTCCCCCTCCCCCAGATTTTACTTTCAGGTTCTTTAGTAGTTATAGTTCTGTTCTTAAGCACTTTGGGAAAATATTTATTTTGATGAAATTTATTTTGGGTCAAAATTGAAGGTGACATTGTCTGGTAAGCACCATCAGTGTAAAGAAAACTGCGGAGGCTTGGAATTTACTCCACTGGGCTTGCAGTCTAAGAGCCTGTCCCTGCCAACAGTTAATACCAGGCATACTGCTTAATATTCTGAGTAGATTACTTAAATGAGAAGTAAGCATTCACATTAGTAAACTCTGTGCCTGGTAGTCTCAGTGTGTTTGGTCTTCTGCACAGAACTATATTGTATGCTGGGGCTCCGATTTATCTTAAGACTTCATAGTCATTGATAGGGCCATAGTTTCTGAATGTGCATGTCAGAAGTGGATGGTTGTATAGAAAGTGGGCATAAATGTAAATTTTTGTTATATTAACAAAGTGCCTGCATTTTAAATAGTTTTTTTTTTTAAATTAGACATTGTATCTTATGACTGCCACCTGGGACTTGTTGTTCATTGTAACAAAATAAGAACGGCCATACTGGGGCAGGCTAATTAATGGTCCATCTACCCCAGTATCCTGTCTTCCGACAGTGGCCAATGACAGATTTCTTCAGAGGGAATGAACAGAACATGGCAATTCTCCAGTGATCCATCCTCTGTCATCCAGTCCCAGTTTCTGGCAGTCAGAGGTTTAGGGAAACTCAAAGCATGAGGTTGCATCCCTGACCATCTTGTCTAATAGCCATTAATGAACCTATCCTGCACAAACTGATCTAATTCTGGGAACCTTAACCATCACAGTACTGCCATTGATACTAAAAACACATCCCTATCTCCTAACTACATTATTCATAGCATACTGACAGTTAATCTTCTGCATCACATAAAATTGTTCAAATAGTAAAAAAATAAATGTAGTTACTTTCCTTTATTTTTAATAATCTCGGGTAGTTAACAACACAACAAATTTATTTACCGATAAATAATCTGACAGCATCCCTTAAAATCAAATAATAACCCTAACCCAGGTTCCCATAAAATACTCTAAATACGGGTGAATCTGTAATGAGAGGACTTTATTTTTAGTTGACTACCGCATCAGAGATAGACGTCTTGGTGGTCCATCAAACAAAATTAATTCTAAAAATGTACAAGAATTGGCTAGGGACAAGTCAGATACTGTTGTTTACATTAATGCAGAATTTTCATTTCGGAAAACTCAACTACCCATTCATTTATGGTTTAGTTCGAACAATTTTATATGCAATAATAATCTAGTAAATTATAACTTATCATTTTATCATTGTTATGTACTACAAAACAAAAAGAGCTCCTACAAGCCAACTGTTCTTTGTGAGCATTAAACACCTACGTAAAGGACCTATTCCAGGCCTAACGTTCACATATTTAGGCTTTGCTCTCGTAGGCTTGCTTTCACTAGATGTTTTTAAACTGATTGCCAATTAACTCAAGGTAAGAAGCATAACAAAGACATACTCATAGGTCTAAAGTCCTAGACCAAACTGATGCTCCGCAGGTACCATGTCCTACTCAGCACCCTTGGGAGACTTCCTATGCCTAGTCTAACTATGCTAAAAAAACCCTGTTACAACAGCACACTTGCCATCAACCTAACCTTATACATTCCTAGCTCCACTACATACCAATACCAGGCATTAAAGAATGTTGCTTTAACTTGACATGACACAGGAAAAAAAAAAACTTGATTTCTTATACATACCATAAAAACAGATCTAATTATTGTTATGCTAATTCAGTGGTTCTCAAACTTTTGTACTGGTGATCCCTTTCACATAGCAAGCCTCTGAGTGTGACCCCCCGTTATAAATTAAAAACACTTGTTTATAAATTTAACACCATTATAAATGTTGGAAGCAAAGCGTGGTTTGGACTGGAGGCTGACAGCTTGTGACCCCCCATGTAAGAACCTCATGACCACCTAAGGGGTCCCAACCCCCAGTTTGAGAACCCCTGTGCTAATTCCTCTTAAAAAAACTAGGTTCCTTAGGTATCTGGGGCAAACTCTCTCTCAGCAGGTTGTTAGGACAAGTGCTCTGCAAAAACAAAACCACCGGGATATTTTGAAAACCTTCCTGAACATTCATCAACGTTCATAACCTGAAACCAATTACTGTCAAGCTCTTCTTAGCTTGGCTTCCCTACAGGTGAGCCACACAAACATCATGCATAGATCCAGCATCCACATAGAAACATATAAACTCTGACACACCGCCTTCACCACACACTGACTCCATCCCCAGGCATAACACCCAGCTCGTCACAGGAGAGACACACACGCTACCTCACATGACACGTCCCCCCACCCTCCCAACATGTATGACGCACGGAGCACCCCCAGGCATGAAACCCTGTTCCCTCCATGTATGATACCTACCACAGAGCGCGCACCGCCCTCCATGCAGGACACGTCCCCCCCCCCGGGACACACGCTACCTCATATACATGACGTACAACTCACATACGGGACACGCCCTGACGCCCCACATACATGACACCTGCCGCCCCAAGAGGGGTGGGAGGAGCAATGGGAGGACCCCCACCCCCTGTTACCTTCTCCAGGGGAGCGGGTCTCTGCACGGCCAGCGAGCGGGACAGCGACAGCACCGTGTTGAAGTAAAAGCCCCGTGAGGAGCCGGAACCGGAGCCAGATCCGGAGCCGCTTCCCCTCCACGCAAACCCCGCAGCAGCCGCCACCGCCAGGGCCGACATATTGCGGGCCAGCCGCAGGGCGCAGCGCACCCTACGCTGTTATCCTCTCCCTAGCCCCCTCACCATCCTCTCGCGAGCATCCCACACTCCCCGCGGGAGCTCCGGGCTCCAATCAGATAACACATATGGCGGCGCCTACGTTGACTTCACTGCCGCACTCGAAACCCATCCACTCACGGGCAATGGATTATCCCAACTCTCAAACCACACCCCCCACTCCAGTACTAGCAATGGATTAGCCTAGCCCCAGCCTGAAGGTTCCCGCTTCCCCAGCCTAGAATGGTTGCACGCACACCCCCGCCCGCGGGTAGTGATAGTTTATTCCAGCCGCTTCCCCTGCGCAGGGGCAGCGATGGTTTAAGCCAGTAGTCACGGGGTGGAGGAGCCCGGCGGGTGCTGGCACCGCTCGGGCGGGAGTCGGGGTCGTTGGCGGTGGCAGCGGGTGAGTGAGGACCGGCGGCCCGGCTCGGCCCCTCACCGCGGGAGCGAGGCCAGAGGTGATCTCGGTCACAGGGCCCCTCGGGGGAAGCGGCTCCCTGGCCCCTGCGGGGGGCGGTGTCCCGGCTCCGAGGGGTTGGGGCCCGGAGCGCCGGGAGTGGGGGCGTCTCGGAGACGGAAGGGGCGTGGGGGTCCCCCGATGGGCGGTGGGGGGGGGCGGCATAAGGTGGGGGCTGGGGAGAGGGGACCGCGCCGCCGCTGCCGCGTCTGTCCGGGGCTCAGGCGTCCCCCCGGACCAGCTGTGTGGGGCGAGGATACACACGTACCCCGGGGTGGTGCTGGCGGAGTAATTCCCGAGCGCTTCCCGGGGAGCGGCCCACAGCGGGGCAGAGCTGGGGATCTGGGCCGAGACCGGGAAGAGCCCCGTCCCCGGCGGAGCTGCCGAGGAGAAGGCTCTCCCGTCTGCCGCGTGACAGGTCCGGGAGGAGAAGGCGAGAGCTAGCTAGCGGGAGGCTCCATGAGAGAGAGGCTTTAGCCGTCTCGTGGTATTTATTAAAACAAGCTGAATGCCAGTGCAACTGCAGTAGCTTTGTGTCTGGAATTACTTTGATTGTCAAAGGGTAATGCCGACTCCTTTCCCCGCCGCTCCCCCTCCCCGTTTTAAATAGCAAAGGAGAGAGACATCTACTGTGATTTGTTTAGTCAGTATAAGAACCTGTAGAGAACAGCCTCCTCACCGTAGTATCTGAGCCCCTTCTAGTAGTGTATTAAGCAACGTGACTAATATCTGTCACGTGTGGCTCATTCTTTCGCTCATCCTCTTCCCCAGGGGAAAATTGAATGTGCAGTGTAATGTTTTGTTTTATAAATTCTGTGTACACTGTGCTGTAAGTATTAGCAAAAGTAATGTTAAATAAGTACCTGTTATGCGTGAAACAGAAGGTGGTGCGATCTATGATGGCGTGCAGATCCTGTGGGAGTCTGTTCCACAGTCTTGAACCAGCCCCTGAGAATTTCCAGTTGCCTGCACAGATGTTTTACCTTACAATGGAGAGATCCATTGTGTCCCAGAAGAGGCGTTTGTTCTACTGGTGGGAGGAAGGGCCCTGCAGGATTATGTGCAGAGGATCGGTGTATGTGACTGAAATACCAAGATGCAATTTCCCACCCAGATATATAATGTATGTGCTCCTCTCTCCCTTATGTATCTTCTGTGGCTCATATCACAGCTTATATTTTTATACCTTAGTGAACAGTTTTTCTTAAAAAGAACGAGGAGTACTTGTGGCACCTTAGAGATGAACAAATTTATTTATTGTTAAATGGGCCATCCTGATTATCACTACAAAAGTTTTTTTTCTCCTGATAATAGCCCACCTTAATTGATTAGTCTCGTTAGAGTTGATATGTATGGTATGTTCTCTGTGTATATATATCTTCCCACTGTATTTTCCACTGCATGCAGCCAATGAAGTGGATTTTAGCCTACGAAAGCTTATGCCCAAATAAATTTGTTAGTCTCTAAGGTGCCACAAGTACTCCTCGTTCTTTTTGTTGATACATAATAACACAGCTACCTCTCTGAAGTTTTTCTTAACTCAGTGTTCTAAAGATAAATAAAAACTGTTTCCTTTACAGGTAAAGATCTTTCATCCTGTTGAGGTTCAATTCCTCTGAAACTAAGCAATTGCTGTAGGCCCTGGGAATACCAGTGTGACTCCAACCTCACTTATCTCTAGTTTCACTCACACTATAGCAAAGGGAGAAAACAGGAATTGGCATTATGTCATCTTACACGAAAAACTATAATCCCTTTGATGATGATGATGATGAAGGTTTGAAGCCAGTAAAGTGGAACAATAGAGATGACATCTTTGATGACCCTACTGAAAGGCAACATAGGGAGGCTACAGATAAACAGAGGTATCTTCAGCAGGAAGTTCTGAGGCGGGCTCAGGCCACAGAGGCCAGCACTAATCGATCTCTTTCCCTCATTTATGAATCTGAGCAAATTGGAGTAGCCACATCAGAGGTAAGTTCTTAATAACAGTAATATTGATTTTATACCAGATATAATCAAAACTTTACATAAGTGCCCTTTTGGTTTATTTAGTCATCTATTAGACTGACTCAGCAATATTAACACTAAACACAAAGAGATCGGTAAGGACCAGATCTTGTAAACATTTAAGCATGTGTGTAACTTTCCTCAGTAGAGTAGCATGGGTCTAAATGAGTGCAGGATCAGGGGACAAGTTTGATTGTGACAATATTTTCATGCTGAGTGGCTTCAGTTTTTAACTAACCCTATCAAAAGGGTCCATAGTGGCCTACTGGTCTTATTAAATGTCTGAGTAGTCTACACAAACTTCAAAAACACCTGAAACCAGGAAAAAAATCTAGTTCAATATCTTAAAAAGCCTTAAATAAAAGTGCCTGCCAATATTTTCCCTGCTGTCATGGTGAACTGCTTTATAAACTGTATTTAAGGGGGTTTAAAGTGAAAACTTTATAGGTCTTTTATCAAACACTTCTATTAGTTCCTCTTGGTAGTCTGTAGAAACTGTTCATTGTTGCTGGGGCTGGGAGGTGATAATGACAACGAAGCTGTTAATTAGTTTTTTTTGTTTGTTTTTTAAATCCAAGTTGCAGCTTCCTTGGCTTCTTTAAAGTCTTGAGAGCATACCTGAGTTCTCACAATAAAGCTTTCCTTTATAGAGTCTGATTAAGACTCTGATAACATTAGTCTGATATGTATTTTGACAAAAATGCCAGTTAAAAATTAGCAAAACCTATGCAGGTATTCTGTTACCACAATTGTTTAATGAAAATGATTGTTCTACCTGTGTAAAGTCTGATAGACCTTCTTTTTCCTGGTAAGTTGTGGCCTGAAACTAATACAGCACTTGATGCAATGTGCTTAGACTCATCCCTGTTAATCATTTCCCTTAGTCTGATGGGGATGTTTCAGAATAAGTGGTGATGATACTTGTTCCAAGTATTTAGAGTCATTAATTTGGTCTTCTGGGCTGCATCATCTGTTGAGCGAGGATGTTTGCTCAAATGGTAGTAATTTGTTTACATATACTATTCTGAGGGAATGCATATACACAAGTCATATAATTGTCTATAATAAATTGCGTGAGTAACTTGATTTAGATAGTGAACTCTTCAATATACACACTTTGAGAGATAATAAAAATCCTCTAATAGTGAAAGGAAAAATCCAACCCTTATCACAAAACAATTTGGTCTGTTACCGAAAATCTGAAAGAAATTTGCAATGTAAGCCTGATTTAGTGTTAATGGTAGAGTTTGAATGTCACAGAACTGGTTGCTTGAGTGGGGAAACGTAAAATAAAAAGACACTGCAAGACTACTCATCTAAAATTCCGTAAATCTAGGAGAGAATATGGACAGCAGTTCTGTTTTTCATTAATGCAACTGCAAGCAGATGGATTCTGGCTGCGTATCTTTAAGCCATTGAAATATCAAACTGCATACCTGTGTGCTTTAGAATTTTAAAACCATAGGCTGTAGGAATCAGTTAATGCAGAAAAAACTCTTATAAGAAAATAACACTAGCATTTTTCTATCAATGGATCCTTTCTGAATGACCTAGTGCAGACTATTAGTATGAAAATGATGCCCTTTGTTAGTGAAAATGTCAACCAGGAATTGAAATAATTCTAACAGCATTACTTGCCTCACTAGCGTAGATTCTGCATTGGTAATCTCTTTTCAGCTCTGTACTTCCATGGTACAATGTAACATACCTTAGCAAGGGCAGATAAAGGTGTTAGGACCTGATAAAAATTGTGACTATAACAAGTTTCTAGATCTTGTTCACAGTAGGTGGCAGGAAGTTGGCATGTCTTAATAAGAATTGTGGAGCTAATGAAGGCTACAGTTGCCTTGAGCTGGAGTTGGCAGTTCTTGATTTTAGTGCCACAGGGCTGGACGCCTTAGAAATACTTCAGGGAGAAAGAGGCACTTTTTTGTTCAAGCATGTCTGTTTTCCTCCGTCTCTTTGCATTTTTTGCTTTCTCTTTTTTTGGTTCTCCTCCTCTTCCTGGAAGCTTTTAGTCATCCTTTTTCACAATTGCCACCACCCTGAAATGTAATCGTCAAGTTCTTGTCACTTTTGTTTGCATGCATCTAATGCTGAAGACAAAATTAAATTAATAAGGAATCCTGTTGTTTCCACTTTTCTACTGAGCTTGTACTAGGGAATAGGAAAGTGAAACTAATTCTGCTTCTCCATTTTCATGGAGCAGTAAGAAGCAGTCTTTGGGTGGCGGGCCAGAGAGCTTAGCGAGATGCTGGTTTGATTCCTGATCATAGCCTGCTTACAACTGCAGGGTAAAGATTTACAAACATTTGTACTAGCAGGTAGAGTGGTTCAAATCTGGACCGTTTCTATTTGTCACTTTCATCATCCACACTAGGAATTGCTGCATACATAATTAAATATGGTATGAGGCAGCATGGTCTAGTGGATATAGCACTAGGCTGGGACCTAGGAGAGCCTTGTTCTGTTCTTGACCCTGCCAGTGACCTGCTGTGTGACCTTGCCCAAGTCCCTTCTTTTTATGCCTCTGTTTCCCATCCACCGTTTGTCTGTCTCTTTAGACTATAAACTCTTCAGGGACTTCAAACAGTGCCTTGTGCAGTGGGCCCCAAGGTCAGTTGGTGCCTCTAGGCACCAGCATAATATAAATAACAATTGCATAAAGAAAAGTTAGAGCCTGGAGAACAATGGATTTAAAATGTAAGGAAAATTTACACTATATTTATCCTTGATTCTTGTGACAATCTCCCATTAACATTAATAAAAATTCTGCAGGTAGAATGAGAATAAAATAGCTTCTTAAATTTACATGTATTTCACAAAGCTGTGGTATATCGTAATAGTAGTTGATGGGCCAGGAAATTGAAATTTTATATAAAATTTCCACATATATAATATAAATTAGAGGAGAAAAAAATTACAAAATATTGGAAATAGCATGTCATGGAGGGGGGGGGTGAATATAACTTGTTCAGTAGTCTAGACATATGTAAGCAAGGAGGGCTTAACTCAAATTTCAGGAAGGATTCAGTATTCTGGCTTCCTGTTTTCATCTAACTGGCTCTCCTGAGTAAGAGCAGTATCTTAAAGCTGTGACACTTTAAATGCATGTGTGATAAACAAAGAGGATCTCTTATATGCTAAGGAGACGTATAGCAATTCTATATAATTATCCATAAAACACAGCCCACTACAGACTGAAGAGAGGAAATGCAGCTCTTGAAATCTTATTCCTAAATGTTAAAACCATTGACATCACAAGCCCTTGACTTGACTGACTTCCGTTTTTCTGTTAATTTCCCTTTAGGAACTAGTACGTCAGGGTGAGGCATTAAAGCGCACTGAACGAATGGTGGATAAAATGGACCAGGATTTAAAGATTAGTCAGAGACACATAAACAACATTAAGAGTGTCTTCGGTGGTTTTGTAAACTACTTCAAATCAAAACCTCCAGAGACCAAGCCTGAGCAGAATGGAGCCCCTGAGTACCAAGGAAACAGCCGGTGAGTAGAATGAGAATTTTAAGAGTAGTAGTGGTCAGCTGGAGTTGGCAGCAGAGGCGGGGCATGTGGGGTTTTATTCATCCTTTTTCACAATTGCCATTGCCCTAGATTGGCCTGCGGAAGAGGGAGAAGGGCTCTGTTCTGCCACTGCACCTGCCCCCTAGCATGCTTGGCCCCAGTCCCAAGCAGCCCCCACATGTGACATGGGACAGGGAGAGCACCCAGGCTGGTTGCGGGGGGGGGGGGGGGGAGGGGGGGAGAGAGGGGAGTGTCACTGGGCAAAAGAAACACGTGGGATGGTCATGTGTCCTCCTCTTTAGATTGTGCCCCTTCCACCTCCCAGTATGGGGAGGCATGAGTCATCTATGGTTGGCAGGGAGACCTGCCTCTTAGCAGAGAAGTCTTGCAAACTGATTCCGTGCACTGCAAGGTGTAGACAAATAGAACACTACTCCATCATGCCACCCCTATGGCAGGAATAGCTTTCTTGAGATGATCCGCAAGGCCACTATCCCCTTCTCTATTCCGATTCCTTCTTAAAACCTACTTCTTGCACAATTTAGAAGAAGCCAACACATTTTAGTTTAAATAACATAACCTCCATTCTCCTTTATTCCATGCTGTGTACTAGCCTGAGTAATGGTCATCTTACTGACTTCTACTCTGTTGTGCTGTGTCTGATATTGAACCCCAATTCTGCGCTGGAGTCTGCATAGGGACCAGACTGCAGTGTTGAGGCTTTAGTTTGTAAGCTCTTCAGGTCAATGACCAAGTATTTCATCTGTATTGTGATCTCCTAGCACATACTTCAGTACTCTATACTAATAAATATAAGGCTCTGGAATTTTGATCAAACCAGCATGCGTTTCTGCCCACTAAACATGAAAAGTCTTCAATACTTAAATGGACAATCAGTCAAATATTGCAAAAAATATTTGCAAAATAACTTGTTCGTTATATGTTAAAGGCAGCTAAATCTTTAATTTTCTAACTTGATTTTAAAATTTGGAAGAATGAAAGAATGTTTTTAAGCCTTAGTCATGGAAATCGTATTGCTGCGAGTTTGTACTGGTACATGCAGATATATTTCATGGGGTAATAAGAAAATTGAATATTTAAAGCATTTGAAGACAAAAGTGCTGTATGTGTGCTAAGTGTTTTTTCATGATCTCTAGAGAATCAGTATCCTCACAGGATGGTAAGAAACTATATTAAATATGGCTGATCTAAAACTGAATCATTTTTATTTTAGTTGTTATAGAATTTGCCTTACAGTAGTTCTGAAATGTTCCAGTTTTCCAATGACTTGTAATGGGAAAGCAGGTTCTTTCAGTTGTACGTTGTAAATTAGCAAGATGGTGACTATTTTCTTCTCTGATGCTTTTGCTAAAAAGTTCTGTGGGTTTTTGTTTGTTTTTGTTTTTTTGGTACTTGTGGTAAGAATAATTTCATATTATCTAGAAAGTTCCTTTAATGGGAACTGTGTAGAGGTTTGTAGCTGTACAGCCTTGTAAATTTGCGTACCAGCTTTTCTTATTTTTTAAAAAAAGGGGGGGGGGAATCCAGAGCTGGACCCCTGCCTTAATCAAGCATTCTGAAAAACTCCCTCTTAAATATCATGTGGTCTTGAACTATTTCTCTTCCCAATTTACTAACAACTCTGAATAAAAACAAACAAAAGTTAAGCTAACTGACTTCTTAGAGCAGAACCATGTGACATTCACTTTCAAAGCAGCAGCAATGTGTGAATAACACAGCAACATTGTACATGTATTGTTGTTTCGGGGGGAGAGGGGGCAGGTTAGTGTATGGTATTTGGCTATATGTCTTGGCAAGTGCCTCTACTGGTAAAGACTGAGGACTTGATTCTGTTCCCACAGAAGTTTATAGGAATTTTGCTGTTGACTTCAGAGGGGGCATGATTGAGCCATGTAAGGTTAAAAACGAATGTCAAGAGAAGGGGAACTGGTTCTAAGTAAGAAGCAGTTAGCTATTCTTAAAGGAATATGGGGCCTAATTCTGTTCAGTCGGTACAGAATTCAATCAGTGGGCACCAAGAATATTTCTTCTTTATTTTTTCTCTCACCAGATTAAAAGAAGCCATGGTCTTTAGTAAAGAACAGGAGTCAAAGTACCAGGAGAGTCATCCAAATTTAAGGAGGCTGCGTAATTCTGGTTTGTTAATTTATTTGATGTTGCCCGTCACTTTGGGTATACTTTACATAGCTTAGAGCTGTGTCTATTTAGCCTTCCTGGAAAGAATATCATCACGTTAGATGCTAACAATAAAGAGGGTTAGAAGCTTGCAAAATTCAGCACAGTTCCTTCCTCCTGCAGATGCAGCCTAAGCAGTGTACAAGAACCTACCTAGTGTGTTCAAGTATAGCCATATCCTGTCTCTGTCAAATGATTAAAAATGGTTCAGAAGGAGCATATTTGAACCATGTCTTACCACAGCTTTCAAACGTGGCTGATTCCCTTGTCAGTACAGACGTAGCTAACCCTGGTCCAGGAGACACATCTTATTCCTACAAAATAGCATGTAGGCTTTTGTTCTGTCCCTTGCTCTTGTACTAAGCAAACTTCAGCTAATGTTGTCTGGTGCTGAATGGCCATAGCCTGCTTTAAATAAGGGCCCATTTTATAACTAGTTTTCATTTATATTTGTGAGGGTTAGAAAATACTGAAGTCTTTGAACTAGATCTATAAATAAAGCAACACTGTACCTTACTGATCTAATGCACACTGAAAACATAACAATTGAGTATAATTGTGTGAACTTGGTGTTTGGCACTTAAATGGTTAATTTCACCACTTAGCATTTACCTTGTTATATGGGGTGCAGAAATGACACTTCTGGCTCGCTCTTGTTTGTCTGCCAACAGATTAGAGAGCTTCACTCTGAAGATAGCAAAGCATTAATTTACAACAGAAGGCTAGAAGCCTTTCAGTTAAAAAGCAAACACAACATTTGGGATTTCTTGCGTTTAAAACCTCTAAATAGATCTCCAACATATGAAAGCTGACCACTAGAGGGTACAAGAGCTTCCTAGCGACTTGCCCTTAAGGGGCACTGTTTGGCTTTTGTCCAGTTTTTTTCCCAGCTAAGTAACAGAACTACAGAAAGCAACACACAGACTTTAGTTACTGCTTTAATTTACACCCAGGAAATCCACTTGCAAACTTGTATCTCTGCATATCATAAAGCTAGACCTACTGATAGTGATGTTGGATTGAATCTATTAGGTCTCACTGACAGAGTCAGATGACAGAAAGCCAGCTGTCAGTCAGCTAGAGCAATTCTTAATAGTTCTGAACCATTCCTTTGTTTATTTATGTGGACTAGAAATGTCTTATGTTGTTAACAGACGATGATTTCAGTGGAACCAATTCAGAATCTTCTGTCCAACCCGATGTTTATCCAAAGAATCAACATCTCCGAGCTTACCACCAGAAAATTGACACCAACTTAGGTGAGTTAGAAATGGAAGTTCTGTGACTTAACATGATTTCCATATCTTGCTGTTTAAAGCCTGAGAGAATTCAGAGCAGTCTATTCCCGGCTAGCTCTGTCCTTAAAACTTTGTTTAGTTCACACACAGACCTTTGATCATAAAAGATCCTCTGTGTATGCAGTTTCTATTTCAAAAGCTTCTGCCTGGTAGATCTGCTACATGCTTTAGGCCAGTCTTCACGATTAAGTCCACATACTATGAATTTTAGTGGTCCACTTCTTGTCCAAAATGGATTTTGACCAGATGGCAGACTGTTGTAGGACAGGTGACACAGGTTAGTAATAGATCTGAGTTAAAAATGCTTTTAATGTAAAACCAGCTATAGATTGCAATAATCCTAGCCAGTTTCAATAATATAAATCTGTATGGAAACTAACATCTGCAATGGGGTATCCCTGCTGGGGTCTCAGCATTTTCTGTTCCCTGTGCTCTTATGGCTTTTCTTTCAGTATTGGACTTCACTAAGACAAAAACCATTATTCAAAGATGTTTGGTTACTGAACTGCTGAACAATTTATTTTTTAAAGAAAGCCGCACCACAGTCATCCCAAAACTTTAACCTGATACCAGTTGCTACTTTGCGTAATTTAAATATCTTGCCTTTGACTACATCAAAATAATATCCGCTGTATGTTTAACCAATTGCTGTGCAGATATTCCTATGCAACATCTCTTCAAATGAATGGAACAGGGCCAAGCAGGTTCATCCGGCTATGCTGAAAAAGCACATTAGCTGGGTATTACTGATAAGAATACCAGTGAGGAAATACCCATGTTGGCATTTAAATACCAAAAATATGAATACCATAGTCTCCTGTAATGTAGACTGTACCATTTATTTTGCATAGAATGATTGAATTTATATGAATGTCAGTAGTGCATCAATTTGGATTCTGAAGCCTTCATAAGCAAATACTTAAAACTTTATTTTAATGAGCTTAAAATTCTGGAGAAAACGGAACAAATTGGAAGGAATGAAATCCTTAATGTGTGGATTTTATTATCTTTCTGCATATATCTCTGAAGAAAGTACAATCGTAATCTGTTTTATTCTGTATAAAATGCCTCTGTAGTTGTCTGCTCTGTCTGACCTGGAAAGAGTGATGTGGAAGAAAACAAATACATGAAGAATCAGGAAGCTGAGCCAAAAATGTTAGGATAGATATAACAACTGTTCTACTCCCACCCCATTCTGAATTTGTTAGTTTCCAAAACATTTCTGCCAGCCAATTGTGCAATAAACGTCTTTTCTGTAGCTAAGTACTTCAAAGAACACATTCTAGGATATGGGAACAAGTAAACCTGCTCATCCACATTAAACGAACGTGTACCTTATGGAAGGAAATGCTCTAAAAATCCGTGTACAGAAAGTGGGTGTACTGCAAGGATTGGGGATTTATAGAATTAACCATTTTTACACCTGTATATTTTGATCTTTCTTGACAATAAATATCAGTTTAAAGAACTAACTGTGTTGAGAGACTGCTCATGTTAGGGTGTCAAATGTACAAGAGGCAAGGAAAAAATATATCCATCCTTAAAGTAAAGGGAGAAAGTTAACATGTTTAAATGTATTTTAGACACGACAAATACCTTGGTTTATAAAGATCAAATTTAGTTTTCACCATTTATTGTGTCTTTTAGTTTACAATATACTCACTTTGAGCAATGAAAATAGATGAGTCACTTTTCAGGTATCAATGCACTACCAGTGTTGTAACATTTGTGTTGCAAATATTGTAGGGGAATAGTTAAGCAGCTTTCACTGACACTTGGTTTAATTAAAGGTTTTGGGGGAAATGGGGGAATTTTGACAGCACCCATTTAAATGGCGCCCGATATCTTGTAATTCCTGCTGTTTGAACCTTCATACTCCCTCTCTCCATTGGCAGATGACATGTCCTCTGGGCTGGGCCGTCTGAAAAACCTGGCTTTGGGTCTGCAGACAGAAATTGATGAGCAGGATGACATTCTTGATCGGCTAACTGGAAAAGTAGACAAACTGGATGTCAGTATTACAAGCACTGAAAGAAAAGTCCGACAACTTTAAAGACTTATCAGAAATTCTTTCCTACAGTGTAAGATCTTCTTGGATGTTTATCTTGCTGGGGGTTTTCTTTGTTTTTTTGTTTTAAATCTTGGGCAATATCCATTTCTTACTTTCAGTGGTTTAGCTATCATTAAAATTGCAGAATCTTGAGTGCAACGTAACAACTTAAAACACTTCTTAATATATACATATGTGTACATCTTTCTGCATCTGGTTGCAATCCTTCACTCTGGATACCTGCTCATTTGTATTATGATGTGCCATGTGCATATAGGAATTTTCAGTCTACATGTTTCAATGCCCTTACACTTAGAACTGTGGCAAAGAAAATAACTAAATTTTGCACCTGTTTTGCAAGGAATTGTTTAAGAATTTAAAAATAGCTATATGTAAACATACAGCTTACCAGCTGTAAAAATAATTCTGAATGATGTCCCGTAGCATTTCTGTGTTTGTTCCTGAGGAATCTCAGAGGTCTCCAAACAACTGGAATAGTTGTCAAATGTGACATGCAGTGATGCTGGTACTAACACTGTGCCTAGGGGGAAGTGATTCTGCATGCTCAAAAATCCTCCACTGATGGTGGCGGTTGTCCTTTATGTGCTGCTTTTCACCAGCCTACTGAGTAAGTGGCTATTTGAACAGCAGCATCTCTCTTAAAAATGGAAATTTGGACTAGTAATTCAATTTTAAAATTTTTAATGTTTTCAAATAGGAAAGGTGGAGTGGGGGAGTTCATGCAATAGTCTTATGTGCTGACTATTTCTTCCACCCCCATCACCATTGTTGAGAAATTAAACTTGCACATATACCTACATGCTCTCCAGCTCTCTGGCTTTGCAGTTTTTAGTTCCTACAGATGACAAATGTTTTAATTACTTCCAGTTTTCCAAATCCAAATTGGAATCCACCTGCTGGGTTTTTTTTTCCCCTTATGCCTTTGTAAATAACACTGTTAAACAAAAATCATTTTAATTCTACAGCCGTGGGAAGGTAACAACCAAATGATCATCATCTATCTGCCTGATTGGTGACGTCTCTAAAATGAGCAGATAATATCGATTCAGATCTTACTGGACAAGTGTCTATATCGCAAAATTCACCACCACATTTGACAGTAAGAACCTGGTTGGCAGTCCCAGCAGAGAGGCCAGCAAATTAAAACCCTGTTCACTGCACCTGGTCCCTCCAGGTTGTCATGGCATATTGATTGACACTGTGGAGAAACTTGCATTGTATACAGTTGCCTGTGCTTCATGTTGTGTTGATAAATGGAAAACCAAAGTTTTCCAGGTCTGTTGATTCAGTACCTTTCATAATCACTAAATTCACACATTTTTCCCTTTTAAAAAAAGACTTGTTCAAACACTTAAAAATCCCATCTTCTGCCTTGGTGTGAACATACTCCCTCTAGCGCATAAAGGACTTAGAGAATTTTCAACCCTCTTGTTCTATACAGTCTGTGTAGGAAAGTAAAGCATTAAACCATCTGAACTTCCTTGCTATTGGGGGCAATGTTACTGGAAAATAACTCCTCTAGTTCTCCTGGTAATTGTATTTCTCTGATGTGAAATCATTTGAAAACTAGTTTATGCTGCACCCTGCCCTGCTAGTGTCACAAATATCACTTTGCAAAGAAAGTGGCTGCCACTAGCTGGAAACACACAGGAGCCAATTATAAGAGTATTTTGCCCTATATCTTTCATTTTCTTTTTATCTCCCATTTGGAAGTTTTGAAAAAGCCTGTTACTACCTACATGTCTTCTGCCCTTGTGTATACATACCATTACTAGTGCTTTTCCCCTATTGCCAGGATATTCATGAGTGATTAGCTGTCTCTTCTTAATGTGAAGGCATTTATTTAGGAAGTAACAGATATCATTAACTTGTAAAAAGCTGAAAGCGTGTGAGGGGCAGGAAGATTCAAATGTTTGTCCTGCCTACCTTTGATGGCTTATTTAAGTACTCATCAGAAAAAAATGTGGGGGGGGAGGGGAGAGAGGGAGGTTTTTGTTTTCTTACTATAGAACTTCCAGAACACAGTGCTGATTGACAAAGGCATCTTTCTTTTATGTGCCCAAGCTGTGTGTATATGTATTCTATCCCAAGTTTAAAAATTTGTGGAAAATTCCACTACCAGTTAGTAACACTGTTAACTTATTTGAAATCTGCCTTCACGTGTATATGCTTACCCCGCAACTAGACTTTTCCTAAAGCAAGACCTTGGTAATCAGCGTGCAGGCTGAATAGTTTTCTCCATTGAGTTGTAGCTAATGGAGAAGAAATGTAGCTAGAAGATCCAGCTATGTGTTCATGTATATTGAAAAATGAGAGGAAGATGGGGCTTGGATATGAACAGTGATGGCAATAGATTTGTTAGTTTAACTTGGATGCTTTCTGACATAATTTATTTTGTGAAATAAATTCTATTTCTTCTTAAAACAGGACTTTTTTTTAATAATGTAGTTTTATCAGCCTTACTAAAAGCTGCTTGTGTCCTTGGGGGAGACCTTTGCTATAAGGAATCTACTTTGGCTTTTAGAACATTTTGATCATTACACATTTCAAACCGGAACTCAGAATTACATAGGAGTTCTACAAAGGCCTAATTTCTCATCTCTTTACCCCATTCACCGTTGCCAGTTGGTGACATCTGCTATTACCTCATTGTTTACAGGCTTCCTGCTCTACTTACATCTAGGGTCCCGTTTTTTAAAGGGTTGCTTTCCACATTAGGGCTCTTTTGTGTGGATGAGAGTTGATTTTAGTTTATGCTTAAACACGACTGCAACCTGAACTCCTTTCCTAGTTTTCATAGAAAATACTTTACACTGTCTGCCGCTAAAGAACATAAACGTTAACAATGTGAGAGAGCAATGCTGTGTTTTGTAATACAGTGATGAAACTCTTGCTGACTAAAAACTATTTTACAAAAAGAGGAAATAACTGAAAAGCTGACTTTTTTTCTTTCCTAGAAATTTCTGCCTTCCCATGCTGCTGAAGGCTTAATTTCTGTAACTAGTCTTTTAGATCCTGTCTAAAATACCATTTCATCTTTCTTACCATTGAGAAACTTATCCTTTCATGTTGGCCTAAGCTTTTTAAAAATGATTCTGCAAGCTTACCCGTGAGTGCCAGTTCAACCAACTATTCTGCTTAAGTGTGCCTGTTAGCCTTTCTTTACAGCAGAACTTCAAAAACAGACTCCAACGAGAAACTGCTGAATTGGAATTAATTTGCAAACTGGACATCATTAAATTAGGCTTGAATAAAGACTGGGAGTGGAGGGGTTATTACACAAAGTAAAACTATTTCTCCATGCTAATTTTTTCCTCTACTATTACTTACACCTTCTTGTCAACTGTTGGAAATGGGCCATCCTGATTATCACTACAAACGTTTTTTTTCTCCTGCTGATAATAGCCCACCTTAATTGATTAGTCTCGTTATAGCTGGTATGGCAATACCCATTTTTTTCATGTTCTCTGTGTGTGCGTATATATATCTTCCTACTGTATTTCCCACTGCATGTATCTGATGAAGTGGGTTTTAGCCCACGAAAGCTTATGCCCAAATACATTTGTTAGTCTCTAAGGTGCCACAAGTACTCCTTGTTCTTTTTACTGGTAATACTGTAGACTAGGCACCGTTTATTGGCTTGAGTGGCAGTTAGTGTTATATCAAAATAAGGTTGCAAAAACTTCTATGCAGGCATCTTTATAAAGTAAGACAGGCTCCCTTGCAGGAGGAATTATTTCTTTAAATGAGGTTAGGGGTATTCCAATTATTCAGAATTTTTATCTGTCTGAGCATAGATTTGACAATAAGCAGCCTTCTTTTAAAAAAATAGATCTGGCCATTGGTTTGTAATAAATTGTACCTATAAAACTGTTCTTGAGCATTGAACCAAAACTGCACTAAGTAATCGAGGGCAGCCAAGATGTAGGCTCTAAGGCCCTGTTCTTGCACTGGGAACTGCACAGGCTGAGTCTGACTGAAATCATTGGGGCTCTGCCTGGGCACACAGGTCTGCCTGCATGGTACTCAGTGCAGGATCATGGCCTACGACTTTGTGTGTACATACAGAATGTCTAGAAGAAACTCTTTTGCTGTATTGAGGCTACTGTATTTAGATTGTATGCAAACAATACTCTGAAAATTTAGCTTGTTTAGGTTTAAAATTTCAGTTTTTTTCCATGATTGAAATGTAAAATATTTTCCTGCTTAATAGCTTTTGTGAATGTTCAGCTTATGTAAAACTAGGAAATAGAAAATACTTTTTCTAGCCATTGAGCCTTCAGAACAAACTGACTTTTGTTGTTCCTTTTACATGGATAAGTCCATAGAAAAGATAATGTTTTTGGCTTTGAAATGTGTGTGACATCAGCCTTACAGGTCGCGATTATTTGACTACAGCCCTGGCCATTTTTTTTAATAGTAACATAATTATATACCACACAGATTTAATAATTTTTTTTATGCAAGCAAAATTGAAGTCTTTCTCTTTCTTAATGAAAGATTAAAGTGGATTATAATTCAGCAATTTAAGATGTCAAATGGAATCTATATCGAATGGTGAGATGCTCAATAAAGGTGCTTATTGTACATGAAGACTTGTTGCATTTTATTTCCAGGATGAAAGTATCGTTGCCAGATGCTGGACACTATCAAAGTATATTGATTGGATTTCTTCCAGTAAAAGGATATTCTTTAACGGAGGATATTTCCGTTATAAATAACGTTCTGTCCACTCCCATAAGCTGCTATAGTGTCGTGTCATTCTTAGGGACTATAACTCTGGAAGAAGATGCTTTAGCAAATCTTGTAACTTCACCAATCATTTCCTGCTGAACGACAACCCTTAATACTATATAGGAAAACTAGGATTTCCAATGCATGGGCCTATTGGGATTGCTGTGCCTGGTAGCAGATGCTTTTGAGAGTGGGGTGAATTTCTGCCTGACTCTGTGGTGATCACTCTAGTACCTGAATCGTGGGGTTTGGCACGCCCTCAATTAACATGCATAGCTTTAATTGTTGGTAATAAAATGTAGACTTCATTTAAAAACATTAAAATCCCGCCACAGTATTTGAGTCTAGCAGTGAATATCACAGGTTGGCTACATTCTGTGTAAGGGGCACCTCTTAGGGAATAAGGCAATCAAATTATGTAGTGTGTTGCAAGCTTTAAACTAGGAGGGATGTAGTTTAGGGCATGGTCCCCAGTCTGGTCATACCAGTATTTTCGAAGGTGCCTGTAACCGTGGTAGTGATAGTACTTGTATTTGGGGAGAGTAATCTAGATTTTGGAAACCTCTGTATGATAGGGATTTAAATACCTTAGTGCCACAGGAAAGACCCTTTGAAGGTCTTATTGCAAGAAATTCTCAGTAGAAATGAGGAGCTAGTTCTTAGACGAATCAGAATGGTGCTTAGAATTTAAGTATCTACTACAATTCTAGGTCCACTTGTGTCCCTCCTGTTTGTAGGAGATCCATGCGGAGTTGAGAACCCCTCTGTCCTCCCACCTTGTAAATGTGGCAGACAAATCCTAGAGTACAGCAGAGATGTTGGAGAGAAGTTAGAAGCACTGTGTACACTATCTCTTCTGGGTCTCCGCTCACTGTACTTACGTGCAAACTTAGATTTCTTTCACAATTGCTAGAATTATCTGGCTTCATGTGAAGGTATGGGGGTATTTTCTTTATGGCTGGCCAGGTATTTTCTCCCTTTTATGCTCTCCTAATGGGTTTCCTTGACCACAACTGAATCTTTGGCATTCTTGGAAGTGAGAAAGGGAAAGGAAGGTGAAGGAGAAATGCTTATGCAGTTATGTCGGCAAAAAATGGAATGAATGTCCTTTTGGAAGAAACGGATACCCTAACCTCAGCTGTGTGTCTCTTCTCCTCCCCCAGCCCCTTCTTTCTCGTCATTCTCAACTCCCCTCCCGCCCCCTCCACCACACAAACCTCCAGGAAAGAGGGAATTCTCCCATTTTTCATTTCCTTCAGTGTGCCTTTTCCCCAGGGGAACATAAGATTTATAGAATCCTGGAGCTGAGAGAAAGATGGGGTTGGCCCCGAAATAAGAGGGCTGCCAAACTGTTATTAGGAAGCTGTCTGGATGTCTCACTAGGGGCAGGGTTATCTAAATACAAGAACGTGGTAGCTCTGCACCAGCTATAAAGGGCCTAGTTGGAAAACAGGCAGGCTGTGACTACACTGTAGATGGAGTGGAGGTCCCTAGCAAACAGATTCCCATTGCTGTGCATTGATGCCTTGTGGGAGAACTGACCTCATTGACATCCTAATTCTGTTTTTCTTGGTTTGTATAGCTTTCTTAATTAGTTTATTTGTAAATATGATTTTCCTGTTTATGGAAAATCAGTTCTATCCAAAGATGAGCCCAGCACTTTATAAGCAGGTGACATGCTGCCTCCAACAGTGTTTGGTCTTGTCAGTACACCTGACATCCTTCTGTTTTTCACAGCAATTGGGGCAACAGAGATATGAAATGTGCTACTGAGACACTCTGGGTTTCTTTTTCCTTCATCATGGCAAGGAAGGGAGAGGAGAGGGGTTGGAATTTATAAATAGTGTAACCAAAATGTCCATTGTCCCTAGAATGTGCTGGACATTGCCCTTAAGAGTTTATACTCTAAATAGACAACATGCATGCACATAGCAGTGGGTGAAAGAAAGGCAGTTGTATGAGATGTTTTTAATCTCTCATTTTAAAATGTTTATCATTTGCCTTTATTTATGTAAAGCTGTACCCAGACTTATCAGATGTGTTTTAAGTAAAACACACAAGGATTAATGTTTATGTATTTTGTTTTTATTTTTGTTTCACCAATACCAGTCTATTTACTCATGGGTTTTAATCCCTTCCTGTGGTCATTTTAATTCTGCATTCTCCTCCTCTAACTTAACCCTGTCCCTATACCCCACTTTCCCTTCCCCTGTATCTCTGCACTGTGACCTTTAGCTTTCCCCCCTGCTTCCTCCCTATTCCTCCATCCCAATATTTATCTCCTTCCCTTCATTGGACCTACCCCTTCCCCAGTGGAAAGGAAAGGGGTTCTGCTGATGTTGATAATTAGACCTCTCTTCCCTTTGCCCCTCCCTTGAGTCCAAATTCTTCTCAGTGCAGGTAGTGGGCTGGAATTCAGGAGACATGGGGTTCAGATCCTGGTTCTGTCAGTTTTGTTTGTGTAACCTTGGGCAAATCCTTCAGTACCTTAATTCCCTTTCTGAAAAATGGGGATTGTAATATTCTCCTATTTCACCGGGGTAGTGTCAGGTTAAATTAACCAATGATCAGGAGCTGCTTGGATGCTATTGTGATAGGGGCCATAGTTAGCTAGCTAAAAAGCTGTCTGTGCTAGCTGCTGATCTGTTATTGGCTGGATCCCTTCTAGATGAGCACTGTGCTGTTTTAGCTCATTGAACAGTTAGTGGTTGGGTTGTGGTGTCTGGGGGAAAAAGTTCTTCAGCCACAATCATGGCCTAGCTCTTCTTTTGAGGAAGACCAATACTGTAATTAGGCTTTCATCACAGAAGCTGAAAGCAAAGGAGATGAAGATGATTCACAGGTGCATATTACATTGGCCAAACTGGACAGTCTCTACGCAAAAGAATAAATGGACATATCAGACGTCAAGAATTATAACATTCAAAGACCAGTCAGGGAACACTTCAACCTCCCTGGACATTCAGTAACAGACTTAAAAGTGGCAATTTTTCAACAAAAAAACTTCAAAAACAGACTCAGAGAAACTGCAGAACTGGAATTAATTTGCAAATTGGACACCATCAAATTAGGCCTGAATAAAGACTGGGAGTGGATGGGTCATTACCAGGACCAGCTCCAGGGTTTTTGCTTCCCCAAGCGGCAGGAAAAAAAAACAAAAAAACCCCGATCGCAATTACGATCGGCGGCACTCCGGCAGCAGCTCCACCACGCTGCTTTCTTCTTCGGTGGGAATTCAGTGGCAGGTGCTTCCCTCCGAGAGGGACCCGCCGCCAAACAGCCCGACGTGCCGCCCCAAGCACCTGCTTGCTGGGCTGGTGCCTGGAGCCGGCCCTGGTCATTACACAAGCTAAAAACTAATTTTTCCCACTAGTGTTACTCACACCTTCTTGTCAACTGTTTGAAATGGGCCACCCTGATTACCACTACAAAAGTGATTTTTCCTCCTGCTGATAATAGCCCACTTTAATTGAATTGCCTCGTTAGAATTGGTAAGGCAACCCCCAT
This sequence comes from Chrysemys picta bellii, assembly GCF_011386835.1. NCBI lineage: Eukaryota > Metazoa > Chordata > Testudines > Emydidae > Chrysemys > Chrysemys picta. Next base: position 15,857,131 of record NC_088805.1, on the reverse strand, counting down.
CTTTTCATGGACTATGTATATATGTCTTCCTACTGTATTTTCCACTCCATGCATCTGATTAAGTGGGTTTTAGCCCACGAAATCTTCTGCCCAAATAAATTTGTTAGTCTCTAAGGTGCCACAAATACTCCTCATTGTTCTGGCTACACTGGCTTTCCTAGCATTTCTAGGTTAGAATTTCTGGAAAGGCATTTCCTTTCAACAATCTCCGTAAGCTAAATAAACAATTTAAAAAAAAAAGTTTGTTTTACTGATCTGCATCTGGACTGTACTATTTCCCACTCCAGCTAGTGTGCTCCAGAGCTGGGTTTATGTTGGCAAGCTCTCAGGAGCCTGAAGGCTTCAAGTGTGTCCAAGGGAAGTGAGCATAACCCCTCCCCATGTGTATCACATGGTTTCAGCTGAATCCTTAGGCTTCTACCAGGCAATAACAAAGCTCATTCTGGTTAAGATGAAATAATGCTATTTTCTGGACTGTGCCCCGTTAACAGAGATGAAGGAGGCAGCAACCTGTCATCCTAATTCAGCAAGGCATGTGCCTAACTTTCACTATGTGGATAGTACAATACAAGTCAATGGGGGTTATTCGCATCCTTAGTCAGACACATGGTTACATACTTGCTGAGTCACTCAGGGCCTGTGTTTGGTATCTTGGAGCATCTTCAATAATCTAAGGAAACTTCTTTCTCCCCCAGGCTTGGTGAGTGTCAGTACTGTGGGGACAGTTCTTGTGAGAACATATTTTTGTTGTTTTTTGACCTTTTGTGGTTCTCTTTCAACTTTTACTCCCTGGGAGTAATGGCATATAATAGAATTTGAACAGTTCAAAGATTTGGACTGAAACTTGATAAGTTTTGTGAAATTGTTGAGTCTTTTTGTTGGGGATGTATATAAAATGAGATGTTTTAGCAGAGAAAAGAGATTCATTCTTGAGATATATTCTTACCCTCTTTGTGCGATGATTTTTAAACTATTCAGTTTGCCATTGGCCATGTACTATAACAGCCCTACCTGACTTTTATTTTGAATTTCATCAACTGCTTTCCCATTTTGATACCTCTTTCTGCAGTATATCATGACTGGAATGTTGTCAAATAATGAAGGAGCTGGGAGAAAACAGCCAGGAGGGATAACTTGAAAATCTGCTGACAAGAAGCAATTAAAGGCAATGTTGGGATATAGTGAAAGATGGAAAATATTGAAACTCACCAGAAGTATCAAAATAAACATCAGCAACCGTCGTGTCTCTGAAGTAAATTTCTCTGGTGCTTTGCATAGCTATCATCGAAAGAAAACAGATGGACTGTGAAATGTGTGAGCAGACTGACAAATTGGAGTCTGATCTTCAGGAACTTGTCCATATTGATGTTCATAATATCTTTTCCCTAAAATAAGGAGATAAATAGCTTCCATGCACTATCATATTTTTATAATACAGAGAATAGCTGGAAAGTTAGCCTCAATGTAGGTCAAATATAACTGAAACCAATTTTGCTTGTATTATGTGATGGTGAGTAGATATGAGTAGACAAGCACTTCAATACATACTAGCTTACCCGTAAGTGAAAGGATAATATTCCCATGAGGCTAGTCAACTGAGGGCCACATTGGCAATTTGCCAGGATCATGAGGGTCCCGCAAGTTGCGCAGAATGGATCATATTGCATCTGCCTCATTTTTAAGATGTTGTTTATGGTTGGTCAGGATGGAGCAGAGCATTCTGGGATCTGTAACCTTGCCTGACCACCCTCATTTCTAATACAAGGATAAACTCAGGCTCTGTTGTAAGTCTGTGGGCTGTATTTGGCCATCCCTGTTTTAATCCAAGGGTATAATGGGGTTGGAGGGATAGCTCAGTGGTTTGAGCATTGGCCTGCTTAAACCCAGGGTTGTGAGTTCAATCCTTGAGGGGGCCACTTAGGGATCTGGGGCAAAATCAGTACTTGGTCCCGCTAGTGAAGGCAGGGGGCTGGACTTGATGACCTTTCAGGGTCCCTTCCAGCTCTATGAGATAGGTATATCTCCCTTTATTTTTTTTTTTAAGCACAATAAACTTCCCCTCCCCAATTCCCAGAAAATTACCTATATTTAGGGTTACCATACCTCCAGATTTTCCCGGCCATGTCCAGCTTTTTGGGCCTCAAATCCCCATCTGGGAGGAAATCCCAAAAAGCCGGACGTGTCCGGGAAAATAGGGAGGGAGGGGCCGTGGGGCTTGGGTCCGGGCTGGAGCCGCTGGGGCCGGCGGTGCTCGGCCAGGGCCAGGGTGGGCCGGAGCCGCTCGGCCGGAACCAGGGCCGGCGCCCCAGGGCCCGAGCCGGGCGGGAGACGCTGGGGCCAGAGCCTCTTGGCCTGGGCTGGCCGGCTGCCGGAGGGAGCCGCTCAGCCGGGGGTGCCAGACTGGGCAGCGCCCCGCCCCAGCCTACCTGCTGCTTCCCTGTTTCAGGCTTCCCGCGAACATTTGATTCGCGGGAAGCAGGGGAGGGGGAGGAGCAGGGGGGCAGAGCGTTCAGGGGAGGGGGCAGAGTTGGGGCGGGGACTTTGGGGAAGGGGCGGGGAAGGGGCAGAGTTGGGGCGGGGCTGAGGCGGGAAGGGGCGAAGTTGGGGCGGGGCCGGGGCCCCGTGGACTGTCCTCCTTTTTTTAAATTAAAATATGGTAACCCTACCTATATTCTTTCTCTTTGTGAATGAGTATGGTCAATCACAGCCCAGGCTTTGCTCACTTCATCACCTAATCAAGGCTTACCAGTATGTAGTAACAAAGTAGCAGTCAAACTGTCAGGAGCCACATCTTAAGCTGGGCCATTCATGTTCAGGGTTGCTAGAAGAAGATCTGGATGTTATTGAGGCATCTTTGGGAGAACCCATGAAAATAATTTATTTTAAAAATGACTATTCATGTCAAAATTAATTTCCTCCTTTCACGCACCCCTTCTCTTCAAAGGCAACCAAGAATCAGTTTAAGGACTGAGGCTCCCTATTAGAATAGGAAGAATTGTTTACTACTAACAGTTAAATTTCAGCCTTCATAAAATGAAAATAGGCAGAGGCTGATACAGAAAGGAGCAGATTCATTTCTGACATTGGCTACACAATTTCACTTGATGCAGGGTTTTTTCATTTGCTCACATTAGGACATTGTTGAATCAGAGAGTGATGTGTGAATGGTCACAAAAGAACAGATGGAATTCTGAAAGGTCAAAGTAGGACTCAAGAACATTTTCTCCCCTTGTTCCTTCTCCTCTTGAGTGCGGTACTGCTCAGTGCTGACAGATGGTGGCTCAGCTGCAAGCCGCTTCACCAGAGGACCTACATAAAATCTTTGGGGCTGTCGATTAATCGCAGTTAACTCTCAAAATTAACACCAAAAAATTAATTGCTGTTTAAAAAAATTAATCGCAGTTTTAATTGCACTGTTAAGCAATAGAATACCAATTGAAATTTATTAAATATTTTTGGATGTTTTTCTACATTTTCAAATATATTGATTTAAATTACAACACAGAATACAAAGTGTCCAGTGCTCACTTTATATTATTTTTTATTACTAATATTTGCACTCTAAAAATGATAAAAGAAATAGTATTTCTCATTGCACTACAGTACTTGTATGAGGTGAAATCTCTTTATCGTGAAAGTGCAACTTACAAATGTAGTTGTTGTTGTTTTTTTGGTTACATAACTGAACTTGAAAACTAAACAATGTAAAACTTTAGAGCCTACAAATCTACTCAGTACTACTTCTCATTCAGCCAATCACTAAGGGTACGTCTACACTACCCGCCGGATCGGCGAGTAGTGATCGATCCCCGATCGCTCTGCTGTCGACTCCAGAACTCCACCGCGGCGAGAGGCAGAAGCGGAGTCGACGGGAGAGCAGCAGCGATCGACTTGCCATCATACTCATGGCCAGTAAATCGACCTAAGATGTGTAGCTGACATTGCGTATCTGAGGTCGATCCCCCTCCCAGTGTAGACCTAGCCTAAGACTAACAAGTTTGTTTACATTTACGGACATAATGCTGTCTGCTTATTATTTGCAATGTCACCTGAAAGTGAGAACAGACGTTCGCATGGCACTTTTGTAGCCAGCATTGCAAGGTATTTACATGCCAGATATGCTAAATATTTGTATGCACCTTCATGTTTCTGCCACCATTCTAGACACTTGCTTCCATGCTGATGATGCTTGTTTAAAAAAAAATGCGTTAATTAAATTTGTGAACTCTTTGGGAGAGAATTGTATGTCTCCTGCTCTGTTTTACCTGCATTCTACAATATATTTCATGTTATAGCGGTCTCGGATGATGACCCAGCACATGTTGTTTGTTTTTAAGAACACTTTCACTGCAGATCTGACAAAACGCAAAGAAGGTACCAATGTAAGATTTCTAAAGATAGCTATGGCACTCGACCCAAGGTTTAAGAATCTGATTAGCCTTCTAAAATCAGAGGGACGAGGTGTGGAGCATGCTTTCAGAAGTCTTAAGAGCAACACTTCAATACAGAAACTACAGAACCTGAACCACCAAAAAAGAAAAACCTTCTACTCGGTGGCATCTGACTCAGATGATGAAAATGAACATGCATTGGTCCGCACTGCTTTGGATTGTTATCGAGCAGAACCCATGAGCAGCATGGATGAATGTCCTCTGGAATGGTGGTTGAACCATGAAAGGACATATGAATCTTTAGTGCATTTGGCACGCAAATATCTTGTAACGCTGGCTACAACAGAGCCATGTGAACGCCTGTTCTCACTTTCAAGTGACATTGTAAACAAGAAGCGGACAGCATTATCTCCTGCAAATGTAAACAAACTTGTTTGTCTGAGCAATTGGCTTAACGAGGAGTAGGACTGAGTGGACTTGGAGGCTCTAAAGTTTTACATTGTGTTATTTTTTAATGCAGGTTTTTTTAACAGAATTCTACATTTGTAAATTCAACTTTAATGATAGAGATTGCACTATAGTACTTGTATTAGGTGAATTGAAAAATACTATTTCTTGTTTTATACCCTGCAAATATTTTGAAACAAATAATTCTCAGATCCATCTTCCATGAGGGAGAGTGGAAATAAGCATGAAACCCTGGCCTTGTAACCACCTACCTGGACATCTTGAGTGGGAGAGTTGGAAAAGTAAGGATGAGCTAGCTCATGCAACAGCCAGACCACATCCTTAAAGGTGAACTACAAAGCAAAAATGAAGACTGAGGTAAGTACAGATTTCTGTACAGCTCCATTCACCAGGCTTTGGAGGGTATTCATCAAATAAATGTTTTAACTAGCCTTTTCAAAATATTTTCCCCTTTCTGAAATTAGCATTGCACATCCTCGCTTGCTGAAGCCCTGCCCATTCTGAAACATCCCAAATACCGAGGTTTGCAGTAAGATTTCTTGCATGTCTGATGTCACAGAATGATACCTTCTGTGATTTCTTCAAAAAGCAGGAACTGCCAAAAACTCTTTTAGAAGGGAAAAATATTTTAAAAGAGACTTCTGTAGCAAATTGCCCCGATATCTTGGTTAGGCTGTGTCTGCACTAAATTTTTTTTTTTCCTTTTTGTGCCACTGCTACCAGCAATGTTGTTAATACTGAAATCACTAGTATCGATGGGGCACAGACATTTTAATCACTGTCATCTATATGTGCTCAAAGCAGCTCTAGATGCACAGTAGCTAAAACACTTAAGCCTTGTCCATTGTATCTCTACCACTGGTGTGAGAATCAGTGGGGCACTTTTTTAAAGAGTGCATAGGCCAGGCCTGTGTGGGGAGGTTCATCACACATCTGTGCTTAACTCGATTTTATTCTTGCTTGGCAGTTTGGCTTGAAACTTCTTCAAAATCAAAACTCAGTAACAGTTTCCTAACTGCTGAGCCTCCTTGAGAATAATCTGCATGAGAGATACTTGTCTTGAGAATCCCAGCTCGGAGCTAAGTTCTAGAAAAGAGATTCCGTACTATAGCGAGACAGTGTGTTCCATTAAGATGCATGGTATGGAGGAGGTTTAGTGAGAAGTGACACTAAATGCTATTCCACAAATGATGTTGGAGAAAGGGAAAAGAAATGTGGACTCCACTTATGGTGAGGTCTTGTTTCTTCCCATTAGCTTGGAGGGTTCCATCCTGTTTGGAGACATGGCAAAATGTCACCCAGATTTTTTTACCCATCACAATTTTCTATGTATCTTATAATGGAAGATAGAAGATGTACTTGTGACCTTCCAGGGTGCAATACAGAACAGTGAGGTGCTGTCACCACCTGCCCTGCAAGGCGGGGTGCCTTACGATGCCTTGCTGTTTGCAGCTCTCCCCTAAATTGCTCACAAACAGCCTGCTGGCATGTAATTCACTCCCCGAGCGTCTGTGTGCAGCCACAGCCCTGTCCAGAACCTCTGATTCCAACATCCTGTTAGCAAACACCAGCCACACCCAGGCTCCCATGAGCCGAACTCCTAATATATATTATTTCACAAATCATCTATTTATCTATGGTAGAAAACTGACTCCTTCAAGGCACACTTCCCCTTTTTTTCCTGAGCTGTATTTAACGGCTCAGCGTTTTGCTGGCTCTTCACCTAGTCTATTATAACTGTAGCTGGCATTCTGTCATTCTAGATCTAGAAGAATTAGCTAGAGAGGCATGTTTGAGATATATTAGTTAGTTCATATTTGTTCATTAGTTATATTTTCAAAGGGCAGGTTTAACAGCTATCCTTTTGAGGGATGGGTTGCCACAGCAAACACTCTGGAGGAATCCAGTTTCTAAAACGATTGACGTAGTGAGCGGCCATGACCCATCTGTTGTGATTTTGAACACAGACATTGACTCCCATGCGTGCCCTTCACTCTGTTTTGCATCACTGTTCAGTAGACCTCTGTTTTATAAGGCCAGGACACAGAAGCTGCAATTTCAGCAGCCTAATACACAGTCATGCAAGTAATTCAGGATCTGTACTGCAAGCCCTCGAGAATGTAAGTAGTTTAGTGTCTAGTGACAAATTACCAAACTATAGTGCAAATACTACAGAGAGCCTGCATGTCAGTGCATTGTACAAAGCAGGATGAAGATGTGTTCATTAAGTGGTAACGCTTCTGGGAGAAAAGTCAGGGATATTGCTTGCAAGTCATGAGTGAATTACATACCATCATGGAGCCAGCTCTGTGGGGGATGCTTGCATAGCTGCTGCCTGCTTTGTGACTGGCTCTAGAGATATGGCTATTTGCTTAGACTTTAAATGCCATGAAAGTTTGTCAAATAGGACAGTGATAGTTATGAACATTTTTGAGCTGGAGCTTTGTCTGACTGAGAAGGAGTGCACCTGAAAAAATGTAATAGTATCAATTCATAAAGTGAGCTGTACCAATTTATTATGCTTGGAATTAAACATAAAGAGCGAGCACACTAGCATGTGTTTGTTTGTAATTTATTTCTTTAAACATATATATGTGTGTGTGTGTATGTATGACAGAGAGAGAGAGAATGCATGTCTGCTTTTATCCTATCAAAGTATCTTTAATTTCCAAATTGTTTTTAGAGCATTAAACTAACAGTTAGTTGTCAGGATTGTGCACAATGCTTTCTAGAAACCTCAGAAGAGACCCTCACAGGCTCCTGAAATCCCTTACAGGTCTCCAGAGCCATGGCTTGAGTATTACTGCCTTCAAGGGTAAGACAAAATTATAGCATTCAGTAATAGTAACAAGTAAGAGCAGAGGAGGATTAGAAGCAAGGGAGAAAAATAAGTTTCCAGTGGAGGTTTGCAATTAATTGGAGAGCCAAAAAGGGAAAAAATAGGCAAGAAGTTTCTAGATAGTAGGAGATATACAGAGGAGAAAGTTCTTGAACCAGCAGTAATGACTTTCTGGAGAAGGAGAGAGAAGAGGCAAATGCTAGACAAGCGGAAGAAAAGGGGAGGGCTCCCAAGTCTTGGACATAGGCAGGAAATAAGTCTTTGCAGAGAGGGAGGTGATTTTAAGAACAAGCAAAGCAATTTTGAACTGGATCCTGAAAGCAATAGTGGACCTCTTTACGTGGGACAGGGTGTCATGTTTCTTGCATGTGCTAGAACAGGAACTTTGGCACTATTATGATGTTATTGAGTCTTGCTATATCATAACATGTGCGTACCATGAAGCACTGGCACACTTTACTTTCCTGAGATTTTGACGTTTCTGTTTGTTAAAATCCTGACAATCATATCGACTCCAAAAGATCAGTTATCATGTGAATGGAAACAGATCCACAGCCACCAAAGGTTCAGTAGTCCTCACTGTTCCTAGAACTTTGTGTTCATAAGCAGAGAGAGTATGTAGGATCCTCAGCTTCTGAAGTGTAGTTTCCTACCACTTGAGTCAGTATTAGGACTTCACGCTCAAGGAAGTCTAACATTCTGTCCAGTAGAAGGCACTGGCCATCATACATACTACCCAGGACACTTATGAGTGCTATATTTGTCATCAAACGAGCAAAGGGGACTAGAGATCTGCAAATTAAACAGTTTCTAGCTACAAAGCGACCCTGAAGAGTTGTGGTAAAGTGGGGACTCAAGAAGGAGCGCTTTAAAGGGGTATATGAATCTTCTGAAGAGAGACTTAGATGGCTGATTTTGTTGGGAAGGACGGTGAGGAGTTTTGTAGTGCTATTAGCTTCTCCATTTAAATAAAAGCTCTTCCAAGGCATAAATGCTCTTCTTCTAAGAGCTGTGAAAGATTGGCACCCTACAGGCCAAAGAACAAGCAACATCCAGAGGAGAGCAGATGTCCCAAAACTGCGGGGGGAAGCAGTTTGGTGAATGATAGGCAAGGCTACCCCATTGCCAGGGCCGGCTCTAGGCACCAGCAAAACAAGCTGGTGCTTGGGGTGGCACATTTTTAGGGGCGGCATGGCCGGTGCCAGAATGCCGCCCCTAAAAATGTGTCCTGGCCGCCCTAGCTCACCTCCGCTGCTGCCACCGCTCGCAGCAGGCTTGAGAGCCTGGGAGGGACGGGGAGACTCTGAGTGGCCGCGGCGCGCGCGCCGCTTCTCCCCCTCCCTCCTAGGCTTGAGAGCCTCGGGGGAGGAAGCAGGGTTGGGGATTTGGGGAAGGGGCGGAGTTGAGGCAGGGCCGGGGGGTGGGGTATGAAAAAATCAGGGGGGGCGGCCAAAATTGATTTTGCTTGGGGCGGCAAAAATCCTAGAGCCGGCCCTGCCCATTGCATTATATTGTAGTAAATGGAAAGTCTCCCACAAATTTCAATACACTTTGGATCATGCCAATAATGCCTTTCTCCTAAAGGATTCCAAATTATATACACACAAGCTGTCCCCATCTCTGAAATGCCACCATCTCCGGAGAGGAAGGGCACTAGGCAGACCACCATCACAACAGAATAATGCACAGGGGCTGGGAGGACAGGAAATTCCAGCCAGAGACACCAGGGTAAATCCTTACCTTTATAAAAAGTAGCATAGGATCTCTAATGTCCACAAAGAGCAGACCAGACCTCAATTTGCAAAGTCTCATCTGAAATGCCCATATACAGTAGACTGTGTGGAACTCAAGGTATCTACCTGAGAAAAGTCCAGGAAGTTGAAAAATTTAGGAAAATTTCACAAAAAGTCAAGATTATTTGTTGTTTAATTTTGTTAACATTTTAGAAACTTTCAAACAGTTCTACCTGGAAGGAAGAAGAGCTGGGTCAATTCTGTCAAGGATCAAATCCCTGTAGCTAGAGTGTCTATGTAAATAAAAAATCAGATGCTTAGACTATTAAGTACCCCCAACAAAGCAGTAACACAGTAGGAAGGGTAATAGATTCACAGAGAGATTTGCAACAGAGCCCACATGAAGAAAGATGGTTTTTCTCTTGACTATTAAACACTGAGCACGATGTTTTGAGTGGTGTCCATTTAACAAGAAAAATAAGGGAATACTGGAATCAGGAAGACTTGGCTAATTGGTAGAGTCTATCGGTATTGGGCATTAGGTAATTGCTGGATTTAGGAAGGTGGATTGGAGAGCAGAAAGAGACTAAAAGAGCCCATTTATTTTAAGAGTCTTTGTCATTAAACATGTAAATATTTGCTTATTTGTAATCTTTGCTAATAAAGTTATTTCTGCCTGTAAAGCTTGAGATTCTGTATCCTGCCAAAACTTTGAGCTTCCCCGAATTTTTGAACCCCTGATTTACATTCCTTATATCAGTCCTTAGGAGTCATAGCACCATAATCAGGGTTGGGTATAGTATGCAGTTTTAAAAGTAGACTCTAGAAGAAATTACATTAATGCATATTTTGGACTTGTTTGCATTTTGGAGCGTATTTATAAAGCTCCCAAAGACAAATTTCATCAAGTTTGTCTTTGTTACTAATTTCTTTAAAATGTAACATTTAAAATGAGTCAAGTTCTCTATTTGTAAAATGGCTGATTTTGCAAGCCCATGATTCCAACCCTGAAGATTTCAAATATTGTTCTCTGTAAATGATAAATCATAGGCCCCTTGATTCCATTAAGCTTTACTGTACAATCAGCAGGGCCGGCTCTAACTTTTTTGCTGCCCCAAGCAGCAAAAAAAAGCGCCGCCCCGCTAAGCCCCCCTCCTCCGCCGAGCGCCACGCCGCCGGAAACCCCCCCCCCCCCGAGCGCTGCCCCCCTGCCTCGCGCCGCGCCGCGCCACCGGAGCCCACCCCCCCGCCGAGCGCGGCGCTGCCGGAACCCCCCCCTGAGCGCCGCGCCCACGCCACCCCCCCCCCACCGAGCGCCATGCGCCACACTGCCGGAGTGCCCCCCGCCGAGCGTCGCGCTGCCAGAGCGCCCCCCCGTGGAATGCCGCGCCACGCTGCCCCCCGCCACCCCAAGATTGGCTGCCCCTTACCAGGTGCCGCCCCAAGCATGTGCTTGGTTGCCTGGTGCCTGGAGCCGGCCCTGACAATCAGGGAGTCCAAAAGAAATTAAACTTGCTGATCATGCAGCAGCCATGACTGTGCCACTTTAGTGAACTAAATAATTCCTATTAAAAAAAATCATTGTTTACCAGAGCTGGCTAGTTTCAAATTCAGGGGACAGGAGTGGGTACCCTCCAAAATTGCCATGTAGGGAACAGGTGGGAGCACCAGCCCTTAGATTTTGGCAATCACGATCATCAGTTTGAATGTGCGTGAGGTGGTCAGACAGATACAAGCAGAAATATATAATTTATGTGAATCAATAGACTATGTCCTGCATGTGGATTTGTCTGCACACAGTTTTTGGACCTGTTTAACTGCATCAGTTTAGAATCCTTAAGTGATCAGCTTTCATCCCAAAGCATAATAGATTATTGCAGTTGAGCATGAATACTACAACTATCAATGTTATTATTCACCTCTCTACCCAATAATGATAATTCACCAACTGAGGGAGAGAGGGAAAGAAAAAGGAAATGCTTATGCACCCAGTGCTTAACATAAATAATAATTAGCCATAAAACTACTGAGCCACATTTTTAATGCAGCATCATTATTTGACATAGCATGTTACCAATGTAATTACTCTGCCCCAAGATAGGTTGGGGTTACCAGGGATTCCAACTATGACTCAACCTCTACTTTAAATAGCCAAAGCCACTACTAGCTCTGTTAGCTAACACTGTGCCAAGCTCATAAAACATTGTCTGTGGCCTAGCCACCACAAAAAGGGAACACTGTGCCACACTAAATGGGATACACCCAGTTTTTGGCATGATTTTCACAGACATTAAGTGCCATTAGTACACATTGACTTCAATCAGAGTTGGGGTTAGTATCTTTGAAAAACAAGCTATTTGCTTGAATTCTGAAAAAAATAGGGGCTGGTAGAAATTAACAGTTTGCTGGCAGGGATTTTTGTTCTGGCCTTTGTAATGCACAGGATGTAGATATTACGAGAAAGATTGATGGTGTAGCAGAGGGAATTCTGCTTATGAACAATTTGATCACCCACTCTGTAGAATATGATCGGGATGGGGGCGCGTTTTGCCAACCCCAAGCTTTTCCTTCCTTTTTGGCAGTGAGTGTGTGTGTGTGAAATTAACTGCCTTAGTATTAAATCACAAGGGAAACCCTCTTGCTGCTGCTGACAGATCAGCTTTGACAATAAGGGAGATTTAAAGAGAACGGTGCCAGTAAGATTTTAAAGGTCTCCATGAAATACATAGGGATGGAGTGGGACCGGGAGAGGGGCAGCTTCTGAAAAGCGTCTTACAATAAAGGCAAATGCTATCTGTGCCCTACCATAGAGGCAATCGATATTAATGGAAAAGAAGGGAGCCTCTCTACCCCCCAAACGAGGAAGCCTTGGCAGCTCTGCTGGAGTGAGAGCTCTGCCCTGGGCAGCATCCCTGAGCCTGGCCCCACTGCAGGGATCCTGGACCAGCTAGGTGGAGGATGAGGGGGTGGGGGTCAAATCACGTGACACCTTGGGGCAGGACCGGACCCAGGCTCTTGCGGAAGGATACCTAGGTCTCGTCAACTGACTCTGTCTCTCTTCTGGGTTGTGCATCTCTTTAGAGGATGAAGCCCCTCCACAGTCCCGTTATGAAAGCGGTGATGCCTTCTCCCCCCTCCAGTGGGAATGGGAGATGGAGGGAGAAAGGTGGCGGACGGGTGAGGCTAGTGAAGGGACTATTTGTTTGGAGACCCCGGCAGGCTGAGGAGCGGAGTGATTCCGAACAGGGTGAGTGGGCCCGAGGTCTGAGTCAGAAAAGGAGCTGAGGGGGCTGGGGACAAGATCCTTGAGCGCCGTTCTGCGCCTGCGCCGCCCCCCGTCTCCTCCCTGCCTGTGTGCGTGCGGGGTACAGCAGCGCCTGCCCCTCAGCCTACCGCGGCCGGGTCCTGCGCCTCTGCCCTGGGCACCCTGCACGGGCTGCGCGCAGCCATGGCCCAGATCCTGCCCATTCGCTTCCAGGAGCACTTCCAGGTGAGCGGCGGGGCCTGCGGGGCTTGGGTTGGGAGCGCCCGAGCGTCCTCTGCCCGGCGCCTGGGGTGGGGGCTGCGGGCCGGAGAGGTGGGGCGGCGGCCGAGGCTGCTCTCGGGGGTCAGGGCTGTGGGAAGCCTGTATCGGGGCGTAGATCTGTCTGGGGGGGGGCATGGAGAGCGGAGACCCCCCATGGAGGGCCAGTGGAGGGGGGAGCGGAGACCCCCCCCTCCCGTGGAGGGGCCAGTGTAGGGGGGGGGAATGGGGAGCGGAGACCCCCCCTCCCTGGAGGGGCCAGTGTAGGGGGGGGGCGGGGAAATGGGGAGCAGCAACCCCGCCGGAGGGGCCAGTAGCTGTTAGGGTGTGCGTGGGGTGGCCTTTCTGCCATTCCCTCGGGCTCCCCCTCTGCAGGCGGGACCATGTGGAGGATGCACACAGACTGTGCCTGCCTCTTGGCTTGACTTTCCCACGTCGTTGCACAAATATCCCTGTTTTAGACTAATGCAGGGGAGGGCTTGGGTTGAAGCTCGCTTGTGGGGAGTGGGAATGAAGTCCGCTTAAGGTGCGGGGTCTGGAACTGGCCCCCTCATTCATTGCTATCTCTGTTTTTGTTACAGCCTGTGCTATTTGTGCAGAGTCACTCCCTGCCTGAGTGACTCTCTTTTTAGGGCTGAAGGGGGAGGTCTCAGAGCTGCTTGTGGGCTTTACTCCAGCAACGGAGTGTATGAGGAACAGGGATTGGCATTATTTGTCTCTGGGGCTGTGGGCAGGAGCTTTAGTTTAGGTGAGCTCCCTAATTTTACACTGCTGTGTTTCATAAATGCCCATCAGTCTCCTGATTGCAGAGATTCCTGGGGGACCTTGCAGCTTGTGCTGCAAATTGGGAGGGATTTTGCAAGATAAGGAGCAAAAAAATAAAAAAAAAATCTGGACTTGGAAGCTGCCCACCTTCCTACAAAGAACACTAAAACCCTCCCTAAAAATGATCTGTAGCTATTTTCTTTTTCCTCTGTAAGGAATAATGGCAGCATTGGAAAATATCCATGAATATAACAGGGCAAATGTGCTTGAATGATGGAAACAAGCTACAGCAGCGATGTATAGACTAACATATTTTTCTATGAATTGGTGATTGGGGAGGATGGTGTTTGTAAACTAAAAGTGAGGGGAAATAGCTGCTTCTGAACAGGCAGTTCAAGGCAGGAATTAAATGAATTCACTAAATGAATGAGAGAACAGGAAATGGACTTGGCAAGTGCTCTTGTCTTTGCACTGTCTCTGTCAAATTAGCATCCATTTCAAAATGTCAGTTGTCTGTCACAGTGCAGGTTTATTGACTTTAAATGTTCTCTACAGCATTTTTTGACTTTATTACATGCCACTCCCCCTGTCTACTTGTGTTGAAACTTGCATTTTGTTTTCCCCTACTGAGCTTTAGAAACTCTATTTACTATTAATATTGTGCCTTCTTTTGAGATGCTGTTTATTGTTTAAAATGGGAAGGATGGGTCGGAAACTGACAAACTTCATTTAGAGGCTATCTCTTTTCCTTCTTGCTTAACAATAGGGGAGCAAACCCTTTCTATCCCAACCAGTTCCTCATGGTTTGTGTTCATGAACACTTGAACATAATACTGAGGCAGGAAGTGGGAACTAGCTGGTATGGACAAAAATTATGATTAAACATGACTTTCCCTAAATTAGGGATACTTATAAGCGTGCCTCTATATGTAGCATCTTGTCTGCTGTTACTTAACTATTTGAGCAAGCTAAGCTAGAAGGTCCTCCTGAATGGCTTACTTTTTTTTTTTAAGTTCAGGAGGAGAGTGTTTAAAATTTGTGCAAGCACACTTGTCTCAAATTACCTCTCCTTCCTGTCTGACTCTGGCTCCCTTTCTGTTATTGCCAGCCCTTTTTAGATAACCAATTGTTGCTGTGGGGACAGGATTGAGTGCAAACAATACTAAATTGTTTCTGAATAATCAACCATTTAAACTTTGAAGTGCATTGTAGGTGTAACTTCATATATGGTTTATAAAGGGGAAGTGGTTGTTAGAGAGGTGTTAATTTGAAAGTCAAAGCTTACTGAGTAGCATTTTAAATATTTGAAGTAAAATTGGCTATTAAAAGGGTCAATTTCATTGGAGAAAATGAAGCCTCTGCTCCTATTTTGTTAACTGCACTCAAAACTGGATTAAAATCCTTTTGCCAAGTTTGATCCTGAACATGCATAAATTTACAAATTCTGGAGAAAAGTGAGGGGGGCTAGTCAATTCATTAACTGTCCCCTAATGCCAAAACAAAATGTGTGAAAGACTTGTGGCAGTGGATATTATGACATGGTGTAAAATACTATTTTGTTAGCTTATTGAGTTTTTTTAATTTTAGAGGGTTGTTGTATAGTACTGAACTTTCTTCCAGCCTATCATAAAAAAAAAACACTATCTGTAATTATACATTTTACTTTGCATTATTGCTAGATGTTTCTGACTTCTTACACTTGGCCATTTAAATGATTAATGTTACACTTCAGGCATGAGTAATTCTAAAATGACTAAACCATACTTAATGTTAGCAAAACATAGCTTTAACTTGCCTCAGTGCATTTCTAATACTGTATGGAGTTCGTCTATATAACAGTAATCCTGCTTAAAGAAAACATTTTTCTTGAATAGTGATGAAATATAGGTGAAAAGCTCTCTAGGGAAACTTGAAATATTACCAGCTGTAAGAGATGGTGTAAACTAGGTAATCAAAGTTAAAAACATTGAAAAGGGAATTGTATGCATCTAGAAATGGGTAAATGGACCAAGTCAAAAATAATTCAACAATATGCCTGCTGCCTTAGGAGGGTGGGGGAGAAAGACTGACGAAGACCTACTAGACTTTTGAACATATGCAGCAGTAGATTCAAGTGGTTATGATGTAGTCATGGTGGTGTTTTGAATGGACTTCCATATCAAACAATACCTTGCAAGTCATCTTTCTTCAAGAATCGGTGGGGAAGGCTTCTTAAATTCCTCAAAATAACATCTTCCAACCTCATTTGTGATCTGCCTCCTGAACTGCTTTCTTCAACTTTAGGTCTATTAAACTTTCTATAAAGGCATATCTACCACCTTCTGCACATTAGACATGACCTCACTATTGTGATTCTTATTCTCAACTAGTGTAAAACTGCAACTTGTTGGATTGTCGAAGTATCTTCTCACTTGTGATGAAATCAAACTTATCGGATTTCTCTAACTTTTGACGCTGAGAACAGTTTGATTTCCTCTTCTGAGCTGTTAACTTGCCATGTTTCTGCTCCATGTAAGTTGTCATCACTCCTGCATTGAACACTCAAATCTTAGTTGTCACATAGATATCCTACTGCCCAAACAGGCCTCTGAAGATGCCAAAATGCCATTGACACAATAATAATCTGCTGTATGACATCTTTGGTTGACAGCAGGAGGTTCTGTATCTCATTACCCAGATGTATCTCATAGATGTGTATAATGCACCTAAAGCAATCTAATGGAGGATTCTAGTGATCATTCAGACAATAGTTAATATTGCTTGACAGCCTACATTGGTCTAAAACCCTATGTGAATGCTGAACTACCAACACAATGCAAACTAAATGTGAAAGATATCTATAGTTCACAAGTGTAGTTCCCACAATGTAGTATAAACTGACACGGAATCATGAGGGAGTGAATGCAATGAAGGAAAATAATCAATATTTAGTGAATTAATGGTATGATCAGTGCAGTAAAAAACTTGAGCTCTGTTTCAAGGAGTTAACTGTCTGAACAAATTAACTGATCATCCTATAAACTTGTTTTCAATGTAAAGCCATTTTAGTGAATAGTGAAAACTGGCGAAGGTTGTCTCAGAACAACCTTCTAATCAAATCAGTAGTACTTCAGAGTTTGCTCCCCATGATCATCTGGTTTAGCCCTCTGTTACTCTGCAGCAGAATACTATGCTCCGTTCTGGCTTCATTATCACATGTCAAGTTGTTTGGCACACAACTGTTCTTAACCATGTGCATTGTAACTGGGATGATTCAACCCACACCAGTACATGGCTCCCTGTGTTAAGCAGCATCACTCCTCCGTACATCTGTTGTGAGGCTGCTACAGCCAGAATGGTTGAGGAGATCAGGCCCCAAGCCTACCACTATACAGACCTCTTTGATCACCCAAGAGCACTTTTGCCCTACCCAGCTCTCTGCGATATAGATGCCATGAAGAATGGTTTGCATCTGGTGTCAGAAACCTCTTTTATAGCTGACCCAACCATGCATATACCCATCTTTGATTTGCCATGCTACTCGTGGACCCTTCAGTTTTGAAGAGGGCAGGGTCAATGTGCAGCAGGCCTTCACACCTGAGGCCAGTGAGAGGCTCCCACATGTCAGTGTGGTCAAAGATCACACTGACAACTGCCCTTGAGCAGATTTGATGGTGGTCTGAGAGCTCTGTATTTAGGTGATGGGGCTGCCACAAATTGGCTTGGCAAGCTGAGTGTCTGCTAAGGAAGGTGTGGATAGTAGCTTAAGTTTAACTTTAGATCTGTCAACCTATTGGCTAGTAACTAATCTTTTTCTACTAGAGAACTGAACCTAATCTTATACATGAGCTTTTTGGGACTCTTACACTGGAGGATCTTGACCCATACCATTATAAGATTCTGAAGTTCCCCTGTTCTCATTATAAAGCAGAATAGTACACCAACATGCCTGCACACTTTTCTAAACAAATAGGCTAAAAATTACAATTATATTGTCTGACCTGAGCCTCTCTGCAGGAATTACTGTCAGTTTTGCAACAGGCCTGTGACTCAAGATGAACAGTAGCGGCACTAGACTGAGCAAGGCTTTCATGGATCTACTGCAGCTAAATATTTGACCTCTGAGGAAAGTATTCATAGAATATTTGCAAGTTATAAATCCATGTTTCTTGGAAACATGACAACTTAACTAAATGTTACTGTATCCTAAATTTTAGTAAATGTAGTTCTGACTTTCATACTTCTGATCTTAAGCACTTTGAGCTGTCCAAGAGGTCATGATTGCTGTGAGTGACTTGTTCTGTAGTGGATAGAAAAGTATGAAGCATAATAAAGAGAACTTATCTTTCTACTAAACATGTAAACTGATTCAGTTTTCTGACATAAGCATTGAATTGTAACCAAAACCCAGTCTCCTCTCCTATGCAATTGTCACTTAACACTGAGCAATGATAAATGTACAGAGATTTGATTCAGAAATCAAGAGGCAGCATTCTTATCTATTTTGGTGATGGTTTGTAGGGCTGTTGCCTTAAGCTGTCAGAGCACAGCATGATGGAGTCCGACAGTTCTGTATAGCTTCTTTTTTTTTTTTTTGAGGCAAGAGGGTGGGGATGGACTTAAGCTTCTATTGTAATTAGTCTCCTGTTGTATGCAAACAGTACTGAACATTTACAGTGTGTACATGTCTGTAGAACTGCTGTTTAGAGCTAGCTCCCACCATTGTCCAAATACTTAAGGGTTTTAGAATCTTGAATTGCCATACTGTAAGTTATGCCTGCAGAGGAGATACTTTACTATAGTCAAAATTTCTTGGACCAATCTCACCTAAAACTCCACTATTTAGTGGGAGGAGGAAATAAGCAAGTATATAGAGTGCAGCCTGACTAACTAAACTGGTCACTTCATACCCCTTCACCGTATCTAAAGGCTATAATTGAAATGCTTGTTGGCCCTTATTATCACCACTGCACCACACTGTTGTTTTCTGACCCTCCACTCAAGTAGACCATTTGGCAATAACCTGACTAAAAACTTTAAGGCTGTAGACATTCAGATTTAGCTGACTATTACTGGTAGGACTAATACTTGCCCCAAGAAACTATCATTAATTTAGATTTAAACATCCTCTGGGGAAATAAACTGACCTGATTAGGATGAGCCAACAGAATAGGAAGTAATATCCAGTAATTTTTCTGCACTTCATACTAACTGCTTTGGTTCTATGGCATACAATAGCTTTATAATGGAATGGAATGAAATTAACAAAAATGGATTTGTCAATAAGGACTGAAGGTTTCTTTGAATACTAATTACAAAAGAATGCACATGTACTGTGCTTTCGCCCGACTCTGTAACAACATGCACCCCTCTCATTAAAGTGTAGTGCAAAAGGTGTGGAAGTAGAATTAAATAGTTCATGGCACATGCGTAGGCCTCAGAGTAACCCGCAGGTTCGCAAGACTTTCCTTTTGGGACCTAACACACTTGCATTTTTGTCTCTAGGTGACAGACTAATCTGATCTACATATGGTGCTATTGTGTGGTTGGTCTCAACTTTGCCAATAAGGGACCTCAATCCACATTATCAAACCTAATGACTATTAAAAGTAATGTTTGGCAGAGCACATAGTGACCTAGGACTGAAATTACATGTATTCTGCAAGTCAGATGCAATATTAACTAGGTATTGGGTAAACTTGACAGATATTTGACACCATGCTGAGACTATTTAAACAGATAAGGATGGAAAAAGCATAGTCAAGAACTCCAGTGTAACCTTGTTGCTTTTAGGAACTAATTCTTATATATTTTTTTTTTAGCTTATACTGGCTAGTTTAGCTCAAACATTTTACATACATCAAATTAAGCAAGAATAGACCCAACAGATGGAGTTTTTCCTTGTCTCTACACTTCATAGTTAAATATCACGACACAGCACGATAGAAATACATGTCTTACATGAAGTTAGGTTATGACAGGTTTTTTTTGATAAATGTGATTTGCTATTAAACTGTGTTCATCCTGTTCTAGCATAATAGAGGGGAAGTAATATTGACTAAAGGTACTCAGATCCTACAAAAACAACTTCCAGGGCTGTCACTGTAAGAAGCAGGAAAAAGCTGAATTAATATAACTTAGCAGGTGAGTCTTCAAACCTGACACATCTCACTACACAAAATAAACTGCATAATTTCTCAATGAAACTCTAGGCATTCACCTGTAACTATATTACATTCTAAGACCAAATAGTTGTCTACAGAAACTTAGTGCAGGATATAGACTTAACCCAGAATTTGACTCAAAACCCCAGGTAACTTGGTTCACAATTGGCAAGGTGGACCATTAAGAGTCTAGTCTAGAGTCTGGATTACTTTATAGCATTTATGAAGTCTACCAAGTGGTGCCTTTTAGCCATGTCAGTTCTGTGACTTTTTTTAAAATGCATACCACCTTAAGTGGTAGCATATAGATGGCATGACTTGTACCATATTTTGTAAATGGAATTGTCATTGGGGAGGAAGTGTTAGAGGAAGCTTACCAGGTGGAGTAGTGCAAATCACTCTCAAGGGGAGGTGAGCTAACTTTGTAACTTAGTGGCAGTTTGTGCATCTAAGTTACAATTTGACTTATATATATAAGCCTTTTCTTGTCTCTATCAATGTGCTTTTCTACAAAATAGGAAGCTGTGTTCCTTATATGTAGCAGCTAAACATGTTCTGATGACCATTATCTCACTGACTTCACCTGAAACTAAAAATGCTATGATCAACTTGAGAGCTACACTGTAAAAGATACTCTGTATATATGCTGGGGATGGGGATGGAAGGCTTACATTTAAAAAGCTCTAGAATGTAACTGACTCAAACATGGGCTGATCTCAAGGCTTGTTGCATGTTGACTATATATCACTTCTGAAGCTGCTGAATTTTGCCCTTCTAAAAGAAAGCTATGGAGAATAATCCTAGTGTTATCTAGAATAATAATTCTGTCCTGCAAGAACTCCTGCAAAAAAAACATGCTTTGTTAATCAGAGGAACAGTTCTGTTCTAATGAATTCAGTATCCCTGAAATTTACATCTGAGTTTGTTTGCTGGTGAAATAAGATTTGCTAGTAGATCAAAACTATATTTAGAGAATTAGATTTGGGTGTCCCATGGAAGAACTGGGCTTTGCTGAATAAAGCTTACCCTTGCTTCTTGCGACATCATGTGGCAAAACATCCCACTTGACCTGAGTGAAGTAAAGTAGCAAACTTTGTACTAGCAGGTAGAAGTTCTTGCATCAACTTATAACAAGTGTTGCATTTGTGTAGACTAGTCATCTTACAGAAGAGGTTTAGGATTGAATATATAGTGGATTGGAGCCAGTGGCAGAATGATGTAGGCTGGCTTGCATTGGGCCTGTTGGCACTATATAAACGCTGCTCAAATATTCCCAAGCTTATAAAAACGTAAGTCCTTTGCCTTCTGCAAAATGGCCTCAGGTTAGGAGTTTCCTCCCAACTTGAATAGATGTGGAAGCTCTTCTAATTTCAGAATTGAGAAGATTATACCAATCATAACTTTTGTGTATTTGTCTCGTAACAAATTTGTTACGAGGTCATTGTCATCACTCCAAAAACAAAACTTCATATAGAAGTTTCACTACTAAATTTCTACCAGAATACTATCCAAAAGGATAAAGGCAACTTCAGGAAATAGCACACAAGTGTAACTTTTTGTGGCGAGTTGAGCTGTGCTTCAGTGTAGCAAAATTCTGCATTCAAACTAGCAATTAGTAATGCTAATGTGTCTACTTTTTCCAGAGGTGAATGCTCAAAAACAGATATTGATGTACTTTAATACATCAGCGTGTAAAGATGTGACATATAAACATAATCTAGTTCTCTTTATTCAGTGGGCTTTGGTGTTCACTGAAGGCTAATCCTAATATTAAAGTAGGCTATGTTAGGACTGCTGTCAAGACTTCCTATTCATAACCATGTATTAAAGTCCTAATATTAAATACCTCAAATCTCCGGCCATTCCCATTTGGGTCAATTATGTGCAATTGCAGACTTGATTGGCTGATACTTGCTCCTAGGCTACAATGAGACCAATGTACTTCACTATCTCTCAGGAGCCAAATGAGCCTACTGTGCTATCTTGCCTCTTATTTAATGTACTAATTGTTTAATCCATGCTTTATCTTATCCCTCCAGATTTACTTCAGGTGGCAGGTAAAGGTGAACTGCAAAGGCTAAACTCTTCTGTACAAATCCAAAAAAGGAATTGCTTATTAACTGCAACTTGTACAGTATTCACCACTGGAGGCACTTGCTGCCGCCACCATCATCACAAGATCTTAGAAAACTGAACTGCAAATTTGTGAGGTTATTCTGACAGAGGAGCCGACAAATAGTATAAACAAAGGGGGTAAAGGGTTTCTATGTGGGGGACAGTTCATCAGGTTAACGATACTGTATAATCCCTGTGTAAACACACATTCTAGTACAGTAATTATTTTTGAGTGTAGTTTAAACCCAAACCCTTTTTGTACTGAAATAAGGGCCTTTACAGAGATTATCCCAATTATATTGGTTTAAAGTCACACCTTTTTAGGTTAGACTTTTTTCCCCTGTGAAGACAAGACCTGGGAATAGAAATGTAGAACAGAATGGTAGTTTTGATAGCTCTTTGAACTGTAAGTCCTTGTTGGCTTCTCTATCAAACTTATCCAGCTCTGAAGGCGGCAACATTAAAATGCTAGTCTTCTAAAAATAACTATTTATACTCTGCATATTGCATACAAATTTTAACTGTTCAGTTGGCATTGTGGACAGCACATAGGGTCAGTTATGACAGGTAGCTTTTGGTGAGTTACTTCGAGATAGCTGTTCTTCCCATGGGATATAATTTAGCTAGCTAGAGAACAACATGTGGTGGTCGGGTGGGGGTGGGGGGGAGATATGCTAGTGAAGAGTCCTAACAGGACATTGTCTCTGCTCTAAGCTTTTTGTATCAGCTCTTAATAACTCTGAGGTTCTACTGTAACTACCACCTCAGGAATGGAGGTTTAACACTGAACAAAAGATTCTGTTTGTTCTTTCAAAAGTTGATGACTGAAAATTTACATAGTAACATTTCAGAGCTTTATTATACAGAAGAAAAATGCTGCATATAACCACTTTAATTTAAATGACACAAACACCAAGTTTCCTTACCTTGTCCAATTTTTTAAGCTTTCCCTTTTTTAGTATTTTGTTTAACACAGTATTGTGCTTGCTTTTTTTCTCTGCTGTCTGATTGCATATTTCCAGTACCAAATGTGGTTGACCAGTCAGTTTGTAACTGATGTTCTACTGTAGTATTGCAGGTGTTGGAAAGTTGCAGCTGCCCAATTAGCCTCATACACCACACTGGATGAAGGAGGAAAAGGCTGTAGAAGTACCAAGGTCATACTCTAGAAAATACTTTGAAAGCTGTCTAGCATACCTAAAGAAACAGCTTTCCACTCTGCCTTGGATAATGGAAGATTACTTCCACAGTTCTTCTTATAGGTGGGTTGGGGACATGAGGCTTATGTTCCTAAATGTAATCCTTGGAGAAGAATGGTTTAGACTCCCTTGGGCAGCTAAAGCAAGATAAAATATATGGAAGGGCATTCAAATGAGAACTGTTGGAAAAAGTTCTAGCTTAGACAACTTTATTTATGTTGTGCTTGAAATGATAGACTGACCATCAGGGTCACTACAAGGCTCTTTAGCATTAAGAAGGTTTGCCAAAGTTTTGATTTCCTGGGGATTTTAACTGTCTTGATCAATTGGTGAGGGGGGGGGGAACACTATGGCAGAAGGTGAAACAAACTTCTGAAAACTGTTTCTAGAGTTGGGTGCAGAATAACTTGACTTTATAGCTCAACTAAACAAGGCTTTATAGAATGGGAGAGTTGAGTTGGATAGTCCCAAGCAACCTAATAGCAGAGAGGGAGCATCAGTTATTATGACCATGAAACTAGACCTCTACCCCGATATAACATTGTTCTCGGGAGCCAAAAAATCTTACTGCGTTATAGGAGAAAATGCGTTATATCAAACTTGCTTTGATCTGCCGGAGCGCACAGCCCCCCCCCCCCCCCCCCCCAGAGTGCTGCTTTACCGCGTTGTATCCAAATTCGTGTTATA
The DNA here is from genome assembly GCF_011386835.1 of Chrysemys picta bellii. NCBI lineage: Eukaryota > Metazoa > Chordata > Testudines > Emydidae > Chrysemys > Chrysemys picta. Next base: position 15,833,268 of record NC_088805.1, on the reverse strand, counting down.
TTGGGTCCCTCTATATCAGGGTAGAGGTGTATTGAAATAATGGGACACCTGCACATGGAACAGGGGAGAACACGTCTGAGTTTCAAATGAAAAGTGATACTGGGGGGGCAAAACCTGGATGTCAGAAAGCTGACTTTGAAAAAGTAAAGTCTTCAGGAGTCTTTATCCTATATCTGAAACAATACTAATGAGTGACTGATAAGCTATGTACATGACATCACTGAAGTCTAATCAGGGAGGAGGGTGATATGCTAAAGGAAAGAGTAAGAGTAATAAGTCAGGAGGGACTCTTACCCTCTTTTAGAGTATAAGTGGGGTAAATAGCATTTTTTGTGGGTTTTTTTTTTTGCTCTACTTCTAATTGAATAGTCTCTCAACAAGATTCTTGATAAGACTAAAATGAAAACTGGATTGCTAAAATACCGAGGAAGTAGAATATCCTGGGTAAAGAAGGGACAGATCTAGCAGTAGTTCACGGCTATCGCTACTGTAAAGGGGATGCAGGTCCCAAGAAACTGTTCCTTGTTGCTAGGTAGTAAGTAGATCTAAAATGGACAAAATACCAGATAAGGGCCTCCCAGCCTCTTTTGAGAAGAGTAAACATTTATATTTAAGTTCTAAAACCTCAATGGGATTCCCAAGCACTGTAAAATATTATCAATAACTTGGACAACTGTGTTGGTGAAATTTTAAGGAAGGTATACCATAATGACTCAGCATTGCAGGTTCCATGGGAGTCTGCAGGATAATCTAATCATATGTAGAGGATAAAATATCAAAGTGGCAGGGGAGGAGGGCAGCAGTGGGAAAATCACTTGTGAAGAATGGTATATAAGTGAACAGTAATATCACAGGATACAAAGCAAATACCAAGAGACTGGGATTATAGGGGACACGAAGTTCAGTGCTGGTTTACTGCTACAGTGAACATTATAGAAATGATAAATGAAGTCCAAGCAAAACAGGTTCCTCCCCCCACCTCCATTCTTTTTAAAGTTGGCACCTGACTTGGCCTAAACCCTTCTGGTTGGCTAAATATGGAGGCTTGAGGTAAAATGCCCGAGAATATACACTATTACTTCCAAATAAGCATGTGTGTCTTGGAGATTCTCTGTATGCACAAATAGTCAGTTTCATAATCTATATGATGGCTAAACTATAAATGAGGGACATGCTTAACTGGATATTTATGTAGAATGACAAATGATTCCTTCCTTCCCACTCTCTATACACTAGAGGAGCTCAGTCCCAAGTCAGAGCCTGTGACTAGGAGCAGAACTCCTGAGTCCTAATCCCTGCCCTTGTGGCCTTAGGCAAGCTATGTAACTTCACTGCTTATTAAAGGGTGGTAATACTTTACACTCCATGTACTTCAAATACCACTTCTTACAGTAACCCTTTGAAGTATTGTGAATTGGAAATATAAAATTCAGATAGTTAATGCTATAAATCTCTACTACAGGTAGCAAATGGCCTTGGCATATTACACTGGGGGCTGATTGTAAATGGCAGTCTTATACTTGGCAAAATATACTGACTGCATACACAGTTAGAACTCTTATCAAAACTCATAATTCAGAATCCTGAAATCTGACTTCAGCATACAATTTATGTATGCATAAAGTCTCTTCTTTTACAGCTCTTCACTTCCAAAACACCATAGTGAAGAGGCTGCCAGTGCTTAAACACAGCATGAACACCTTTTTGAATGAATGACCCACAGTGCACATGTTAGTTTGTTACCTGGGCATATTTAGATACTATGTTTTCATGTACAGCATGGGATGTAGGAGGGTCCTCCCTTGAATTGCCACTAGTGCATTTCTGTCTGAATGACTTCCCAGATGTCTTCACACCTGTTGGCTTTCTGCCTTACGTTTTCAGTCTTGTGAAGCAAACATGGGTCTGTCAGGACTAGCCCAGAATTACAGCAGTGCGTTTCAGCATTGCATTAGTAACAATTTAATAATTGGGAGTACAGAAGTGATCCCTGAGGCATCTTTAGAGATCTCAGCTAAGAGTACTGGACCACCAACAACAAATGTAATGTTATCCGTTACATACCTAATGTATGGTTTAGTGAGTGTCTCACTTCAGTTGTAGCCAGCTCTGATCAACCAGATCAAAACATATTTAATAGCTTATACATGACACCAACAGTATGACCTGTTCATTGCCTTGGTGACTTTAGTCTCACCTTAAAAGCACTGCTGGAATGGATTGGAATAATGTCAGTTGTGATATCCCTGGTGTTTTGGTTCTAGGGCAGTTTTTATTCACTTCTAGTACAATCAGAATGGGGTGTTAGTGTCAATCTCATTCAGTCAGAAAGGGAATCGTATTAGTTTAATTGACGCTTTTAAGAGATTAGCAATAAGATTCAAAAAGTCCATAAGTTAAGCTACTAGTTGAGATAGTGAGACTTGCAGTTTGCTATACTTGGAAGCATTTGGCTCTGTATCTGACTATTTACATATTCATAAAAATTAGAATTTGCTTAAGGCTACTTCTCCCAAAAAGATGGGCTCTGAAGTAGAAAACAGTAGAAGAATCAAATTCTAAACTAACCCTAAAGGGCTAAAATCTACAGGAGATGTTTCAAGTTTATAGTAACCAGTCATTAGCCTGAGAACCATAAAAGGAATATTAAATATAGTATCAAAATGGCTCCTTTCCACCATGACTGATAAACGTTAATTCTAGGTGGTGCTTTCTGCTCTGCTAGGACAACCACTGAAATTGGAATTTCTTTAACCAAGCCATCACCTAGGTTCAACTTTTTAAGTAGAAGATAGGTTATCTATCTAGAGATCACAGAAGATCTTAAGTTATGTACTTGAGTGATATGAGACTAAGTAGCATGGCGGTGAATTTGTATGTAGTAATCAACTGACCAGAATGACTGTAGTTATTGCTTTTCTGGATTTGATTCTTTCCCCAGTGGAGGTTTTTATGGATGTTCTCAAACGAAACCAGAGCTGGGCATAGCTGAATTTCAGTGACCCAAACAGTTGTTATCTGTGTTTGGCAATTTAACTTTAGAGCCTGGCTATAAGCTTTTTAGTGCTAATACTTGCCTAAAAATGAATGGGAAGGGGGCAGCAGGAGTGAGCAGCTGTTCCTTTCTTCAGACTTAGGGTATGTCTACACCACCCGGCGTGCAGCAATTGATCCAGCGGGGGCCGATTTATTGTGTCGAGACAGACGCGATAAATCGACACACCACCACCACCACCCCCCACACGCTCTCCTGTCGACTCTGCCTGCACCTCTCACGGTGGTGGAGTATAGGAGTCAACAGGGGAGCATCAGTAGTCGACTCACCACGGTGGCTTCACTGCCGTGAGTGGGTCTAAGTGTGTCAACTTCAGCTACATGAATAATGCAGCTAAAGTTGCGTAACTTAGATCGGTTCCCCCCCAAGTGTAGACCAGGCCTTAGACTGGGATTTTCCTGAGGCGCACATGTCTTGCCCCAGACACACAGTCCATTGATTGACAGTGATTCAGTCTTGCCCAGGTACAGTGCAGTTCCAAGTGCATTCTTCAGTCTAGGTTGAAATAGAAGTGCTGAGGCTTCTAATTCCCTTAAATTATTCGGTGATGGGGGGGGGGGGGGGAATTTGAGTGATCTCTAACTCCAGTTGAAACTTTGGCTCAATCCTGTTCTTGTACTACCTTGTATCTTTACCACTCTAAACTTCCACTTTAAATATTCAGTAATTTGTATCATCTCCTTTGCTTATTTAGAAAAGTCTCTCTCCAATTAAGTTCTGTTGCTCTTCTCAGCACCTTCATATTTGTCATTCTGGTAACAAGGACCCTAGTACCAAATATAGTATTCCAGGAAGACTCTAAAGCTACATGACAGCTCTCTGCTAGTAGGAACTTTAGTCTCCATACTAATATTACTTCCTTGATACAGGCCAGTCACCAAAATCTAGTCAAGGATGGACCTTCTGTACACAAGATTATTGCACTACTAGCTCTGTTATCAAGCTGCTAGTAGAAGCTCTCCATTAAATAGACTGTATCCTTCTTTAATGCCTAGAGCTTATAGGTAAGACTGCATCATCTTAACTAGCATTTTATCCCACTTTCTAAATCCTGAACTAAGACCAGGCAACTTGACACCCAGTCTAGCTGCTTCTGTTCTTTTGTTGTAGTTGCTCTGTTTTGGACTCTTACTTTAAAAAAAAAAAAATACGAATTCTATACCTATCAGAGAATGAGACAAGGTAGGTAGAGATCTTTTATTGGGCCAACTTCTGTTGGTGGAATTACAAGCTTTTGAGCTAAACAGAGCTCTTCAGGTCTAGGGAAGGAAGCAGTGTGTCTGAGTATTGTATTGGAGAATGTCAGACATGGTACACTGACAATTATCTATTGCACAATCATAGTCCAATTAAAAATACTAAGCTATTACTACCAAGCATCTGGTGCCTTGGTTCACATTATCCAATAGAACTGTTCATAAAACAATGTCTCTCTCAATCTTTTTATCTCAAATTGGGATGGAAAAATCAAAATAGCAAAAACAGTGAAACAAATTTAGACTACTCATTTTAAAAAATCCGTTTGAAGTGGTGTGTGTTCAGTCTTTTCCCTGTGGAAGACTAACAAAAGCACACTTTCTAATGGGGATGCTCTTCAACCTGCTATATCCAGTGTTCTATTTGTTTAGTTTGTGCTTGCATTCAGATTATTTGAGTAAGGAGAAATGCCTTGCTTCCAGAGAAGATTATACAAGCCATCAATTTATTAAACAAGTACTTGTTGAAGCATAAACAACTTTCTCTTTTGTTTAGCTCCAAAACCTGGGAATTAACCCAGCGAACATTGGATTCAGCACCCTAACAATGGAATCTGATAAATTCATCTGCATCAGAGAGAAAGTAGGGGAACAAGCACAGGTCGTGATAATTGATATGAGTGATCCAACTACACCCATCAGACGTCCAATTTCTGCAGAAAGTGCCATCATGAATCCTGCTTCTAAAGTCATTGCTCTGAAAGGTGAGTTGATGCTGTTTTCAGTAATATCTAACATGCAACCAAACATGGCAACTTTCAGCCAAAAGGCAGTTCTGAGTCTGTAGTGAACCTTAGTTTTATGCAGGACTTGAGTTTCTCATAAGTTTTTTGACTGTATGGTCTTGGTTATAGTATCCACTCTGTCTTGGATTTAAGAGGTTGAGCTAAGCTTGCGTACACAGAGTGGTAGTAAGCCAAACCCCTGTAGAAATGTATGACTGCATTCCATCCTGAAACTGGGAGGGCATTGGATATGGAGAGTCCATAAACTTTGGACTCTCCTACTTAAACAAATTTGCTGAAAAGGTCTTTTCAAAGACCTAAGTGCCAAGACCAGCGTGCTGAGTGAACTTTGCAGAATATGTATAGAGAACACATCAGACTACTGTGGCAGGGTAACAGATGTGAGAATGAAGGCCACTGTACAGCTTTTTAAAATGTAATCTAAGTCTAAATGTGTATTAATGTCCTTAACCTCAAAATACCAGATACATTTTTAAGTATCTGGAAAGATGTTAATGTTAAAATCATAAGGACAGCCAGTAGCTTATTGTAAGCTGAAATACTTGTCTAAATAGACATTTTATACTTAAAAGTTGGCAGAAGTCACAGACTTAAAGTGGAAATTTGTCTCTGGTGCTAAAACTTTTGAATGCAGAATATATAATAAACACTTGGAAAAGGGGTTTTTGTGATTAACTTTAAGCTAGTTAAGTTGCTTTTGGATTTCTGGGTACCACTTCATGAGCTACTGGAGCACCATGGAATAAAGACTTCCCAGCCTTTCAGAAAAGCAGAATAACTTGCAAGCTAGTTGTTTAATCTTTGAAATTAAATGCTTCACTCTGTTACTGACTGTGTACTTTTCTTCCTGCATTCTTGTCTTAAACAGATGGTGAGTTAACTTGTCCTGACATTTCATGTTTTAGTGGTACAAAATGGTCTAATCTCATAAAAAGTACTGAAATATTTACCAATTGCCATTTGCTATCCTTTTTTACTTTACAGCTAATTGGGAATTTGAATCCTCAACTTAGTAACCGCAGAGGGAAGAAAACCTTCTCCCTTTTATTGATGTGCCATTTACCATTTGGTTGCTTTGACTATTGACTGTACCAACTAAAGACAATATTAATATATGCAATTATAGTACAGTTGATAGACAAAACTGAGTCGCAATACTTTTATGAGAGACCTTTGCTAGCATGACGTCTTGTGTGCCAGTCATTTCTGCCTAAGTGTGCTATGTAGTCTGAAAAGTCATGGTGATATTATCTAGGGGTCCAAGAAATCTGTCTAAAATTCAGTTTTGAAAACTGGAATAGGTTCTCTGTTTTCTACCAGCCTAGACTTGAGGTCAAGGCTGTTTTTTAAAGCAAATAAACAGTCAATGTTTTGATTCCAACTCAAATTGTATTTCAGCTGTTGCATTTCCTTCAGACTACTGTGAACAGCCTCCATGTCTGAGAGGTGGGCAGAGGTGCTGAACAATACACTTAATCTCTTAATTGGTATTCCCCTGAGGTTCGGTACCACATTGATTGGCATCCACTCGCCTTAATCCTAGTCTTGGACCCCTGTAAAGCAACCTGTTGGCAAGGAAAGTGCATCCTGTGTACTAGTAAAACTTCATCCAGCACTTAAATGGAAATCAGCCTGCCCTGATCTGAAACTAACCTACTAACTATAAAATGGGTTTAGTGTCATCCAGCCTCTAACAATCTAGATTTATTTTTACCAACATTAGACTTGGTCAAAGGCAATATTGTCCTGCTACTGCAGTGTGAATGAGCTAATGTAGTCTTCCGAGAGATGTCATTAGACAATGTGTGATGTCAGAGTGCTAAATAAAAATGTTTGTCAAGGTCCCACAAACCTGTGGGGTGACACGGGAGATACAGTATCTCCAGAATGGATGTGGGTGAAAGGGGGCGGGGGGGCAAGGGGTGTTTAAAGACCAGGGATACTGTCACTTGCTTGGCTATCTTTGGACTATGGTACATAAACTATGGAATTGCAACAATATGACTTTCTTTCATAAAAATCCAGTTTCCCAAAAATGTAGACTAGATCAGACTTTCTCTAGCATTTAATACTTTGCTCCCTGACTAAAGGGTAGAGCAAGCCAAACTTTCCCTGCTGATGGATTGTGAAGACAGCAGTCTAAGCTGTTACATACCGTACCTTTTTTATAAAAGTATGCACCATGACTGAGTTGCTCACTAATGCTCAAATTATGAGCAACAGAATGTACAATCTCAATCTCCAATGGGAAATGAAATATTTCTAAAATTAGCAACTACTATGGGGTGTGGTATAAATGCATAAAAATTGCATTTCTGGATTGCATGTAGCATTCCCCTAGTGTTCTAAGTATAACACTTTTTTTGTCTTTGTATCCATGTATTTCTTTCTCTTGCTATGTTCTGTACCACAAGCACAAAACAAGTGGGGAATGCAGTTTTTTCAGACCGCATTTCCATACATTAATCATGGGAATGTAAAAATGCAATTTCATGCTCTGGTCTTACAGAAATGTACATTCTTCTCTCTCTAGTAGAGAGGACTTTTCCTATAAGTAGACTAAGGAAATTCAGACTTGCATTGACAGGGCAACTGAATGCCGGTGGGTTTTTTTTTAGTCACTTAATGTTTAAAACTTGAGTTTGGGCCTAATCCTTTTGAGGATACTATCTGTTGCAAGTCTTGGACAAGTAAGGTAATGGGATATTGGGGTAGAAGAGCAAAAATCTTGTGACACTTGCCTCTATCCTAACTCCTTATAGCAGAATGTTAACCATTCCAATAAATGTTACTTGGATAATTAGATGAAAACTATAACACCATACTACAACTTGCCCCTGAATGCAGTGCTGGATATAAGAAGAGAAGGCTCTCCTAAACAAGTCTGTTACCCAGTGATTAGGGTCTGTAAAATTCAGACCTAGAGTATAGTTTCCTTTCATTTTAAGATATACCATGATTGCCACTGCTCATTTTGTCCATTAGATCAGGGATCATTTAGCTGAGTATTCTGCACTTCTAAAACAAGTACTTTTTCAAATGTTAGAGCACAGTAGTTAGAATTGCTTCTAGACGTAGACATTGAATATGCACTTTAGGCATAGCTGATCCAGATCCTCCATTCTGAAATAGTGATGCCAGGATGACTTGAGCTGGAAACTTAAAAGCCCAGAAGACAGTCTGGGTGTCCTTCCTTTATATACATGATACATAAAGACACTCTGATCAAAATTAGCTTGCCTTAATCCTGCTAATATCTTCATTTGAGGCTATAGCAATTCATAAATCTCTGTAGCCCTCCTAAATGTGAAACTAAAGTTTCCAGAGGAGGCTGGTGAGAGTAGGATGCTTTCATAATCACTTAGCAGCTTCTGCCAGAGGAGGTCTCTAACCTACATAGACAGAAGATAATGTAGCAGTGTTCTGCTTCTTGAAGTCTTTGTAATCATATGGCGTCTGATACCTTCAGTGATATAGTGACTTATGCTAACTCCGTCTTAGTGTCATGTGTAGGGCTTTTAGTATGTAGCTATGCAGAAGACTTTGAAACAAATCTTTAAGCTTTATAGTGTAAAGTTAGGGCAAGTCTTTCTGGGTAATTCCTTGTTTGAAAGAAGATTGTCCAATACCTTCCCTTCTAGATGGTTAGGGGTGCTTTGTCAATTTATAAGCTGCCATTTGGGTAATGTGTCTTCTGGAATCGTCTGAGTTTCTGCTTCATTAAAGGGAAACCCACTTTACCCTTTTTGGGAAAAATAACTAACTCAACCAGTTATTAGGACTATCCAGGAACTAGCAGTTATAATTTATCTGGTATTCTGTTCCCGAGAGACCCACATTCATGCAATAGTCATATCTTAGACAATGCTGTCTTGGCTCCAGGCTGCAGTTTACGCTTTTCCCACCCCACATATAAAAGGAAAATCTCTATTTAAATTACTGTTTAATTGCTGCCTACTAGCTAATATCCTAGTTAAATATTACTAACCCTCTTATTGGAATGGGAATCAGCTTGCAGCTCCATAATCATATCTAACCACTGCAAGTCAGGCTAGGCCATGAAGAATTAAAACAATGTGAAATTAATTCTCATCTCCTTTCATCCAAGAGAAAAGTTAAAACTAAGCTTACAGGGCTTCTGCATGGAAGGTAGCAAGGCATTTTCATAAAAATCTAAGCCCCTCCCCATCTATTTAGCATGGTAGATTCATCCCTGGAAATCTTGAACCCTAAACTGGCAATGGTTTTTTGTTGTTGTTCTTGCTTGGTGGAAGCTAAAACATTTGCACTCTAAACTGCTAATTGCAGCCCATCCAACTATTGTGCTTTCTAAGACCTGGTCTACACTGTGGGGGGATCAATCTAAGTTACACAACTTCAGCTATGTGAATAACATACTTACCACAATGTCTTCACTGTGGTAGGTCGACTGCTGATTTCACCTATGCTTCCCACTCAAGTGGAGTACTGGAGTTGATGGGAGACGTGCTCGGTGGTCAATTTATCGCATCTTCCCTAGACGTGATAAATCAACCCCTGGAGTGATCAATCGCTCCAGGGGTATGAGTAGACATGCCCTTACAAACAGATACTTTTACAGAGCCAGATCTGCTCCATAAACAAGGGACAATGTAAGTGACTACGGAACCTGTAACTTTTCCTTTAAAGTGGGAATATGGGCAGACACTAGTGTAGTATACAAGTTGGAGGAACTGGGTATATTTAATTAGACCATTTAAATGGCACATGGAGAGCCTGCCTCGCTTGTCTTAAAGTAAGATTCCTTTGAAGCAGATGTTAGGTTCTGACACTACTGTAAACTTTGAACTTTCCAAATGTGAGCTAATAAATACCAAAATAAGCAGAGGCATGCTGATTGGAATACTGTACATACTTTCACTAGAGATTATGAAGTATGACCTATATCTTTGATCTCTAACTTCACTATTGAACCACTTATCAAGATAGTCAGCTTGATATGCCAGTGCTACTTGCTCACTGATTATTATACCACACTCAAAAGGATATATGCACACATAAAGGGGTGTAACTTCGTATCTGTGTAGCTGTAGGCACTTGACTATAGTTTAATCTTGATGAGGCAGTGACTTGCTGTAAAGTGTTATCGGATCAGCCTAGTCTTACTTCATAAGTCAGGACTTGTCTGTCTCCATTGACTCACTTCTCTAGGACTCAGTAAAGAGGAAACTTATATTTAAAACATGTTGCCATAAAGTGTTCATTGCCTGTGCAGAAATTAATGTTACATCTGTGTGGTGCAGCATCTGTTACAAGATCATTGAAATGGCCTAAGCTGTAGCTGAAGTCATTCTGTTAAGTTGCCATAGTTTTGCCCTATCTTTATTCTACTCATCTTTATTGGAATGTTTAAACTGGAAAACTAGCTTATTGCAGCTAAACATTCTAAACATGCCTCCCAATACATGCAAATTATAGGGCTGAGTATAATTTAATGTCCAGAGGTCTGTGATTCTTTTGTATCTCCCACACCAGCAGGGAAGACACTTCAGATCTTTAACATTGAGATGAAAAGTAAAATGAAAGCCCATACTATGGCAGAGGAAGTGATCTTCTGGAAGTGGATATCGGTAAACACAGTTGCCTTGGTGACAGAGACAGCAGTCTTTCATTGGAGCATGGAGGGAGAATCTCAGCCCCAAAAGATGTTTGACAGGCATGCTAGTCTTGCAGGCTGCCAAATCATCAACTACAGGACAGATGAACACCAAAAATGGCTACTCCTAATAGGAATTTCAGCCCAGGTAAGGGACTCTTCAGAATAGTATACAGGAAAAGTGCATTATGAATACAGGTATAAATCTGAACTGTGCAGGAAAATAGGTCAAAATTGGAACAAGCACTTGTTTTCATTTCATACTGACTGTAGTTCTTCCTGTTTAACAAAACTTAAACCTTATTTCAAGAGTGTTCTGCAGTAGGTGGGAGACCTTTTTCCAGAAGAATGTTTTCCAGCCTTTCCTTTCAGAAGGATGTACAGCATAGTAAAAAAATTTGTTTTTGCTTCTCTGTTCTGAAAGTGTTAATGGTTCAATTCCTATGCTCTTGATGCATATGCAACTCTTAAGTACTTAGAAAAAAAATTTAAGCTGACTTCTCCTTCTCCCTCTTCCCCTCTCTCCCCCGCCCATATCATTAGCAAAATCGTGTGGTTGGTGCAATGCAGTTGTACTCAGTTGATAGGAAGGTTTCCCAACCTATAGAGGGTCATGCAGCAGCCTTTGCAGAATTCAAAATTGAAGGAAACTCCAAGCCTTCCACGCTCTTCTGTTTTGCTGTACGGAGCCCTGCAGGAGGCAAGGTAAAATTTATAAACCATACTGACTACTTTCAAGCTAATGTAAATTATCAGTAACCTTAAATCTTTCAGTTACCACTAGAAGCTTTATAAATTAAGACCAGTTGTTAAATACTTCTAATTGTGTTAATTTAATGCAATTGACTTCAGTAGGGTTACACTGATTAAATTAAACAAAGTTGACCCCTTGTTTTTGAGGAATGGTGGCTGTAAAAAAAGTGGGTGCTGTTTGTTCAGTCAAGGCTTTCCCATCCCTAAGTGGCCCCCTCAAGGATTGAACTCACAACCCTGGGTTTAGCAGGCCCATGCCCAAACCACTGAGCTATCCCTCCCCCCCTTTTTACTGTGAAGTAATCTTCTGCCTTTTTTTAAGGAACTTCATAAAACTAATGTAAATATTGAAGGCAGTGAAATACCTGAGTCTAAAGGTGCCTTGACTCTCAATCTGAATAAAGCTCTCACATCTTGTAGCATGGTTCTCAGCTGAACAAGCTCACTCTGCCTCTTGTAGGCCTTAAATTGATGGCAATTATAATATAGCAGCCTTGTTGAAAAGTTAAAGCCTAACTGAGTCTCAAGTATTGACTCTGAAGAAGTTAGATTCTTGTGCCTTAAATTTTAAAAGTTGATGGAGTTCTGATCAAACGTTCTAAAAGATCACAAAATACAATGTGCCACACGTGCTAAGCTGCCCTGTAATGTGGAGAATAACTACTTGAGTTTAATGGGCTGAATAATATTTCAATAGCTTCTTACAAGATGCAACATCCCTGGAAAGACCAAACACAATTTTTTTGGACTAAAATCTTGACCACTAGTCCATGGCAAACCTTTTGCTCTTATATTGAACTGTTCAAGATTTGAGTACATCTGAAACTGCCTAATCCAAGAGATGGCAGCGATGGTGTCTTAGAACAAGGCTGGCACTTTTTAAATGTGTCTGGGAAGTGCTTTATGACTAATGATTTGGAAAGTGAGAAATGGGTTTTATCAAAAGCACAGAGGTTCTCTCCCGCTTTAAGAGTTTTTATTAAAACAAGCATCTTGGACAACTCTTAAGTTCTAGAATAATGAATATTGGCTGAAAAGCTTCATGGGTAAGTTGCATAAAAGGTATTGAAATAGCTAATTGCCTGGTTTGTAGCCTGTTTGGGAAGCATTGGTTGGATAGAGGATCAACTTGTTTCTTAGCAGGATTTTGCTTACAAACTTTGTCTTGGTGACATGCAATTCCTTCTTCCCAGCTGCATATAATAGAAGTAGGTCAACCTGCTACTGGAAACCAGCCCTTTGTAAAGAAAGCTGTTGATGTGTTTTTCCCTCCTGAGGCTCAGACAGACTTCCCTGTGGCAATGCAGGTAAGGTATACAAGAGTGCACACTAAACCCATGTAAAGCTGCTCATGAACTGGTCAACATAGGCATGTATAATAGCATTTCACATACCTCTGTGGTGGAGGATATGTGGATGTAATATGTATATGGCACATCTCTGAATAGAATCCTAGAATAAGTGACCTCTGTTCTTATTCCTCGTCCAAGAAGATGCATTCACTTCAGGCCATGTTTTCAGTGGTGATATCTACTTTTTTTATGTAGACTTGCACATAGAGACAGCTGATTAAAAAATACCAACACTTTTTTCATGGGGAATTCAAAGTTTGGGGCATTTGAAAGCCAAAACAGTCTCCTAAAAACAAGAGAATTTGGACCAAAATGAGAACTGACTTTGACCAAACACTCTTGATGATAAAGATTTTTTTGGCTAAAATTTCAGTCTGTGTGGAAAATCTAATTCTCCATTTTATGAACTGAGTCCTTTAGGAATCCATAAACCTCACTTTAAATAGTATCAGTCAGAGCCTTCCCTGTAAAGAGTGACTTCACCATTGCTTCGTAGATGTTGCTGTCAAATCAGCCATGGATTTTATTCTTCCATAACACAACCAATGCTGGAAGCATAGCTCACTCTAAAGGTAGAGATCTGAAGTGTAGCACGGGGAAGACCACCCCACATAGGTGATACGTCTCAAATTTAGTACTCCAAAACTGCTTCCAACCCACTTCTGTAAAAATTGAACTAGCAATAAAAAGCACTTCACTGGATACAAAAACTCAAGTTGCTGTTACACATGAGCATTCTATTTCAGAAATTCTCCTACCTGTCCAAATACAAACATACTATTAAAGTCTGCTGAAATGAGCTGTAGTTTTGTGATTTGGGGATAGAGCTGGGAATAAGAACTGCAGAAGCCTAATTCTGGCTCTGACAGACTTTCTCCTTGATCGCATCATGTCTCCCCCATCATGATTTGAGAACTTGCATAAGGGGAGTCAGTCATCTTTTGACCAGATTTGCAAAGTATAGTGGAAAACTACATATGTTCAGAGGCAAAAATGCTAAAATAACATCTTTGGCTGTCATGGATGTGAAATTGCTAGCTAGCATAGTAGTCCAATTTTAGCAGAAGATACTTGTTTAATTTCAGATGACTAGCTATAGTGAGCAATTTTGACTCTGATCTTGGGTAACAATAGACAGCTGCCTCTTGACCTAATAGTATCAGTGGATTAAAAAATTTCACAAGCAGTTGTATACTGGTGACTACTTCCAGTTGAGGCTTTCAGTCATAAAGCCATCTCTCAACACCACTACTTGACATGTCTCAAAGTGAGACTTGCATAATTTTACAACTACATTTGACATTTTTAGGTTAGTTGACTGACTTCTCTAGCTATTCCAATCTGGCTGGCCTTCCTAGAAAAAAACGGGATTGTAGCACTAGTTTTCATGTTAACTGAAGCTCTTAATTCTAGCTTGTATAATCAACATCCTAGCTTAGCCATGCATGGGATATCTTAACTTCTACCCTGGAGACCAATGTCTTGTCTTCTGCCTGCCACTAGTATGGAATTACAGCTCTGTAAGTGACCAACAGGATTGTTACACTCCTTCCTTGCAACCTGAGAGCTTACAGCTGCATCTTCACCTTTTGCCAACTAAACCATGTAGTGAGAATATTCTCCTGCTACACAGCACTGCCTTAAGTTTCTAGTAGCTTGTATTTTGACAGTTCACTTAAACTATATTCAAATGTTCCTAATTGTCTTTCCCTTTTGGCAGATTGGAACTAAGCATGGTGTTATCTACCTGATTACGAAGTATGGATACATTCACATGTATGACTTGGAATCTGGAGTGTGTATTTACATGAACCGTATTAGTGCTGACACAATCTTTGTAACTGCTCCTCATGAACCTTCCTCTGGCATTATTGGTGTGAATAAAAAAGGACAGGTAAATTGAGTCCTGTCTACTCTTGAGCCTCTGAGTATAGGAATACCCTAGTGACTCTTGCACAGGACAGCTAAAGGCACAGTCAGTACCACTATCTAATCAAGAGTACCATACTACTTTAGATAACAAGATCTCAGACCTTTGATTTACACTGCCACAACTGTACAGGAAAAAGTGTGCAGTAATGTTTTGTAGTGTAAGGAGGAACACACAGGAGAACATTCTGTTCCCACAACTCCTTACTGAACTTGGGCGAACTGTTCTCCCAGTTTTGAGCAAAATTGTTTTACAAGACAACTATAGTGCATATGGCAGACAGCTCAAGGTTGTCATGGTTTGTTCATTGTTATTTAGTGAATGCAATGCCTGGCTTCCCTGTATCTGGCCACATATTTTCTTGCAGTGGTTTGACAATAACTTCTCAGCCTTCCTCTCCTTTTAGTCTAATGGGAAATGGCAAGGAAATGTGCTGTGACTTGACTGTATTTAGACCATGTAGAAAATTGTTACCACAATCCAAGACACTCAGCATGCCAACTTTCAACACTAGCATGTACTTGGAATGGAAAAGTTCCTTTTAATGTGCAAAAGGTGTGCCACTGAATAGCTGCTTAGAGAACATGCATCTCCAGACTTATGATGTAAAACTTCTCTTAATTAAATCTTAGTGGAAATCTAGCACCTGAAACTGTTTTAACGCTTATTTGCCACCTATAATGTTGCTGATTATTGGATATATTAAGGTATGCCAGCAATGCATACCTCAAAGTGAGCCATCAGACACTCAGCAAACTTCAGATTAGCATTACCTACTGCAGTGTGTAATACTAGAGGCCTCGGCCCAATTGTGATGGGCACTGTACAAACATAACAGATGGCCCTTTCCTCAAAGAGCTTATATAGCCTTAAGGCATACAAAACTTTAGAATAGTAGGAAGAAACAATGTGGTGAAATTGCCCTCAGTTATAGGTTGCACTTTTAGACAATGGGTAGACTGACAAGCTGAGTTCTAAGACCCAAAACAACAGCAATAGAGGAACTATAGCTTTATCTACGTTTACTGATGAGCTTCTTGGACTCTTAATTCCTTTGCTCTATTACTTTGAGCTGCTGTTTTCAGCAGGATGCTCCTGTTAAGGCTTTTTTATCCTTTCCAGGTGCTTTCAGTTTGTGTTGAAGAAGATAACATTGTGAACTATGCTACGAACGTTCTCCAGAATCCAGACCTGGGTCTGCGTATGGCTATCCGCAGTAACCTGGCTGGGGCCGAGGAACTGTTTGCCAGAAAGTTCAATACACTCTTTGCACAAGGAAGCTATGCAGAAGCTGCTAAAGTGGCAGCATCTGCACCAAAGGTGAGTGCTTTCAAAGATGAAGACTAAGGATTTAAGGTGATGCTTATTCTAACATCCTAAATACACAACTAACTCTGCCACTTGGCAGTTACTGCACTTTCAGTCAAATGTCTTTATCTTAACCAAATTATCATCTTTGAGTTAAACTTGATGTACAAAGAGTAAACTAGTAAAGATATGTTTCTGGTTGAAGAATTTGGCTTGTTGTGGACCCTACAGAAGAGGAATAGCTTTTCACTAACAGCTACATTCTAGGTTGGGCATAGTATACAGAGAAGAGCACAATTAAAAGCTGCTCTTGTTGTTGGATCAAAGAACTGATTGCAAATTAAAAATACCCAACACATCGGCATGTTTTGAGTTGGCTACTACACAAATAGTTTAGGTACCGAAAAAGGCAAGGATTATTCAAATTGATGTAACTGAAACCTTTTTTTTTAAATCTTGGGTCTCTTCCCCTTCCCGGTATCTTTCAGGGAATCCTGCGTACCAGTGATACTATCAGGAAGTTCCAGAGTGTACCAGCCCAGCCCGGGCAGGCCTCTCCCTTGCTGCAGTACTTTGGTATCTTGCTTGATCAAGGACAACTTAACAAATTTGAATCTTTAGAACTCTGCCGTCCTGTCCTGCAACAAGGGCGCAAGCAGCTCCTGGAGAAATGGCTGAAGGAAGATAAGGTAGGCAAATGTTTTTTGGTTAAACTTAATGCAGCAGTGTGTCTCTTATAGCAGTCTACTGGCACATGTTTATGTACTTAGTGGAGATGAACCAACTATCTGTCTCTTCTCTGTTCTGCCTGATCATCAAATGCTACTTCTGCTTTCAGCTGGAGTGCTCTGAGGAACTAGGAGACCTGGTGAAGACCGCTGATCCAACCCTTGCACTCAGTGTTTACCTTCGTGCTAATGTGCCAAACAAAGTCATTCAGTGCTTTGCAGAAACTGGTCAATTCCAGAAAATAGTGCTCTATGCCAAAAAGGTAAATGTTTTTGTTAAAGGTGTAAGATTGTGTAATACCTCTACTGCTAGACTCCCAGTACACATCTGTGTGCAGTACTCTAAGCTGTACATACTCTGGGTATCTTCCATGAGATAAGACAAGGCCTTAAACATTCCAGAGTCTGTAAAACTGATAATCAGTTGAGAGCTGCCTTGCTCAATTTTTCATGTCATGACACTCCTTTCTAAATGAACCATGATGCAGTTCTGTCCTGTGGCAGGACGAAGCATCAGCTTAGCCCACAAAGAATCTGAACTCACAAAACTCTCAATTTTGGAACACTGGAGAACGTGGTCTTAGACCAGCCATATAATGGAGACTGAACTTGATAGATAAGATCTGCAGTTTCACTTGTGTGGTCACAAATACAGTAACTTGTTCTTTGTCTCCCCACCTTAAACTTTGGACAGCAGTTGGTCTAAAGCATTCCCCACAAACTAGTCTTCAAGTGTAGAGACTGAGCATCTGCGTCTTCCCCAGCTGGAAACATAAGGCTAGTCTACACTGTTATATCTTAATTATCAGTGTATGTGGAAACTTTAAACTCACTATTTTCACAGCTTGGGATGGGATAGTCTTGTGTGAGTAGGTTGCATTGTGCTGGGAATAAATATGTCTGCAGCAGGCGTCCCTGTACTAAAGTATGAACTTGGGAGCAAAATCTTGTAAATTCCTAAGCATTTCCAGGGAGCTTTAACTGCTAAAATTGTGTAATTGTTCTAGGTTGGATATACGCCGGACTGGATCTTCTTGTTGAGAAGCGTGATGAGAGTCAGCCCAGAACAGGGACTACAGTTCTCTCAGATGTTGGTGCAGGATGAGGAGCCCCTGGCTAATATTAACCAGGTAAAAACTTGCAACTGGTAAGGACTTAGTTTAATGGACACGTAGTCCCAGCTGAAACTAATGATGTGTTTGTAAAATAAAGTCCAATCCAGTGAACTTTGCTATACTCCTAGTATTTGAATTAGCTTTATTGGGCTGGCCTATGGCCATACAGTATTTCTAGTAATCTGGCATGCTGTTAATCTCCAGCCAATTCTGAAGCTAGAGTTCTGCAGATCTTCTTGGCTTTCACAAAGAGAACAGCACCTCCTACATTGCAAGTTTGTTATGCTGATTGATGGAGATTGCCAAGCTTCAGAGTCAAGAAGGCTGCTGCTGTTAGCCCTAATTGTGGGGGAGAAGGGGGGAAGACTTCCATTCAGTAGGTAAACTAGTCCCCAGAGACTGATCTAGATTATAGCTTTTTGAGGTTTTTATTGTAAAATAAATGGGCACTTGATATTGAAATCCTTTTTTCTTTGGGGAAATAGCCTTCTACTTATGAAGTAGAATACTATAACTTGTACATAAATCTATCAAACTTGCTTCACTTACTGGTTACCAAATACTTGTTTGACACATCAGCCAAAATGACCTCTGTCATCAAATTCAGACACTAAAAGTACAAGTCTGAACTCTCCCTGATACAGTGAATAAAAACATTTTAAGGGAAGTCAGTTTGAGAACACTCTCAAAAGGTAAAATGTAAGTAGAAACACTACTACTGTAGTACAATGCTGGAAGCTTTAACATAACTAGTTGTTTACATAGAGGTGCTGCATATGTTGTAAGATGGCTCCTTTGAGGATCAGCTGCAATACTCCTGACTTATACTCAAATTGTATAAGAACTTATGTGGGTGAATGACTGATTTGATTACTGTCCACTTCAGATCGTAGATGTATTCATGGAGAACAGTCTCATTCAGCAGTGCACTTCCTTCTTGTTGGATGCTTTGAAGAATAATCGCCCTGCTGAAGGACACCTTCAGACACGTCTGTTGGAAATGAATCTGATTCATGCACCACAGGTAAGATTCCTCAATCTAGTCTCCTTAAAATAAGTCTCCTTCACCCCTTCTAAAAATTTGCTTGTTTTTTCAAGAACTCCAGCCATTTAGAAAACAATGCTTTTGATGGTAGCAGTCTCCAGCTATAGGCATAGTTGAAACAAAGCATTACTGTGGAGAGTGAAAGGGTGGATGTGCAGATACCTATTTGTAAGGGTGTTGTAAAGTGATATTTTAGAATGAACATCTGTAGAAGTGCAGTGTAACTGACTTTAATGGTTACTCTATGTGATCTGTTTCCCGGAAACTCTCCTTTTATGTAGTTTCCTTGCATGATAACTTTACATCTTGATTGTGGATGGAAACTGGAAGCTTAAAGTTCAACAACAAATCATATCCTCTTAGGTTGCAGATGCCATCCTTGGAAACCAGATGTTTACACTCTATGATCGTGCTCATATTGCCCAGTTATGTGAAAAGGCAGGCTTGCTACAGAGAGCATTGGAGCACTACACTGATCTCTATGATATAAAGCGAGCTGTAGTTCACACTCACCTCTTAAACCCTGAGGTAAGATTGTTTCAGCTGAATTTTACTTTGTGGGTTAAATGTAACTAAATTTGTCCTGCTGTCACTTACCTATCCATAAACTAATTCCCTTTTCAGCGGGAAAGCTTAAAGTAATACATTAAACATTGCAAGCACATGTAATGAAATCCCCTAGACCCATGGTTCTCAACCAGGGGTACATGTATCCCTGGAGATACAGAGGTCTTCCACAGGGTACAGCAACTCATCTAGATATTTGCCTAGTATTACAACAGGCTACACAAAAAGCAATAGCAATGTCAGTACAAACTAAAATTTCATACAGACAATGGCTTGTTTATACTGCTCTATATACTATACACTGAAATGTAAGTACAATATTTACATTCCAATTGATTTATTATAATATGGTAAAAATGAGAAGGTAAGCAATTTTTCGGTAATAGTGTGCTGTGACACGTCTATATTTTTTTGTCTGATTTGCAGGGGAGGGGTGTTAAGCAAGTAGCTTTTAAGTGAGGTGAAACTTGGGGTGTGCAAGACAAATCAGACTCCTGAAAGGGGCACAGTAGTCTGGAAAGGTTGGGAGTCACTGCCCTAGACGAGCTCAAATGAGAAGCTTCAGTGACTGGCCAGTAGGTGTTCAGCCATACATCTGTAATTAACTTGAGGAAAACTTTGAATGATTAAACTCAGTCTACATTGCCAGTAGCCATTCTAAACCTGAAATCAATCTCTTGGCAGCAAAAACGCCTACCTGGTGAAACTAATTCTTGCCCACAACAAAATCACATGGGTGTTCAAAACAGAATATTTGACTTAATGAACTATGGGGTCATGTGTAGCAGACTCCTTGTTGCTATCCTTAATTTTTAGGAGGGTTAAACAGCACTATTGTCATTCCCGAATTCTTCCAAGTACACACTCCCTCCTGTGGCACATCTGAGACAAGTACATATGTTTCCACCTGCCATCCATGCAGAATATAATTACTACTTCCCCTGCTGTTCAGCGAGGTGTATACAACTTCTAAAACCATTTTAACTTTTGTTCTTAGTGGCTTGTAAACTTCTTTGGCTCTCTGTCAGTTGAGGACTCTGTGGAATGTCTGCGTGCTATGCTATCGGCCAACATCCGACAAAACCTACAGCTCTGTGTGCAAGTAGCTTCTAAATACCATGAGCAGCTTGGCACCCAGTCTCTCGTGGAGCTTTTTGAATCTTTTAAAAGTTATGAAGGTGAGGTGCCCTTATGTTCTGAGGAAGGTACTTGCTTTCAATCTGTTTTGAGATGGAAGGAGAGTTGACTGGCTTACTAGTACTCAGTCTTTCAGTTTGAACCAAGCCTTAGATTTACTGTAGTCTGGTGCTTGCAACTGTTTTGCAGAAGACACCTAGTTATTATGATGCTCTCCTGGAGATGTACATATCTGGGTGGAGGAAGGCAACCATATGCATAGCTGACAGTCTGAGTATTCCTGTTGGCAGCTTTCCTTTGAGACTATTGTGGGACTATTTAAATTCACCTGTCCTGTCTCACCACTTATCAGTGGCTTTCTTCCTTATTCAGACTAAATTATCAAAGCATACAACTCCTTATCTAGGTGATGAGTTGAACTCTAAATCTTCATAGCTATAAATAGGTAACCTCTGCTTCTTTCTAGGATTGTTTTATTTCCTGGGTTCTATTGTGAACTTCAGCCAGGATCCAGATGTCCACTTCAAATATATCCAGGCAGCCTGCAAGACGGGTCAAATTAAGGAGGTAGAAAGGATCTGCCGTGAAAGTAACTGCTATAACCCTGAACGAGTGAAGAATTTTCTCAAGGTAATTTTCCTGACTGTTGGCTAGAATAGTAATAGTAGAAAAGTAAACTTTCCTCAGAAGTCCAGATCTTCTAGACCTCCTGACTATATTTTTTGCTTGCCCCTGGACGTTCTTGGATTTGTCCACCTTTCCTAAAGTTCACTGTCCAATTTTGGGCATGATCTTCCAGCCCAGGCTTCACCAGTGCCAAGTATAGCAGGACAACTCTCTCCATGTCTTACATGCCGCTCTTCTGTCATTACACCCAAGAATGGCGTTTGTAGTTTTTTTGCAATTGCATCAAGGTAGCTCATATTCAATTTGTGATCTGCTTTAACCCCCAGATCCTTTTTAGCAGAACTCAAGGATGTTTGTTGTGTTATGCTTGCCCAAGTTTCAGGGGGAACTTACTTCCACTGACTCACCTTATTAATCAAATCAGGCTTTTTACTGGCCATTCTATGAGGGGGGGGGGGGAAGTGACATTTATGCAGCTTGGCCCAGGTGCATGTTCTTTCTTGCTTGAACTTTTGGCTTCCAGATTCTTAACCCTGTTTTAAGTGATTCTGGGTGTCCAACTTGAGACTCCTTTAAGGGGCCTGACTCTCAAAGTGCTGAGCATCCCCTCTCAGCCAAGACCTCCTAAAGGTAGATATCTAAGTGCATCCAGGATTTGCTAGTAACTACTTTACTTTAAAAACCAAAAAAACCCTTGCCCTTTAAAGTAGAAATGCACCTCATTTGGCTGTCTATGATGGGCTCTTTAATTGTATCAAAGGATCAGACTGCAGTCAATTTAGAGTCAGCATTTTTCTGAATGGTAGCCTTTTGCTGGTCCTAAATTAGGAAAACAGTTAAGGCTCTCTGCTCACATCCCCGCATAATTTGTAAAGATAGTGACTTATGTGTTTGGGTTTTTTTGTTTTTCTTCCTTTTCAACTCCTTTCCATTTCCCTCCCCCCAAACATACAGGAGGCCAAGCTCACAGACCAGCTTCCTCTGATCATTGTTTGTGATAGATTTGACTTTGTTCATGACCTGGTTCTCTACTTATACCGCAACAACCTGCAGAAGTACATAGAGATCTATGTTCAGAAGGTAAAATACAATCTCTTCTAAAGAATAAACTCCGAGAAAGGGTCCAGCCTGTATAGTGGGAGCTTTGGTTTACCTGAGGCTCTGTAGTTCAGAAGTGGTTCAGCCCCATAAGACTTAAAATCTTCTTATTGGCTAGTAGAGCAGAATGAAACACCAAGAATTCAACAAAGTGTTACCTAATTCTCTCTCTCTCTCTCTCTCTCTTATTGCTATAGCAATTTAGGCTTATTGATCACTCTGATATATGAAACCAAGGAATGCTATTTCACCAGCACTTAGGCTGGGGAAGTTTGTCACTAAAGTATGTTCCTGATTAGATTTTGGGGGGAGAAGGGGTCAGTCTCAGGTAACTATGACTAGTCTTTTGGTGAGCTTTGTAGAATATTGCTGGTTAACACCAATTTAGTGATGGATTAACTTGTACTTGCTAAGTCTCACTTAAGAACACATCAGACAACTAACTAAGGTAGTCCTGTTTCCTACATTTCTAAACATTAAAGAATTGTTTTTTTTTAAAAATCCCTCCAGTTATGGCATAGTCCAGAAACCATTCTTATGGTGGTTTATTCTAGGTGAATCCAAGCCGTATACCAGCAGTGATTGGAGGGCTTCTTGATGTGGATTGTTCTGAAGATGTTATTAAGAACTTGATCATGGTGGTTCGAGGCCAGTTCTCAACTGATGAGCTGGTGGCTGAAGTGGAAAAAAGAAATAGGTAAGAATAGAATATAAAGGTACTTGGTATAAACAGTCATTCCATTTTGTTCCAGTAAAAGGCTTCCCCCTTGGTATACCAGAGTTGCATCCGTTGCTCTAAGTCAATCCCATTTTGAAAGATCAAAGTAAAAATCATGAAAGGAATTAATGCTCACTAATGTGGGGCAGTTCTCTTGAGTAAGCAAAGGAATTCTGCATGTGGAGTTTCAGACACATGAGTACAGCATGTAAGAGGGTGTCACAGTATCACATTCATTGATAATTCAGACCATATATGGCAGTCTTCAAATATGAATAGCTCACTTTTTTTGTCCCATTCATGAATATGGGATCAGGAAGATCACTCAGCCTTGTGTAATGGAAGAAAAGAAACAACCCCATGTCTAGACTTGAGTTTTGACACCATGCTTGACTAGAACAAATAGCTAATTGTAGGGAAGTATACATGTAGCGATCAGGGGAATGTATGTGTGAAAACACACTGACTTTGACTAGCTTAATAGAACAGGAATGGAGAAGGGGCAAGATATTGCAAATGTTGAGACAATGTGGTTCCTCTCTCCCACTTCCTCAAATTCAGGGAAGAAAAGAAATCTTTCTAACAGGAAAGCCTAAAAAGCCATCGCAGAGCATTGTCTGTCAGCTGAAGGACTTGGGTTTTGCTGCCTTTTTTTTTCCTGTAAGTAGTGGGACCAGGAAACTAATCATACAGGGTGCACTAGCTATAAAATTAAGTGTCCACTAGGCTCAAATCCTAATCACAACCAAGAATTTGCCAAAACATCTTGTTCTGAAAACTTCCACAAACTACTTCTACAATACTAGAAGTATGGAATCCATGAAGTATCCTTTCACTATATCATTTAAACTTAAAGCGTAAATGACTCTCTCTTCTCTCCTAATAAACCTTGCCATTCTTAACACTTGCAAAGTTCATTTTGCTCCTATCTTACCCTACTGAAAATATCTGTGGTCTGGTTAATTCTGTCCTTAACCTAAGCAGAAGGTTACAGTAGTCATAAACCCAAAAGTCAGTTACTAAAGCTCTTTTCCTACTGTTTTTAATTTTTTTTCCTACCACCTCAAGTTTTTGCTCTAGCTTCCCCTATTTTAAACTTTGGGTTTAAACTATTCTGATGTACTTGTGTTCATCTACCCTTGCTGCTTCCTGAGTTATCAATCCTTTTCTGACTCTGTCCTCTCCCAGTACAGCCGCTTTAACATTACACTTTGCAGCAGTTTCCCAGTTGATGTATAGCATGTTCCATATGCCCTACTCTCAACTTGTTAAATGAGTACAGTATTTTTGAAGTGAACTCTCCTCTGAGGGACTTACTGTGCACAGATCACCTGTACACTGAAACTGCTTTCATCAGTTAGGCTTTACTCTAAACAAGCATTCTTGAGGCACCTATGGCTCCAGAAGCACTATCTTTATTTGACCTATGACTAGGTTTCTTCCAGTCTCTCCCCTCTGTCCTTCCTATCAAGATTTTTTTCCTTTAAAAGGATTAGAGAAACTCCAAATAGTCTGTATGCATGCCCCTTAATGAAAAGCTTAGGGGCATTTTAAACCTTAAATGGGTTATTTTGTAGATCAGTCAAGGTTAGAATGATTTGATCCAGGAGACCAACATAGTGGGACCACAGCCTTTCTGGGGAACAACCTTGACCTTAAAGTTTGCTGGCACTCCTCTCAAGTTAAGGAATCGAATTGAAATATTTAGTAGAACATTTGGTCTGCAAACTTAACAAACTTTATTTTCCCCAAAAGGCTTAAGTTGCTGCTGCCATGGCTGGAATCTAGAATTCATGAAGGCTGTGAAGAACCTGCCACCCACAATGCTCTGGCTAAAATCTACATTGACAGTAACAATAATCCTGAGCGGTTTCTCCGGGAGAACCCATACTATGACAGCTGTGTTGTAGGCAAATACTGTGAAAAAAGGGACCCTCATTTGGCCTGTGTTGCTTATGAGAGGGGGCAGTGTGACCTTGAACTCATCAAGGTTAGCAAAACTTGCTTTTGTATTTACAAATCTGCTGTAGTCTAATGTTAAGAGGTTTGAGTGGTGGTGGGTTTTCAAATGTCAATAATATTAGTGTAACCAACGTTCTGATTAGATTTTTAACCATGAGTCTTTCTAACCATGAGTCTTTCTAACACTGGCCAAGTCCTACATGCCTGAACTTAAAATCCCATTGAAGCTAGCAAGATTTGGGCTATGTAACGTTTAAGTTATGGAATGGCTGAGGTGGCATTTGTTTAAATAGCCCTAAATAAAAACTATTACAGTAGTCTTAGGGTCCACAGTAAAAAGAAGGTACCAGGTGCAATTGGAAAAAGGCCCCTGAACACATTTCATTCTAGTGTTAGTAGTCTTGGATAGATTGTCTTGGTTTCCAGAGTCCCAAATGGGAATGGACTCCCTCTACTATGTATCCCTTGCCAGCTCTTCCCATTGCTTCTGCCAGCCGGTCAACATAAGCCTCAACAAACTCAACTTCATCAACAGTTGATCACTTGCTCCAGTGCACAAGCCAAGTCTGTGGTGGAAACAGCTGAGTAGTATCAGCATATGGAGCACCCTCTAGTGCACACTTCCATAACCTGTCCCAGCCTGGAATCACTGCCTGCTGGAATGTGGTGGGGTTCCTTAAGGGATTAACCTTCCTATAGGTGTGCACCAATTTAATGATTCAGCATGAAAGGCTTGGCTGTGTCCACTGTGTAGCAGTTGAGTCCAGTTTTTACATGCTGTCTTAAAGTGTGGAAGGGAGAATATAGCCACAAAAGTGGTGGTCTTAATAGATTAATTCAATATCTGAATCAAGAGTAGTTTACTCAAGTTTTTATTTAGAAACAGTTTTCCGGGTTCCGCTCTTGAAAGTGGACAGGTATGGATTGTGACTATTCCATGCTCCCTTCTTGGATTGTTCCATGCTCCCTTGGGTTGTGAATTCTGTGGTACACTTGCTTTCTCCTAACCAAGGTGCTCTGCAAAGGGCTTTTTGTCTTCCAACAGCCAAATTTTCTACTACAGAAACTGATCTCTTCCTCCCTCCCCCCCACCAAACTGATCTCTTCCTCCCTCCCCCCCACCTCTGGGCATAGGCCCTTTCCTAGGGTGAACTGGGAATCTTAATTTGGCCACCTGTTACCTGTGCAGCTCACTGCTGTGAGAACTGCATAGAAATGAAATGTAACCTTTAACTACTGTGCACATATCCTCTTGATAGAGCCTGGCAACCTCCCCTCCTATCTGCACTTACATGATTTGAGACCAGCTCTGGTCAGCCTTCAGTCCCAGAACCATTTTAACAGTTGGTGTTATAGGCACTCCATAAAGTCAGGAAGTGCTAACCTTGGTACCCAGCCTAGGCTTAAGCAGTAATGGAAGGAAGGATTGGACTCTAGGCTCCTATTAAAATGGCTTGGAAAACAAAACATACCTTTGTTGTCCATTGAAGCTGGTGCTGATAAAATGTTACCAGGTTACATTGAGTCACAAGATTCAAACTGTGCAATTAGAATCAGTAGGAAAATACAAAGCCATTGTGAGAATTTACTTCCTCTGCTGTATCATTGATAAGCTTCTGCACAGTGTTTCCATTAGGTAAAACTGTAGCCCTCAAACAGTTACTTAGAAGCTTATAGTTGTGGAAACATTCTGTGAAATTCAAAAGATTTTACAAAATAGAAACATTCTGGTGCAGCTTGACAATGAAGCTGAGTGAAGGCTTCAGATAAAATAAAACTGACCTAAATTTTCTCCACTCCAAAATGAATCCCCTTCTAGGTCTGAAATTTGTCAGAAGCCTGTGTAGTTCATGGCTTCTGACAGCAGTAGAAATATTACCATGAGAAGTTGTCATAACATTTCTATTGGGCAAAAGCAAGAAAAGCTTGTAACTTTGCACGAGATCCTGTCTGCTGAGAGCCTTTTAGATTAGAGGCTAGGTAAGAATCGAAACTTGCGTCTGTGTGGCACTTAGTGATGGCCAACCACTAGTTGTATTCAGAAACTATTGTCCATTGAGTATGGCTCATTATTAATGTCAAAAAGCCAAACTTGTGTTGGGTGGGATCTCATTGTAAGTGTTCCCTTAACTATACATGTGTTCAGTGTTCATGGCTTTCTCTTTTTTTCAGGTTTGCAATGAGAACTCCTTGTTCAAGAGTGAGGCTCGCTATTTGGTACGCAGAAAGGATCCAGAACTTTGGGCAAATGTCCTTGAGGAAAACAGTCCATTCAGGCGACAGCTCATTGATCAGGTACAGTAAAGTAACTGGTTCTACAAATAGAAATGAAAGCTGTTATCCAGTGTCGTATGACTTCAGAATGACTCCAGAATACCTTGCTCGCACACACCCCCATCAGCCCCCTCTACTTCAGTTTACTTTAATTTATCTTCTATCCGAGGGATGGGCAATAACTTTTGCTGGGTGGGGGGGGGGCTGTTGTGGGAGCAGCAGTGATCTGGGTGCTCTGTAGAACCTGTATGTTCAAAAGGTGTGTTACACCTCTCCCGCTCCCCCTTGAATACCTGTGAAGTGGCTTTCCCCCTCCCTCCTGGAATGCTTGTGGAATGAATGGGCTGCTTGAACAGCTGGAAGATCAGAAGCGCTCCCAGGTAGACAAGGGGTACGTCCAGACACAATATATCGATCCCCAAACGCGCTCCCGTCGACTCCAGAACTCCACCAGGGTGAGCAGCGGTAGTGGAGTCGACGGGGGAGCCGCGGTCGTCGATCCCATGCTGTAAGGACAGGAGGTAAGGCAAAATAAGATGCGCTGACTTCAGCTACGCTATTCCTGTAGCTGAAGTTGCGTATCTTACATCGAGACTCTTCTCCCTCCCCCATCATCACACCACTCCCAGAAGCAGCTGGCTGCTGGCACCATAGCACATCTCTACATACCCCTTGTGAGGAGGGGGGCAGCGGGTCTCCATGTGCTGCCTGCAACTGCAAGCACCACCCCCATAGTGAGAACAGTGCTGGGGACGGACAGCACATGGACCTGCCTTCCCCCTCCTCCCCTGTGTGGTCCCCCCGCCCCCCTACCAGGGGTGCGCAGAAACATGCCAGCCAGGAGCACCTCGCTGTGCCACAGGACTTTGGCTGCTATCTCTTGACCAGACAAATGTTAGGCAGGCCGTATTTTGCCCGCCGTATTCTATAGTGTCCAGATTGTTTCATCACGGACAGGGGCCAGTATAACTAGCACTTGTCTGGTCTCTTTAATGCAATGCTATCTGTAAAAGTAATTGAATCTTATCTGGGATAGTTAAAACTAAGGGAGCCTGCTCATACTGTAAGGCTAGTGCAGTGGTATGCTTTATTAAATGGCTGTGAAATGCCCAGTATCACACACTAATACTGGTGAATCAATATTTCAAAGCCATCTACATGACTGATTGAAAAGAATCTTTGGTAGCCAGAATCCTCTAACAAGAAGTTGCAGTGTTTGTTCAGCTTGATTGTGAGATTCCTGATTTAATGTGTGTCCTACCTCAGTGGGCTGATAACCCCTTGTTTATGAATCTAAATTAAGACTAGGAAAAGCCCTTTCAACTGCTCCTTCCAAATGTTTTCAAAATTAGGTTGTCCAGACGGCCTTATCTGAAACGCAGGATCCTGAAGAGGTTTCTGTTACTGTGAAAGCTTTCATGACTGCTGATCTGCCCAATGAACTAATTGAGCTTCTTGAGAAGATAGTCTTGGACAACTCTGTGTTCAGCGAGCATAGGTAGGTGGAAGGTGATACCCCTTCTGTTGGAAGAAAAGTAGAAGTGTTTTGTGATGTTTTAGGTTGTCCCCTAAACTTCTGAAATACCTGACTGCTCTGCACTCTATACAGTCTTTAAATGGATATCCTCTTTTTTGGCTACGCAAAATTTGATCTAGCAGCATTCGGTGATGTGTACTAGAGAAGGTGAGCAGCCACTGAAGTGATTAAATGGTGGTATTCAAGGATTTTAATTTAACTTTAACTTTTGAATACAACGGAAGTAGTGCAGCCAGTGTACTAATACAAAGGAATGCGGACTCCTTTTATTAGAAAGGGAATTGATAGTGTAACAAGTAACTAAATCTTGTACTTCTCTCCATTTTGGCTATAAAAATGGGCTAGTCAGTTTGCTATTTCAGGAGACTGTCTAAAGCCATCGAATCTACTAGACTTCTATAAAACTCATTTTAAAACCTTAATTTTGGACTTCACTGCCTGATGGTGGCATTTTTAGGTCAAATAGTGGGTAGCACCTAATACCTCCTTTTTTATAGACCATTTTTGTCCTGCTTATCCCATTTACAGGAACCTGCAGAATCTTCTGATCCTGACTGCCATTAAAGCTGACCGCACTCGTGTAATGGAGTATATCAATCGTCTGGATAACTATGATGCCCCAGATATTGCCAACATAGCCATCAGTAATGAGCTATATGAAGAAGCCTTTGCTATCTTCAGGAAATTTGATGTTAATACTTCTGCAATACAGGTGAGATGCAGTCATGGCTACCAGCTCATGTTTCCTAAGGGTGTACAGTTCATAGGAACAGGTAGAAAAAACAGGTAAATAACTCAAGGGTGGCCGGTTGACTTTTTTTCTAGAAAAGTCATACTGTACATGTAGATAAAACTAGTCAGCCTACCACCAATACAATGTTATAAATATTCTGTGGAAAAAGCTTCTTTTCAAGCACTTGAAAGTTGGGAATGGGGCAGAAGGGAAGACAAATCCTGAATCTGAATGTAGGTAACATAATTGTTCAGCATCCAAATGAAGTAATTCAGACACCAATCTCTTGGGAGTTTACATGAGTTAAATTAACACCCGTCAATGTTGCCTTTTTGCCCCAAGGAGATTGTTCCTCTTAGTAAGAGGAAGACATTCCCACCCTGAAACACAACCATTTATAGATGAGTTTGAAAGGGCTGCTTTAAATCCAGAATATGTGGTTGCATGCTTTCATATCACTATGGGGTACTTTTGCTGCTCTTCCTCTGGTATGGGGAAGAGCTCTAGGCATTTGAAAATTAAAGGACTAGAATGTCACACTTGAAAAATGTTACCTTTAATATCATAGGTGCTGATAGAGCACATTGGCAACCTGGACCGTGCCTATGAATTTGCAGAGAGATGTAATGAACCAGCTGTATGGAGCCAACTGGCTAGAGCACAGCTCCAGAAGGACTTGGTGAAGGAAGCCATTGATTCCTATATCAAGGCTGATGATCCCTCTGCTTACATGGAAGTTGTTCAAGCAGCTAGTAGAAACAGTAAGCGAAGTCCTCATCCGTTCTGTAGTTAAGCATGTCTTGTTAATGAGAACACAAGAAGACTGAGCCAGATTAACAAAGGAGTTCAAAGTGAATATATATAACAATACTGATTAGTGTCTGCAATGACTAATATATGAAGTCTTCAGTTCCAGTGTTTCAGCATGGGATCCATTTTAAAGTGCTTTCACTGACTTAAATTCTCAAATCTCTACATAAAATTAGAACTATAAATACTAACAGCACACAACTCATTCTTGAGTAATCATGATCCAGAAGAGATGTATGGATGTTAAGAGTTGATCACTCAAGGAATGGTACCTAGCGCATTTTGTTTGGATGTGGGGTCAGCTAGTCCCAGCTGGGCAGTATGGCTCTTCAGTGTGTCAGTTTCTGTAGAGCAGCTCATTAACTGACTGTTCTCTTGAACATAGTTTAGACAATGGGAAATAATTCAGAATGAAAGGAGTGGAATAGGAAACTTTTTTGTTTTTCTTCTGTTTATTTAAGGTAACTGGGAGGATCTGGTTAAATTCTTGCAAATGGCCAGAAAAAAGGCCAGAGAGTCCTATGTAGAGACGGAACTTATCTTTGCTTTGGCAAAAACCAACCGCCTCTCAGAGCTGGAAGAGTTTGTGAGTGGCCCTAACAATGCCCACATTCAGCAGGTATGTCTTTTATGTTCCTAATAAAATAGGAAGGCCTTTACAAATAGCCTTGTCAGGTCAGAAATTTCCTGACACTCTCAAAGAAAACAGGACAAGCTTTCAAAGTTTGCTCATTATCCTTTCCTGCCCCCATCAGTCCAACTCAGTTTATCCTGGTTTTCTCTCTAGGTTGGAGATCGCTGCTATGAGGAGGGAATGTATGATGCAGCAAAGCTGCTCTACAACAATGTATCTAACTTTGCCCGCCTGGCATCTACCTTGGTGCATCTTGGAGAGTACCAGGCAGCAGTAGACAGTGGCCGCAAAGCCAACAGCACCAGGACCTGGAAGGAGGTAGTTCATCTTGCCTCATCTTTAACACTGTCAACCCAGTCTGAAGAATCCCTTTTCGTATGTGGTGCTGCTTATAGAAAATATGTGCTCCTTCTCCCAGGTGTCAGATTCATATTAGCTTGAAATGGTCTCTTATTCCTAAACAAATCTGGACTACTAGTCTTCAGAGCACTTGCTGGTCATGTAATGCTGGCTTGCCATGCTTCCAGCTACTAGATCATATCAAGATACACAAACATGCTTCCTTAATAGTATTCTTCCATATGAGCAATTTCTTAGTTGCTATGTTATGCAGCCATGAATAGGAGATGAGGTTTCACAAGAGTAATATATACAAGATATGGTCCACACTTTGGAAGTCAGAGCCTCAATGGCCGTTTTAGAACCTTTGTCTTAGGAGTAAGACTTATCTCATTTAATGGAGCATGAGGATACTGCTTCCAGTCTATACTTCCAAGCGCCTTGATTATTTGTCCTACATCTGGTAGTGTCTTCGATCTAATGTATAGAAGGAACTTTTTTAGCCTTGCAGTTATCCAATTCATTTTGGGTAACGTGTGGTGTACTAGTCTGGGTGTCTAACATCAGTTTGACTAAAATGTTCTTTTGTTACAGGTGTGCTTTGCCTGTGTGGATGGAAAGGAGTTCCGCCTTGCACAGATATGCGGCTTGCACATAGTAATCCATGCAGATGAACTTGAAGAGCTGATTAGCTATTATCAGGTTAGATTGTTTTAATGATCTAAGGGAGTAATTGGCTGCTCCCTGTTTGCAGGATTTGTTAATAGTGATCCTTAAAATCTGAGATGGCAGCAACTACACTACCCTTCAGTGCCATGGTAACAGTTGGCGTTCCTGGAACTTTAACACATCCCTTTGAGGATTTTTTTTTTAAACCACTAGTGAAACAAGCTCATTTTAAACAAGGAGCTGTGTTTAAACTGGAGACCCATCTTCACCGTGCAATGGAGTAAGTAAAAGGGCCAGTACTTCTCAGAAACCTCAACCTTGAAACCCCTGTCTCAGACTTGAAACTTCAAATCACTGTTTTTCCCTACTATGCTGCAAAGGGAACTTTGAACATCATCCCTTTTCAATCAGTAACCGTGGCAATCTTCATCTTAGGATCGTGGCTACTTTGAAGAACTGATTGCCCTCTTGGAAGCTGCTTTGGGCCTGGAGCGTGCTCACATGGGAATGTTCACAGAACTGGCTATCTTGTACTCCAAATTCAAACCTCAGAAGATGAGGGAACATCTGGAGCTCTTCTGGTCCAGAGTCAACATTCCAAAGGTAGGTATCTTGCTGCATTAAACTGTTACACAGCTAGGCAAGTGTTGAGCAACATGCAACTCCTAATATTATCCTTTTCCTATCCCTAGGTGCTCAGAGCTGCAGAACAAGCTCACCTCTGGGGAGAACTGGTCTTCCTTTATGACAAGTATGAAGAGTATGACAATGCAATAATTACAATGATGAACCATCCCACTGATGCCTGGAAAGAAGGGCAGTTCAAAGACATAATTGCTAAGGTAAATAGCTGTGATCTAATTACTGGACCCAGGTAGCTTTTTGTGGAAAATTTTTACTACAAAGCAAAAATTGAAGTGATAGAGCTTTAATCTTACAGCTACAAGGTTCAAGTACCTGTTCAACAAACTCCTGAAATAATAAACAGGAAGCTGCTGAACTCTCTTCTTCTGGGCTTCCTGAGCCAAACTCTCTTCTCTCTCCTTCCCTCCCCCCACCCCCACCCCCACCGCCCTCTTAACTCAAGGCTGTAGCTGTGCTAGTAAAATGTTTTGTACAGTCAGGTTGGGATCTGAATCTTGTATAGATTCCTGGAATCAGGCAGAGCAGGAAGCTGACAAGTGCTAGCCATCTAAGTGAGAAATTTAATTTCAAATTGCAGCTGTGTACATGGCCAGCACTCAGATATCTGACATTTAGACTTTTGCAGAGTTGACACTTTTTTATTTTTATTTTTTTAATCTGGTATTCTACTTCACTTTCCCTGCAACATAGTTAAACTTTCAGATGCAGAGGCAGCCTTTGATCTAATCAGTGTTTCCTTTATCCAGGTGGCCAATGTGGAGCTGTATTACAAAGCCCTGCAGTTCTATTTGGACTACAAACCTCTGTTGATCAATGATCTTCTGCTGGTATTATCTCCACGGCTGGATCATACCAGGACAGTCAGCTTTTTCTCAAAGGTGAGCTATAGTCATTATAAATGGATCAGGTATAGACACTAAACTCTGTTCCTAAGGATTTTTTAGTGCATTCTTGTCCTTGCCCTCTGAGATGAAGCCTTTGGGGTCTAGAAGATCTCTGCCTCTTGCAGTAGCAAGCATGCTGCTAGTGCTCATCAAATCACTTGGAATAGGGCTGTTCCACAGTCCCAGCATATGGTGATGGGAAATAGGTCCAAATACTTCTGTAAACTTAAATCCTGACTGTCTAGCTCTTTCATGCCAGCAATTAAAGGATAAATTTTTCCTAAATATCTGAGCTGCTGGCAGCTATAATAAACTTTCTTGGGCTGGCTTAAAAATAAGTCTCTAGTGCTAAACTGGAGAGCCTGCTTCTCTAGAGTATTTAATTTCCTTCAAAGCAGTACTCTTAATCTAACGTCCTTACTGCTGTTTTGCTTCCAGGTTAATCAGCTGCCTCTAGTTAAGCCTTACCTGCGTTCAGTCCAGAACCACAACAACAAAGGAGTCAATGAGGCTCTAAACAATCTCCTGACAGAGGAGGAGGATTATCAGGTGAGTCTCCCATACAGTTGAGTTACAGCAGGCCTACAGCATCTGAGTAGAGCAGACACACTTGCATTTGCACACCAGTGTGCAAATGCACTCTCCCTTCACTTCACATGCCTGCTATTTGTTAATCAGCCATGCTTCATGCATTGTAAGAATTATTCACTTGGTCTCAAATTGACTGAAAAGTATTGGGTGGAATGTAAAGGTAGGGTGGGGTGGGGATAAGTCTACCTCTTCTGGAGGAATAGCAGCTATGACCAAAGATTTCAAAGGTCAGGATAAAGTAGTGATAGGTAGAAATACCCTAAAGCACCCCGCACATAAATAGCAGATTCCTTCTAAAGTTATTTCTCTAGCCTGTATTAGAATACAGAGTCATTATATCTTGGCACGCTATATGTGCCGCTGTATGGGGATCTCTTTAAAAATAAAATGCCTTGTATGTAAGAGGTTGCAGGCTTCTGTTTTAAGTGGACTAGGAAGGCAAACAGACCAGTTACTTCAAGTTTGCATAACTTGTCCACTGCTAATGAGACACTTAGCACTTATATCAATGTTTCTGTACTTCAGCAATCCCTCTATAGGCAAAGTCAGCATCATGGCTTTAAGTGTGGGGGACTGGCTTCTTTGGAGCAAACACCTCTCTTCTGAATTTTCTAATCAGAGCAGCTAGAAAGCAGCCAAGTCCATACTGCAGTAACCTAGAACTGGCAGCCTCCAAAACCAAAATTAATTCATGCTAGCCATACTTCTCTAGAGCCTTGTTTTTCCAGTGGCGTTTAGAAACTTACTTGCTGTTCTGATAGCTAACAGAATTTTTCTCTAAATAGGGCTTGAGAGCATCTATTGATGCATATGATAACTTTGATAACATCACACTAGCTCAGCGCTTGGAGAAACATGAATTGATTGAATTTAGGCGTATTGCAGCCTACTTGTACAAAGGTAATAATCGTTGGAAACAGAGTGTGGAGCTCTGCAAGAAGGATCGTCTCTACAAGGTCAGTTAACATTGAACTTTTCCTTTTTTTTAATGGTATGGAAGAGGCAATTCTAAGACCTCTCCAAAACAAGCTGCAGTGAGCTTTCTGCGCTGTCATGCAGTGTGGATTGCACCTGCTTTCACAAAACCTGCTACAAATTTAGGATTAGAACTAATCTAAGACAATGACATTAAAAGTAAATTCCTTTTCACATGTATCTTCTCTCCTCCCTTCCCTCCCCCCCAATAGGTTGTCTTATAACAAACTAGTGCTAATTAGGATGCTCACTTGGCAGGAGTAGGTCTCACTTTCTGTGGTTTAAAAAAAAAAAAAAAGATTGAAGGTGCATTGTATCATACTTAAGATGTGGAGCCCTGATGCAGCCGAATCAATGTGCCATTACTGAGGCTCTAGCCTCCATTAAAACTTAAGTGCAAAACAGTATGTGATGTGGCTAGCTATATACTCAGTGGAGATACAACACAAGCACTATATATAATATATCTTAAGCAAAAAACACTAGTTTGTCTCATACACAAGTCTGAACACAGCTTTGTCTTCTGATACTTGAACCAAAGGTGGAACTAATGGTTACGCCTCTGCCAACTTCTTTGGGGCAAAACCTTCTAGAAGGAGGCACTTGAAGACCCTGTAAACCTATCAACTCTAATGATAGACTAGCCTAAGGCACGTCTGGTTTTGTGTTGAAGACTCACTGATATTAGTGATTTTGCATATTGGAGTCATCCCTATTTTAAAACGTCAGTACAGGGGCTGCAGTGAGATGCTAGAAGCTGAGGCTTACTGCTTTTTTTAAAACCTTTACTCACACCCAAACACAATCTGTTTTGGACAGACTTCATTTGTAGTTCTTGGAGGAAGTCTCTTAATCTCATCTGACTGGCTTCCTTTAATGCCAGCAACTGGTATTTTATTGTTATAAATCCCATTAATTGAAAGGTCAAGTTGACAAACCAAATCTGATTTTAAAATGGATACTGATAGACAATAACTCTTTAGCTAATCTATAAGCGAATTCTATGATCCTATTCTAGGTAGAATAGAGTATCTCCATGACACTCTAATGCTTTTGTATAGTCATGGAATACGTGCAGAAGCTGTGCTGTCATTCTTGGCTTCTCCTGTAAATGCTTTAGTTCAGTGGTTCTCAACCAGGGATGCATGTAACCCTGGGAGTATGCAGATATTTTTTGCCTCTTTTTTGCAACAGGCTACATAAAAAGCACTAGACAAGTCAGTACAAACTAAAACTTCATACAGAAAATGACTTGTTTATGCTGCTCTATATACTATACCCCAAAAAATAAGTTCAATATATATTCCAATCATTTTTATGATAAAAATGAAAGTGAGCAATTTTTCAGTAATAGTGTGCTGTGACACTTGTGTATTTGTGGGTGGGTGTGTTTGGTTGTTTTGTAAGCAAGTACTTAAGTGAAGTCTTGCATACCCTCATGTTTCACAAAATAGCCTCCTGAAAGGAGTACAGTAGTCTGGAAAAGTTGAGCCACTGCTTTAGTTTAACTGACATAAGTTGATGATAGATAATTACTGCCGGCGTTATGACCACTAGTGCATGGAACCAGTGGCCTCAATTTAAAAATACCCACTTGGAAACCAATTACATTCAGCTTGGCAGCATTTGGTGTTCTCCTGCCTTAGGATCAGCCAGACTACCTCACTTGGGGGAAACCTGTCTGCAGAATTCACTAAGGGGGGAAAAATAAATAGTTTGAAGGGGCCAGGTGGTAACTCTTAAAGTATATGGCATTTCACTTGTAGGATGCCATGCAGTATGCTGCGGAGTCCAAAGATGCAGAACTGGCAGAGAAACTGCTCCAGTGGTTCCTGGAGGAAGGCAAACAGGAGTGTTTTGCAGCATCTCTCTTTGCATGCTATGACTTGCTGCACCCAGATGTGGTCCTTGAGCTGGCTTGGAGGCATAACATCATGGACTTTGCAATGCCTTATTTCATCCAGGTGATGAGGGAGTACCTTACCAAAGTGAGTATTGCTTCTGTTGAAAGACTCGCTACTTTGTACTAGATTCTTGCACATGTTTAGCATTGTCCAAACTGAGCTAGGTAAGACCGTGCTCATGGATTGTTGAGATACTGAACCTCTGTTCCAGAAATACCAGTTTGAGGTGAAGGTACATAAACTTCAGCACACCTCAGTGAACATGCTACATAGTACATAACAATGAACCAATCACAATTAAACCTGATGCTTAGAGGCTATAACTGTTAATTGATGAAAAGAAAAGACTGAACTGTTTCTCTAGCTGGTATCTGTTCTTCTGGGAACTGGTGAATCTAGACTCCAAGCAAAAGGCTAATACTGTGCATGCTGCTTTCTTAAATACAAGGGTGGTCTATTTCTCTATGGTACTCTAACCATTTGACTCCTTAGGTAACTGTCATGCTTTTTGCCTTCCAGTTTAGACATAAAAACTACTTTTTTTTCTCTAAAACTTGGGCCCACGAGCTTTCAAGATGTGATGTCTCTTACCATTCCTCTGCCTTTTACCAATTTAATTTTAGGAGGCCACAGTCATCTTGCCTGAGACATAACTAGCTCTCTTCATGGGAATAGTGGGCGGTAGTACTTTGTGAAGCAGCTAGCCTTCTGAAGCCCTCCCACATCAGCAGCTATGGGAATACATATGCATAGACTCCATAGTTGTAGACCTATGGGACTACAGAACCTTTGTCAGGCTAATATATACACAGTGGATTCCTATTTTAAGTGTTTCATTGCTAATCTTTTAAGCTTTCTGCGTTTTGCTGAAATTGTAGCATCCGTATTTACTGAGACATTCAGTAGTTCAGGTCATGTTTGTGTGACCAATGTCAGGAGGGGGAAGGAGCTACTGTTAAAGCCTGAAGTTGCATTCGTGTCATCTCCTGAGGGTAAGATCCTCAGCTGATGTAACTCATAGTTGCACCACTTCAATAGAGCTATGCTGACTTACACAAGCTGTGGGGGGATCTTGCCCATAGTCGTTTTAACCATCTGTCTGCGAATCTGGAGCTGCTAAATCCCACAGCATCAAACAAAACTGACTTATCACAAATGTAAAGCTAGAAGAAAAGTGCTACTTTCCTGTAGATGCAGAGGAGATGCATGCCTCCAGATCAGTCACAACAAGGTGGAAGTCACTTTTCTACCTCCTTAACATGGGTAACGATTTACTTTACAGTGCACAAATATGCAAATACTGTCCACGCATAGAAATTCATGATTTAAGTACATGGCAAATACTATGTACTGGTGGAGGAGTTGCATTTATCATGTAAATGGCATGTCTTAAACCATAGCAGGTTATATATGGTAAATCTGTATATGCTGTTTAATTACCAAGTAATCTGCCAAAATAATTGGGTGTCTGCAAGTCTAAGTAAGCTGTAATGTACATGATTAGACATAACTTGTGCACTGTAAAATAGTGACCAAATGATTTTCTTAGCACTAAATACTCTTGCCTTTATTGTCCCAATGTTTAGATATGGTTTTTTGCTTCAGATTTGTTTTTTGAATAGTCACTTGATAAGTATTCCCTTCTGAACTTTCTTGCAGGTTGATGGGCTGTTTAATAAGGTGACAGTCTCTGATTTTAAACTTTGTGTTCATTTGTGTCCCTTAATATATATCTCCTAGGATTCTGTTACTAGAACCTAGCTGTAGCTTCCGCCAGAAGAGCAGCATAATCTAGCTTTTTGTCTAACTCTGTTTCCTATTAACTTCTAATGCTGTAGAAAGACAGCTTCTTACACGCAACTTGAGAATCCAGCCAGACTTAGCTCACTTTCAGCTGGGGAAAACTATTCACTGAAGAACACGGTTAACAAGCATTTGGGCTAATGATTCAAAAAAGAAATAACTGCATTTTTTGCCTTGAGTCCATCATCCTTAACTCCTGTCTGATGTACTACTTATTCTTTTTTTTTTTTGTAGCAGATAGCCCATTATCAGAACCTTGCAGCATGGTAAACCACAAGGTCGCAGGATCAGTTGTGAAGAGGGAGGAAATCTCTAGATAACTGATATTCCCAAGTGTTCTGTCTTACCCACAGTCTACCTGTAAACAAGTCTAGCAGCTTACGTACAAAGTAGTATGACATCTTTGGAGAAGTGATGGCCCCTGACTTGGCAAGATAAAGCTTCCCAGCAGACACTCTTGTCTGCATGCTCAGAAACTGCTTTGGACTGATCTTGTATGTAGAATCTTCAGAATTTCAGCACAATACAGTAGCTTCAAATAAATCTAAGTCTAAGCCACTTGCATATAAAAGAGTGGGGCAGTGGATTTCTCAAATAAAAAATGAGGCTTAGATACTAACTTTAAACTGCTGGCTGGATTTACAGGTGACAATTATCTACTAAATACTATAATTTTTTTTCCTAAAGTGAAATATGCATGATGAGTCTGATGTGCAGTGAAACTAATTTAGTCTGTGGAATTTGAAAATGGGCTTCCTTTACTTAAATTTGATATGTTCTGTACTTCCTGTCATGTGGGCTGAACACTGTTGCTGCTTCCCTCTAGAGGGAGTAGTATCCCCTATTTTTGGATAGATGTTAGTTACGCTATGGACTTTACTAAAGTTGTAAGCCTCTATCTTATTTAACAAAGGTCCTTTTTCAGTCCAGAGAGTTGGAAACTTTGAAGGTGTGATACTTCAGTAGGTATCAAATTTGGGGGGGGCATGGGTGCTAACTGACCAGGCCATTTAATTCATAGCTAGGAATTTTAGTGCTAGCAGTTGTATTGTGGTGATAAGTAGTGGCTGTCTAAGGGTGCGTCTACACTACCCACCAGATCGGCGGGTAGTGATCGATCTATCAGGGACCGATTTATCACATCTAGTGTAGACGTGATAAATCGATCCCTGATCGCTCTGCCATCGACTCCTCCTATACTCCACTGCAGCAAGAGGCGGAAGTGGAGTCGACGGGGGAGCAGTGGCAGTCTTTCCCTCCCTCCCCTCCCCCCCCCCCCCCCCCCATGTCCCCAAGTGTAGACCAGGCCTAAGATATCAGACTAAACTAGGTGTGTATAGAGCAAAAATAAATAATTTGAGCTATACCCTTAGCTTCAGCCAATTCCCCCTATAGGACCTCCTCAAATTGTCTTCCCGTTGAAGTCCCAAGAGCTTGCATTACTATCTAGTAGAAAATAAACTCTTACTACCTCTAAATTAAAGTGAAAATATTTTAAAGCAATATACCTATAGTACTGGCTCTGTAGCCTATTACTAAAAGCTGACCTTATCTGGTGTGCCAGTACGAGTGAACAGAGCTTACTATTTGCTGTTTTAGATCTATTCACTTTACATTGATTATTAGTCAAACCATGTTTCATGCTGTCTGGTATGTATGGTTTCCAGAGTCAAACATACTGTAGGCATGTGTTTTCAGAATTTCTTATTGAAGATGTGGTTAGGTAGTAGCTGTCTGCCAAACAGTTCTTCATGCAGACTTGACCCTGAAGCTCTGAAATGGAAATTGGCAGCTTGTGTTGCAGGACATGATGTTTCCAATGGATGGAGAGCAAGTGCAAGTATTACACTTGTATTTCAGGTAGTGGATCTCTTTGTATCCAGCTAAGCAAAAATTGATGCTTATTTCAGAATTAGTCTCCCCTCTCCTTTTGGGTTTTGGACAACTTGGAACACACAAGTATGTTCTATGGCTTCAAAATCAGACTTGCAAGGGCAA
Source organism: Chrysemys picta bellii (assembly GCF_011386835.1). Classification (NCBI taxonomy): domain Eukaryota; kingdom Metazoa; phylum Chordata; order Testudines; family Emydidae; genus Chrysemys; species Chrysemys picta. Next base: position 15,792,440 of record NC_088805.1, on the reverse strand, counting down.
CACTTAAATACTTGAAGCATTTGGTATGAGACATACCATCAAGAGGACATGACTCTTAGGCAAGGCCTTCATACACTTCTCCTGTTCACTTTATAACATAGGTGGATAAACTTGATGCTTCTGAAAGCCTAAGGAAAGAAGAGGAACAAGTAGCTGAACCCACTCCAATAGTATTTGGTAGGTGAAAGACTTGGTGTATTTTTTTTATTTATTTCTAGCAAGATAAGATTATCAGTTAGGGCTCACCATGTTGGGCTTTAAATAGGCCACAGGAAAGTGACTGACTATAGTATGGATATCCTCCACCTCTAGTCAGTGGAGCAGTTTGTCTTCTCCCAGCTAGTGATCACTACTTGGGGCTCTTATCCCGGATAAGTATAACTGGTTATACTTATTAATATGCTTGAAAGTTTTGTGCAACACTTTAAAATTTAACATTTGAATGAGTAGCAGTCTCTAGCTGAAACAATCCAACTTGGCTTATTCCTCCTTTACCGTACCACTCGCTTAGACAAATCCTAAATCCCAAGTCTTTCAGTGGTGGGGGAAGGGAGAAGGAGCTTTTGGGTTACCAGAGTCTCTTCTGGATTTCCAGAAGAAACCCATTCCTCCTTGTACTTCCTGTCTGATACCTTGCTACCTTTCAAAGATTGGAAGTCTGCCTTTCCACTTAACAAATCAATCAGTGAGTGGATTCTTATTTTTATTTTTTTTTTAATGACCTGTCCTAGAAAGACCTTGTGTTGAGCAGGTAAATGGAAGGTCTCTTTCACAATGGACTCTGCAGAAGGCTGCTTCATAGATTTTGTGACCAGGCAGATGCTGCTCACTAGCACATCTTGTAGCAGCTCTGAGGCAGAGAAATACATGACTCTGTGGTCCACTCTCCAATGGAAAGGTTATCCCTGAGTTGATTGTCTGCATGAGGCATGTGTGCTATTGGTGTTCATAAGATGCATTTGCAATCTGTAGATTTATTACATGTACACAAGCTGCTGAAAATTCAATAGCTTGAATTGCTTTGGTCAAAATGTTGACCATGCATGAATCCTAACCATATCAATTGTTTCAAGGAATCAATATTAATCTGTTTTATTGGGAGGCTATGTAGCTGTCTCAAGCTCAATGAATACTACTTTTTTTTTTTTTTTTTTCACCCACACTTTCTATCTCACCTTGTCCTGTCAGAGGTGGGCAGATGGTGGATTTTTCATTACATTGGCAATTTCAAAAACCCAAAACTCTTTTCAGGTCTAACACTTTGACCCAAAAGAAGATGCTTTAAAAATGCTCAAAATCAGAATAAACATTTTAATTTTATTTTAAAAAGCAAATTTTGAAACTTTTGGTTTTTCCATTTTTAAACATTTCCTTCTGAAATGTTGAAACAAAACACTTTTGGGTTTTTTTGGAATTCTTGTAGGCTTTTTCTAAATGAACAAATGGACATATTCATGAAATGTTTTGGTGTCATTAAGGTTTTTTGGGGGGGGGTTGGGCTTGAGTTTTTAGTCAAAACTTCACCCAGCTCTCAATACTGTGAATTGCTCTTAAATCTGTCCGGCAGCAAAAGCTAGATAGCCTGTTTTGTTCACATCATTGTATCCTCTCTCCTCCGTGAAGGAGGTGGACTGAAAGGTGTAGTTTAGGTTCTCCCATCGTTTATATTAAAATACAAACATGCTTGTTAACCAGCTAGATAAACTGCCAGCATTTAGAATGGCTAACACCACCTCATCACTTTATTTCAGGCATTTGCAAAGCTTTGTTTAAACAAATTCCTTCTTCCCTTTCCAGGCCAGCAGCTAATGTTAACAGCAGGCCCCAGTGCAGTACCTCCCCAGGCCAACTTCCAGTATGGATACACAGCTCCAGGATTCACCCAGCCGCCTGTTTATGGTTTCAATATGTAACTAGCTTTGACAGATCTACAGTCTGTTTTTTGTTTTGTTTTTTTGTTTTTTCCTCCCTTCCTGTCCCGCTAACTTCTTGGAGAAGTTTACAATGGTCCTAAAGGCACAGATGACCCCTCGGTTGGTTGAATACTTGCTGTCCCACTCAGTGAGGAGATTTCCAGAGGATACCTGTTACCATTATTTATTGCTATTGTCCGGTTACATTTCAACCTCAAAGGCAGCTTTTGTTAATTATGTTGCAAGACTCTTGACTGAAGTTGAGGCACTATTTATCTAAAACTCAGAATATAGCAATAACTGCTTGAGGCCAGGGGGAAGAGGGAGTGCATATTCCTTGCTGCAAACCCATTGCCGGCAGTGGTTGTGCTGGGGAATCACCTGGCACCAAGTCGTTAAAGCTTTAAAGTACTGTAGCTGAAGCTACTAAGTAGGTAGCATGGATGTTCAGAATTGAGTTCAGCATCTTCTTACTGGTGGACTGTTAGAAGTTTGCTTAAATCTGACTACCCCCATTTTATTTGCAACATTGTATGCAAAAAGGAGAATGGGCTTTCAAATATTTCTTAAAGTACTCTGCAAATTGTTGGAGGAATATTGGGGAAATTTTTTGCAGAAAGTTATTTGGGAGGGTGGGGGGCAGATTGAGCCTGTTCTGTACTTATGGAGTAGGTTTGAGACTTATTCTCTTCCAGTAATTAAATCTGATCATACCAGAGAGCGAGCAAACTTCCCAGATGCTTTTTTTGTTTAACAAGAGGGGAGAGCATGTTACTCATTGACATTAAATGGTACAAAAGGAAATCTCAGCTATATGTATGCCAAGTTGAACGCAGCAGGAATGTGTGTGTGTGTGTGTGTGGGCTGCCAAAGTACTATGAGCATATGCTAAGGTAACAGTGATTCAGAGTGCAGTGTCAGGATCAGGGAGGGGATATATTGCTGAAATACTTGAGGTAGTGGAGAGGAATATAATCCTGGTTTTGCACCTTTATTAACTCTGATGCTGGAGTCAAGGTTTTCTGCTCCACCATGTTGGGCTGACTCGAATTCCTGACCCTGACTGGCAACTAGAGGCAGTGTCATCTGATCTGACAGGGTTCGGCAACTCTTGATTTTGCTGTGCTGTAGTAGTATAAATGGCGCATCCACCGCACACTCTTTTCTTTGAGAATGCCAACAGGGCTGTATTACTTTGTGCCACTCTTCAAATACATATATCATTAACGTTTTATGTACTGAAATTAGATAACAATGTATAATTTATGGTTATGAACTTTGTGCTAATCATGAATATTATAAAAGTCCAATTATAAATGTAAAACTGGTGTACACAGTGGTTGTAGTCTTGATATTTTTTGGTGGGGGAGTTGTATCTACCAACAGTGATGGTACCAAACTAGCAACCGTCAAAGCTAGACTAGGCATTTGATCACTGCCCTCCCCTCTACATTGCCTGCACTATAGTAGGTCCAGAGCACTTTGGACTAAGAATACTGTACCTTCCTACTGTAGATGTGCTGAGGGGTGAATGAGGAAAATACAAGTATCTGACAATTCTTCCACCCCTTGCAGAGTGTCTTGCAAGCCCCATGTGACACTAACTTTTATGTTATGAACACAGTGCCCTAAACTTCTTATTCCTCTGGTCTTTCTGCTATACAAATTTTAGATGCATTTGTTTGTCCATTCTCATCTTGGGAACAAACTTAGTCACAGGCTTCAAGAAGTGCCCAGCCTAGACTTGTGTCCTTTACTGTACTTCAGTTGTACTGTAAGAGGCAGCCTAGCTTAATACTGTGATGCAGTCTTTCATGGGTCTTTCCCATGTAAACTAAGCAGAACTAAGTGAAGGAGAAACTCAACTACTGGAAGCTACCAAAAGAACTAGCAGAACATCCTCTGCTACAAGTCATTCAGTGCATCTTGGAGCTCTGCCTCCCCATCACTTCTACACACTCTCTAGTATTCAAGAACAGAACACAATACACACCACTGCCTCCTTCAAACCAGGAGCATGTTGGAGTAGGAAGACCCTACACCTGCATGTGCAACTGCCAGCCATATGTGGGAAGGCTGAAGGCAGTTGGCTTTAAGCATTCAAACCATCAATAGCAGCACTTCTGCTAAAGGGCCATTTAAGATGGCTAATGGTATAGGCAAGCTCAAATTCACAACCTCACTGGTAAGAGTACTATAGGTCTTTCTTCCCCATGTCCCCTCCTCCCCACCCACTTAATCTATTCTAGCACTCTGCTGTTGTGCAACTGCTGCTCTAACTTGTATATCCCACCTACAGGAAAATGCCATAGGCTTTTTAAAAAAAAAAAAAAAAAAAAAAAAGCCTATTTCTTCAGTTGTTCATCGGGAACTCTACATAAATATTTCCTATATACTCCCATGAGACCTGTCCTCTAATGAACATGAAGAGGAAACTATTAGAACAGATGTTAACTTGGATACACTCTTCTAGAAGCATGTGTTACACTTCATACTACTGCAGATGGAGGCTCAGCTTCTCCTACACAACCAAAGGGTTTCCTATCAGGAGAACAATCTGTCAGTTATTGATCCTAAATGAAAGCTAATAATTCTTACATTCCTTTTTAGTTTAAGCTAGTGTCCTTTTAACAGATACGGAAGTATAGCAGTCTTGCTATCAGCTGTTACTAGACCAAATCTAGGGTCGTGAACAAACTTGATCTCACTTTTTAGTGAAAGCCATCACAAACACTGAATCCTAAAACTAAATTTTTTTAAAAGAAAATCAGATATCCCATAGAAGGAAATGCACTACTACGATATAAAGAGGTCTTCTGTAGCTGTCCCCTCAGACCTGTTCCATATGTGACTTGGCTAGCTCAGGAGAGCAATAATACTGACTTCATCAGGATTACTTGTGTGAAGAAAGGCTTTAGAGTGGGACCCCTGGTTCATATGGTATATTGATTGATTGACCATTGCTGCTTGTAGGATGTCATGGCTTGTGACCTTGCTTAAGCAGTGGGAGGAAGGAAAGAAGGCTTGAAAACAAACTATAGTTAGTTGCTATAATCATACTGTGCATTGGTTGGGACAGTTCCTGTTAATTTACTATTGGCATAAATATCAGATGAAATGTAGGTAACTAATGTAGTTCATGGGGGAAGGGAGATGCAAAGAAGAATTCTGCTTTTAAACAAGTGCCAAAAACCTGTAAGATTCTAAACTAGTAACACAAAGACTTAAAACTATAAAAATTTGTTTTTGGATACCTGCCAAGATCCAAATTAGGCTTTCTCCAGCAAGAGCTATGATACTTTAAGGAGCTGAAACAATTGCAGGGAATAAAGCTCCTAACATGCTGCTATGGTGAAAATTTGCAGAGCAAGCACCTAAACCAGAGAACCTCAATTGAAAGGGTCTGTAGATGGAAAGGAAAAGGGATTATTTGTAATCTCTTAAATGCAGTTCTGGCAAGTACTTGCTTTTAAATTACCAACAGGTGTTTAGGCATAGGAGGAGGGACCAAAATGTCCTGTTTCTAGTATGGCCCCAGAGATGCACTACTTTTCAGCATAAGACTGACAATCTATTGCTGCTGTTGGAAGGTAGTTGATATAGAATGGGTTACTCTTCAAATCCAGCCACTATAATTGTACTTTCAGTGTAAATGTGACAACCCTGCATGCTATAAGGTTACTGTTTCACTACCTGCTCCTCAAACTCCTCTGCAATAAAAATGCAGATTTCTAAATGGCAGGAAAAATCAGTCTGCAAAGGTAATAAAACAGATTAAACACAAGCCTTTACTAAGTGTCACACATACATTTTCCAATAGAATAGACGACGACGACCCCCCCCCCCCATAAGCCCTAAAGAGGCTACACTACAGAAAATCAAACTGATCACATGCTTTAGACTTAAAATCAAGCTTATTTGTGGGTAGGAAAGTGGAAACTAAGCCAGTCAGTCGTCTTGTTCCCAGCCTTGCCTAACTTGTATTGGGGAAGAGTGCTCCTACTGAGGAAGTAATGACTAGCTCCCATGTGTCTCTTACAACAATTGCACCAAAACTACTGTGATGTATAATGTTCCAGCAAAGGAGGGTGTGAAGTTCTCTGCTCTAACAGGATAACAATCCTTGTTGCCCAAGACTCTTCACCCACTTCATGTAACTAAAGCGGCACATCAGCAGTTACTGCTGTAGGGGAATATCCAGTCACATTAGAGTAATGAATAAGTCATGGGGGGGGGGGGGGGGGGCGGAAAGGCTGTTTCAGGATGGCTATGAGAAAATTATGCATAATAGAGGGTGCTCATACATGTCCGTCACCTTGTCCTTTCACCGTCGGAGAATGGGCGTCTTTCTTTGCAATTAGCCTTGGCTATACATCAGTCCACATGGGATCTTTGTTTCCCTCTCCACTTAACATGCTGTGGGAAAATATTAAACCCTCTCTACTCCCACTCAGCAGGGAAAACCTAGCCCAAGGTATTGGGGATCCTGCAAGCATTGCAACTTGGCTGTGACTCACCAGGCTAGATGGAAATAGATGGCTTAACTCTCAAGTCTGTAAGGGACCTGTGCTGGTGCAAAGATGTGTACTGTTCCTTGTGCTTTTGATAGAAATCCTGGCCTGTGTTGGGGTGGGCTAGCTGGGCATCTACTTGCATAGAAGCTACCATCACTATCCTTTGCTCCCTCCCATGAAGGTTGGTTGACTGACTGGTTCCAAGAAGGTCACAAACTGATGCTCTGTTAAGTCTGGAAGTCGAGAGAAGGTGGAAGGATGCCTCTTGCACAGAAACAAAGTTGCTCCTGACGGCTGGCTTTTCTAAGACCCAGCGCTCTGCTCTGGCATCAAACCCATGGGCTAAGCCAGAAAACTCAGGAAGACCATATTTCAACAGTAAGCTCCATTTTCTTGGCTATAAAGAAAAACTTGATTTCAGGAGCTGTTCTGCCTTACTTACTGCAGTCATGCAGAAGCCCTGCCGTAATGCCCTAAAGTGCTTCAGTCCCATTTCTAGTGGGGAATGCAGAATGTACATACTGAAGAGCTCCAGCCAGGCAAGATCTGGTTGATTTTGTGATATTGTTATGGCAGTGTTCCAAGTGCACATGGAATAAAATGGAAGTAATTACCCCCAGGTACCAGAGTTCATTTCAATCTGTTTAATATATTCTCTATAAAATGTCATCTTTAACCACTGCAGTTCTAACACACAAACAGCTGGTATTTAGCCCAATATGCAACTTTGTCTGTGCAAATAACCCTACCAAAGACAGCTTGCTGTCCTTTCTTAGCAAATTGGCAACAGGCATTTTGTAAGGTATGTCAAAAACAGCTTGACAAATTCTTGACCTATATTTGTATTGAAAGGGAAAAAATAGGAAAGAGTTGTTTACCATTTCTTATGTCCTCTGCTACTTATTTATATGGTGTAGACAATTTTAAATTGTCTGTCTCTCTTTATAAATGAGGGAGCTGAGTAAAGCCAGTTAGGAAAACTAAAATTACTACATAGCTAACCCTTATGTCTGACCATATCTGACTTACTGATTAAGAGTGTTAGGAACGCTAAAACCACATTCCTAAAACAGAGTGCTTCAGTGAGTCCAAGTTGCATTGAAAAGGCTATCTGACCCAAAATGACAAGTTAGAAAACAACTGGATCTTGGAGGTTTTAGACCTGCTTGCAGCAGGTCACATACAACTATCTGTTCTGAAGGTTACAGTGGAAACTGTTAGGCAATGGAATGCCAATCTCATTTATAGCATTTGCTACTATGTTGTAATCTCAATATTCTGCTATATATAGCTTGGCTCATCACTTTGCTCCCAGTCTAAACATGCTTGTGTGCTCGCCCTAAAACACACCCCAGGAGAATGCTTGCTTGAATCCCATTAGTTCCCACAGGGAGTGGAGTTTTAGGGCATTTTGAACCTGTAATAAAATGCTGTGCACTATATATGAGAGGTGCTGTGTGGGAATAATGGGAGTATTCTTTATAACACTGGAATATATCTTTTTAAATTGTGTAACATTGAGTGCTTTGTACTTGCTATTGTAAGCTGCAGGGGCATCATTCTAGCATAATGGTCATTCTACCTACTGTCTCTTTTTCTGTTGGACCTTACCCTGCAGCAACTTTCAGCCTTTAAGAAAACGGTGAAGTACAATGGACGAGAGCTAGTGGTCTTATTTGTAAGTGTCTGTCACAATGTGCTGTGTGCTCATGAGGCAGACACATGGATCCTGCCTCAATGAACGTACAAGCAAGATTTAAACTCTTCTAGACAGGAACATTCCTACCCTGAACTTTAGTGTTGGAGCCTGTTAAATATTTGAATGAAGCAGGCAGGAGTTGTGCTTTTTTGAAGCTAAGAATTAATAGTATTGCCGGGTGCAAACAGTCAAAAATCACGGGTCAGGCCCCAGAAAACTATGAGATTATCTTAAAAATCACGAGATTTTGAAAACAAATGCACTCTGGATTCTCTGTGGCTCCTGATTTTTGAGCCTTTTAGGGTTTGACTTTGTTTTTCCTCAAACTTTCCTCCACCAAGAGGCTTAGATGAGGCTCTTGCCTTTCATTTAATAAGATTCTTATTTATTTATTTGGGCAGAAGCTTTCATGGGCTAAAACTGATGAAGTGGGTTTTAGCCCATGAAAGCTTATGCCCAAATAAATGTTAGTCTCTAAGGTGCCCCAATGACCACTCCTTGTTTTTGCTGATGCAGACTAACACGGCTACCCCTCTGTCATCTAACTAAAAGATTCCTGCAGCGTCAAGAAAAATACCAAATAGCACAAGAGTCTTCATTAAAATTGGCAGAGTTGCCCCTGGGAGGAATTGGTGGTGGTGGTAAAAAGGTTGTTCATAGCAAGATGACCTAACTTGGGTGCTGAAGTCCGCACAAAGAAAAGGCATGTAACTGGTTTGTCAGCCCTGACAGCCTCTCTATGTGCTTCATTGTGTGTCCTGAATGTGAAAGCAGACTTCATGTTTGGGGAGGTGTGTGTGTGTGTGTGGTTGTGGAGCTGTACTATGGCTCTCCTTTCTGGACACACAATTAGCTCCGAAGGCTGATGGGAAGTCGCATGTGTATGACCTGATGAACTTGACAATACAATATGTCACATCAGCCATTTGTGTAGCACCCACCTAACTACCAGCATTCTAAGGGGCCATACGACATTCTGCAGATTCAGCCGTACAACAAAGCTCAAAGCCATAATATAAGAACATAGGACTCCTAAGGCTATGGCTACACTGACGCTTTACAGCGCTGCAACTTTCTCGCTCAGGGATGTGAAAAAACTAATCCCCTCGTGGAGGTGGAGTACCTGCAGCGCTGGGAGAGCTCTCTCCCCAGCTCTGGCACCGCGACCACACTCGCACTTCAAAACGCTGCCGAGGGAGCGCTCCCGCAGCAGCGCTTTGGAGTTCTGAGTGTAGCCACGGCCTAAGTGTACATGATGCTTTCATGGTATTCCCTATAATCCTGCCTAACATAGCTAGCTGTCAGCTCATCACAGAAGAGCTACTGCGTGACTTTGGCTTGGGGTCATTACTGAAGATGGATGTGATGAGGATCCTTCCCCAAAATACCTCGCAGAGATGGATTGAAAATGATATTTGTCTGGGATCCTGGGGAAAAGATGCCATGCATGTATAATGAATGAAGGGGACTGTCAGCTTACACGTAACAAGTTCAGGACTCTTTTTTTTAAACATCTTAGCTATTTTTTTTAAAAGTTCTGATAATTAAATTCAAAATGGGTGAAGAAACAGCCATTTAGTTTCACTTCTGTTTCTAGTCAGTTTCACTATCCATTCTCACACTAGCACATAGGTGAGGTGTTTTGGGTTGCAAACTCTGCATTGGGAATGTTTAAATCCAAACAAAAGTTTTAATTGGATTTTTTATAAACAGCCAAAACATGGAAACATTTCCTTTGCCCTAATGTCTGTAAAACCTTGCTTTTTTAACAAACTTGAATTTGGAGCCTAAAGTGGATATTTTAACTTTTTTTCCCCGAGGGAGGAAGAGGAAGGTGGAAAGGGCTAAATTTTGCAAAAAAGGCCACAAGTAGGAGCATGACTTTCTCCTGGCATATCCTTTCCCCAAATATGAAATGCAGACCAGTACAACAGTAAAATCTGATTTGAACTCCTACCTGTATGAGTGTGAGGCTACGTCTATGCTATGAACTAAGGGTGTGATTTGCCCAGCTCACAGACTCATACCTGCAGTAGCTCAAGGAGAGCTAGCACAAGTATAAATGGTGGTGTAACCTATTGGTGTAGTCGTGATAGCATTTTCAGTCACAGCGGTGGCACAGCTTAGCTGGACTGAGTACATATTTTCTCATTTCAGGAGTGTTTGTACTTAGCACAGCTAAGCCACGCTGCTGCTGCCCGCACGACTGCAGTTACACATGCATCCGAAGAAGTGAGGTTTTTACTCACGAAAGCTTATGCCCAAATAAATCTGTTAGTCTTTAAGGTGCCACCAGACTCTTTGTTGTTTTTGCAGTTACACAGTTATCTATACTTGCCTTAGAGCTCAGGAATCACACCCCTAGCTCATGATGTAGACATAGCCTTAGGAGCTTGTTCTTTAAACTGAACGGATCGGTTATCAGTCCAGTGCGAACAGATCAATGCTGCATCCTGTGTTTAGCTTTTGATCAGGGCTGGTGGAAGATAATCTCTTTGTGCCCAAGAGAATTAATGAAATTGAGGAGTTAGAAAAACTGTACCAAAATCTCAGTGAGATTACAGCTGGAATGAGATGGTCTGACCCATTTTAAAGTACTGAACACTTCACCTTTAAGAACAAAGACCTCTGAAGTATTGGGCAATTGCAAGGAATAGAGCAGAAGAAAGCTTCCTTAACTTAATTTGGCAATTTAAAGGCACTGTATCGGCTGCCCTGCCCTGCCCTGCCCCGCCCCGCCCCAAGGTATAAAGAAGCATTGATTTCTTTTGGCGTTGTTGGTACTTGGAATTCCTGAAAATCAGGTTTGCATGCATTCATGGCCTACCCTGCTCTTAAAGAGATGCTTAAACCAGTTGACCTAGAATTAGTTTTGTAAAATATAGTACCTTTTTCCAAAAGCCTTATACCACTAGAAATGTTCCCATTCCATTTTTAAATTCTAAGTTTTATCTATCAAACCTTCTCTTGTAGTGTTTCATTGATCCAGCTGAGAAATGTTTTGTGGACTCTTAATAAAGATTTAAAATCTCTTATCCTAAGGCAGTGTTTGTAACCTTTGTGGGAAAAGGGCAACCAGAAAGGACTAGCAGAGCCTCTGGCATGTACGTTACCCAAGTGGCAAGGTTCTGAAGCATTACAATGTATGATTGAAGAGAAATCCAAGATTCTGAATTGGGGGAGTATGTGGGAGGGTTGCCCATCTGAGAACTTGAGGGTTTTTAATCTTTTGGAATGCTGTTGTTTTTGCAAGAAATTCCCTTTCCTACCTCCCCCCTCTTCTGAGTCAAATGGACACATTTAGGGTAAGTTCAATCCTGGGTTCGTCAACTTCAACTTTTTTTTTTTTTTTTTTTTTAAAGCAACAACATAGATCATGCCATGGAGAATGCACTTACCATGCTCTGGTGGAGTGGTGATAACTTGTAATGTCCAATCTAGCACATGTCACAGTTGTCTTCTCCTGGATGGAGAGTCAGGCTTGCGTAAAGATGGTAAGACCTTTATTCTAGCTCTGTTGCTAGGGGGCCTGTGCCTTTGGATCAGAAGCTGAGTTCTACCCCCACTTGAAGGTTACAAGCCCCAGAGGGCCACAACATACCAGCTAGTGTGGGAAGGGAAATCCTTTCAGACTTAATGTTGCCTCACAATGGACTTTTGTTTGCAAATGCTGCTCAAACTGGGGCCCTGTGAGACACTGTAGAATAGTGTCCTCAGAATCCTACTGGTTCCAGGAAATATCTAAAGCTGACTGCATGCTCTGACTCAAAAGCCCTAACATGACATCTCTTCATCTTCAGTCTGCATGATCATGCGTAGCAGACTATAGACTTGATGTAAGGAACCTGTTGGAATACTGGTGAACCTTCACTGCTGGAGAAAGGAAATCTAGCTCACTGCCTCCTCATCACAGAATAAACTGGTGTATTTTTGTAGCAGGTTGGAGGAGCTTGTAATGGTAAATTTCTGGGTAGCATATCTTGACCAATTCTACTATTCAGGTAGTGCTTCACACTTTTCAGATTGCTATATAATTAAAGTAGCTGTGCTATAATGTGTGATAAGGTGATCGGCATGCTTTTGGTGCAATACTTCAACCACCTAAAGGTTTCTGGTAAAACCACACCATTGGACGTACTACGTTTCTAGCTGAAAACAATGTTCAGTGCCCGCAGGAGGTGCCAGCAGTAATATTAATAATCCCCGTTCACTCATTGCTTGGAGTCACTGCATCCTGTGTTTTGGGACCGTCTTTAGATTGTAAATTCTTCAGGGTTAGGATTGTCTTCATTGTGTGTCTAATGCAAAACCAGACACGTTGTCAGCTTATCAAACAACACGATCATTTTATTTTGTAAAGATTTTTATAGGGTAAGAGTAGGAGTGGAAAAATATCTTTCCATCTGAATGGCCCCAGACTTGAGGTGTTTTTTGGGTCTGTAGCCAATGCTTGTCAACCAGCCCTTGCAGTTTTCAGTTCCCACTCAGTCCTCGAGATCCGAGTTCTCCCTCTGATATCCTGCTGCCCTTTTGGTTCCCAGTAGCTTTATTAACCCCTGGAATTGAGGGGACAAAAAAAGAAGGGAACAGTTAAAGTTATTCTAGTACTCTGTCACAAATATGGTAATCGGGCATTTGTTTCCATGACAGCAGAGGCAAGAACCCGCCAGCAGTAATGGAAATGGACTCTGGTTTTGCCAGATAGTTTGCTTCCATATAAATTGTTGGACTGACAAAAATAAGAGACAAGACTTAAAATTCTACCTCTTAAAGTTAACTCTTCTTTTTATCTTTAATTTGGCCCATGTACTAGCCCAGGGTACTACTCTTGTAGGCTTCAGCTGGCAGCAGAAACTTGCATGTAAAAACCACCCATGGATTTTAAACATCTCATTCTACAGCCACTAGTACAAAGGTCAGCTGTTCTCTACAGCGTACTCTTTCTCTCTGGTCTCTTCCTGGTGATGGGTATAATGATTTCTTGGAGGGCAACTTGTGTAACAACTTCTAATCTGTGCTTGTGCTTCATTACTTTGCTGAACAGGGAAGGAGTTCATCACATGTTTAAAAGTTAAGCACCTGTTTATATCTCAGTGAGGTAAATGGGATTTAAGTATGTACGTTAGGTTAAGAGTGCACTTAAGTACTTTACTGAATAAGTTTGAGATCATGCACATTGCTTAACGGACTTGATGAGTTAGGACCTAAAAAAGCCACTATATTGCTTAATGAAGAGTTGGTGTGTACTGAGGATTGGGTAAAGCAAGTGACCTCACCTACAATAGCAATAGGCATGTTATAGCATTTGCAGACACAACATACAGTAGTGGCATGAGAAGCAAGCAGAGAGCTGCGGAGATCCATCACAAGTTTAAATCTCTTGCTGTTTCAGACCGTTTACAATCTTTGTTTTCTGCCATCCAAACAATGCTGTTAACCGGAGTTCTAAACAGCTGCCCCAAATCTATGACTGTGCCTACATTCCTTCCTTCCTGTAGGTCAGGTAGGTGGGAGGAAAAGGACTGATGGTTAGTCATCCCACTCTTCTAGCAGATCCAAGTTGGAGAGAACCCAGAGAATGGCTTGAGTGGTGCTTGTGGAACCTTTCATGTAGCTCCTGTAAACTCAGATGAGCTGGATGTGGGGAGTCAGGGTGGAAGATGCTCAGCAGTGCACAATGGCATAGGCGCTGACTCCGTGGGTGCTCTGGGGCTGGAGCACCACAGGGAAAAATTGGTGAGTGCTCTGCACCCACCAGCAGCACCCCAACCTGCCCCTCCGCCTCCTCCCCTGAGTGCACCGCCGTGTCCTGCTTCTCCCCCTCCCTCCCACCGCTTGCGCCGTGAAACAGCTGTTTCGCGCAGCAAATGGGGGGGGGAGGAATGTGGCGCACTCGGGGAAAAGGCAGGGGTTTGGGGAGGAATCCAATAGGGGCAGGGAGGGGGTGGAGCCAGGGGGGCGCGAGCACCCACCGGCGCCAAGGAAAGTTGGCACCTGTGGACGATGGATAAAGCAAAGCGAGCTGAATAATAACTTAACAATCTCAGCAAACAAATGGCATAGCATTGTTCCTGCCTCTGCTGGGTCAGTGGGGTTAGTAGGAAAACGGAAGATTTGGGTTCTGGGTGTCTAGCTTCCTATATAGGGATGAAAGGTTTGGACCATGAGCGGGCATAAGATGTGAGCTGGATATTTCCACTGCTGCTTCTGTCTGTGCCTGGCCTCCCATGCCATAAATGCTCTTTTGCTGCCAGTCCTTACAGCTCTTCCGGTCTGGTCTCTGACTCCTAACCTCCTTTCTCATTAAAATTATAACCTGTTCCAAGCTTTCCAGCTTAATTAGTTCCTCTGAATCTTGGCCTTTGTACTCTGTTACTCTGCCCGCACATACCTATGCATACTGCATTTATGGTATATTATACACTATATCAATATGTATGTTTTAACCATGCTGTGAAGCCACCGGTAATACCTCTTATACAAGTAAACAACTTCCGTATTTCACCTAGTTCATCTCATTTTCCAAGAAGCTGCTGTGGATTGAATGTAATAATTCAGAAAAGGGGATGGAGGGATGAGCCCAAAGGAGAGAGGAGGCCAAGATGGATGCTGGTGCAAAAAACACAGCCATTTTGAAAGCTATAGGTCATCCTTCAGCTTTGTGCCATGGCACTGGTGAGACACACAATGAGGCACTCAGGAAACCACTTTAGTTTACAGTTCCAGATTCATGTTAAGGTAAGTAATAATATTACCAATAATCAGGATTTTGGAATATATGCTTGCTACGAGTGCTGCGACTAGGGTATGCCAAGAGAGCCTGTAACGGACTGGATACTAATGAGAGAGGATGGGGCCTGACAGTGGAGTCAGACAAAGTAAAAAGCGGACTCAGTATGGGATTTGGATTGAAATCCAATGAACAGTTGACAGCCATTACTGCGGGAACCTGCACACTGAACAGGCACGGAGACCATCTGCACTGCACCCCTGGCTGCATAGAACCAAACTATTCCACCCAGCTGGATGTGAGCAGTGAAGAGCCCGTTTCTCCTAGCCGTGATGCAGTCCATCTCTGAGACTGAAACAGCACAATACACACTCATTGATGATGGATCTGAAATTCAATACAATCCCTTAACAGTAAAAGTATTGCAAGTCCCATGAGTTCTGAGCAGGGAGCCTCATTGTGCCATGGCTATAGATTTGAGAACCTAAGGCCAGGCATTGACTGCCTGCAATTGGTGGCTGAGGCCAATATAAAGTATCTGAATCAAAGATGAACATAGAGCCTGGCCCTTAATGTTCACTTGAGGCTTGACTATATAAGAAAATTGACCGCTACATCCTATGTCCCTTTGGGCTGAATAATTGCACTGCTGTAATGGTACCGATATAACCCCCTGGGGGTGGACACTCTGTTCCAGAATAAATAGGACTTTATTCCAGTATAAATCGCTCTATTTATTCTGGAACAGTGTGTTCACACAGTAAGTTGCACCAGCATAGCTACAGTGGAATAATGATTCTGCTAGAGCCATACCAGTCAATTTTCCCAAGTACACAATTAGATTCCATCTGCTAACAGACTCCTCAAACTTGCTGGTGGGAAAGAACAACATGAAGGTGCACAGACCACATGACTCAATGAGAGCTGAGTTGCATCTAGCGAAGCTAGCTACAGTTGTCGGAGGGTACCTATTGAAGGTAATATTAGTTAGCTTTGGAACAGGCTAATTGCTCTGTTGTAGAGGGAAGTCTGCACAGGTAGCCTTCTGTGGATTTAGGATCTCCCTGCAAATGTTTGGAATTCCCTAGGTCTTGTGCAGAAAACTGACTCTGAATTCTGATAACAAAATTGCCATTTAGATGGTCATTAACTTTGGAATAGTTTAAACTTAGTCTGTGCTGGACTTTGTTCTGCTTAAACTGGACTCAACCAGAACCTTGGATCCACAATCTTCCCCATCTTGGGGAAAGTCTGTTTCTGATCCAATTATGAAGTGAACTTCTCTCAATATATTCACCTAGTAACCACCATTTCTACTAATTGCCTTGTGTTTAAAATACAGATAAAGGAGGACAAGTTGGTGAAGGGAACTCAGGGTGAGGATATAGATATCTAAGCCACCACTTCAAGTTCAGCTAAAGTTAAGAGGGGCCAAAAATGTACCCTCCTAGGAGAGCCATTTAGTGGCTGATTGAAAATCTTAATAGTCTCTTACTATACTAGTGTGTTCTTTAATACTGAGTTAGCCAGTCAGGGCTTATGTCTGTCTTACCTGAGGAAAAGTCCTTCTACCCATGCAGCACTAACAGCTGACTCGAATCTAGTTCTTGGTAAAAGACTCAGCCCCATAATTTTGGGTCTCGGGAGAGTTCTTTTTAGCCAGGCCCTAGTGACTCATTGAGGGGTGTGTGTGTATATATAGCCTGTTAAGACCACCTCGTATTAGGTTCACAGTGTATGACGTTGACTTTTTCATAATTTGTTGGGGGGAAGGGAGCTTCCTGTTTAGAAATCATCATTTTACAGCTTGTGAAGGTTGAGAGGGGTACAAATGGGGTGGTGGTGGTGCTTTTTATGGCCTTGGAAACAGCTGTAATAAAAAAAAAATGCTGAGATGCTTTTCTTCAATCAGTCACTGCCAGCACTAACAAACCAGCCTGTGTCCAACAGCCAGGCAGGAACATTCACTAGGGACCAGGACTTAATTTTTAAGCTTCTAGGAGGTTGTTTACAAGCAGCAGTCAGAAAAACAAATGACTTAAAAAAAATAAAATATGAATGCCTGGATGCTTGCAGGTGCCTCTTTTGTATAATTTATGGACAAATATAACTCAGTGCAGTTTTCATCAAGGAGCTCTAGAGCTGACATTAAACCCCATGAGCTAAGTTGAGTGGCTTAATAACAACCCTGAGCTGGAATTAAACTGCTCTCAAACTTCCATAAATTAAGATAACAACATACTGCTAGAAAAAGTGAAAGAGAGGAAGATGACCCACTCCCTGGCAGAGGCGGGGTATGTGTGTACAAGGCAGCTGTACATAATCTCTAATGTCCTAATCCTACAGCTACTTACAGGCGTGCTTAACTTAAACCATGTCCTTTAGGATGAAAGTTGCAATATAAATCAATTATAGATAAGACACCTGCCTCTCTATTACCAACCAACTTCATGCAACAGTGCCCTGGCCCCGTATCCAGACCCCTCAAAACGCTGTCTCATCTACTGTCCTTGGCAGATGGCATCTTAATAAAGTTGCAAACGCCTGGATCAGCCTGCCCTAGGTGTCTATTTCTAATAATTATTTACAGTGGAAGTTGCTATCATTCTCCACATTTCATAGCTGGAGAAATGGGGGGGATAAAGGGACTTGCTAAGGAGCAGACCACAGGGCTTCTTAAGTCCTAGGACCCTGGGTTCGATCTACTAGGCCACGATACCCTCCCGTTAGGGCACGGATGTTACCGGGCTCATGGCTTCTTCCCCCGAGGGCAGCGATTGTGGTTTCAGGGTTTCATCCCCGCCTCCCCCCCCCCCACATGTGATTCCACAGTTGGGAAGCAGCAGGTGCTGAGCCAAGCCGCTGCAGTAAGGCCAGGCCTTAATCTGGCCCAGGGCTTGCTGAGTCCCTGCACCCCTGGGCTGGGCCGGGCCGTTCCTGACCCGGCTCCCCTGGGCTGGGCCGGGCCGTTCCTGACCCCGGCTCCCCTGGGCTGGGCCGGGCCGGGCCGGGCCGTTCCTGACCCGGCTCCCCTGGGCTGGGCCGGGCCGTTCCTGACCCGGCTCCCCTGGGCTGGGCCGGGCCTTTCCTGACCCCGGCTCCCCTGGGCTGGGCCGGGCCGTTCCTGACCCGGCACCCCTGGGCTGGCTTCCTCAGTTCTGAAAATAAAAAACTGCTTGAGCCCTGGGGCTGGTTGAGTGAGGGGAGCCCCTGGGCTGCTGGAGCTGAGGCTGCACCGGGGCAGAGCGGAGCCCCTGAGGGAAGGATTTCAGAGCCCCCCCGAACAGCAGCCGCCTGTCTCCCCCGTTGGCTCCCAGCCCCCCAGGACCCTGCCCCCCACTTTCTCCCCGCGGGCGAGGAGCAGGCGGCGGAGCTGCAGCCTGAGTCCCGCCCCCGCGGGCTGCCCGGGCCCGCCCGCCCCACGTGTTCCCGAGGATGTGACGCCGCCGGCCCCACCCCTGCTGCGGGCGGGGACCGGCTGCCGACAGCCGATCCAACGCGTAGCCAGCCCGGGCGTCCGCGGGGGGCGACGTGCCCTGCTGCCCGCCCCCTGCCCGGGGACCCGCCCCGAGTCCAGCCCCGCACCGCTTAAACGGGGCCAGTCCGCCGGCCTCTCCCGCCGCAGTCATGTCCGCCCGCCCCGCGTTCACCAGCCCCTTCCCCAGCCCCCGCCGCCTGGCTGCCGCGGCCCCGGCCGGCAGGGCGAAGCTCACCCACCCCGGCAAGGCGATCCTGGCAGGTGAGTGCTGGGCGGGGGCTGCCCGCAGCTTGCCCGGGAGCCGCCGTGCCCCGGGTTCCGCCCCGGCCAAGCGCTCGCTGCACCCTGGGGTGGGGGCCGCGTCTCGCGTGGGGCAGGAGCGGCCGCCTGGGTGCAACTGATGGGACAACAACCTCCCCTGCCCCCCGGAATTCCCTTTGCTGCTGCCCTGGCGGGGACAGTCGCCCAGCCCCGCGAGTTGTCTGGCTCGGCACCCCGAGGTCTCCGTGCTGCTGGCAGGTCTCCTGGGCTGCTTGAAAGAGTCTGTGCAGAGTGCGTGCCCTGAACTTTGTCCCCCTGTGTGTGCGGGCGGCTCCGTGTCTGATAGCGGCACTCGGCTGTTCGCAAGGCGCTGGGCATCCCTCCCTCCCGGGCAGTGTCGGGTTTCCATGGCCGTGCTCCCCGCTCGGTATTTTGCGGGCTGTTTGCAGGGCTGGTGCCTGAGTTTTGGCAGCTGTGTCACTGTCTGATGCAATTGCAAATTGCAGCCCTGCTTTGAGAAGTGCCCGGCCCCTTCCTGGCATGTCCTGCTCGGTCCTTTCAAATTTCCCGGGGACTCAGGGCAGTGTGAGTGGTGATCGCTTTTCTACCCGGGGGTGAGGGGAGATCTGGGTACAGAGCTGAGGGGCGGGTCTGGGCCAAACATCACCCATAGCTGTGAGCACACCCTGGGATTGACTGTGTCATCTTGGCAGCTGTGGGACCTTCCTATGCTGAATTGCAAGACTCTGTCCTGGTTCTAGATTATGGCTTGGATCTGCGCTGAGCCAGACTTTAGTTTGGGATTTCCTCACCAGGCAAGAGAGCTCCCTGTTTACCCCTTTGGGGGGATCTGTCAACTATGGCCTATTTATCTTGAGGTTTAGCACTGCCCCTGGGGGGCAGAAAGAGTCACTGCAGTGCTCTTCACTCAACTCCTGGTGTCTGTGCAATCATGAATGTGTATATTTGATACACTGCAGGCCCTTTCAGTTTCCAAGTCATAGGTGCTGACTTTTGTTTTTGCTGGTGGATGCTTTTGAAGAGGTGTGTGTGTTTGGGGAGGGAGGGGGCACTCTGCCAGTTTTGGGGGAAGGCTATTTTCAACCTATTTATACACTTCTTTCATATTCTAGTTATGGAATGGGTCTGTCATTGGTATCTTTACTATTTTAATAATGATTAAATTGTTGTGAACTACATAATTACATCATCATGAATTACACTACATTAAAATCATTGCAATCACCTACAAGCTGTCTTCACTAACGTCCCTGTTGAAAGACATTATGCCGAACTGTAGCTTTCTGGATGAAACCGTCAGCAATCTTATTTACATCTAGTTCCCTGGTATTGTTTTGATGGACATTAAGGACAGTTTGGTTATTCAGTTGCGTCTGTCCCATTGGTGACAGGAGATCACTTTTAAATCTTCTGAAGCTTGAGAATGAGTTCAGGATGATACAGGCACCATGAGAAGGATTCTTATAAATTTGCAGTACTCTGGAAACAGTACTGCAAATGACTCCAAGATCTCTTTCTTGATGGGGAAGCAGTTAATTTAGGCACCATCATTTTGTATATATAATTGGGATTATATTTTGCCATGTGCATTACTTTGCATTTAACATTGAATTTCATCTGCTATTTTGTTGCCTACTCACCCAGTTTTGTGAGATCCCTTTGTAACATTAAGTCCAAAGCTGACTGCAAAATATTGACTAATTTTGTATCCTCTGCAAACGTTGCCACCTCACTGTTCACCCCTTTTTGCAGATCATTTATGAATAGGTTGAACAGCACTGGTCCAGTACAAGCCCCTGGGGGACATCACTATTTACCTCTCTTCATTTTGAAAATGGACCATTTATTCCTATCATTTGTTTCCTATCTTTTAACTGGAGTGCCTGGCAATGCTTTCAGGATCATCTAACGAGCCTTAATTTAATTTAATTTGTTATCTTAATCAGCCTGCCTCTGTTTATAAACAAACTCCCTCATCACATTCCACACTCAAGCTCTGGCTCCTGGGTGCTGAGCACCCACTATTTTTTTCCATGGGTGCTTGAGCCCCGGAGCACCCACGCAGTCAGTGCCTATGTTCCAAGTACAAAGTTTTCCCCACTGATTATGTAAATTCACAATCTGCCGATAATCGGATGCAAGGACGTGTAAACACACTGAAATGTTCTGAAATGGAACAGGAGTGGGGCTCTCCCCACTGAAGTAATGACCACAGAAATGTGACTTCAGAGCCTGAAAGTGCTGCCTAGATTCAACCCCCAAGCTGGTTCTTTCCATCCCCTCCTTGATCCATCTCTGCCTTACGCAGCGTTGCTGCCTTTAGAGGAAATGGGAGCGCTCATGTTTTTCATTCCTCTGTGCCTCTGGGGGATCTCTTGGTGACAGAGAATACGGGAAAGGAGTTCTTGGTGGAAGCTATGCAGCTCCCTTTGAACGGGAATTATGCGTGGTTATACCCGAGCTGAGTTTGGCACTCAGTGTCTTGGAGAGGTGGATGTTCAGTTTCAAGTGAGTAGCTGCGCAGCCCCAGGCAAATGAATGATCAGCGCATTACTCTGTGCCCCTCTTCCCCTCCGCCCCCGAAAGGTGTGTAGGTGGGGTGGCATGTTAACAATCTCAGTCTCCTCCTTCCCCAATGTAATTTACTGACGCCATGTTCCCTTCAAACCTGTGTGGTGATAATGAGCCGAAGAGAGACATTCTGATTTCTCTTTCATTTTGAATTCCAGGATGCAACAGGTACATCCAGGAAGTGTGCTAGCTCTGTATGGCTGGATGTAACCAACAGCCAGACATTCCATCCATGGGGATGTTCCATTTAAACCCGTTGCATAGACACGTTGGTGGTCCAGCAGCAGCAGGGGTGTTGGGCAGGGATTCTTAGTTTACTTTGCACCTAACTGGGGCAATCAGATGCCCACTCCCCATGGACCATTATAAGTCGACGATACTGACCTATGTTTCCAAGTACTTTAGCTGTAAGGTCTTGACTATGAACTGTGACTTTGATATCACAGTGTTAGTGATCTCTGTTCCGGTAATATACAGGCAAACACATACTGGCTTTGGATAGGTTTGCTAGAATTTTCATCTACAAGAACAAACTTGGCAAAGTGTATCAGTGATTAGAAATTAATTTATTTGCAGGAAAAAAGGGACCAAACCCTCTGATGAGGAGTGCACGGAGCGTATCACATTGAGGGTGAAAAGGAGGGTCGGGGAACAGATTAACACTGTTGTTCTCCTCATAGCTCATTCCTACTCTGTTGCCTTATTGCTCCCTGGTGTGATGGAACAGCTTTTGGGTTCTCACAACAGCTCCGCAGCTGCCCCTCATCTCTTGTGGGATGAAATTACTTCCACAGATCAGCTTGTTTTTGGATCAAAGTCTCTCTAGTTTAACTCCACTGACCTCAGTGGAGCTACTCCTGGGATAAACTTGGCCCATTACAGCTGTATCTGTTGAAAAGTGGGAGCCCAGCCAAGGGAAGGCTCGTAGAACTCACTTGCAGTGGCACATTAGCTCGCGTTTCCTCTGCCCAACCACAGGGAAATTCCTAGAATGAAGATGGAAGTCTTTCCTCTTTAATGAAATATATATATATATATAGCCATTTTGATGTGATCTGCATCGTTAGAGCTTTTGTGTTTCCCAGCTAATTCCCTTCCTCCATGATCACGTCCACCTCTTTGTTCTTCCAGCCGACTGTCCACCTTTCCTTGGGGTCTGACAGCGAAGCGCTGGCTTAGCTTAACAGAGACCTCAGAGTCTGACAGCGAAGCGCTGGCTTAGCTTAACAGAGACCTCAGAGGGAGCCTTACCTGTCTATTGCTCTTCCTGCATGGCTGCTGGAGCCGTTGCCTGCTGCCAGTCAAGTTCTGTTTGCCATCTGTGACCTCTGGCTTTGCTGTCAGTTGAGATGCATTAGTTAACGTCACACTCTCTGATGCTTGCATGGGCCTGTCAAAAAGAAAAACCACAGGAGAAGTTGCAAGGTTGACTCGAAATCAATACTCGAGCTGCATGAAATGTATGCAGCTCCTGCAGTACAAAGGGAGCCTTCTTTGTGAGGTGTGACAAGGAGCTGGGGCCTCAAATTAACTGGATAGTCCGAAAGCTTGTGACTAAACTGTTCACCCCAGGTTATCTGCAGAAGGACTGGTGATGATATCCACAGTTACACATTTTGTCTGGGACATAAACCCATATGTATCAGGGCATACGCCAGCAACTGTTTGCCAGGGGATTGGAAGACATTTCTGTCTCACTGGCAGGCTGTTCCATAACTGTCCATTGTTCGGTTTATTGAATCTTCCTTTGACGCTTCTGGCACTGGTCCCTACTGCTGGAGTAGGTCTCTGGTCTGCTCTGCTCTGCCAGTTCTTATGTGCGTATCATGGTTTGGTTTGTCTTGTCTTTTAAAAATGGAGCTTAATCCAACCTTTGGGGGAGAGGGAAGTGGATCCCACCAGCTTGTTCTTGTGAAAAGTAACTGTGCCATACACGGTTATTTCCTGCCCCTGGAGAGCCACATCCAGCTTCATTGGGAGTGGCTGTGCACACAGCTCTTCGGCTGTGCCCAGACTGCAAAGCTCCAGGCTTGGGTGAAACGGTTGTAGGGTTATGAGTTGGGCTGGGGAAGCCTGCGGGTCTTCCACAATCAGTCCAAAGATTATGAAAGGTTGCGTGGTACGTTGAATGTGCCCCCGCCAAAGGCCTTTGCCATTCCCTGGCTCCTTGGGAGCTCACTGATCACTGGGGAATCGGTGGCTTTCCATTGTTTATCAAGGTGTAGTGGTTCCTGGGTCCGCAGGAAAGCAGGAATTACATGGCATAGGTGTGCATAGAACTTTACAGGTATGGGGGGGGTGGTCCCTGTCTTGACTGGCTTCCAGCCTAGGTCAGGGGTAGGTCTCTGTAACATAGCCCTAAGTTATATATTGCTTGGTCTGGAGGAGCTCCCAGTTTCCTGATCGTGAAGCAAATGAGATGAAAGAAAGGCCCTGTTGAAATGCTGGCCCCTTCCTCACATGCAGTAAATTAAAATGGCCTGTAATGTACAGGCCGCGCTGGCCCGCCTCGTCCTGGACATAATTGCGTTAAATAAGCTGATCCGTCAGGATGGTGCCTGGTACTAACTGCTCTGTTCCTGCCAGCGGGGAGTCATCCGTTCCTTTAGACAGGGAACACAAGGAGACCCATGTATGCCTATTAGATTAAAGGTGCTAGCTGATGTTTACAGGGTTTGTCAACGGATCAGGTACCGATCAACTACCTCATTGCATTCCAGACCCTCAAACCCCTTTAAATTGGGGGTGTTAAAGATGGGAAGAGACCTACTTAGACCTTGTTATCATTCGGAAGGTATAGTTCAAACCGTACAACCCCCCTTTGACCAACATCGTTATACCAGCGCACAAGCTGGATAGCCCAGGCCTCTCTGCCAATGCAGGGCAAGTCCCTATTCACTAGGGCTTTGTTCATGTCCCAAGGATTGGGGCTTCCAGTACTGCCTGAAGAAAGTGTAGCTCTCCCTATCCGCTCGCTCCTTATAGTCCTCGCACAGTGAAGAATTACAACACCGATCTGCCAACAGACCAGTACTGATGAGAACGAGATCCCGGACTGGCTTCTCTGGCTGGGAGTTCAGTGCCACTGTGCTGTATAACAGTCACTCCCCATCGGCTCCTCCTCACAGAGTGCTTCACTCCCAAGGAACGTAGTATCCAAGGGCCCTATCGCCACAGTATCTCAGCGCCTGCTGTGAATTGCAAAGAGATTCCCAACATGCTCTCAAGCAATATCTTTTTTTTTTTTTTTTTAATTTAAATGGTGTGATTTTTAGCCAGCTCCCACTTCTCTCTCATCCTTTGTCCCAATTCCTTCCCCCCCTCGCTGTGGATTGTGGGGGTATTTGTTCCTAAGCAGAGGGTTCACCCTTTAGAACTAACCTCTTTCTCCTGCTGGATTCACTCAGTAGCATCCCTCGGTTGTTGTTTTCACCCTCTGGAATCGCTTTTCACACGTCACTGGCTTGAGGTTTAACTGAAGAAATTGGGCTGGAAATGAAGGGGAGCATGGCTGCTGATGCACAGATGGCTGGGGTCCCGGGGGGGGGAAGGGGGAAGAGGGAGAGAGGAGAGAGGAGAGAGAGAGAGAAAAAAAAAGGAACGAACGAACACGAGAACAAACAAACATCCAGGCACCTGATATGACGGTCAGCTAAAATGATACTCCTTTTTAAGGAAACAATCTACTCGTTCAGGCTCCATGTCCCATATCGCTTGCCCGTTGCTTCTAGCTGACGCTGAAGCCGGCCCCAGTTGATGGGACGTCTGGCCGCATGGGGTGGTTCTTTTGTGCGGAATAGTTCTGGCCTTTGTCTGGTTCTAGAGCCGACAGGTGCCTTTGTCAGCTTCACTCCCGGCAGTGGAGGCTCCTCGGGGAGGCTTTCCTGCCCTATACCGGGTCCGGTGCAATGTGATATTTTACTTGCTGTTCTCAAACCGCCTTTGAGGGCACCTTTTGGGTTGGTTTTGCCTACCCACTTGCAGATGTTACCAGTTGCCTTTGATCTTTGGGTACTAACTGGCTCCCTTGCGGGCCATCTCAGCAGAGAGGGCAAAGACTGGATGTGCCAGGGAGCATGAGCCCTAGAAGTGATCATCCCAGGTCTGGAGGGAGGCGCGTTGCTGAGGATGTTCTCCTGGATGCTGCCTTAGGTTACCATTATCCTCTTTTGTGTTTGAGACTCTCAGTCTGGTACTTCTCACCAGTGCTAAACTCCGCTGGGAGATTGAAATCTCCTCTCTAGTGATGTGTATGGACAGGCCCTCTCTGAACAATACTGGGAACACCTCTGCTGTGGGAGGAGGAAGGGGCTCCAGCTCAGGGCCTCTCATTGGTGAAGCACATTCCCTTTGCCTGGGATGAACAGTAATGCACAGGGAGTCGTGGGCTGCTGAGCTCTCACACCGCTTTGTTGTCTTTTAGTATAAAAAGGTAATTAAGCGTCCTGCCCGTCACTAAGATTCCCAAATCATTCCCTTCAGAAAGCCCTGTCTCTGCTGGGCACGGAGGCACGTCCCACCTTAGAGCAGTAAAACATACGGCTAGCGGCGTTTCTAGAGTAGGTTTCCCAGCGCTCGGCTAGCATATGGGACTCCTCTCTGTGTGCTGGGGGATGGCGTGAGACCCTGTGGCGCTCAGTGGAGGTTGAGGTAGTTCTCTGCATGTCTGTAGGGCACTGTGAATGTCCTGCCCAGGATCCGCACAACATGTGTGCAAGGAAAGGGAGCCTTATCCCCAGGTTACAGGTGGGGAAACGGAGTCCCAGCCATTCCAGCTGCCAGAGTCCAAGCCAGGCTTTGTATGACCTGCGCCATCAGTCGTTTCTGGGCTCATTCGTGCTGTTCAACACTATACAACAATAACTGGCAACACCCTGCTTAAAATGGCCCGGCCCACCCCACGAGAGAGAGTCACTAGCACCAAATCATGGCTAGGGAGAGGCACGGGCTACTCCTCAGCTGTGCAGTTCTGGGGTGGCTTTAAATTGCATTTCCTGAGAAGCTCAGTGTTGAGTTGTGGGGAAGGAGGTGGGCGAGGCGCTGAGGGACTGCGGAGGGCAGGGGAAGGAACAGTATTTTATGAGCAAATCTAATCAGGCCAGATTCTCCCCCTTAGCATGCGGGAGTCCCCAACTGGTGTAGCAGCCTCCACTTTCAGACCCCTTTCCATTGTTTATGGATGTGGCCAGGAGAAAGGGGCTTGGCTACTGAGTTTTGATGATCCCTGGCTGATGGGCTGGGCCTTAAAGGCCATAACTAGCTAGTGTAGCTTGGAGCAGCCTTGAGGTTGCTCCAAACTATGCTGTGGATTGCGCAGGCAGAAAATTCCCAGGATGGGAAGCTGCAACTGGCTGCTTAGCTGCACCCAACCTAACTTCCTGGTGCTTCAGTTCCATATTGATTCAGGTGTGTCTGTGTGTTGTGAAGAAGGGGAGGCTGGGTGGGGCTTGGAACCAACCCTTTAAAGGTCGTTATTGTGATGTAGTTTATACTCCCTATGGATGCTTGGATTTGTATTCCGTAGGGCACTTCTCTCTGTGTTTATGTAAGCATCTGGAACAAGCCATCGCTCTTCCTTGAGTTAATCAGTACCTCTAGCTGACAGTTGAGTGATGTTACAAGCCTCTCTCTCTCTCTTCCCCCCTCCCCCCCAGAAAGGCTTGGCATTGTGAATGTAAATGGTATAATTCTCACCTCTGCCTGGAGAATAGTGACCCTGGATTTACAGTGCAGTGCAGCTTGGGCTCATCCTGTCAGCTGGAGTTCATTTGGGAGCCTCTCTTCTACCACTGCGCGCCAGCTATTAGCAAAGCCCAAAACCCAGCCGTTGGACTCCCTTGATCTTTAGCTTCCACAGTTGCTCTCTGTCCAGGACATAAAAGCAAGGAGCTAGGAGAGAGTTGCTTGTTGGAAACAACTGGAAAACCCGTTTAAAATGAGGGACGCATCAGAGCTGCTGGCTCTGCATGAGAGAATTAGCCGAGGCTCTAGGTAATATTGTATTCTCTTTCTGCACTGACTCTCCGAGCTGTGCTTTGCAGGAAACGCCAGCTAAATCAGTCTTGCCTGGTAAATTGCATTGTGGTGATGAGTGAACGGATGCCTGGATAGTTAGTAGATCAGTTCATGGCCAAATGCCACTGTATAAATTCAAGGTATATCATTAGCTGTTTGCTTACAGATGCTGGGATTCGGTACCTTTCATTGGCTGCTGGGTGAACAAAGAATATCTCCTGCAAAGTCTTACTCAACCCTTTCAGTGCTTTTATTAAATCCAGTTTCTGGGTCATTCTTACGAACAGTATTAACCTCTTCCTATGCACTTAGTAAATTCATGGTGGTTCAGTCTGGCTCCCAGTGCGCGTGTGTGAGCATCACAAAACTGGCCATGTTAATACAATGCCTTTCCTGGTGGTCAGTCCAGGACAGAGTGGGCCATGGAGACTGAACTGCCCTCTGGCCTTTAAAGATGGTGCCCACCAGGTCAGTGTTGAGGCACATTGGCAGGGCGGTGGGGAGGAAGCTTGCCCTGCTGAGGCCCATGCTCTGTAAAGAGCCGCACAGCTGTCCACCTGGCAGCTTGCACCAGCACTGCAGCTCACTCACTCGTATAAAATAAATGGGGCCCTCGGCTCACTCTCTCTCCTGCTGCTCTGGCTTAAAGAACACACGGAGGGAACCACTCAGATCCTCCAGGCTTGAACCTAAACTACTTTCCATGCTGCTTAGAAATTTTCTTGACAGGTTAAAGTAAGGTAACCATTCGATTCCTTCATGCCCTGCCTCTCCACTCGTTGATCCGTGTTGATGTCATTGGAGCACTGGCAGCATCACAAACGCTTCCAAGGTGACGGAGTGATGTCGTAGTCACTGGAATACGACTTTACCGTGGAAACCCGCAGAGAGGCACTGGGCTAGATGGGCTGTGAAGGAGAAATCTGCACTGAAGGCAGATGGAACGAAGAGACTGTAACAACTGGCCCAGGAAGTGTCCTTTGAACAAGGTCATCCCTGTCTTACTAAGTCTGTGCTGTTCTTCCTCTTACTGAGGCTATGTCTACACTGTGCACCT
The DNA here is from genome assembly GCF_011386835.1 of Chrysemys picta bellii. Taxonomy (NCBI): domain Eukaryota; kingdom Metazoa; phylum Chordata; order Testudines; family Emydidae; genus Chrysemys; species Chrysemys picta. Next base: position 15,764,181 of record NC_088805.1, on the reverse strand, counting down.
TACAATGGCATGGCTGTGCTGCTGCAACCGCGCCGTTGTAAGGTGCGCTGTGTGGCCGCTCTTTATCGCTGGGTGAGAGCGCTCCTGGCAACATAATAAAACCATTTCCAACGAGGGGCAGTAGCTTCGTCGCCCAGAGTGTGTGTTCCGCCGGCGAAGCACTGTCCACACTGACGCTTTTGTCAAAACTTTGGCTTTCGGGGGGGGGGAGGATTTACAGTCCAGAGCAACAAAAGTTTTAACGAGGAAAGTGCCACTGTAGACGGAGCCTGAGGAGCTGCGGAGAATGGAAGTCCTCTCCTTTCTGTTCTTTTTATAAACAACAAAAGCTTCAGCAAATCAGGCCTTTGAGGGCTTTAGATTTTACGTGGCTGTTCAGTTTAGTGTTTATCCCTTTTCTTGCCAGTGAATTCTATAAAATGACGTACATTCTCAGCTGATTATTTTTTCGTTAAAGTTTGTACAGGAGGAAGTTGGGAAATGGTGGAGAGCTGAGGCAACAGATTGATTCCAGTGAAGTTAGGGACAAATTACTCCATCCCGTTCCGTAGTGTTATCAACAGCTCTGTTTACACAGGGCTATTTACCAGTCTGACAACATAGTGTGCAGAATAGTGAAGTCAAATATTTGCAGTTCTGTGTATTCCCCACCTACAGAGTATGAGGATGTTGCTGTCCCAACTATATGGTTTTGTGTGTGTGGCTGTGTTCGTAGTGCTGTTTACCACCGGTGAAAGTGATGAAATGTAACACGCAGCGCCATCCTTGCTTGCTATTAAATACAAAATGTTCCACCTAATCATGACACAGCGAACAGGATGGACGCTTTGCTGAGGGAGGCTGTGGTACGGTAGTAAGTTATTTCCCTCCCCCAAGCACTAGCTACATCTTATTCGCTTGGCGATCTGTTTTTAAGGGAATGGATGCCATCGCTACATGGATACAATCCTTCCTGTCTTTAAGGCCCCCCCTCATTCATTTTCAGGGAATGGCCCAATGTTAGTTTCCTAGTTTGATCTCAAAGCTTTAAAAAAAAAAAAAAAATTCTCTTGTGTGAAAAGCCAGAGTGTGTGTGTGTGTGTGTGTGTGTGTGTGTCAAAATTAGACAGTTTACACTCTAAACCAGGGGTGGGCAAACTTTTTGGCCTGAAGGCCACATTGGGGTTGCAAAACTGTATGGAGGGCTGGGTAGGGAAGGCTGTGCCTCCCCAAACAGCCTGGCCCCCACTCCCTGACTATCCCCCCTCAAAACCTCCAGCCCATCCATCCCCCCCCTTCTCCTTGTCCCCTAACTGCCCCCTCCTGGGACCCCCCGCCCCTAATCACCCTGTTCCTAGTCCCCTGACAGGCCCCCTGGAACCCCAAGCCTATCCAATCCCCCCCATTCCCTGTCCCCTATCTAACCTCCCTGTTCCTAGTCCCCTGACAGGCTCCCTGGGATCCCAAGCCTATCCAACCCCCGCCCCCAATTCCCCGTCCCCTGACCGCCCCTTCCCGAACCTCTGCCCATCCAACCACTCTCTGCCCCTTATCCAATCCCCCCCCGGCCCCCTTACCATGCCACTCAGAGCAGCATGTCTGGCAGCCGCACTGCCTGGCCGGAGCTAGACATGCTGCCGCTCTGCTCGGCAGGAGCGCACCACTCCGCCCAGAGCGCTGCCCGCGCAGTGGCATGGCTGCGGGTGAGAGGTGACAGCAGGGGAGGGGCCAGGGGCTAGCCTCCCTGCCCGGGAGCTCAAGGGCTGGGCAGGGTGGTCCCGTGGGCTGGATGTGGCCCGTGGGCTGTAGTTTGCCCACCTCTGCTTTAAGCCTTACAGCCTGAAGTCTAGAGTTGCTACCTTGGTTTTTCAGCTGATCTCTGACCTGTCCTGCAAATCACCTTGCCTGAATGGACTTTCTGAGGGGAACTTGCTGATCCCCAAGGAGGAGAGAATATGTGTGGAACGAGATGGCCCAGAGGATTGTGGTAACAGCAGAGAGTCGTCCTATCTGCACTTTCCCAAGGGGCATAGTTGTCTGTTCCACACAGAGCCCTGTGATTAGCTGATGTGATTGCAAACCACGTCTAGAACTCAAAACGCTCATACTAGTGTCACACTGCTAGCGGTGTATTTCATTCATGAGTGCTCAACCTCTCCATAGCTAGACGTAAGAAAGAAGCATGACGCCAACTGTACGGATGGTTTGGTTTGTCTGTCGGCCCACAAGGCAATGTTGCGTTAAGTGCTAGGTTCAGTGTCTGCTGTGAGGGCCCCTGACTTGGGAATCCCATGAATAGAAGATGTCACTGCATGTCACGCACTTCTGTGGGTAGGACCCCAGCTTGTCTTGCCCCAGCCTGGGTCAAACAAATGTTTTCTCTGTGGAGCATCATTAGGGAGGTTCTCATGGACTGGGATAGGCCTGGGGGGGGGGGGGGGGGGGGGGGCTAGTGGTGGTGAAGTCTCAAGCAGGCAGTTTAACAAGTTGCTCATTCTTAATTTGCTTCATGTGCCCAGAGGCCACAGTGTTGGGCACATTAAAATCACTAATTAAAAACAAATGGGAAACCTACTGTGTGCATGCACTGTCATGTGTGTTACGTGAGTCACAGCTGGATTAAAGCTCTAACCCTGGCAAAAACTCCACTGACCTGCCAATGCGCTAGAAAGGTCAGAGCTTTGTCTGAAGACTTGTCATAGAACGGTTGTCTCGATATTTCGGCCCATAGAGAAATTAAACCCACTTTTGGGTTTGTCAACAACAATTCTAAATTTTCCTGGGGAGAGGGAGGACCCTACTTTTCCCAGCAAGCTCTAGTTCCATGGGGGCTTGTTCACTGACCCTTTCAGTCGAGGAGTTCGCATGCTAACTGGAGACGTACTGCAAGTAATCCTTCTGCTGGTGCCTGCTCCCCTCCTACCCATGGCCTTGAACTGGGAGATGTCATTGCTTGGCCAACTGGGGGAGCGGGAATCCCTTCAATTGCCAGAGACAAAGGGCGACCACTGTCCCTGCTTCTGACTGGTGCTTGCCAGAGTGGGTGAGCTGTGACCTTCACTGAAGGGCATGATCTTTCTCTCCTTTGGCTCCGGGGTATCCAGCTAATGATTGAGAGCCTTGGTGCAGAGTCCAAGCTGCTCACCCTCCCTCCCTCTTGCTAGCTCTTTCAACTCCCAAGTAATTAGAGAAGAGTTGAATGCTGCTGTTCTGCAGTGTTGCAAGAACTGGCTCTAGGGGTTAAAGTCCTGGTAAACAGGTTACAGAGCCCTCTGCAACCTCACTGGCCATTGGCAGCCCAAGGGAGGGGGAGGTCTGGAAATAAGCCGGTGCTTAGCCTACAGGCTGTAGTAGGCATTGGGGCGCTTCATGCACATAGAATTAATTGTCCTGCATGAATAAAGCGCCGCATGCTGAAGGGGATGAGGCCATGGTGGGGAGGGCACTGTAAAGAGCATTATAAATCGTTACCTTATTTTTAGCCTTCCCAATGAATACATTGGACTCTAAGGACAGGAGCATGAGAGAAAATGGTGTCTGTACCACAGCATGATTACTGCCTCCCAGATGCATGTCCCCTCTTCCCATCGTTCTCTGTCGCGCTGCTGGTCATTCAGGGGGAACCGTTCCCTGGAACTCAAGAGCCACTTCTAAGGCTGCAGATCTGCTCTCCCCACCTGCTAGGATCCAGGATTCAGTGCTAAATCAGCCAGTAAAAACCAAACACTGCTAAGCAAACCTCCCTGACCAGACAGGCCTTGGGGAGGGGAGCCTCAGCTGGTTCAGACAGCGCAAAGGGGCTGTGCTAACAGACCCCAGAAATAGATCCAGTGGGTAAGAAGCAAAAGGCCTCCCTGGCATCATCCCCCACATATATTGCCCATGCGGGTGTATGCCTATAAAAGGCTTCCATGTGTACTTGGGACATACGACCATCCATAATAAGAGTGTCAGATCAGCAGTAAGTTTATATGTGAGACTCTCATTTCACCAAGCCGTTCCAGAGATGACTGAAACCACAAGGGAGAAGTTTGCATCCCTGGAACAACCACACGGCTGAATGGTCTCCTCCTTCCGTATTCTAAAAGTGAGCACAATGATTGCTTACTGCTTTGCACTTCCATAGCAGCGTGGGGTTGATTGTGAAGCAGCAATCTGGCTCTGATGGCCCACTAAGAGCAACGTGGCACTTGGACACCTGCTGCTCTGTAGGAGTTTCAGATCCCATGTGCTGTAGCTAGACGAGAATAAAACCACCTGCAACTAACGTTGGGTACCAGAATGGCTTATCCCGGTGGGTGACTGTTAATGGAACATGGAGCCTTTTGCATTTTGCTCAACAGTTTGAATCCAGCCAAGGGCAGTAGTGACTCATTCATTACCACATGGTGGCTGTATAGTGGACTCTCTGTGAAATAAGCTGGTGGCCTTGGTCCAGTTCCTAGTGGACGGGTGTTTTTAGCAGACTTCCACCTGCCATGTCCTGAGTTAGCCCTGATCATCTCTTTGGCACGCCACGTGCTAGCCAGCACTGGGTGTGTTGTCTGTGCTCCATAGATAAGGGGGAGGTTTGAGGATGGCTCTCTGGGGGAAGTTTGCATTGCAGCTGCCCATGCGGTATCTGTTCTGGATGGTAGGTAGCAACCCGGACTGCAGGGCTGTCAATCCAGTACTTGGCCACAGCAGTAAGAGTCACCTTTCTGCTTACCCCTGTAGTATACACAGGGTAGGGCACAGCATTCAGAGCTGCTGGGCATGGGTATGCATAACCCGCTTCAGCTCCCCCATTCTCTATGCTCCCCTCCCTATTTCCACCTGCAGTGAAGAAGGTCTGACACTTCCCCTCCACCCACCACCTTCCTGTGCATTCTCCAGATGTGGGTGTGGACGCCTTTTTCTCTGTAGTGTGGCTCAGTTGTGCCCCTGGGAAAATCCTCAGGCCAGTCCCCAGCCTGAGTACTTAGACGGCCACCTCCTCCTCCTCCCTGTGTGGGGAGTGGCTACAGAACTGCACCAAGGCACTTGGGATTTGCCATATTTGATCACACCCCTGGCCCAGTGGGGCTGACGTCCTTTCTCCCGCAGGCAGCCGTCGGTACCAGATGTTCCAGAGGAAGGTGTTTAGAATCCCAGTAAAGGACAATTCTGGAGTAACCTGCTCGTAGTAGTAATTTCTTCCTAACCCGTCCACCCCTCTCCTCCCACCCCCCTGTGAGTTAGCGGGTGGATTTTGACAGGGAGTACATGGGTTTATATGCCTTGTTCTTTATCCTGTCCAATGTAATGGTGGATGATCTCGCTAGCCATCGAAATGGCTAGTGCGTCTGGGAATCCTGTTAAACTCTCAAACTCCCTCTGGTGGTCATGGATGAAGGAGCCCTGTGTACCCCAAATAAGGCTCCACCCTTCGGGTGTTAGGCCTGGAAGCCCTAACCTGACGGTGCCCCACTCCCAGCCACCTCCTGGTGTCCAGCCCAACCCATGTGCAGCAGTTCCTCTCATCGGGGGCGGACCTTTGTGGCCATGGAGGTGAGGAGTGGCTTTGCATGAGTGAGAGAGAGAGCGAAGTTCCCTGTTATTAACCTCTATGCTTCATCTTAAAGGGGCAGGGATGCCTAAATAGTGGTTCACGGCTTTGTGCGGGCTGGCACGGGGGCACACACATACAGCGCACTAGACTGCCGCAGCCGGCTCCTGTCAGCCAGAGTTGCCTGCTGCCATTGCGGGGCAGTGGCCCGTGTCCAGGCTCCATGCTCGGTGGAGTGATTCGCAGCGTGGTTTGTCAGAAAAACAATCCCAGCCCACAGGGGCAGGGCAGATGTGCTTGGCAGCCCTCCTGGATCCCAGTCGATGCTGGCACAGTTTGGCGGGTAGGGCTCAAAAGGGGCCCTAGGAAGCTCTGAGCGTGAGCTGTAGCAGTACAGTATCCATAGGGGCTCTGCCTCTGTGGGTTTGGTTGCTTTGACCTCGGTGCTGGTTTCCCTCTGGGGCTCGGTTTGTTTTTCAGATCAGCTCCTGGAAGTGCCAAGTCAGCAGCTGCTGCTCAGCAGGACGGAGCTGGAGGAGGAGCTGGGAGCCAGCAGCCCGGCCTTGATATTTCAGCTCATCCGTCCCCTGGTGGTTCTCCTCAGGCCTCTGTAAACAGTGGAGGGGGGTTGGGTAGTGAAGTGAGGCGCCAGTGTTGGGTGGGATGATGGCAGCAGAGAGGGATGCAGGGCTCCAAGGGCCCCCTGGCCCTGGCCCAGGCCCAGCTGCTGAGCTCTGACCCTGAGGGGGGTGGGTGGTAGTCCAGGGATGCTGGGCGGTAGCCTGGTCCCAGTACACACAGCTGTGCCCTTCACCTGTCAGGCCTCCGGAGCTCAACTGGGGCTGGCGGCCTTGGGAGTGGTTGTCATTTGTATCGCTTCAGTGTGTAGGAGCCCTGGTCACCGAGACACGGCTGAGCTGCTGGGCTAGGCCCATTCCTGGAGGTCGGGGTAGACTCGGCACGTGCGTAACGCTCTCCATTTCCAGAGTGCCTGGTGGATAGTGATTCTGGGGAGGGAGGTGTTGCCCTCGTCTGTGGGTGGGCACACGGAGACACACCGAGGGGACGGGACTTGCCCAGACCCCTCTTCACTTCAGCCATTGCACAGGGATTCAGAGAGTGCTGCTGCACGGGGAAGAGCTGTGACCATCCAGAGATGCAGGGCCAGGGGCAGAACAATCCACAGGCCTTTGGCTCCCTGTGTCCCACACAGCAGGCACCAGTGTTACTGGATTGCCAATCCAAGCAGCAACCGAGAACCTGGCCACAGCATGGGATGGGGGTGGGAGAGCTCTCCCATCACTGGATCACCAGCCTGTGCAGGGACTCTGTGTGTGGGGGGGGGGGAGGGGGCAGGGGGCTCTCCCAGCACGGGATCCCCAGGCTGGGGTTGGGACTGGATGGCTCTGTGTGTGCAGAGACTGGCTTGTGTTCAGTGGTGGTTTCAGGTGCAGTATTTTGCAGGCAGTTTTCCTACGTGGGTGGGGTTGAAGGAAGCAATGGGGCTGAATTGATGGGGGCGGATGAAGCTCTTCAACCTGCTGCCTGAGGGGAGAAGCAGCTTTTCACCCACTGAGCGCTCTCGTCCCTCCTCCTCTTTCTCCCCCCCCCCCGCCTGTTCGGCCCCTACAGAGCAGGCCTGCAATTAGCTGAGCCGTTCGCTTCCTGCTGTTTCACGTGGCCCTCTGGATTCCATCCGTCGCTTCTAGTCTCAAATCCCTGTTAAATGGAGGTTTTCCTGCTGCCTGTAATACTTTCCTGTATTCTGCTTTATCGTGCTTTTGTCTCTTGGCTGCAGCGGGGTGAAATATAGTGAAACGTGGGTGCAAGAACATGCACTGTGGCTAGGGGTATTGGTGTTGTCTTTAAGGGGGTCACAGAAGGCTGAAAGGAACCAGATCAGTAATTGCCCCATTTGCTGCTTCTCTTGCTGCTTTCATTGAAAGAAAGCAGAGTGTCTGATCTGCCCAGATGCTAACACCAGCCCTTAGTGTGCCCGGTGCTGGGAGAGAAAGAGCCACGGGCTGGGGTGAGCCCCCCTGGCTGTCGAGAGTCCCATCCTAATAGCATGGGATTGATACTGAGAAACGTTGGGTGCATCCCCCAAATCCGAGAGAAGCTCTCGGCTCAGTAAGGGGGTTTCTGCTACCTGCTGGAGACTTGCTGGGCATGGGGCTAAGTTCTGCTCCGTTACACCAGTGTAAATCCAGAGTAACTGCATTGACTCCAGGTTGTGTCTCTCCGGATTTACACTGGTGTAACTGAAACCAGAATCTAGCCCACATGCTTTGTTCTCTTCAGAGTTAAGACCTCAATCTTTACTCCATAGTAGAGTTTGATGTAGCAAGTGTCATTCCCTTCCTGATGGTGCCAGAGGCTGGCTGGAAATGCTGACAATCCAGCAAGGAACTGGCAAAACGCACCTGTCCTGCAAGCCTCAAAAAGCCTGCTCCTCTTGCCAGCTCGGTCAGGCCGCAGTGCTCTCATCCTCTGGCTTGGCATTTTAATGTCGCTCCGGCAGCTCAGAAGGAATCGCGACAGCTGAGTGTCTGGGAACTGATGACTCACAGCTCTTAAAATGTACAAGACGAAATCATTGGCTCATGGGGAGGGTTGGAGAGTGACTTTGGCTGGGAAGGTGACTTTAGCTGTGCAGAGTTGCATTGTTGCCAGTATAGGGTGGGATGTGAAGCACAGTCAGTCTGTGCATGGAGCAGTGAAACTCCATTAGCTTCTCTCCTTGTTGGCCACTAAGCTAATCAGCGTCTGTAGGACGGACTCTGCTGTTCTCTTCCTTGCAGTGGGAGCTACTTACCAGGGACCAGTTAGAGCTGGCCCTGACCCAATCTATTGAAAGCCAAGGCTCTTTGCATGACAGTGCAAACCGCTGTGTTGGGTGCAGTGACCGTGCTGCTGGGTCTCGTGACCCAAGTGTTTGGATCCTCGGACCGTGGACATCTGGGAGTGGGAATCAGTGCCTTCCCCGAGAGGCAGCAGAGCCTAGTGGATGAGGCGTGGCACTGGGCAGCCGGAGAGTTGGGGATCAATTCCTGGCTCTTCCACTACCTCGCTAGGTGACCGTGGATAAGAGACATCACTTTGGTGCCCCATGTGTAAATAGGAATCCTGATGTGCTTGGAGTACGTTGGGTGAAAGGCACTGGGTAACTACGAGTATGTGTTCCCGTGACTGTAAAGCCATAGTGGATGAAGCAATCCTACAAGCCAGGTGGCCTTCTGCTCCTCAGCACGCTTTGTAGCTGCACCATGCTGGACGTGGATGGAGGGGGGATTGAAGGAAAACAAGCCGCCTCTGTGTCTGTTGCAGCCTCTTGCAGTTGGAGCAGAGTTCTCCAGCAATGTGATTTGCAGGGCTATGCAGTGCAGTTGTAGCTGTGTTGGCCCCAGGATGGCAGAGGGACAAGGTGGGAGAGGCAATCTCTTTGATTGCACCAGAAGACGAGCTCTGTGTAAGCTCAAAAGCTTGTCTCTCCTCAACAGAAGTTGGTCCAGTAAAAGCTGTCACCTCACCCACTTGTCTCTTTATAGGGTTAGGAAGCTTCCTCGTCAGCACGGCTAGGTGGGGGACTTGCTGCAGCAGTGTTGCCACAGCTCAAGGCAGAAGTTCCTGGGGCACTTTCCATGGACTTCCCAGAGGAAGATGAAAATAAGCCTTTTTCTGGCCCTGTCAGGCAAACCAGTGTGTGTTTGTGAAGTCAGCGGCAATGTCTGCAAACAGCAGCCATGGGAGAAAGAAGCATGGTTTGCAAGGCTGTAGGATTACAGGCTTAAACCTGGCAGGTTGCTAGGGTATTTTTAACGCTGCCTGTGCCCAATTCATCCCCAGAGTAACGTGAGTGGAGTTACACTGGGGAGGAGTCTGTGGGCTGGTCCCATTGTGCTGTCCAAGGAATGCGTCCCCATGACTTTCTAATAAAATAATAGATGCAATGGGCCAAATGCAGTAGAGACCGGCAGCTCTACAGGGTACACATCCGGGATGGCGTGGTCCGGCAACAGGGGCAAGTGGGAAGACCGTGTGGGTTGCACTGATCTGCCATCCAGCCGGGGCACAAAAGAGTGGGCAGAATGGGCAGCGTGCATGAATAGACACTGGGGATGATGATCATGGGAACCCCATTTAACAGCTGAAGGCCTAAGCAGCTCTGCAGAGGTTCCGAATGGTACCAACACTTTTCTGGATACCTGTCCTGCTTCATCAAAGGAGGTTCTGGGTGGTTGTGGTCCATGTTAAACCACACTAGCCAGCTTCTCCCCTTGCAGATGAGATCCAGTGGAGGATCTGGCCGTTCTGACTTCCGGAGCAGCTGCACTTCCTAGCGCAGGTTTTGCCTGGCCGCGGGAAGAGACCGTGTGAGACTAGTTCTCCAGGGGGTAGCTGTGCTGCATTCCTCCCACTGTTCGAAAGGCAGCTGTCTGCCGTTTTCCTCTTGGCTGAGTGGAAAAGAAGCTTGTGCTTTGAGGGTGTGAGCATGAAACCAGTTTCGCCAGTAATTAAGAAGGTGGCGAGTTTGAGCCTGCAGGAAGGTGTGACTGTCAGTATCTCTGGGAGGGGGCCAGCCCCCTTGTTCTAGTTACTCTAGTGTGGAAGAGCTACAAGATAAGGTAACCTGCTTTAAGCTCTGTTATCTTTGGCTACATAACCGACTAAGTGACAGCACAGTGTGTAGGAACTGAGATTTGGCGTACACTTAGGGCTCTTGCGGGTATTGCCAAGTCAAGAACCCCATGACATTTGATTTTTCTGAGAGCTCCACCTCCTGGAGTCATGTGATGACTCCCTGAGAGTCTCCCCTTTCCATTCAAAATAAATGTGTTTCTAGCTCTCATAATTGCAGAGAAGGGCGTGGAAAGATGAGCACAAGAGGCCCAAAATCAGAAGGTCCCTCCCAAATTTATTTTTAAAAAGCTCAGAATTTTTCAGGGGCTGACTCCTGGTTTTTGAATGTTTGGGATTGGTAGTGTTGCTTCAAGACTGGCAGAGCTCCATTGAGTTAGGGCTGTGATGATTTGGGGTTGTGGGGGTGGGTTGGGGGATGACTGTTGTGGGGATGTGGGTGTGGAGGGACCCCTGAATGAAAGGGCAGTTGAGGGGTGCACTGCAAGTCCAGGAGACCTTGGAAGGGTAGGCTGTGAAGGGAAGTATTAAATGTTGGGCTAAGCATGACACAGACACACACTCTCTCTCTCTCTCTCTCTCTCTCTCTCTCTGCCCTTCCTTGCTGAAGTTGTTCTACTGGACAAGTCGCGGCTCATTATCCACCCTGCTCCCGACACTTCCTCTGAAAATCAATGCTTTTAATTTAAATTGGGTTGTTTTTTTTTGATAAAATGCTTTTTGAGGAAAAAAGCATTCTATCTTTAGATAGATATACATTATAGCGCAAAGATATCTCGTCATGGAATAGGGATTATAAATTCTAATTCTATAGTATGAGACAATATATTCATGTAATGTTTAAGAAAAGTTTTGCACATACGTTCCAATAGTTCATGGATTAGGGACCCAATCTTATGGGGTTCCACAGGCTTCTGTATAGATTTAGGTTAATCTTTCTATCTACCCAATGGGTCTCAGTGCTCAGTCTAGAAGATACCATCAGAGATGCTTAGTCTTACAGTTCTCAAACTGTGTATTTGTGTCTCCAGAGGTAACATGCTTGTTAACAGCAAAAATGTTTTAAAATAAATAAATAGAGGTGAGAAATAACAGACCTCAACTCTATTGTCCCTCTGCAAATTTGTGTACACAGAGTCAATCCCTTACCTCTCTCTAAAAGTGAAAAGTTTCAAAAAGTTCAATGAATAGAAGATTGTTGACCGCTCGTGGGGAATATCCTGAGTAATACAAATACATTGACAGAGCAACTTCCTTCTGAGGTTTCTGAAGTGCGTTGCCAGTATGAACAGGCAGTTTGCCAGCCCAAAGCACCCCAAAATCATGAGTCATGGCCTCAGACACCATGAAATTGACTTTTAAAAAAACAAAGACCCCCAAGATTTTAAAATAGTCCTTCAGGGGTTTTATCTGCCTTCTGGGCTTTGAACCTTTTGGGATTGTGAGGGCTAGAAATCTACATCTTCTTTTAATAATAATAATAATTAATAAAAAAAAAGCTGAGCTGCTTCTCCTGTAATCCCATGCCTCCAGGAGCTGGGGCATTAAGAAAAACACCAGACGTCACCAGAGTGGGAAAAGCTGAATAGGTTAAGCCTGTCAGTGAGGTAGGCAGTAACTGCAACGCTGGTGAGGTTGGGGCTGAATTTTCAAAAGTTGTCTCTAATTTAAAACTACGGTCTAGGGGAAGGAGGCCTATGAAACATGCAGTGATGGCCAGACGGATGGAGGAATTGCGCTGCACATGGAATACTGAACCCTTCAAGCACTGCACTCTCTATGCGCCGCTGGTTGGGAACCACTATTCCAGTATTGGTGCTTCCCTTCCCTGACTCTTATGGGGAGTCTGTGTGCTGGGCCCCAGTGCAGTGCACATGCTCTGGGCTCAGCGGTGCAGACTCCGTCCTAGGGAAGGCCTAGTGTGTGGCCTACTGGCTAGAACACGGGACAGAAGACTTGGTTCTACTCCCAGCTCTGCTACTGGCCTGTGGGGTGACCTTGCACAAATCACAGCACTGCTCCGTGCCTGTTTCCCCAGCTGTGAAATGGGGATAATGATCCTGACCTCCTTTGTAAAGTGCTTTGAGATCTAAAGATGACAAGCGTTGTATCCGAGCTAGATGTTGTTGTTTTGTTAGAGAACTTGGCCTGCTCTAAACGCCTGTCTTGGAGCAAACCAAGCACATGTCCAAATGGCAGACTCGGGGCACTGTCTGCTACAGTGGCCCCAAAAGGCTCAGAGTTGCTGCCCTGCTATAGGCAGTGACTTCAAGCAGTGGTGGGTGCCTGCTGAACCCTGTAACACCCACCCCGCCTCCCCTCCCCCTGCAGTTTCTTTAGATTTCCTGTTAGTACTGGGTGTCTGCCTTGAATTTTGCCTCTCCTCCAAGTCAGCAGAGGAAGCACAGACAGAACCTCAAGTTCCTTATTCTTGTTGCAGAGCGGAATGTAATCTCCAAGTGGGCCGGCTCTCATGGTAAAAGTTTCTCTTTGTTCTCCCTCTGGGCCATTCATAGCTCTGTCCATTATGAGCTGTTCCACATCCCTGCTGACGCTGCAGCCATGGCAGATCGTGTTCCCTTCATGGGGTGTTGTCTGTGAGCCAATGACAGGCAGAGGACCTTTCTGCTAAGTCATGCTGAGTAGCTGTTCTCTGTGAATGAGAGCAGCATGGAAAGGGAGCTGGCCGGGGCACTAAGGGGGGTTAGGTTCCTTCTTCTTCCCTGACAGTGGGGAGGGAGAGGCTGTGAGAATGAGCTGTGTAGGTGTATCACAGCCTCCTCCACTGCCACAAACCTCACATCACCTCCGGTGTCTGGGGAGGAGAATGGGCACCTGGGACCACGCCCATCTCTGGGGCAGCCCCATGAAAATCACTGGACTCTGCAAGCTTGAATTTGGGCCCTTCTTTGAGTCTTGTGACACTAGTCAAAGATCAGGGGAGGAGTCCAGGAGCAGGCCTGCTCTCCACCTGAACGGTGCATGCACCACTGGCTGGGGCAGGGGTGTGAGCCAGGCAGGGTTAACACACGCCCACATGATGGAGACAATCCCCATGGATCCCCAGGGCTGAAAGATCTGAGTGTTTAACTTGTCCTAGTACTGGTCCCAAGCACACTCGCTAGCATGAGCGTCGCTAGGGGCCACAGCTGCAGGGCTCCATAATGCTCTTGAAGGTTTCTCCTCCTCCAGGGAAGGAATCTGAACTGGGCGGGACACAGAGTGGCAGGAGATGAAGCTCATATGGTCAGTATGTGCCTCCAATGCTGGTAGAAACCAAGGGCTGACACTGACCCTTTCATTGATCACAGGCACAGGAGACTGCAGTTTCAATAAGGCACGATCCAGTGTCTCATCTCTCAAAAGGCAATAGTGTGCACAAGCCTTTGACGGAAATGGGGCTTTTAGGTTGGGCACTTGTTAGCATCCATTTCTCTGCTCACTGATTTTAGCCCACTGCTCCTTTGTTTGATCTGAGTTACACTTCCTACAGCCCATAAACCCCACATACCGAGTGTCTGCGTTCCAGGAGAGTTTTATAACTGAACCACAGTCAGAAATGCACCTGATGCAAACATCCCGAACACTAGGAAAATTCTCATGTGGATCCAGACTTCACCACTAGGCCAAACCAAAACCCTGGAGCCAAACCATGCTAGAGACCTCCTGAGCTCTGGGAAAGCTCAGATCCAAGCTTGGTAGGCTTCGCTCAAACGTTTGGCTCCTTTGACCTCCAGGATTGGGTTGGGGATCTCACGGGAACAGGCTTTCTACTATGCTCTTGAGCACTGCTCATTTCTACCGGGGCCAGAAATCCAGCGAGAACAGCCTTGCTTGGTCTGATCAGCACTTCCAGATCCTGAGTAAATTCAGAACCCGCAACTTGGAGGCACTCAAAACATTAGCTCAGACACCACAGATTTAACCTAACTCTTGCCAGAACCGCATATAAGCTTAGGGCTACCGGAGAGGGCAACAAGGCTGGGTCAGGCTAACAGGGTTATGGGTAGAACCAGTTCCTTTTACTCTATGAAGGCCAATTTGCCCAGTCTGGGTTGAAGTGCATCACGAGTGATCGGTCTGGTTGCGTTAATTTCACAGCTGGAATGTGACTAGTGATCTCTAATTCAGTGCTAAGGGAGTTGGGAGACGAGTTCTGCTCCTTGCTTGTCTATGTTATGGGCACTACAGTGGCACAGCCATAGTGCTGTAGCTACGCTGCGTAGCGGCCTTAGCGTGGGCACTTCCGATGACAATGGAAAGAGTTTTTCTGTTCCTGTAGGTGATCTATCTCCCCAAGCAGCAGTAGCTAGGTCAATAGAAACATTCTTCCATTTAAGTAGCTGTGTCCACACTGTGGGTTAGTTTGCCGTAGCTAGGGTGTGGATTATTTTCACCCCAAACGACATAGCTACGTCGATCTACTTTTTAAGTCTAGACCAGGCCTTTTGAAAAGAACCAAATTAGAGAGAGGCAGGGAGTGCATGTGGGTGCAGGCTCGGTTCTGCGCAGGCTTCTTGGGCTGCCTTTTGAATGTAGCTGGAGGGAAATGGCGCAGTCGGCATGCGAAACATGCAGTCGCTTAGCTAGCTACAGGAGTCCTTGTGTCTCGAGGCAGTCTCGTTCTTAAGGTTGTTTGTTGGAGAATCACTATTACAGGGCAGGAACTGCGGATGCTTTTTATACTTCTGCTGCTGCCCATGGGCGGTTCTGAAAGGGTTTCTTCTTCTTCTCATCCTTCCCCCCCCTGCTACTCTGGGGTGTTTCTTCAGCCATTTCATAGCTATTTTAATATCCCTCAATACTAAAAATGCTGTTCCGGTTGCGACACAAAGCACCAGCATCCAGTGAATTCAGGGTCAAATCTGACACTTTATCCTACTTCGCCCTACTGAAATCAGCCTGTGCAAATACGGGTATGGTGCCAAGGAACTGGATCTGCTGACTCTTGAGAAAAGTTTGGGGGTCTGTGGAAAACGCATCTTGGCCCCAAATACGCCTGTTGCAAGCTGCTTGGATGCCAGGGACTCTTCACACCGAAGTCTGGAATTTCTTGAAAGGGAAACTCTTTTTCAAACGACTCTAATAAAAGCACACTAACTTCCCACTGCTCTCGACACCAGCTCATCCCAGAATGTCTCTGCAGGCTTATTTACAATTACATGGACGTTCTGGCACTGAGTAGCTGCCTGTCAGTTACAGCACTTGGCTGCCAAACCCGAGTGCCAGGTAGGTTCCTGTTGCTGTTCTCTCTGATGCTAAAAACGTAGCAGCAGGGAGCTGCACTTCTCCAAATCCTGCCCTCTGTCACATACTGACAACTGCCCCTGACTTCAGTGAGAGCTGCACAGGCGTTCCATAGGCAGCCTTGGCCCTCTAGCCGTTGGCGGGGGCTGTGGTGTTTGATCATTTCTATAGCTAGACAGGGTGTGCAGGGCACTCTGTGATTGGCCAGCATGAGTTCTCGACACCTTGCAGTCTAGGAAGGGAAGTGGGGTTGTGACCCCTGTGTTGGGAGCCTGTGGTACAAGGAATACCCAGTCTGCGCCGTAAGGGATGCACAAGCTAAAAATTGGAGTGGGAATGGTGTAAACACGAAGAGCCGAGAGATCACTGTAGACAAGACAGTTAGATGCCTGGGTGAAACTGTGGCTTTGTTTTGAAGTCGCTGCTAATATTCTATTGGCATCTGGGATCTTCAACACCATCCTTGGGGTGTTTTAATCTTTGTGGTGGTGTTTAAAAGGTGAAAAGGGCTTTTCCAAGTGGAAGCTGTTTTGAGTAATCCTACTAGCTCATCCCTGATGAATGTGACATTTTGTCTGGGCATAAGCTTTCGTGGGTAAAAAACTCACTTCTTCAGATGTATCTGAAGTGAGGTTTTTACCCACGAAAGCTTATGCCCAAATAAATCTGTTAGTCTTTAAGGTGCCACCAGACTCCTTGTTGTTTTTGTAGATACAGACTAACACGGCTACCCCCTGATACTTGACATTTTGTCTGTACTCCTCTTCTTGTTCTTTGCCTTTGCACTACCAGCTTCCCTTTGTATCCTTCCGCCTCACTCACTCATCTCCTTGCAGATCTGAGCTGCGAACACCCTTCCCCTTTGTCTAATTCCTCCCCCGCTATTTATCAGTTAATACTGGAGTTCTGCATGTGACTCCCTCAGGCCAGCCTGAGCCGCAGTTGGTGTGGAAATTGCTGCCTGGACTTAAGTTGTTTTGTGAAACCGTTACGCGCACTTCACGTTTATGGAGTACCAGGCTGTGTGGGTTGGCGTGGTATCTGAGAGCAAACTGGCCTGTCCCAGCATGGCTCGTGATTGCCATAAGGATTTCACGGTCACGTGGGCCCCATTGTGTCGAGTATGGTGAGAATTCTAGGTAGGGCTCTGAGCGGGACAATCGGGCCTCTTTCCTGTTCTCTTAACCCCCCTGCCCACCCCCCGCAATGGGCTGGAGCAAGGGCTGGCCAGCATTCAGGGCCTTACTGCAGCGATGACGCGTTCAGAGGAGAGCTCTCTGCGCCACTCCTGTTTCATTTTTTTTCTGGCGTGGTGCTTCTCTTGTTCTTGTCCTGGTTAGTCATTCTGCAATTATTTGGCAGTTAGCAGTAATGATTTGTTGCTTTCCAACTAAACAGGAGTATTGCAGCCACTAGTTACCTACCTCACGGGACACTCAGATTACGATATTATCCTCTTCGCACATATAGAGAAACTGAGGCACAGAAAAGGATGTGACTGGGTAGAAGAGGCAGTGTGGCCTAGTGGATAGGGCACCAAACTGGGAGTCAAGAGACCCGGATTCTGTCCCTGGTTCGGTGGCTGACTTGCTGTGCAACCCAGTGTGGGCCCCTTCACTTCCCGTCTCTATTTCTTCTTCTACCCTTTGTCTGTCTGTCTTGTCTATATAGATTGCAAGCTCTTCAGGGCAGGCCCTGGGTCTCCCTGTGTTTGTACAGTGCTTAGCACAATGGGTGGAACCTCTGAGCATCACCCTCAGAGACACAAATAAGAACATTGGCCACCCAACGGGTCCATACCAGAGCTGAAATTAGCACTTTGGACTTCCTGGCTTCGGTGTCTATATTACGACAGATGTGGCAGGTTTTTCCCATGGAGCATTTATTGTGCACCTGTGGAATCTCGGCATTCCCAGGCTGACTTCCTAAGGCAGGGGGATGCTCAGTAGCCCTTTGGAGGGGGCGGGGGGAGCGTCACTGCAGGCCGACAGGGCTGGATGTTTGCTTAGGGCAAGAAAATCCCTAGACCTAGTTGTGCAGGCAGCTCTGTGCCTGTGAGCTCTGGGGGCGGGGGCCTTGCTCAGGTAGCCCTCTTTAAAGCAGGGCTGCCTCCTCTTAGAACCAAGGAGGGGGGGAGATTTTATCATTTAACTTGCTGCCTTTAGGGGGGAGTGCTGGCTTAGGGGCTGTTAACCTATTAACTCCAGGCACTAAAGGGGACAAAGGCAGAACAAGACCCAATGGCTGGAAGCTGCAGCCAGACAAATTCCCATTAGAAATTAGGGCCCAGTTTTTTTTTAACCGTGAGGCATGGGATTAACCCCTGGAAGGAAGAGCCGAGGGAAGTGGTGGATTCTCCATGACGGCAGATCAAGTCTGGATGCCTTTCTGGAAGCTCTGCCTTAGTCACTGGGCACAGCGCATGGGTAACTGGGTGAAGAGCTGTGGCTGTGTTACACGGGAGGTCAGACGAGATGCTCTAAAGGTCTCTTGTGGCCTTAATCTATATCCTTGGCCCTGTCCCTTCAGGCTTGGGCACTGGGGCGCTAGAGACGCGGGGGTCTAACTTTAAACTACTGTAATAGGAACCAGGTGGGAAAAATCCAAGCAGTTCTGTGCTGCTTCTAACTTAGTGTGTAACCCTGGGTGATGCTGGTGTCTGTGAGCCTTGTGAAATTGCTATGGAAATGGACCAGACCAGACACTAAATCTACTTGCCCAGCCTCACCATACCGATTAAAACACAAAGCAGCTTTTACTTGCCCACCTACTATAGCTACTGGCCTGGGGATCAGACAGTGACCAGAATTTCCTGGTGCTGGTTTGTGTCTCCAAATATGGATAGAAACTCTCGACACAGGGAGTGCGGTAAGCACACAGTGCTGTATACCTGGTGAGCTGTGCTGCGCAAACAGATCCTTGGCCTGAGGATTTCACAATCTGAAGCACAGGCTGGTGCAAGCATAGAGCAGGATGTGTGCTTTACAGCTGGATTGTGTCACACGCGTGTCTGCTGGAGGAGCAGAGTGTTCTTGGGGTGAAAGGAGAGGCTGTTCTAAGTGGGGGGGGGTGAAAGGGAGCAGTTGGTACAGGGCTTTGGCAGGAATGTGGGGAGCGTTGGAGGAGGGGGGACAGGTATCTCTCTGCTGCAGTTACTGCATACCCAGCACTGTATCTTTAAAGTACTTTATTGACATTTAGTGAATTTTCATGCTAACACCATGAGGCAGATAATTACCATTATCCCCATCTTGCAGGCTGTGAGGGGGCGGGGAGGCAGAGCACGATTACATGACGTGCCTTTGGCACTGACTGCCTCTGTGGCCAGAGCTGGGGCCAGAATTTGGGAGTTCCTGGTTCCCAGATCATAATTCAGGCCTTTAGTCTGTATCTGTGCACGCCTGTCCCCTGCCTGAACTGTCTGTGGTCTGCACTGAAAGCTCGTCTGGTGCTATGAAATGATGGCATTAAATCAGGGCTTAAATTCTCCCTGAGTATTTCCCGGAGCCCCGGGGTTCAGGGCTTCAGCCCTGCGGAGCACACCAGGGCTGCTGCAGGTTGGAAAATATTTACTGGAGCTCTGCTCAGGACAGCTCTGGCTGAATTTAAGTCCTGCATTAAATGCTCCTCTGCCAGCAAAATTATTATTATATGAGAGTAGCAGCAAGGGGCCCCAAGTGAGACCAGGGTCCCATGGCCCCCGGCGTTGTACAAACACACAGTAAGGGCCAGCCCCTGCCCTGTCTAACCAGACCACACAGAAGAGGAGGGCAGAATATGTCTCACTTGCTCTGCTGAAAGCATCGAGGGCCAGATTTTCAAAGGAGCAATTGTTCAAACGTGCTCCCATGTAGGCACCAAAATAAGTGACGAGCTGCTCAAAAGAGCTCATGAGTTGCTGAGCACTTCTGCAAATCTGGCCCTTACCCAAGTGCCTACCTGGGAGGTGACTCCACTCCTGACTCTGGCTCCAAGTGCTGAAAGATGGGGCTTGGGCAGTTAGAAACGGGCATCAGGGAGTTGCTACTGAGATGCTGTGCAGTTCCCGGTTCTATCTCCCGCTCCTTGTTCTCCCCAGGTGGTATTGCCGGTGGCATTGAGATCTGCATTACATTCCCTACGGAGTATGTGAAGACTCAGCTACAGCTGGATGAGAAAGCTAACCCGCCCCGGTACAAAGGCATCGGTAAGCCCAGAGCCTGGCAGCCGTGGGCACAGAGAGACTGGAGTAGGGATCAAACAAGGGGACTGGCGATTGTCAGGGGCTATTGGAGCTGCTGCAGCCAGTGGTTCACTGCCAGCTCCAGGTGGGCTGAGATGCTAGGCAGAGACTGGCACCGGTGGGTGGAGTGGGAGTGAGCTGGGTCTTCAGGTGCCCCTCACAGAAGGACCCTCCCTTGGAACTTGAGGGCCTGCCTCCTTCCTGTCCCACAAGGGGGGGGAGTAGGGAAAGGGGGGAGAAGCCATTTCAGGGTACAGAGGGTGGCTCAGCGCGCTGGGCCATCGGGTCTGACGTCCTGCCCCCACCAGTCCCTAGAAGCTGAGGCATCGCAGTTAGATGAGCGCTCCCCTCTAACAGACCTGGCCAGTTGCGCAGTGCAGCACACCTGTTGTCACTGAGGGAGACGGCATGTGCGTTAGAGCCCTGTTGGCGGTAGCCTGGTTGGGTGCCCAGGCTGGAGGAGTTCCAGGGATGACGGCCTCGTTCCAGCCCGGAACGACTGGCAGGCGTCCCTCCCTGGCAGGATCATAACCTTCTACTTACGTACAGGCTGCATTGCGGCGTGCTGTACTGTATCACCGCTGCACTCTGCTACTTACGCTGTCAGCTGGGGCCAGGCTGGAGGGCAACAGTCACTGGGGTGAGGGAGAACCCAGCTGGCTTGGAACCGGGTCCTGAGGATCTGCAGCCACATGGCTTCTGACTTGCTGAGTCCAGGGCTGAACAGTGCCCTGTGCCATTCTCCCATCCTGGATCAGCTCTGCAAAGGGCTTGGCATTGCCCAGTTCTAGCTAGGGAGCCTGAGTCGTGTAGCCAGACACCTGCTGCATGTGACTTGAACTTCACCGGGGGGGAGGGGACACACATGAATCAGGACTTCACGTTCCACAGCTGCAGCACGCTGGAGCGGGAGGGGAAATCCATTAACTGCAGCAGCGTTGGGGTCCTGGCCTCCTTGGCTTTAGCGACGAGACGAACACGTCCACTCGGACAGGGCCGGTGTTCTCTCCGATGGTGCGTTTGCAGCCTGGCGTTGGTTACTGCGTTACCTGAGCTGTTCCATCCTGGCACTCACCTACCCTGCCCTGAGCACTCCGGCTGTTACCCAAGGACAGCAGGGAGTGCGCGGCCCAGGGAGAGCCTGAATGGTGGAAGGTGATGCCGTGCTGGCTTGTGGGGCTGGCTAAACCCCTCTTTCCATGCCTTCTCCCCAGCGGACTGCGTGAAGCAGACTGTCCAGGGCCATGGAGTGAAGGGGCTCTATCGAGGCCTCAGCTCACTGGTGTATGGCTCCATCCCAAAGGCTGCCGTGAGGTAAGGCACTCCGGCTGTGACTTCCAGCCTTGCCCCTGAGGCGTTTGTGACTTGCAGTTGCCACAATCTGAGCCCAGGTGATCCTCCTGCTCTCCTTGACATCCACCAGGCCCCCAAACAAGCCGATGAGAAACCCCGTAGGAGTCCCTTGGAGTGGCCCCTTCTCCCCATCTTGCTGCTGAGGGAGTCTCAGGCCGGGGGTCCGTCTCGCACAGCCTCTCCGCAGAACAGCCCTGCCCTAAAAGCCAGGCACGCGGGGATAGGCTGGTGAGGGCCCCAGGCTAGCAGGCCGGAGGGCCATGGACGTGCCTCCTGTAAAGGAGCACAGTGCAGGGTCTGTCCGAGGAGCCCTGAGTGACCCTTCCTGAGGGCTGCCTGTCATGGAGCGATTGGCATCACTTGCCTGTGTCCGGAGGAGGCCTCATGTTTGGAGATGTGCTGAGGCAGCTCGGTCCTGCTGCGGGGAGGGGAGGGAATGACTCAGGGTAGTTTGGGATCTATCCGCAGACGGTCTCCGTCAAGGTGGGTCTGGCCAATCGTTACTGGACAGCGTGCCCAGTTCCCTGGCAGGGGTGGGATTGCCTCCCTGGATGGCCGTTCCCTTTGGGATGGATTGAGAAAACCATCCTGCTCTTAGCAGGACCAGCCTGAGTGGAGGCTGCCGGAGGGCTGGCTCCAGGGATCGCCCTGTCTGCCAGCCGGCCTTGCTGTGGGGAGCTCCCCCAAGGCACTGCCAGCAGTGTGCTCTTTGGGAAGCTCCCAGCTCCTCCGGGCTGAGCCTTTCCCAGCAGCAGGCACTGTAGGGAGTGGGGAGACGTTGCTGGGCCTGGCTGCTGCAGTCGCAGCCTTCCCAGGGAGGAGATGCTGCAGGGGAAAGCGGGTGATTTCTGAGCAGTTCGGTCCCCACCCTCAGCGCCAGCCCAGGCGGGTCAGGGCGGTGGCGTTCTGGCAGATCAGCTTCACTCTTCTCTGGAGCGTGAGGGCGTGACTCAGAGACGAGCAGGGTGGCTGGGCCGGCCGGGCTAGCAAGAGCAGCTTTGCAGGAACTGCTCTGCTGCCTTCTCTCTACCCGCTGCCAACGAAGAACTAATAGCGGTCAGCAGTCCCAGCCTGCTCGGATGGGGGGGTCGGGCGCACTGCCACCCCCCTTCCCCTGGGCTTTCTGGCTTACGATGTTTGCAGGTGCCTGCCTTGCCAGGAGAATAGTGTGTGGGCATCTGTGCTTCGCCCAGTGGGAGGCATGAGATGGGCGTAGGGCGGCTGGGTGTTTGGAGCCAAGGAGCTACGGAGGGGCTCGGCCAGGGAGTCACTTCCTGCAGCAGCCTTGCACCCAGGCAAGGGGAAAGAAGAGCGAGTCCTATTCAGAGGGCTCCTAAGGCACCTTCCCCCTCCTGGGGGTCCCTGGCTCTCTGCCTTACAGCCAGAACAACCTCAGCCTCTGCAGCGGTGGTGTGGCAGGAGGGCGTACAGCTAGTCTGCTCTGGGTTATGCAGCCCCCTAACCAGCCTCTGGGAGGCACAGAATATCAGCCCCCGGCATCCCTGGTCTGTTCTCTCCGCTCCCCCTGGAGGCGATCCAAAGGCCAGACCCGTGGCTCCATAGCGAGATGCCCCCGGGGCACCGTGGGAGCTTCCAGCCAAGCTTGTTGGCCCAGCTGCACTAGAAGCTGGCTAGCCCTGGCCCCATCCCTGTGCCCAGCAGCTGTGTCTGCCCAGGCCGGTGCGGTTTGCATTGGCTGCCTTTCTCCCCGGCCAGGTTCGGCATGTTCGAGTTCCTCAGCAACCACATGAGAGACGAGAAGGGCAACCTGGACAGCAAGCGCGGGCTGCTGTGCGGCTTGGGAGCCGGGGTGGCCGAGGCCGTGGTGGTGGTGTGTCCCATGGAGACCATAAAGGTACAGCACAGGCCCTCTGATCCCTGGTCTGAGTATAGGGGGAGACCAGAGACGACGACTTCGGAGGGGACGGCGGAAGCCAAGCAGGGAGCACCATTGCCCTGTGAGCGCCTCCTGCTGTCGGCCCCAGAGCTAGCCTGCTTGTTGGAGCAGGGTATTAACCCAGCAGAGCCTCTGCTCTGCTCCCCGCCTGGCCTCACACAGGGAGCTGTTCTGTGCATTGGTGCTCCTGCCCAGACAAAATGTCCATGGGCTTCAGGTGCCCACTAGTGGTGAACGGTCAGAGGTGCAGAGACAGTCTGTGTGTGGGCGTTCCCTCTAGTCTCTCCTGTTGATGGGAAATGTTAGCAAGAGCTCAGACAGGATCTGATTTTCCTGGGGCCTGCAGTGAATGGCGGCTCTTCTCTCCAAGGCCAACCTTTTGTGGCCTGACCCTGACAGATTCTGGGTATCAATGCAATGAAATATCCGCTTAGCCACACCAATACACTTGCTGGCAGAAGTAAATGCAGCACACTGCATGAAATACCTAGCCAAGGCTCCATAGCAGCAAAAGGCATTTTGCATCGTTGTTGCTTCTAATTCCTTGCCAGGCTGCCCCACGCCATGAGGCCATTTCGCTATCTCTGCTCTTTCTCCCCGTGTTAGACTCAGGGTTTTTTTTTCTCCTTGTTTTGTAACTCCCAGGCCCAGATTCAAAAATGATGCATTGCCTGGAAATCCTGTTCAGTTCTCAGTAAAATGTGCCCTTCTCAGTGATATCTGGATACAAACGCTTCCTATACTGTGTAACATGAGAGCCAGGGACTGGGCTGGAAAACTGGCCTCTGCTTGCATGACTCTCTCCAGCGTAATCCTGAGAAGAGGCTGAGAGCTGTGAGCAGCAGGACTGGGACTCAGCAGTCTGTCCCCAGCTCTGCCACTGATGTGCTGTGTGACCCCAGGCACGTCCCTTCATCTCTCTGCTCCTCAAAGCTCCCATCTGCAAAGTGGGGATAAATAGATGGACCCTCCTTTGCAAAGTGCTTAGAGATCCTTGGATGAAAGCTGC
This sequence comes from Chrysemys picta bellii, assembly GCF_011386835.1. NCBI lineage: Eukaryota > Metazoa > Chordata > Testudines > Emydidae > Chrysemys > Chrysemys picta. The sequence goes on along the minus strand of NC_088805.1, from coordinate 15,740,309 downwards.
CCGATAAGGGTGAAGGGACTGTTATTTACTGACATGTTATATGCTCTCACGGGTGACCAATAGGTTAAGCATTGGGGAGGATGCACTGCTGGCCTGAGCTAGCAATAGCTACCCTTCTTCCCATCCTGGGACTTCCAGACTCTCCCCTTCCAGGTGCCGACCCTTGTGTGTTTCAAGTATTCCAGACCTAGCTGCAGTCCTTTTTGTCCTAGGCTGATTCCCTAGGCTGCATGGGTCCCTTCCCTTTCTGACTGCATGTGGAGTGCATTAGCAAACTCTTACGCAGTTGCAGGTAAATGTCGGACAGGGGTTTCATTCCGCTCTGGAATGCCATCAGTATGGTGCTGCCCCAGATTAGCAAAGACCCTCGCTGCTGAATCCCTGAGCAGAGCCTGGCTGCCAGGCATCTGACTGGGATGTTTGGGCTCCTATAGCTTGAGGGATGGGGGGTCTCTTCACATGCAGATTGGGATTAACAAGTCCTAACCTTCTGTCCGCCCCAGGTGAAGTTTATCCATGACCAGTGCTCCCCCAAACCGAAGTACCGCGGCTTCTTCCATGGCGTGCGGGAGATCATCCGCGAGCAGGGTGAGGGCCCTGGCGTGCAGCGTGCAAGGCCCCGCAACGCTGGCACTGGGGGCTGGGTTGTGAACTGCCTCCTCCCACCAGAGTGGCAGACTGGTCTGTGAGCTGCCAAGGCAGCCAGAACTGTAGGGCCTCGAAAAACACTGGCTTCCAACTGTCTGCTCATCCCTCAGACAGTCTGGTTCTTGGGGGACTTGCTTCCCAGGCCCGAGCGCCTTTCCTCTCCCAGCCCGGCCAGGGGAAAGCAGTGCGGCCCTGTCAGCATGTCCATGGGAGGGCAGGGGAGGCCAAACGATAGGTGGGTCTAGCTTTTTGACAGGCCACCAAAGCCATGGAGAGCCGGCCTCACCCCACTGCCAATGAGGAAATGCCTCTCTCCCCCCACCCCCCTATTAAGAGAGCTGGTCAGGGGTGGGATTCGAACCCATGCCTCGAGAGGAGACTGTGACCTGAACGCAGCGCCTTAGCCCGTTCGGCCATCCTGACGGCAGGGCCAAGTGGGTGGGGCGTGAGGAAGAGCTGGGGAGGAGCTGGGCTCTGGGCCCCGCCGGGGTGGGTGTATGAATGGGGGAAAGGGGAAGTGGTGTTGTGGGCCACAAGAAGGCCTGGGGTCGGTGGTGTTCCTGGGGAGACCAGTGTCATGCTGCTTCCCCTCCTCGAACGCTGCCCCTTCTCCCTGCCGCAGGTCTGAAGGGAACCTACCAGGGTTTAACCGCTACTGTCCTCAAACAAGGATCAAACCAGGCCATTCGCTTCTTCGTCATGACGGCGCTCAGGAACTGGTACAAAGGTATCCGCGCTCTGCCTCCCTCCCGCTGCCTCACCCCCACGTCTCCACTCCGGGCCCTGCCTCTTCCAGGGGGCGCTGCAGGCGGAGAGCCACACAGCACGGTGACCTGCTGCAGCCAGGGCAGGCTCTGGCTTCTCCAGCCTCAGCTGAGCTCCCGCGTCTCCCTCCAAGTGAAACGCGCCCACCACCAGTTTTCTTGTGGGGTCGCTTTGACAAGACGGAGGAAGGGCCCGGGGCAGAGCAGAGCTGGGGAGAAGGGAAGCCTGCGTTAAAAGCCCAGGGGGATGCAGACGGCGAGTAAGTGGGGACTCTAATGGGATCTGTTCACTCTGCCCCTGCTCGCACCTGTCTGCTGTAGTATACACGTATCTCCTTCTCCTGTGCACACTCAACGCCCCTACCCCTGCCCCCACACACTGGGCCTGGGCCCCTTTTGACAGTTTGTTCAGAACTAAGCCAGCAGGGGGCGCTTTCCCGCCCACTCACTGCTAGGCCAGCCCTGGCTTAGGCTTGCGCGTTCCCTGCCTTACCACCTGTGGGGGCTGAGGGCTCTTGTTTGCTTTAAAATCTCCCCAAACGACTCTTGGCGGCAAACAGGCAGCCAGGCCCCTCTGCTCACTGCGCACACCTGGAGAGAGAGAGAGAGCATCTCTGACCCCCTTGGCCCCTCTCCCTCTTCTCCAGCTGCACTGGGGGCTCCCACTTGCAGGGCCCCTGTTCCTTTCACCGCCCCTCATTGTGCCCCCTGCCTGTCGGGGCCTGTGCAGCGTCACTCAGTGATGTCTCTGCGTGCTCCCACCTCTTGGTGCTCATGAGCTCTGGCCTTGTGTCTCTCTCCACCCTTTTCCCCTCCTCCTGTCCCCTTTGTGTCGCTCTCCTTCTTCCCAGGGGATGATCCCAACAAGGTCATAAACCCCCTCGTCACCGGGGTATTTGGGGCCATTGCCGGAGCGGCTAGCGTCTTTGGCAACACCCCCCTGGATGTGGTGAAAACCAGAATGCAGGTACAGCATGTGGTCATGTGGCTCCTGGGCTTCTGCTGAGACCCCTTAATTCGCCTCTAGGTGCTCCATGTCTACTGCTCTCATCCAGACCATAGCCGCTGGGCCAAGCGCCGAAATGGGGACATGGCTACGTGCCCTACGGCGCCCTCCCGCTGGAGGAGCAGGAGCTAGAACTGAGACTGCTCCCCACCAAGGCCCTGTCTGCCCTAGAGAACGACAGCTGGGGTGCCTGGCCCGATGGGAGAGCGAGGCCCTGGGCAGCAGTGTGCCCACACTAGCCATGCTGTGCTCTGTGGCTGTGGTCACGCTGCCCTCTGGGGACCTGAATTAATGGCCAGCGATTCGCTCCTAGGCGACCAGACCCAGGGCTCCCCTGTGCTAGAGGAATTTGGCGTGTTCCTCTCCTGGTGGTCCCGTAGCCCAGTGATGCTCAGACCTCAGTGGTTCAGGAGCCAAATCAGCGTTGCCCGAAAGAGCCACAGTCGTGTGAATTCATTGCTTCGTTTACCAGCTGTATATTATTCTCCCAGCAAAGTGACTGACCACGTATTATTGTTTTGTCAGCTGCAATTGGTTAATCACATAGTAAAAGCATCCTGATTGGTTAATTAATTGGCTAATAATTAAATCAGTGTTTTAATAACATGGGCTGCAAAGAGCCACCTGCGGCTTGCAAGCCTCAGTCTGAGCATCACTGCCGTAGCCCGTCTCAACACACCTTGCATCCACCCAAAAACGCCTGCCGTGGGGCATAGGCATGGCCATTGCTATTTGGGTTAGACCCCGTCTAAGCTCCACCCGGCCCTCCTCGGGGCCAGGCTCCCGCACAACCAGGCTGGCGAGGATGGAGGTCACTGCTGTGACCGCTCCGGCTGTGCAAACAGAAGCCCCCCCCTCCCCCCAAAACCTTTCCAGAATCTCCCAGGATGGCGCCATGGCTTGTGGGAGCTGTGCTGGGAACTGAGGCATCGATCCCACCATTACAGGTCTCTGACCCTTCTCTCTTCTTCCTCTAGGGGCTTGAAGCGCACAAGTACAAGAGCACCTGGGACTGCGCCTACCAAATCATGAAATATGAAGGGCCCATTGCGTGAGTCTGGCATCTCCTTTCCATGCAGGGCGCTCAGGGCTGGGTGAATGTAGAGAAACAGGGACAATCCCTGCAGCCGAGTTCTGGCGAAGCAGTTCAGACACGTATGGTGAAACGGGGAATAGTGACATAGGAGGCAAAGGGATCTGTCACCGTCATGGTTGAAAGGCACCTTACAGTGGGATTTGCAGAAGGGGGAGCAGGTCACTGGCACACGAGAAGAGGGAGGCTGTCCCTAAGGCGTAGGGGATAAGATGGGAAAGGCAAGGGCCTGGTGAATGGTAGGAGTAGCAGTGAGCCCTGGCTGTGAAGGAGGAGCGGAGACACACAGAAGAAGGAGGGGAGAGAGACTTGTATGGATTTTATTCGCCTCTCTACACATGCCACAGAAGCACAGGCCCAGAGCCTCAGCTATGTAAAATCAGGGAAGCCAACGGTGACCCACCCCGCAAGGAGCTGGCCTGGAATCTGAAGAAGTGGGTGGTGTGGGGAGCGGATCCTGTGACAGGAGTGGGGCAGTTGGCCAGAAAGCCCTGACTGGGAATCTTAAAAAGTTGGGGTCTCTGGGTGGGGTTTGCCGGGCGGGAAGCAGCCCTTCCCCAAACCCCTTTCATTCCAGCGGACTGGGCTGGTCCCCGCTCATGTTGTGTGAAGGTGGAGGGGGGCAGGAGGCTGAGCTGGAGAGCAGGGTGATTCCCACCAGGCTGCCTGCTCGGCCACAGATCGCTGGGAGCGGGTGGGCTAGGCCTGCTCCCACGCCTCGCCAAGCTGTGCCTTGCCCAGGCCTGCATGGGGCTCTCTGCTTACCCCTCACCTCTCCTCTCCTGGCAGGTTTTACAAGGGCACTGTGCCTCGCCTGGGCCGGGTCTGTCTGGATGTGGCCATCGTCTTTGTCATCTACGACGAAGTGGTCAAGGTCCTCAACAAGGTGTGGAAAACCGACTGAGCCGGGCAGCAGCACCGTCTCCTCCACCACCGCGAGGCAACAGCTGGAGAAAGATGACCAACCCGGGAGGAATTATATGGACATTTCACCAGGAGCGGTGCCAAGGTTCAAGTCCCCCACTTGTGTGAAAGCAAGGGAGCTCGCCCTGTGCTCAGCCAGTCGGGCTCATATCAAACCCTGACCACCTTTATTTATAGGAACGAACTGTGGAGTAGTTTAAATTATTGATCATGTGCTAAAATGATAGATTCCCCTCCCCCCACCATCTGCAAACTTGGCAAAGGCCAGCTCTGCCAGCCTGGGGGCGGAGGGGGCGGGGGAATAGGTCAGTGCCCAAAAGTGAGAAGAGAGGCCACGATTCTCCAGCCAGATTAGAATTCAGTCCACGTTTCCTTTTGCCTTTGAGAAAACAGAGCCAAGCTACCAAAGGTTTCCACTGAGCTCACTGCCATCTCCTGCCTCTCCCAGCAGGATGCGCTGGAGCGCTGGCTGCAGGGGAGCGATTGCAGTGGTGTGATGTCCCTGGCTATGGGGAGCTCACTGCTACTCCAGTCCCATCCTCCTCCTGTAGGAGGCGCTCTAGGGAATGGTGTGGGACCCCTGGCTGCGAGCCATGCATGGCTAGTCCAGAGCCAGTCTCGAGAAGCAGGAGTCGCTAGCGGGGGAACCCCTGGTTGTGGGGGAGCTCCAGCTGCCCTTACCAGAGCTGCCAAGTGCCTCAGTCACAGCGTTTTCCAGTGGGAGTCACTAGGGCCAAAGAGGATTGCTCGTGAAGTGAGCTGCGTGACCCACACTGGCCCTTTAGCCTCTTGTTTAAGCCAGAAAGCTGAGTGGAGGCCCTCTGGGGCAGGCAATGTCCCTGCCTCCGTGAGTCAGATAGTGTGATCCAGACCGGTGGCTCTGCATGCACACCTTCCTGTGGGAGCTTTGCCTGCCCAGCCATCTCCACTGGAGGAGAGAGGAAATCCGCCCTGTACTGCCTCCTGGGAGCACTGGGGGGCTTTGCTATGGGATCTGCAAGGGACCCAGTGCCCAGAACATGTCCTCTACCATCCCAGCCTCTCGCACAGGCTCCTGGAGGTGCGGCAGCTGGTGCGGTAGAGACCCTGCACTGCGCGGTGATGCCTTCATTTTCATTTTCCTTGCTGAGGAAACTCATTCCCAGGGCATGAAATTCCTTCCTAGAATGACCAGGTTCCTCACCCCTCTGACAGAGGCACCTTGTTTACATGTGAGATGAGAGTGAGAAAGGTGAAGTGCTCGCCTGCCACTTGACCTTCTCTCATTAAACTGCCTCTTCCACTCTGCCTCACCACCCTCACCCCCTCCGCTCGATATTCCAGTGCTGAGAGCCAGGCAAGTACCTAGCTAGGCTAAATGAACTTCACACTTCGTTATTAACACTTGTACTGTATCCCCTGGGGGGACAGTGACCCTATCCTTGCCCAGTGCCAAGAACTTATAATGGTTCCAGTGCAGATTTGTGCCAAAATCGTGTGTCTGTCTACAATCGTTATGCAGGGGTTTGTCTGTTTGTACTGTCAGTGACAAATGCAGCCTTAACACTCTCGTATGCGCAGGCGAAGAAGGAAAGCACAGGGAAGAGTCACTTTCCGGCTCTCTGCTCGCAAGCCAGTGAGGTTTTTTTGCATTTGCAACTTGAATAAAATAAGAGCCTCACTTTAGAACCCACTGCTGGCTTTACAGATCTTGGTTCAATTCTGAAATCAACCCTTACATGGCGTGTGTGCTCACACCCTGATGCCTATAATATTGCATTTACGATCATGTTCCTGCCACCCCACCGTGAACTCACTGTAGCATCTGCAGTCCCTATTGCACCAGGCTGCCTAGGCAGCGGTTACCACGCTGGCAGCCGAGCCAGATGCTTTGTTTTCGTTCCTGCTAATATTTGAGTCCAAAGGTTTCTTTTCAAGCTGACTTGAGTAAAACGTGTTAATGTTGCGCTTGCAGCTGCAGGCTGGAGTGACTCTTGCCATTTTCAAGGCCAAATGGGGGCGCTCTGGCGAGCACCCCGACAATAAACCAAAGTTGCCTGTTAAAGTCTCCATTGCTCTGTGTGGGCCAAAGGCAGCCCCGGGTCTGTTGCAATTTAAGCCTTTTGCTCACATCCCTTCAGCCACTGAGAGCTCCCCACCCTACCCTTGCGTTCTGGATGAGCAAAGGGATTCGGGGGGGGCAGGCCCCAATCACTGGTGAATGCAGTTTGCCAATGCAGCTAGCGACACTGCAGCGACACGGGAATGATACACTGGCTGCAGATCATTTGACACGTTAGCCCACGTATGCTGCAGTCTCCTTTGCCAAGTGTCTCCCCTCCGAATTCCAGGGTACTTACCCTGGGATTGCACTGGTCACCACTAGGTTCCGAAAAGGCTGGGAACTCTTCCTGCCCCCCTGTTTTGTGTTTACCGTCCAATTCAGTCCATTGCCTCAGCGCTGTGCTGATAAGGGAATGAGATTTGATGGCCTGTCTAGGCCCTGACTCTTCTCAGATGCTCCCATAGCACATTAAAAATGAGATTCTGAATGACTGAAAACTAAACTGGACTGTTTCTTGGGCTCAATAGAAATGTCCAAGGTGCTGATCCTGTAAAGTCCTTGCTCGGATGAGTAGATCCCTTGACTGTGGTGCTGCTAGTGAGGGGATCTGAAAGCCAAGCTGGGTTCTTCATGCCTGCTGACTTCAATGATGGGAGCAAAGATTGTGCCCTAAATCCAATCCAATGAAAATCGGAGGGTGGGGGTGGGTGGGTGCTGAGTGGAAGAGGGGGACATTTGGGAAAGGCTCTTCCTACCTGAGACTAGTTCGGGTCGTCTCTGCCAGGACCAAGGAATTATTTCCTGTGTTGCTTCTCGTTGTTTGGCTTCTTCAGGCTTCAGAGGAGCTGCTCCCTCCCAAGCTGCCTTTGAGCTAGAAAGAGATACTACCAGACAGCTGCCTAGTGCACGGCCGAGAACTGCTGCCTCCGGGCTCGGGAGGTGGGAGCCACTGTTTCCTTTAGTCACATGCTCTAGGGCAGACTCTCTACCTGGAGTGACATTTTATGGGTGCAGGCCATTGCCCGACACCCATCCCTCGGGGTGGGTGCCAGAGCCAGAAGAAAGCTCGGCATAGGAGTGTGTGCACTGTGTGGGCTCTGCCTTGGCAGAGTTTCTGTGCTCTGCTCTCTGCAAGGCTGTGTCTTCTACACATGTTGTGTCAGCCCCTGCTGCTTTCTCAGGTTTTACTGCATTCAGAGATTATGTAATAAACTGAAACCTGCTTCAAGCTGGATGTGTGTGTGTCTCTCTCTCTCTCCTTTTTTTTCTGGTGTGTCCGTGTATCTGCTTTTTTGTCATGGATGCCTCTGAATCACGTGGCATCGAAGCGCTGGTTAATTTCAAGAATGGAGTATGTGTAGTATCAAAGTTCAGAATTCAAAGGAATTCTCTTAATGAGCACACCCTGATGGAGTGGGAAATGTGCTGACTAAGTAGGCTGGTGTGCTGATCGGAGTTCCATGCGGCAGCCATCTGCTGTACTGGTGAGCACTCACTTTTCTCTAGGGAATCACTAGACACGGTACCAGTTAGCTAACCGAAGGGCTAATGCCTTCGGCATCTGGAGCAGAGCAAGGATGTGGCATGAAATGAACAAAGGCACGGTGGTGACTGTGATGCTTTACTGCAGTTGCCTGTTCTTCCAAGAGATGCAAATTCCCCCCAGAAGTTTGCGGGAGAGACACAGCCGTCTCTCTGCTGCTGTGTGCATCTTGAAGAGCCACAGTCTGAAATGTTCCAGTGTATCGGTTCATAGAAGAGTTTTGGCATGGGTACAAATCCTCCACTCAGGCTTCTGTCATTGTTCTAGTTGAACTCTCCTTCCCATCTTCACACAATATTCTGTCGGAGATTGTCTGAAACACGTGTCCAAGGCATGAGTATTGCTGCGTGCCCCAAAACCTGGCCTGCAGTAATGAGAAGAAGGCCTCATTCTGCCGCTGCCCTGCACAGTCACCTCAGGGCCATCGGCATGGCTCCAATTAGAAGAGATGCTTCTAGATTCCTAATCGGCATTCATCATCTGTCAGAACAGGAAGAGTCCTGCTCCTTGTAGTTTAGGGAGCCTGCTTCCCCTCTCACATCTGCGTCAGGTGGGAGTCAGCCAGTAGAGTTGTACTGGTGTCCAAGTTGTGAAATTGACACATGAGGCCAGATTCGGCCGTGGGACAAGCAAGATCAACTCTTCTGACATGAGTAGAACTCAGTCCCTTGACACTAGGACTGTATGTGGCTCAGTGCGTTTAGAAGAAACGGTTCATGTTCTAGAAAAGGGATGTGTATTATAATAGTCTATTGCTGGGCTGGAGTGCTTCTTAGGTTAGGGCTGGCAATGCTTTACAAACATCAATTAAACCTCCCAACACCCTTGCCAGGTGAGTGATTGCTGGATCCATTTTATAGATGAGCATGCTGAGGCAGAGACCCACTCAAGGCCATGTCCACAGCAAGAGCAAAGCAGAGATTAAAACCAACATCTCCTGACTTCCAGTCCAGTACTTTAGCCTCTGAACAACTGTCTCCTGTTAGTCACCATGTTACTGGTAAGAGGTTTCTGTGCAGTTGGGCTCTTTACTCTCTTGTTTACTTGCACCACTGCTCTCTACAGGATGGAATAATTCAGACCTTCCTATTCGCTGCCTTCCAGGATACAATCCCCTATTCTGTAGGTATGGCCAGCCATTCCTTGTTCCTAGATCTAGAACTTCGCATTTGCCTGTATTAAAACACATTTTGGCTGAATGGGCCTGGCTTACTAAGGGACCCAGCTTGCTTGTATAACTGCCTGTCCTCATTTTTTACCATTCTGGTAACGTGTATCATCCACAAATGTTATCTGCAGTGATTTTATATTTACTTCCAGGTCATTGATTAAAACGTTGAATAGTGGTGGGCCTAGTACCACTCCCTGAGGAACCCTATTAGAAACACCCCCATTCAATGATGGTTCCCCACTGACAACTACTTTTTGAGATCAGTCAGTTAGCCAGGTCTTAATCCATTGCATGGGTGCCTGAGTGATAGTGCATAGTAGTAATTTTTTAATCAGAATAGCATGCAGTATTAAATCAAACACCTTACAAAAGTGTATATTACATCCCTGCAGTTACCTTTATCATCCACCTTTATCATCTCATTGTCCTATTTTCCAGAAAACAATGCGAGCAAAGCATCCTTACTGGCCAAAACAGTCAAGCTTGGGTGCCAAACAATGGGCTCCTAACTCCATATTTAGGCACCTACATGAAAGTGACTTGATTTTCTGAAGTGCTCAGCCCTCCAACTCCGATTGAAGCCAAGGAGGGGTGCAAATGCTCAACACCTGGGAAAACTGGGCCAGTTTCTTCGGGGCCTATGGATTTAGGAACTTATTATTTTAGGCACCTAGCTTTGAAAGTTTGGGCCAAAGTTCTTTATTCTCATGTGACCTCTACACTTGAAACGCTGCACCTGTAGTACTTCAGTGTAGATACTTCCACAGTGATGGGAGAGGTTCTCCCGGGGATGTAGGAAATCCACCTCCCCATGAGGCAGTAACTAGATAGAGGGAAGAATTCTTCTGTTGACCAAGTGCTGTCTACACCAGGCATTCAGTGGATTTTTCACTCCCTCAGCCATGGAGCTGGGCTGACCTGTTTTAGTGCCGACCCAGCCTTAGCCACTGAATGACTTCTTCCTTTTTTATGAATTCCTTTGCTCCCTGGCTCAGAGGTGAGCTCCTGCCAAAGCAGATCTGTGCAAGGGGGGGTCGCGTGCTGGCTTTAAGACCCGGGAGCAACCTTCGCACTGGGCTTGTGGGGGAGAAAGTAGGTGGAACGGAGAGAAAGTGTTTTCCCTCCTGTCCGGCCACTGGGCGTGTGCAGCCCGGGGGATCTCGCTGCTCCTATAAAGGACAGTCCATGAGGAGCCGGGCTTGTCCCCCAGCGGGCTGCGCCGGGCCGGGCCAGCATGCGGCGGCTGGGAGGGGTCGGCGAGCGGGCTCCGGGGCACGCTAAGCGGGCGGCGAGCATGGGAGGAGCGGGCGCTAGTCCGGGCTGCTGGGTGCTCTGCTGGGGCTGGCTCCTGGCGGCCGGGCACCTGCGAGGGGCAGAGGCGGGCTGCGGCCGGCGGGGGAGCCCCCGCTGCTGCCCCGGGCGGAATAACGCCTGCGCCGACCTCAGCGGGTCCCAGGCCCCCTGCTACTGCGACACTTACTGCGAGAAGACGGGCGACTGCTGCGAGGATTACCCGGGCGTGTGCCAGCGAGAGGGTGAGTGCCGGGCTAGGACGGGCCCCGCCGCTCCATCCGGAGTGACTCCGGAGTGACTCCGTCGGAGCCGGGGGGGGCAACAGCTCCGCATTGGTGAGCTGCGAGGCCGGTCCCTGGAAGGGCTAGTTCGGATTCAGCCGGGCTGGGCTGCCAGCCCCGTTAGCAGCACCGCGCTGTGCGTATTGCTGGGGGGCTAAGGAGGCTGGTTTTTCAATGGGGTTTCCCAGCACTTTTTTGCCAGCTGTTTCTGCCGGGCTTCTGCTTCCTGTGGGCCGATGCTGCTGCCGGCTGAAGTCGGTAGCTCCGCTCCCAGTGGAGCCGTGGCCGGCTGTACCCCTGATTCTGTGCTGGGCTTTTCCTCTCTTCTTTCTGCCTAGGGCCGGGGGTCACCTGGCAGCGGCTTGGTGGGGTCACCTGTCTGCGCCCTCCCCGTCCAAGGCAGAGACGAGCCTGGCAATGTCTCTTGGGTTCTGCGGAGGAGAACCGACGGGGACAGTAGTAGGTGTGAACACGGGGCCCAGCTTTCAGAGGGAGTTAAGGACTGGTCTTGTGCCCCTGGTGGTGACAGTCTGTACCTGGGCGCTGGTGGGAGGTGTGGCCTGGCCCAAGGCAGGAGGTGTGGTGGGTACAGGCCAGCAGGCTTTTCAGGTGAAGAATCTGCCTGTTAGGAAAGGCAGGGGGCCATTGAAAGTTCTGGGGTCTCAGTTCTGTTGGGGGTGACGGTCCAGAGAGACATTCGTGGCACATACAGCAGTGTTCTCCTAGGCCCAAGACTGCATTCAAACGCCTCTGGTTCTGGTTTCATCACAGTGGGGTCACCGGAATATCCCCTTGCACCAACTGCTCTCTGCCCTGGACTGTGTGGCTTATTTCACCATGGGATTTCTTCCACTGAAGAATCTGGTGCTGGCACCAGTTGAGGACAGGATATTGGATGGGCCATTGGTTGGATCCAGTACCGGATAGTGTGTTTAAAGCAGAATTAATCTGTTCAGTATCTATTGTGTTTTTAAACTGAAATATTAAAAGAATCCAGTTTTAAAATGGAAAAAGTGGAAATGCATTTATAGCTTGAATGTTATCCCCTTACTACTCAAAATACATCTTACTCTGCTAATGGGCCTGTTGATTTCAGTTACGCTAGTGGTGCAAGGTACTATTTGTTGCTATGTAGGCATATGTAAATAGTTACTATGTAGCAGCATGAGTGAAGGAATCGGGATTTCGCCTGTAGTAGTTGTTGTTCTACCATGTGCTGCTCTTTTTTTGTTTTGTTTATTTCAAACATCTCAGCAAGAGTAACCTAGTCTCAGTTAGGTGATGTCTCACTTTGTTTGTTTTTTCCCTTGGATTTTAATCTTCGTGATCAAGAGTTTAAAAAAACTCAGTGAAATTCTCCTAAGGTTCTTTTTGCATGTCCTGCTGGTGTTCAGTGCATTGGGTTCTGTGAATCACGCAGGACATGAATTACAGTAGTTTACAAAAACAACAAGGAGTCTGGTGGCACCTTAAAGACTAACAGATTTATTTGGGCATAAGCTTTCGTGAGTTAAAACCTCACTTCTTCGGATGCAAATCTGTTAGTCTTTAAGGTGCCACCAGACTCCTTGTTGTTTTTGTAGATACAGACTAACACGGCTACCCCCTGATACTTGACTACAGTAGTTTAGTAACTCTAGTTGTATAACATTTAATACTATGGTCAAGGGGTCTCTAAGAAAACGGTATTGTTCGCTATCATCTAGCATAATAAGTTATTTACAGTCAGTGTGTTGTATCTAACTTCGTATAGTAAATATTAAACCAAATATTTGCCATGAAGAATTACAGTCTGTGAAGTAGACGGGTGCTAATCAAAGCCTTGTACCTTAGTAGCATTAAATTGTGTGACCTTATGTCACATGTAATCATGCTGTTAACTGGGCTTCACTGCAAGCTAGTTCCAGTGACCTCTGGGTCCTAAACTCCGAGGCAGAAGCTATAGATTCACAATGGTATTTTAATTGCATTCTCGAAGGCAAAGTTTGCCCCAGTGGAGCTGGGTCAGGTTCAGCAGTGAGCCCAGGTGAGAGGGGACATCTGAGGCTATGGGTAGGAAGCATGCAAAAGGAAATGTGTCCTAGTGCAGTGGTTGCGACGACCCAGTACTGGGTGGTGGATTGGAAGGCACTGGGTCGCGGCGGCTCTGGTCAGCACCACTGACTGGGCTGTTAAAAGTCCCGTTGGTGGTGCTGCCCGGCTAAGACAGGCTAGTCCCTACTTGACACCGCACTGTGCCCAAGAAGCGGCCAGCAGCAGATCCGGCTCCTAGGCGCGGGGGGGCCCCCACAGGGCTCTGTGCACTGCCCCTACCCCAAGCACCAGCTCTGCACTCCCATTGGCTGGGAATTGGCCAATGGAAGCTGAGGGGGGCGGTGCCTGTGGGTGAGAGCGGCATGGAGCTGCTTGCGCGCGCCTCCGCCTAGGAGCCAGACTTGCTGCTGGCCGCTTCCAGGGTGTAGAGTGGTCCGCGGTGCCAGGACAGGCAGGAAGCGTGCCTTGGCACCCGCACTGCGCCGCTGACCGGGAGCTTCCCGAGGTAACCCCGCACCCCAATCCCCAGCCCTGAGCCTCCCCAAACCCGGAGTCCCCTCCACCCCAAACCTCTCATCCCCAGGCCCACCTCAGAGCCTGCACTCCCAGCCCAGAGCCCTGACCCCCTCCTGCGCCCTGACCCCCTGTGCCAGCCCAGAGCTCCTCCCATGCCCCAAACCCCTCATCCCCAGCTCTGTTGGGTCGCAGGCATCAACAATTTTCTTCTACTGGGTCGCCAGAAAAAAAGTTTGAAAACCACTGTGCTAGTGGATCAAACAGGGGAATGGAAGCCTGTTCTGGGTTCTAAGCCTGGCTGTACCTCAGTTTCTCCGCTTGGGGATGTTTGTAAGGCTCAAAGTTTGCAAAGCAATCTGAGATCTCTTGATGGATGGTAATGGTGTAGGGCAAAGTAGTATTACTAAGAAGGAATCCAGAAACAAACCCATCTGGAATACAGGGCAGGAACAAAGTTTGCGGGCCTTATTTTTAATTGGGTTTCATTGTCTCCACCTTGTGGTGGGGAGGGTAGGCAGCGTTCAACTGCAGCTTGGGGAGGCACTGGGCCAGCCACCTTTGCAATGCCTCCACCAGAGGGTAGGTGCTTAGAACCTCAGCTGCTGCTCCAGCGAAGGGAAGCCAAAGTCAGGGAACACCGAACAATGGAATAACCCAGTGTAAAAGATAAGCGCCTTGCCCCATGACAGATGTAGATCCCATCATCTAATGCAGTGTGTGTATGCCAACAGGCTTCATGCCTGCTCCATTTCCCCATTAGGCCCTCTGCTGCCAGCGGGGTGGCAGTTCTCAATGGGCCACCCATTCCAATGAACAGAATGGAAGCCCAGGATTGGCATGTTCATGAGATGCAGCTGGTATGGCAGGTGCATGGTGGGTTTTACTGTGTAGTGCAGGGTGCCCATCCTAGTGAGATCCATGCCCCAGAACAATTCTTCTGCGAGCTGAGGGTGACTGTAGCTGGAACTGGACTTGGTGCAATTAAATATATTGGGACCTGGAGACTGCCCTCTACCCCAGCTCACTCTGAGCAGGTCCCACTGTAGCGGGGCGTCTCTCTGGGGCTGAGGTTCTGTTCCCTATGGGCACAGTGAGAGGCACTCCTTGATGGTTCTGGCTGCATTTGATGGCACTGTTCTGTTGGCCTGAGGATGGATGGACCCTGAGCACAGGTGACAATGTTGCACAGTTTCCAGGAGGCTTGAGAGGGATTTGGGCTGGGGAGAGAGAATGTCTCAGGCCCGTTTCCCCAGTCTGAAGGCTGCCAAGATCATGGTTAAATAGCAACGCCCTGGATTCCAGACACCAGAGCCTTAGCCCTAAACCTGTTTGATACGTGCTGGCATAGCCGGGGGTGTGACCTGCTGCCCTTTCTCATGTAAGTAGTGCCCCATTGGTTTGCTCACAGGAGTAAGGGCAGCAGGACCCAGCCCCAGGAAGGTGACGGCCTGGGCGGCCACTCTGTCCTTGTAGATGTGTTAGAGGAAGAGAGTCGCTCTGATTCTTCTCACACGCTGGTGTAAACCAGGCCTAATTCTCCATCAGAGTCAATGGCATCACACTGGCGTGAGAGCAAAGTGGAGATCAGTGAGACTGTGTGAGGAGAAGAGAGGGGAGGAGGAGGAAAGAGAATGAATGAATGGGGGTGCGGGAACTTGTTGTGTTCATTGAATTAAGCACAGTGAACTGCAGGGGGAGGCTATTGATGGGGGTTTGAAAAGCTCTATCTGGGGCTGAAGTTCAAGCTATTTTCTCTTGTCAGAGACTTGCCAACAATAGACTTTCTCTGTGACTTTTTCAATGGCTGAACTGGCCAATGGCTTTCTTGGTGTTGTAACCAAAGAGCAGGAGAGACTCTTAGTTTTGTGTTTTTTGAAGTCCTGGAATGAGCAGAGTAGCCTGCACCTGCCAGCCGCTCTTTGGTGGTAGGTGCGAACATTCCCATTCTAGCATAGATGTCACATAGGTGTAACACGTATGATGAGCATGCATGTGCATTGTAGTGTTGGGGTACCTGAATCTGTGTAAAGTATTTGCGTGGCCACCACGATCTGCACTGTCTGTTTATCCTCCCCTTGCCGGGCGAGGTAGGAAGTGCTATTCTCTCCAGGTTACAGAGGCATGTAGGGTAAAACTTGCAGAAGTGACTGAGTGACCACTTTTGAAAACTGGACTTAGTAATTGAGGTGCTTTTGAAAATGTGACCCCAAGAGATGAAGTGACTTGCCCGGGGTCACACTGCAAGTCTGTGGCAGAATCCTCCATGTCTCCAGAGTCCCTGGCTAGCACCCCAACCACTGGACCCTCCTGCCTGTCATCTGAATGAAGGAGATGAGACCACGTCATCTTAAAAACCCAGCAGTTCTGTAATGCAGCCAGAGTCTTCACACAGCAGTGCCCTGGAGACTGGTGGGAGACAGCACCACATTGGAGAAGAGTCCCTTGTTTCATTTCCCACTCCCGCTCTCAAACAGCCCTGTCTGCAATCCAGCAAATGGGGAAGGGCAATCCGTTCCTGTGTGGAGAATGTGTATCTATCTCAGAGAGCTGGAAGGGACCCCGAAAGGTCATAGAGTCCAGCCCCCTGCCTTCACTAGCAGGACCAAGTACTGATTTTTGCCCCAGTTCCCTAAATGGCCCCCTCAAGGACTGAACTCTCAACCTTGGGTTTAGCAGGCCAATGCTCAAACCACTGAGCTATCCCTTCCAGATTCCTGCAGTAATATGAACTGTGTCCTGCCTTCCTGTGTCTGTCCCATACAGGACTGCAGCTCTGGGCCTGGTTTCACACACCTGTATGACCGCATAGCGACTAGTACCAAGTGAGCCGTATGCTCAGTGTTGCACATCTTGTGAGCAGCCTAGCTGTGAGGACAGTGGGATTAACGCACGGTGTGTGGCTTAGGGGAAGGAAAGGGAGCTAATGGTGTGTGTTAAAACTGGAATGTCAGCACAGCCTTCCAGGCTTAACTTGGAATCTGCTGGTTTTCCTTGGTCTGAATGAGACTCTCTTAGAGCCAAATAGCCTCAAATGCACCTTGGGCGTTGCTGCCTATTTAAACAAATCTATCTCTTGCCTCTTGTTGCCTCATCACCGTGTAGAGTTTGTGTCCCGGGGCTGTGGTGTTGTCGTCTCATGGGGATAAGGGCTCTGCTGTTGTAGGTCATTTGAGGCTTTGCTGTGGGTGTCTGGGTGATCTGGGCCCTTTGGAGCTCCGTTGTGGGTGTCAAGGCCTTGCTAGCTGCCAGCTGTCACTCCCGGTGGTGTCTGCTGAAGGGCAGTTGGATGAGGAAGCTGGGGGTGGCTGAGGCACAAGCTTCAGGAGAATCCATTGTTCTTGACACTCGCGTGATTAAGAGCAGAATTGCCCAGTGCCTGTGACCGGCTGGTGGAGGGTGCACTGCACGGAGAGCGGGTGTGGAGAGTAGGAAAAGCGCCAATAGGCCTGTGGAGGGGGCCGTGCATGTCACCGCTTGTCGCCCAGGGACTTGGTGATGGGAGATCCTGTGACAGGGCCACGGCCAGCCACTCCTGATACCTTCCCAGCCTTGCTGAGCCAGCAAAGCGAAGAGCCAGTGGGGCTAGCGGGAGGCCGGCGGGTGCTCCTTGTCTAGCCGAGTCGCTGCTGGAGGAAGTCAGGACGCACCTTGGCCACTGCTGTAGCATTCTCCCCTTGCATTGAGCACAGTGATGCTCCCATCCTAGTGACGCAGAGAAAGGGAAAGAGACACAGGGAAGAGGCTCCAAAAGGGAGCAAGAGGGAGGAACTGAAGAGGGGCCGTCTGGGGGGAGCATTTCCTTGGCGTTTGCTAAATCGCTTTGCGCTTCCCCTTTATTTCTATTTCTTTCCCTTCTGCGTAGAAGTTCAGTCAGTCGAACCCTCTGCTGTGAGTTTGTGCCAGCGTAGGGTGACCTCAGGAGAGCGAGACAACGGGTCCTGTGCAGGAGGCTGAAATGCAGGGAGACCGCTCCTAGCTTTGAAATGACAGGGCACCATCTCTGAGCCAGTTAGCCAAGGCACATGCCACAGGTTGTCACATGTGAACAAAGGCAGCAGGGAGTTCCGAAATACCCTGAAATTCTCATCTGCTTTGTTTCCTTTCTGGGCCGGACAGGAGAACAGTCAGCTAGGCCATAGAGTGCTGCCCTGTTCCCACAGAGCCAGTGGGCTGGGCTAGCTTGGCCCATCTACCATTGATCCCTATGGATACCTCATCTGCTGTTTCCTAGCAATGCTGGGGGTTGTACATCTCTCTCTCTCTCTCATTCCTCTTCTCCCCCCTTCCCCCCCCCCCCCACACAATGATTTCTGTGGCTTCCTCTGGTCTTCCTGCTTTTGGCCAGAAAACCCGGGACTCCGAGACTCTTGATCAGGACAATGAAGTCCTGGAAATCTTCCAAGAGAGCCTTTTGTCAGGACACTAGAGAGATTGGGAGAAGCACCAAACTTCTGGGGGTTTATCTGAAGCGAACAGGAACGTGGGACTTGCCAGATCGGAGCAGACCAGCCACCCACCCAGCCCAGTGTCCAGTCACTGACCAGCTGCCTCAGAAGAAGGGGCCGGCAGCCCTGCAGAAGGCAGGGATGGGAGAACCTGTCAAGGCCGTTCACACATTTTGGTCTTGTCTTTATCCGGTCTAAT
This sequence comes from Chrysemys picta bellii, assembly GCF_011386835.1. Lineage (NCBI taxonomy): Eukaryota > Metazoa > Chordata > Testudines > Emydidae > Chrysemys > Chrysemys picta. Next base: position 15,722,348 of record NC_088805.1, on the reverse strand, counting down.
CTGAAGCCCCCAGGCACTTGGAGGATATTGACCAGCACAAGTTTACTCCATCCAGCAAGTTGTCTTCATTTTGGATGCTGTGTCCCAGGTTGGCTAACATGCCCAGTGGTAGCCTGTAGCCATGGATAGCACCTGTTACAGGAGGATTGTGTTCCTACTCTGACCGTATACATCCAGAACAGCTCCATCCAGTTCCTTTGGCCTGATCCTCCTTTCTTTGTTCCTCATCTCTTTAGCAGTGCCAGACGTCATTTGGGTAGGACGGTTCCCGCATGAAACCATAACGTCGTCTTTGCCAAACCAAGACAGCTGCTTGCTGGGGCCTTTCGGTGCTTGGAATGCTTGTTGTTTGGTCTCTGTGAGTGACCTTTACTTAAATGACAGCAACTTGTTGTTGTTGGCACAGGTCTAGAGTCCAGATGTTGAGGGTTTGGCTGCACCCATACGCAGATGTTTCTTTTCATAGGTCTCCCAGAGCCCTGGAGTTTACAGAGAGGACACCGCTCCTAATGCTGTGGGGATTCATAATGGATTATGCAGAGTACACCTCTACCTCGATATAACGCTGTCCTCGGGAGCCAAAAAATCTTACCACGTTATAGGTGAAACCGTGTTCTACCAAACGTGCTTTGATCCACCGGAGTGCGCAGCTTCCCCCCACCCCCAGAGCACTGCGTTACCACGTTATATCCGAATTCGTGTTATATCGGGTCGCGTTATATCGGGGTAGAGGTGTACATTGAAATCCACTAAATTGGCACCTCGTCTTTACCTTTTTGCCTTTGACGTACTGGACGGGTTCTTCAATCACTTTCTATATGGAGTTGCTAGTGCACGGTTCTGCATTTGCATGTGTAATGACTAGGAGCAATTCTTCCCATGCATGATTTTTACTTTGCTCTTTGGAATATCCCTGAGCCCCTTCGTTTTCAGTTTAAACTGATTTTTACTGAAAAAATCCTGGGTATTACAAAAAGTAGTACTCGTGTGTTTTTTGTTGTTGTTGTTTTTTTCCCCCTGATTTCCACCTTTTGTATCATTTAAATATATAACAAATAACTTTGTTTTTATTAGGAAAATACAATCCATTGCATGAGATCTATGTATTACGACAATACATTAGTCTGTCTGTTGAAGTAAGGCTGTGTATTAATCTAGAAGATACACACAATAAAGAAAGTGCATGCACATCTGAATCTCAGTCCCACCAAGTACACATTTCAAGCTGTTAGTGGATAACGGGTTAAAGATCTGACCCACGAAAATGGGAAGAAAACAAAAACCGGTCTCAGAATACATTTCAGAGCATCAGGAAGTATTCAAAAGGGTTAAAAAAACAAACCGGAGGAAAGGATGAAGTTGGGTGTATGTGCTGCAAATAGTGTGGCCCAATTATTGAATGTAAATATTTATAGGCAAATAGTTCTAAATCTAAACAGTTTACCAAATGAAAAGTTTTATTTGGGGATTAGAGATGTATTGTTTTCTTAAACTCAGAGGTGACGTTGTGTTTGGAGTTCTGTTTTAATTCTGCAGCAAACCACATTGAATTCATCAAAGCATTGCTCTACTAAATACTCCCCCCCCCCCCCCCCGTCCTTCCATCTGACAAAATAAACTGGAGCCTGGGGTCTGAGAACTTCCCCCCTCGCTGGGTTTCGGAGCCCAGGCTCTAGCCTGAGTCTACACTGTTCTTTTTAGCCCCATAGTGCAAGCCCAAGTCAGTTGACCCAGGCTCTGAGACGGGCTCCTACAGATCTTTCTTGGCAGTGCAGACACACTGGCACGCTACTCCATGGTGCACGAACGTCAGGACACTTGCTTCAATCTCCCTAGCTTAACTGAAGAATGAACTAGGAAGTGGAAAGTTCTAGCATCAGTGAACAAGAGAACCTCCTAAATGATTGCAATGAGAACGTCCCCTACCCCTTCCTTTCTCCCAAGCCCCCTTGCATAGCGAGAGCTGAGCGAGGATTTCTTGTCCTGGAGCAGTGCCTGTAGGCAAGAACTGATGTCTGCAATGTGCCAGCCGCTGGGGAGGGGGACCCTCATCTCCCCAATGTGGAAATGAGAACAAACACGGAGTGAAACTTGTGCTGCAGGTCTGAAGAACTGCCAGCAATTAGAAGTTCTCTTTCTGTTTGTTCCTCCCTCTGTGACATGACTCGCTCTTGATGCTTATTCTCTCTCTCTCCATGTTTCACAGCTGTATAAAGAGCCTGAGCTCACTTTTCAGTTAGCTTGGGTGGGACCAAAGATAGTAGAAGGTCTGCTGGAGGCAGGCAGGTCCTGTGGTTGGGGAATGTCTAATGTCTAAGGAGCCACCAGTTACATGTTCCAACGCGACTGATTGACCAGGAGGCTGACAGCCCCAGGACGAGGGCTCCAGCCGACTCACGCGTTTCATGTTCCAAGCAAGTTTTAAAAACCCCACCCTGGCCACATCCACATTGCTGTCTTCTTGGGCCATGAGCATTTGAACCCTAGTGTGTCCTTCATGCTGTGCTTTGTGGCAGTCAGCCATGCGCTTCCCACGAGGGGACAGCCTGGTGCTGTTTGGTTGGCATGGAAGGCAGCTGATCCACAATGAGATAACAAATGCTGGGAATAAGTCAGGTCTGGGCACCACAAAAAGGCCCAGGATGTTCCAGAGAGTTCAAAGCCAGAAGCTCCTGGTTGCAATCTGCAGGTTTATGATGAACGGTATGTGTGCTGCTTCTCCTCCTTGGGCACTCCACTCCCATGGCCACATAAAGGGCTGCAGCAGGCAGGTGCTGCAACTTCTCCAGGTGGCCAGGCTGGGAGTTGGAATCTCTGGAGAGTGGCGGTGGATGTGACCTCACAATCAGATGTGGGGTTGCCTGGGGTGACAAAGGCACAGATGATGGTAGGGCCCGTAGCTAGAATAAGTCAAGGGCACTTCCACTAGCCGCTCCCCTCTGGGTCTGTGTGTGTGAGATCAAGACTGAGGCTATGGGTAGCAGTGAGGCATCGGCTTGGCCCCATATTGAAGAGCTACTCAAGGGAGTTCACCTTTCATGCAGTGTGGAATGCCTCTGGGTATCCAGGGGTTCAGAATAATCCCCCACCAATGTTGCCTGCTACTTTTGGGTCCCTCTACTGAAACCTGATATTCCAGCCTGCCCCACTCAACTGTGGAAATCCTCCTCCCCACAACCTGCCTTCTTTCCCAAGACCCACCCCCCCGTCTGCTCCTCCCCTCCCCAGCCCATCCGTGGCCTCTGCAGAGCTGGTGAATGGCGTTCAGTGGGATAGCAGCTCGGTTCTCACACGTGGTTCCTATGGTGACACGGACGTTGTCAAGTGTGGAACAGGCAGTCTGGGCAAACACTGCCTCTCCCCTCCCCTCAAGGGGAAGAGTGGGAAGGAAGGCAGAAATGCGCTCGGCGTGGAGGGGAACTATGGCGAGTAGTTTGCTACAGTTGCTTCTGATTCCAAATGCATCAAGTTAGGTGCAAACACAGACTGTGTCCATTCCTATGCCACCTGTACTCTGAGGGGGTATAGATGTTAACAAGGGGATAAATATTAGAAAGATGGGGTGTGATTCCCTCCCTCTGGCTCCCAATGAAGCCCACAGGAGCTGTATGATCCTCAGTGTTTTGACCAGTGTCCAAGTCTGGGTGATGGCGGGAAGGATTTGCGGGCTGAGTTCCTGTGAGGGAAGCTACATTTGTGGTTCACTGGATAGAAGTGTTGGGGTGGAGGGGAGACTTTATCCCCCCCCCACTGGAAGTAAAGAGCCGCTGCTGATTTCTTCCCTTATACCCCCCAAGGCACTTACGCTGTCAGCCAAGTCCTTCTCTGCTCCTTGGGTGCACCAGAATGGGAGCAGAGGGAACAGCGGTGAAGCCCAGCTGGTCCTGGCGCTGTGGGTGTTTCAGAGCGACCCTGTGTGATGGCTGGTGCGCCAGGCGTGTGATCTGACCCGGCGTGGGCAGGTGTGATGGAATAAATATGGTTGGTTGGTGGGCGTCTCGCACCTCATTCGTGCCCTGCAGTGGTCCCTCTTCTGTCGCAGTCCCATTGGTTTGCTGAGCAGAGACCAGAACTGTGCCAGGCCTTGGGCAGGGAATATGATCTGCCTGGAGGCTGGGCCCGTCAGTCTGGGGGATTTAAGCAGAGGCCTGCAGAGGTGAACGGTTAATGCAGCGTTTTGCGGTGATGCACAACTCCCCCTCCCCCCACTGCAAAGGGAAGCCCCCCCACACGCATGCAAAGCTGTTCAGGGGCAGAGCAAGTGCCCATGCCGGGCATGTCAGTCACCGTGCTCATGGGAGAAAACAGTGCCAATAAGCCCTCCCTATTCTCCCTGGAGATTAGCCCAGTCACAACTCAGCTGGATTACAGAGCAGTGGCCTCTGCCCAAGAATAAAAGGGTCGGGAAACTGTGAACAATGTAACCGCACCTTGTTGGGTTAGAAACAGATTCGCTGTCAAAAGGTTTGGCGAGTTCAGCTGTGAGCCGCTGAGCTTCGGCTCCGCTGGTTTCAGGGAAACCGTCCCCTTGGCGGAGAGGGAGAGCTCCTGGAAATGCTCCTGAAGCTGGGGGGCCTCCCGTCTCAGGAGAGACCCCTCTGCTTGCATGAACCCCCAGTGAAGTCATTGGGGCACTGTACAGGCTTAAGATGCTAGAGAATCCCATTGCAAGACGGGGGTCTAAGTCCACACATCCCTTTGAAAGGAAGTTTGTTTGTGGTGGACCCCTCCTTTGGAGGAGGAGCTGGAGAGTCTCTGATCAATGTGCTGGGGAAAGTAGGAAGTTCTCCGGTCACCATGACACCAGCCCTGCTTGGAGCAAGTCAGCAAGGAGCTCCTAGGGTGTTGGACTCTCTCTCTCTCTCTGACTCTGCAACTCTTCCTCTGCATCTCCGCATTTGAGAAGAATCAGGAATGGCTTCTGTTGCTGGGTGGGTGGGTAGGGTTGACTGGCCCAACCGGGTCTTGGGGTCTGTTGGTCCAACTGGAACACAATACAGTAATTCCATTGCAGGCCCCAGTGTGAGTGCATCCCCTTTCCTTTTGGAAGGGAAAGGCTCCCAAAGAGAGCCAGTTGGAAATGAAGCCAGGAGAGGTGGTTTTTCAGCAGTTAAAACAGCCAAGCGATGTCAGGGCCTGGCTCCCTGCTCTGGGCATTGTGACATGACACACGGGGTCAGGTGGGGTGGTCATGTTGTAATGCCACTCACTCAAGTTTGGCTCAGCCACCCCTCCATCCATCCTGGCCAAACCTGAATGGTACTGCGACCCCATGCACCAGCTTGCAACGCCCGGAGTGGGGAGCCGGACTCGGCCCTGCAGGACAGGAGCTGCTGCTGCTTCCAGGTGTGGGGCAGACTCACTCTCCAACCTTCTCTCTTCTCCCCCCTTCCGCTCCCCCTGGGGGCCTCTCCTCTGCGCCAGGCCAGGATTAGAGTTGTGGTGCAGGGCAGGTGGCTGGTGCCATCTCAGTGGGGGCGGAGGAGGAGGCACCCAGTGAATAGTTGCTGCACTACTGTGTGTGTGTGTGTGTGTGTGTGTGTTTGGTGATAATACACAGGTATGGTAACGTGTAAAATTAGCAGGCCAGTGGGTATAATTGAAGGTGGCACTATCGTGTCCTGTTCTCCCCCCCACACACACCCCCAGGCTGGCTCCACCACTGCTCCCCATAGGACACCGTGCCCTCTCTAAGCAGCAGCATAGGCCGTTCACCACAAGTCAATTCCTAAGAGCCCTCCCTTGTTACTGGTAGAGACCATATGTTAAATTGTTCTCCTCCGATTTCTGTCCAAGCTGTAAAGGTTGTTAGGAACCCCTTTAACCTGTAGATAAGTCAGGTATCTAAACACCTGGGCTTTTATTTGCAATTGGGGGCCACCTGTTTTGATAAGTAAAGTGATACCAAATCAAAGTGGTGGTGGTGGTGGTGGGGGTTTGCTACTCCCATTACAAAGTTCACCTAATGGGTGTTTTTGCGCCTATCCATCTCAAGGCTCCAGAGGAACCAAAGTAACATCCACGTTTGCTCAGGACGGTCATTTTATATGTTTGTACAGCACCTAGCATGATGCGACTCTGACAGCTTTGGCCTCTAGACGCTCCCACGGTGTAAATGTTTGATAATAATCATTTAATGAAGTTGCATTGGTAGGGCCTGACTTGGACAAATGCGTGCATACAACTGCATGTGTGAAGATGTATGTGAAATTGGATGCCCAATTAGAGTGCACAGTTCTCATGGAAAGTGGGTGCAAGTTGAGTGTTTATAATTGCAAAGGGACATTTATGTATCTAACCATCCTCTTGCAGATGCAAGTCCCTAATATGTGTGTGTGTATATTAGAAATACACCCTTGCTAACATGATATCACCAGCCTTGATACTCGTGCTAACCTGATATAGAATCAGATGGTCTTAGAAAGCCATTCTTTAATTATCAGAGGGGTAACAATTCTTTAATTGTTAACTTATGGTTTTGATTGACAAGGTTCAAAGGTCAGACAATGGCTCTTTCATCTTAAAGGGTTTTTAAAGGTTTAAACTCACTTGTGTGTGTGGTGTTTTTTTTTTTTTTTTTTTTTTTTTTTAATTTGCAATTAATTGCTGGTTAGTTGGAATTGAGATTCAAGACTTCATGAGTAGGCACAAGTAATTCCCATGTCCAAGCGAGCCGAATAAAGACCAAGTCTCAGACTGTTGGAAGTGTTTTACAAGTGAGATTGCTATTTGCTATTAATGGCTTAAAATGAGCATCATCGAGTATTAAACAGAGAGCTGACTCTGGGAGAGCATGTTTCAAAATTACAGTTCAAGGCTTCAGCAAACAGGCTGAAAATGTCAGGGAAAGGACAGGGAGTAGGAGAGAGAGGGTGGATTCTTGCCCTTTAATAAGGGTATTTTCCTAACGTCTGATTATGGGCTGTATGCACCTGCCTTTATCTTGGTTTGGCACGAATGGATGAATCTCTAGGATTAGAGTTAATATGAACTAGTACTTCTGGATTGGGGATATGTTCTGGTCTCCTTGCATCTTGTTACAATCAGAGGGAATCTGGATGACTTGAGTTACCTGTTTGTTGTCACATTTGTACATACATCCAGATTACTTTTTGCAATATTCTGTGTGCCTGACTGTTTTCTTACACAAGAGATTGACTGAACCACAGAACTCTTGGAGGCCTACCCATAACCATTCCATCTCTTCTGCAATGCTTAATGTTGTAACTAGCATTTCATTCAATTATCGTTTGAGACATCATCCTCATTAACATTTGAGATGATACAGTTGTCATTGAATGTCTGCTTCAGCACTATCATGAGTGTTGGACAGTTTGCATGAGATGCATTTAATAACATGAACCCTAGTTTGTCTATTGTTCATCTGCTGCATACCAGTTTCATGCTGCATGTTGTCTGGAACCACCCAAATGCACCACACCTGCTTAATTCAGTGTTGGGAGAACCAATTCTCTGCTAGGGTAAATGGGCACAACTGAACTGGAATCAGCGGAGCATGGCGCTGTGCCCACTTATGCCCGTCGAGAATCTGGCGCAGTTTTTAATGCAATAAACAACAACAAATATAGGGCTTGATTCACCACCATAGTTTTACACCAGTATATTTCAGCTGCCTTCACAGGGAAAACTAGAGTAATGCAGTGCTGAGTTAGGCCTATTCTCTCTTCCTAAAATCAGTGTCACTAGCCCCAAGCATTCAAAGCCATGAGTCAGCCTCCCTCCTCCTCCCCCCCCCCCATGAGATTATTAGAAATAACAGCTTTTGGGTTCTTTTTATTTGCCTTCTGGCATTGTATCCTGCCAGGGTCACATTTTCAAGCTTTTCTTCGCAGCCATGAGGATTAGATGTTGTGTCTCCTTTTTAAATTTCATTTAAAAAAAAAAGAAGAAAGTTGCTATTCTCATGTGATCACAGGACTCCAGGTGCTGGGGCTTTCAGAAAAGCCCCAGATATGAGACTTGAGGGTAATATCCTGAGAGCTGGTAGCACTGTATTTTAAACCTTTTCCCTCCTCCCAATTGCATGATAGATCTGAATTTTAGGAGGCTCCTGTGCTGTAGGGGCTGTGTAGATATAGTACATCCATTCCCATCTGGGAGTAGACCTTGTATTTACTGCTGACTGCCCCCTGGGCCTTGCTGCATTGTGTGACTATCTCAGGATTTCTGGTTCTCCTGCCGTCACCTGCCACCCTTGGTACTGCTGGCAGGTCACATGCCCGCCCGCTGAATAGCGTGAACTGACAAGCCCTGGGATTGAGCTGCCCTGCAAGGCCCCGCTAAGAGGCGAACATTTCCCGAGTTTCCATTTCACATAGCTGGGCGCTCTACAGAGGCGGGCTCTCCTGGCAAAGGTTACCTGCCATGTGGGACCCGATGGGAAGTCTAGGCAGGAGGGCCGAGCGTGGTGGGAACAGTCAGAGGGAGTGGGAGAGATGCAGAGAGATGGATGCAGTGAGTCAGAAGGCAGGAAAGTTAGAATGTTTTGCCAATGGAGACAGGAGGCTTTATTGATCGACTGGGTTCCTGGTCTGTTTGGCCTCCTCTAAATCCGCAGGGTTTTTGTTGCTCTGTCTCTGTATGCTGCTGTCTGACTCAGAAATGAGCTGGTCATCAAGGGTGCTGCTAAGAAGGTCGGGCTCTTACTCCCTGTTGGACAGGGGATGGGAAATGTTTGGTGTCCGCTTTTATTGCCCTACTGATCTCTCGTCCTCCCTCTTTGTTCCTCTTTCACACACTCCTTTATTCCCCCTCTCGTGTTCTCTTCCTGTCGCTCATTCTTTCTCTGGTTCAATCTGTTCCTATTTCACACCTCTCGCTTTCATTCCCTCCATCTGTCTCTCATTCTCTGTCCCCTCCCCCTGCCTCTTTATCTTGTTATCTAGCAGCCATCCACTGCGTGGTGCGGCCCTGGGGCCCTTGGAGCGAGTGCAGCTCCCTGTGTGGGGTCGGTAGCCAAGACCGGACTCGGCAAGTCGCTGTCCCACCCCGAAATGGAGGGACCCCCTGTCCGGACCTCAAGCAGCGGAGAGGGTGCTTTGGGGAGAACCCAGCCTGTGATACGGCTAAAGGTAAAGTGAAGCGTGTGGGGCAAGGTCTCTGCGCCCGTCTGCACGTGTACAAACGCTCCCACGACCCATTGTGATGTTCAGCACAGCTCAGATGTGACGGGAGCTGCTTTGCCCTGTGCGATCCCAGCGCAGTCCCTGCGATGGAGCTGGAAGATGAAGGGACGGCAAAGCATTTTAGCTGCAAGAGGGCGCTGTTTTTAATATGTGGCAAAAAATGGTCTCTGTTAGCACCAGGTTAAACGCAGCTTGCCTGGCCATTGCACGTGGCAAACTTGGGTTAAAACAGAACTGGAAAACCATAGGCTATGGCTCACCTACCCTCTGAATTACAGGTCAGTCATGACACTTGATGACAACAACAACACAGCAGATTAGTTCCCCAATATGGTTACAGTTGTTCCAATTTGCAGTGTGGATGGACCCTTAATTGTGTTCCTTCTAACTGGATTAAAAAGACGTTAGTAGTAATTAATAATGTCTAGCTCTTCTATAGCACTTTGCGTCAGTAGGTCTCAAAGTACTTTACAAAGGAGGTCAGTACATTATCCCCATTTTATAGATGGAGAAACTGAGGCACAGAGTGGTGGAGTGACTTGCCTCTGGTCACCAAGAAGGTCAGTGGCATAATGGGGAATATAGCCTAGTTTGCCTGAGTCCCAGTGCTCTATCCACTAGGCAAAACTGCCTCCACTATAGACAGTTTCCCTCTACACTTCTCATTGAAACTGTGCAGTAACCAGGTTCCCTGACTAGCGCAGCAATTGTAGCGTAGACCGGTAACTGAGGTATAAAGCCCTACATGGTGTCGTCAGGTTCTCATGACACGTTGCTACCCACAGTGAGAATGAAGTTAAACTATCATATGAGACTCGCCCTGTGTGGATAGTTTTCCTGTGTTGCACTTTAAAAAGCTGAAGATGTCTTACTGTATGTACTTTTATGGTCCACATCTGAGCATCTCACAAGCTTTAATGTACCTATCCTCACAAGCCCCCTGGGAGGCAGGGCTGTGCTGTTAGGGATGGGGAATGGAGGCAGAGACTAAGGGCAGGTCTTCACTACAGGGGGGGGTCGATTTAAGATACGCAAATTCAGCTACACGACTAGCGTGGCTGAATTCGACGTATCGCAGCCGACTTACCCCGCTGTAGGGACGGCGGCAAAATCGACCTCTGCGGCTTCCCGTCGACGGCGCTTACTTCCACCTCCACTGGTCGATTCAGGGATCGATTGTCGCGTCCCGACGGGACGCGATAAATCGATCCCCGAGAGGTCGATTTCTACCCGCCGATTCAGGCGGGTAGTGTAGACCTAGCCTAAGTGCCTTGCTCCTGCCCCGGGTCACACGGAGAGCCTGTGGAGGAGCAGGGACTCAACCCTGTGTCTCCTGAGTCCTATGCTAGTGCTCTAGCCACTGGACTATTGTTCCTCTCAAGATAACACCCGATTTCAGCAAGAAAATCCTGATTGTTATTAAAACCTTCTACAGTCCCTCCCTTTGTCTCTTTCCAGATTTCACTTTCTCTAAAGAATTTGTGGGTCACATTTAAAGATTAAGATTCTAGGCTAAACTGGCCCAAATCGGGCCAAACACTAGTGCATCTGCAAATTTTGCATTCATGTTTTCCACTCCAGTTCATCTGTGGGCACAAAGCTGAGAGCCTGCACCTCCAGCTGCAGGTAGGCAGAGGCTCTGTTGTATCCACGGTGATCCTGTGTTTGTATCGTATTGCCGTATATTGACATGGGAGTAATCCTGATATCCCACGTGCAGGAATGTGGCATAGGTGACCTCTGTTGGAGACCATCCAGCCTTTGCTTCAGCACCATGCAAAATACACCAGGGGTAAATGGATACATGTTTGAACAGCATCCATTCCCCCCCCCCCCCCCGTTTGGAATTCCCATCTTTGAGACCAGTTCCTTTTGGCTGGTCTGTTGAGAATTTGTCTCTAAACTAGGGCTGTGGCATGTGAATTAGTGGGGTGTTGGAGTCAGGAGAGATGGGTTCAAACCCTGACTCTGCCACTGATTAGCTGTGTGACATTGGGCCAGACTTGAATTCTCCATGTGCCTCAGTTTCCCCATCTGTAGAACGGGGTTAATGATACTTGGCCGCTTTGAGATTTGCCATACAGTGTAAGTTGTTAACCGTAACAAAAATGGGCCTGATCTAAATTCAGTCAAGGAAGTCCGTGGAAAGACTCCCATTACATGAGTGAGCTTTGACTCATGCCCTGTATTTGCATTAATATCACTAATGGCAATGAACATTATTCCCTTCCCTGCTGGTCTGGGTCCCCCACTTTCCCAGAGCCTGGGAGCAGGCACCAAGCAGGCCATGCTCCTAATAATTCGCTTTCTGCGCCCTCTTAGCTCTGTCTCTGTGATTGAACCCCTCTGCCGGGCATTGTTTTCTAACCTTCTGCATCCCTCCTCTCCGCACCCCCTGTGCTCTTTTGACAGAGGTGGCTAAGATTTTGCCAGATTCCTTTAAAAGGGACTTTAAGGACCCCTGGAGAAGACCTCACGTGCTGGCGAAGGAGAAGCAGCCAAGGTAGGTGAGGCACATCACGGAGCACACTGTCCCCTTCTCAGGGTGATTCTTTCTGTGACAAGCGCTGCTGACCTGGCTCAGCCTGACTCTTAAGTAAGAACTGCAGAATAAACGCCGCCCTCCTGTATGGCGAGGAGAAGACCGTGACCGATCCTGAAGTCCTCCCCAAATACTCTGCAGGGAAATCAGCATTGTATCTTGGCTCTTCTTGGACAAGCGCTGCTAAATGTGTCATAAGCACCAATCCTGCATCGGCCCCTGAGAGATGGACAGATCAGCTAATAGGTGTCTAACGTCTGTGATTCCAGCATGGTCATTAGTTGGGCTGAGTTTGGGGCGGGAACTAGAGCTGCATGAATTCTCCTGCTGTTAAAAGGGACGGCGCTCTCTGCTGAGGGGCGTCTTCAGAGACATTGCACACAGCCAGGTTGGAGAAGAGGGGCGATTCTTTCTCCTTCTCCGTGCCTCAAGTGAGGCTCCTAGATTCATATTTGGGCCCCAGTCCAATGGTGCACCTCAGCACGTGCCAAAGTCCTTTCTATTTCGGTGCCATGTACTTAACTGCTTTGCTAAATTGGGGCCTTGCACAGCTCCGTTAGTAGCCTGTTTGTCAAAGGCTCTGAACTCCCAACAGCCTCCAGGGAAGTCCATGAGAGTCAAAAGTCTTCGGTATCTCTGAAAACTAGGCCACGTATTTAAGCAGCTAAAGATGACTGTGGAAGCCTAACTTTAGGTATGTTGGTGATGGAGATTGCTCAAACCTCCATCCCTGTTTCTACTAAGAGTCCAGAGCAGAGCAACAAAAATAATCCTGATCTACGAGGGGAGGTTACAAACCCTGGGGAATGTTTAGTCTTGAGAAAAGCGGAGTGAAGTCTTCAGACTGATAAGTCTTCAGATATGTAAAGGCTGTTTATAAAGGGGAGGGGGATCGTTTGCTCTTCGTAGCCACGTCGGGTAGGACAAGCAGTAATGGGCTTAATCTGCAGCCAGGGAGATTTAGGTTGGATGTTAGGAAAAACGTCCGTACTGGAGCAGGTTACCTAAGGAGGTTGTGGACTCCCTGACGCTGGAGGTTTTTCAGAACAGGTTAGACCAACACCTGGAGGGGATGATCTGTTTCTTTGGTCCTGCCTCAGCAGAGGGCCATGGACTAGCTGACCTCTCAATGTCCCTTCCACCCTACATTTCTGAGATTCTATGTAGCAGGGATAGGACAGCTCATCTAACCTATCTAGATCCTGGATCCCTGAAGACAGGCATAGACCACAGGTGTGTGCTTCTAAAGTCTTCGTTCTTCCCTTCAGAACCTTTGGGAGCACCGTCCAGCTCCCTTCCATACCGGGGCGGCTGCCGTATGCGTATGCCCTTGGCATCCTCCTCCTGGCAGCTCCTTTCCAGAGACGCTGCTCGTGGCATAACTTGTTCTGTTTCGTGCTCTCCATTAATAATAGGGAGGTGCCGGGGCCTAGGGGCAAGATCTCCAGATTAGGACTCAGGAGACCTGTGTCCTACCCCCAGCTCTGCCACTGGTCTGCTGTGTGACCTTCGAGTCACTTCTGCTCTCTGCCCGAGTTCCCCACCTGTAAAATCGGGCTAAAGATGCTCCTGTGTAGAGTGCTAGATAAGAGTTCTTATTAACACAGAGACATTTTGCTGGCATTCAGGGTTCAGCCAGGGCGGTTAATAATAGTACGTTGTGCTTTTAATTCTGAGACGTTCACGTCTGCAAAGCACTGCACAAATGTTAGTTAATCCTCCCAGCCCCTGTTATCCTCATCCAGATCGGGAAACCGAGGCACTGCTAAGCGAGTTCACCAAGACTCAACGGGAGACCGCGTCTGAGCTGGGAGCAGAAACCTCGTGTCCCTGGCTCCCAGTGCTGTGGTCAGTTCACACTGCCTCGCTGGGGACCTAAGAAAAGCCCAGTTATAACAGCCCAGCAGAGCTCAGATTATACTCCTGACAGAGCTATTCATAGCTGGGGCCCTGCTCAGGTCCCCTTTCTCCCTTGGTCAGGAGAGAAGAGGCTGTCTGGAATGAATGAATAAAAGCAAACTAGTGGGTCCTTTTTGAATGGCGCTGAGCCCTCAGGGCTGGAAACAGCACATGGAACAAAAACCCTTCTTATTTACAAATCGCCTCCGGTCTAATGACTGTGTTCTCGGCCCCCTCTGTTGCAGAGCTGTAGCGAGGCATCCTGCCCTCTGCCAGGGAAGTTCTCTCTGGTGCCAGCCCAGGAGACAGATCTGGGATTCTGAAATGGGGGAACGGCTGGTCAGGGTAGGAGGAAAGCTGGAAAGAATTGGGAAGGGTTTTATGGGGGAGGGGGAGAACGGCTGAGTGGGAATGGGGAGCCCCTGGGGGATGATTGGGGAAGTTTCTTAGCAGGCGGGAGAAGATCTGAGGCCTCATCTGCCACTGGGCTCTTTTTTTGTGATGCATCAGGAAGTGTTTTTGCATGAAAGACCCTGCAAAACTCAGCTGCAATTGTTTGTTCATTAGAGACAGGCCCACGCTCCAGGTCTGGATCTAGAATGTGAACCAGCCAAAGGTTCGGGGTGTTCATAGCCAGAGTTTGGGATCAGCCTGGTATGTAGAAAGGGGCCAGTTCTGGATCTGAACCTCCCCGAAGTTCGTGAGTGTTTAGGTCTCAGGAGAGATGGGCCTGAAGCAGAGTCTGTTTGGGGGTGATAGACTCAACCCCACCAAGGTTTATCCCAATGCAGGGACCCCATACAGGCCTATTCACGGGCGTTGGGGCAGCTGCGCTGGAAGAAGCTCACAGCCAGGGGAAGATAAGTTCTCCCTGTTCGCTCTTAGACATTTCTTCATGGGGTGCCCTTGCTGCAGAAACATTGGCGGCCAGCCAGGGTTGGCCTGAGGGTCCCACCCCTCCCATGGCACCCAAGTGGGTGGTGCCAGCTGCCCCATGTATGGTATGACTGTGCTGTGTCCTGGCTTGGGACCCCAGGAGCACGAGGACTGGCTTTGTGGCCATCTCCTGGTGACCTGAATTGTTCCTCCTTTGAAGGACTGTGGATTAGTGTGTGCTGGGTATAGGACGCTGCACGCTCAGGAGAACTTGTGCCCGTGACTCCCCCACGTGTCCTTGTGGGCATTTCCGGTGATCACGCAATCCCATCAGCCGTGGCATTGAGTGCACGGTGCTGCTACCGGGCTTCGAGGCGAGTCTATCCGGAAACCGCGCTTTAAATACGCAAGTGCTAGAATTTGCACTGGTAGTCGCCCCTTCAGTCCACGCATGGAAACTGTGCCATGTGATCTGGCTGACCAATCGAAACGAAAGAGCAAATAGCGACCAGTCACGGAGGAGTGTTCACGGTCGATCCAGAGAGCTAAAACAAGATGTGCAAGTCATTTCGGATCTCGACTAGACCGTGACCTGCTTGTAAGTGTTCCAGGAGGAGAAGGGATTAAATTTGTCGGGTTAATTTATTTGCTCTGTATGATTTGCTCGTCTGCAAACTGCAGCGGACTGGCAGGGAGGGGAGAGAACTGTAGTAGCGGGTGTCACATCTGGGTGGAAGTGCCTGGGCGGAGTCGTGTGGGAGAAGCCAGCTAGTACGTGATGTTGCTTTGTTCCGCCCGCATGGAACAGATTGCAGGATCGGGGCTTATGCTTGGTTCCGATTAACGCGATCCTCCTTTACTTCCAGAAGTACAGAGATCACACACATAGGGGAAAAAACTATTTAACAAGTGAGACTTATTTGTATCTCGACATTCTCAGTGGTGTTGGCCCATGGATGTAGGCAGCCATCTAGTACAGTCGCAGGATGTGAGCTGCAAATGCCCCTTCTGAAAGCCTCTTAAAGGTGTGGGTGAGAAGTACAGTCACAAACCCATCACGCTGATGAAAAATCATTGTTACCAATGTTTGTTCCCAAAAGCACATCTGCTGTTAATTAGGAAACGCTGAACCGCTGCCTTGGGGACCACGTTACACAAGGTGGGTCTGAAATGCATCATTTGTATGCTGGCTTCTGAGCGTGTCCATGCTGAGCATGCCATGACCTATGGAAAACAATCTTGGGGCTAGAGCGGAGTGTCACAAACAGCATAGACCTGACTTCTGGGGTGCAGGGGCGAGGCGGGCCCTGGGACCCCTGCGTTCAAACCAGCTCCAGTGCAGACTGGCTCAAGGGGTGACTTCGTGCTCCATCTCCACAGAGAATGCAGGGGGGGGACGCCAGTCCAGATTGCCAGCTGGTGTCAATTGGTCTTGCTTCAGTCAAGCTATGCTGACTTATGCCAGTTGAACATCTGGCCCAGAGAGTGGTTTCAAACTGCTCAACTATTGACAGATGCATCCTGATGGATTTGCAGGTGAATCCCTTTAAGCAAAAGGATTGAGTTCCTCTTTAGAGCTGGTGTAGTCAGTTTATTGTCTGATGTGCTCTGTCTTGGGGGACTGTATCTTAAATTGGAAGCGAGATGGGCCAGATTATCTTAATGGGCTTTTTCATCTCTCTTTTATTTTATCTGTCTAGGATTTTCCTAGTTAGCTGTAAGCCTCCCCCCTTGTAACTGATAAGCCACAGGGTAGCTGATTAACTAGCCCCCGGGCTGTAAATCCCCTTGTCACAAGCAGCGCTGTGCTCCGGTGAGTTGGGTTTGTGCAGAGCGAGGGGCAGAGGGCTGGGATTGTTACATGAGGCGGGGCTCAGCACAGCTTGCAGGGATCCGATTGGTGAGGTGCTCGGTAGGGTTTTAGTGCTGCTTGGAGGAGGAGATGGCTGTGTGGATGAGGGAATGAGAACAGAAGTGCGTTCTACCGCCTCTGCATCCTGCCGGCTGCTGGGTGTGGGGAGTAGGGCGGGTCTGCACCTACAGAGGCTGCCAGCCTGAAACGAGACACAAAGGTCATGTGTTTATCAGGCTGTTTGGATAGGGTTACCATATTTTGAGTGTCCAAAAAGAGGACACTCCACGGGGCCCCGCCCCAGCCCCGCCCATGCCGCCGCCCCAACTCCGCCCCCTTCCCTGCTTCCCGCGAACATTTGATTCGCGGGAAACCTGAAACAGGCAGCAGGTAAGCTGGGGAAGGGGTGGGGGGAGGAGGCGCGGCCCAGTCTGGCCCCCGCAACCAAGCGGCTCCCTCCGGCGGCCGGCCCCAGCGTCTCCAGCCTGGCTCGGCTCCTGGGGTGCCAGCCCCCTGCCCAGCGCCCCCGGCCCCGGCCCAGCGCTGCCTGGCCCGGCCCCGCACCCCCGGGCCAGCCCCCGGCCCAGCACCGCCGGCCCCGGCCCAGCACGTCCCTATTTTCCCGGACATGTTCGGCTTTTGGGGATTTCCCCCTGGACAGGGATTTGAGGCCCAAAAAGCCGGACATGTCCGGGAAAATCCGGACGTATGGTAACCCTATGTTTGGAGTCGTTCACCCCTCAATCCTGGGCACTCAAATCCCCATCTCTGCTTTTTTTCATCCTGTCCGGCCTCTTCTTTCCCATGCTAAGCAGCCCTGGTCCACCCCCTTTCTACTCTCATGGCCAGGTCTTCTTCCAGCCTCCTCCTGAAGGTTAGAACAAGCCCCCAGCTCTCCAGCCACAAACTCTGGCGCATTTTGGTCAGAAGTATGGAAATGGGGGGAAAGCGTGAGACCAATATGAGTAAGAATAGGTGGGCAGAGCTGTCTTTACTGAGGTTATTGCCACGAGGGCTGACCCACTCCCTGGTCCTGGGAGCATGCTTCCCAGCGTGGATGGGCAGACGCACTAGCTGTGGTTCAGCTAGTGAGCAGCGTAGCCAGTGGCTTGGTCTAGCTGTCCAAATACAAACCCATCCGCACCCCCTTGGCATGTATTCAGGCAGCTAATCCGAGTCCCTGCTTGCCCATGCTTCTCCCAGCTATAGCTCGAGCCGAGCTAGCATGTGTCTACCTGGGCTGGGAAGCGCACTCCCAGCTGCATGCAGACGTACCCGGAGTGGCCATCAGCACACGTTCTTGTGTGCTGTCCTAGGAAGCCGGTCCATAAGGAGGGGGCATAGAGGCCTTATGGGTGGCTGCCTGCTCCAGCCGCAAGGAAGGGCTTAGGAGTTCGTAAGGTGGAAGTGTGGTAGTGGCTGGGGTATGGCTTGGAAGGGAGTTGGGGCATTTCTTGGAGCGGCATAGTAGCCCCAGGCGTGGTGTGGTAATGCCAGGGCCTCCTGCTGCTGTTCCACTGACTGTCTGGCTGCCGAGTTCTCACAGCTCCGTGCCAAGTAGCGCCTTTGGGCTAATTAAGGGATGCAACAATCAAAGCTGTAGCTTGGAGCAATGGGGCTGGAATACAGCAGAACCCTCTGCACCTTCACCCTTGGCCTCCGCTCCCGTCACACAACGGCTGCAGTGGTTGTCGCACCCAATCTGTGCTACCTTATCGCTCACTGGAGCAGTTGCCGTTCCAATACTTCTTAAAGGTGTTCTGTTTCTCTTTGGTTTCACCCCAGCGGGAGCTCCCAGAACGGAATGGTTCGCACCCCGCAGGTCACTCTGAGAGCCACGCGTCCAAGCCCAAGAGAACAGAGGCGTTTGCATTTTGATGGATGTCAGAAGTGGTTTAAATATGCAAAAACACCCTCACAACAAAGCTCCTGTGAAATTTGGGGGAAGATGGTTGCATTCAAAACGATCATTTTGGGGAGCCGTTTCCCAACCCTCCTGCAGTGGAAAACCACCTTGCTGTCCTCCATGGCGCCGTCCCCGCCGTGGGAGCTGCATTGCTGCACTGTCTCCTTCCTGAAATTCCCTTGGATGAGTGTTTGAAACCTTCAAGTGGAGCAGAAAGTGGGAATCCGCGCAGGGCACGGCGGCTGCTTTCCTGTTCCAGCCAGGCCTAGGCAACGGCAGCTGTCGCTTGCACCTCCTCGCAGGTGTGCACGTCTCCGTTATTTTTACCCGCAGAATCTCATGGCACTTTCTTTGCAGCCGTGGCAGCTGGTGAGCTGTGAAGGGAGGGTGTGCAGGGAGAACACTCTGGGTGCTGACACACACCAATCCAGCAGCTCTGTGCACACGGGTGCCTGGGCTTCCACTCTGCGCGGAGAGAGATGTCAGAAACGTTTGCCATCGTTCTGCCCCTCGACTGGCTGCAGTTGCTTGTCTGCCTTATGTTCCTTTCCTGGCCATTCCCAGCAGCTGAGTTTATTTGATCCTTAATCACCTCTTCAAACAGAAGGGGGGGGGGGGGGGGAACAAAACCCTGAAGGCCCCTTGGAGGAGGAGGAGGCTTGGCAAGCTGACAGCTGTAAAGCAACCAGAATGCACTGGCTGACTTAAGGGAATTGCTTCAGATCAGAGCTTCCCCTCCCCCTGCCTTTGGGAAAGCGCAGGCCCTGATCTCCCCAGCGGTGCAGGCAGCTTTGCTTTGAAGTGTGTAGCCTCTCTGCCTGCATCCCTTCTTCCCCCCCTCCTCCACACTGGCAGTGCCAGGGAGCCAGCCTGCAAGGGGCACCTGGAGCAGCTTCTAGCTTGTCTCTACCTGGGGTCATCGTCCTTCCAGGGAAGGCGAAATCCACAGCAGGGGCCCGTCTGGACAAGAGCATGTTGTGGAGGTTCCTTTTGCTGTACAGCGTGGCGGTGGGGTCACCTGACTGGTTGAGGGAGGCCCTGCTGATCAGAATGTGTCCCCCGCTCCTTGGGGGCGACTGGGATGATTTCCTGCTTGCAGGGGGAGTGGGAAAGTCAGTGGGGCTGGCCGACCTCACGGCCATTGTTCCTAACTCTCCTGCGTGCTAGTCTGCCTCTTCCCTGCAGCAGGCAGCCTGTTCTTTCTGCAAATGGCTGCTGGGCCAGGTAGGTGGGGAGGGGAGGTGGCCAGCTGGGAGCATTTTTCATCTGCTACATTTAAAATACCTGGGGTACATTTGGGAGTCATAACCCATTGGCTCCCTGCTGTCACCAGCATGCATACCCAGTTTCTTGGGCAGAGGGACCGCCCAGGTTGCATGCTGCCTTCTTCCCTCACTGGCTCCATCTCTGGGACTGGTGTGAAAAGAAGCCATCTGATTTTCAGCCCATCCTGCCCATGTTCTATGGCTTGTCCTGGCAGCATCTACCCGTGTAGTCCTGACTGCAAGGGCGCCCTGAGTCTCCTGTTCAGCATCAGCTCGTCTGCGCTCCTCAGGCCTGATCTCCATGCTCCTCCTCCGGCTTTGGTGTCCGGCCTCGTCCAGAAACCCCTCTACTGTTTGTGGGCATGTCCAGTTCTCCCATCCATCTCTCACCACTTATCCTGGACTGGTCAACACTGGACAACTAGGTCGGCTTAACTACATCACTCGAGGCTGTGAAAAAGTTCACGCCCTGTGCGATTGTAATTAACCCGACCGCTCGGCCGATGGAAGAATGATTCCGTCAACTGAACTACTCCTTCTCGGAGAGGTGGATTTACTACAGGGATGGAAGAACCCCTCCCGTTGCCGTGGTACATGTTCACACTACAGCGGCTGTGTCAACGTACCCTCGGAGACAAACACCCAGGCACAACGCAGTATGTGTCTTGGGAACAGTGGCCCCTGTTTCCCTTGCCACGTGGAGTGCGCTGGGAGGCTGACATACCTCTCTTCCTGCCTGGAACCTTCTCTGGACAATGCTCAGCATTATTGACCGCCATGATAGCATCAAGAGCAAAACTCATCCCGCTGCCTGCCCAGGGCAGGGGATCGGACTTCTGCCTTGACGCGCCATTGGGGAATGAGGGATGAGCAGCAGCCAGGTCCCATGCGGGCTCTGTCTCGTCCCCTGAACAGAACCTTTGTCGTCCCCTCCTTGGCCCGCTGAGACCATTCTCCTGGGGCAAAGACTGGCCTATACTCCCCTTTCCCTCCCTCAAACCAAATCAAACCAGGAATGCGGTGTCTGCCCAGCCTGAAGGGGCACGTTCCCACTCTGAACCTTGCTTGGGAGTTATGAGACGTGCAGTAAAGACAAACCCCAAACTGTATCTCCAAAGGCAGCAGCTGGAGCGAGCTGTGTGGATGAGGAGTCTGAAGGGGGCAGGCTGCAGGTAGAACCCGCCCCTCCCTCCTTGGGATGCAGGTGCTGCAGAAGGTGGGCGTGTGCCTGGCTACTGGGTCGGCCAGCAGCGTGGCAGCCTTGGAGAGCTCTGCCTGGGATTCGTGAGTAAACAGGGAAACCACAAAAGCAGATGGAACCCAAATAAGAGGCCTTGGATTATGAATCCCCCGGGGAGGGATGAATCTCTAATAGTTGTCCCCCTCCACCACCTGCCCCTAAGCAGCTCTCTGCTGAAGCAGTTACTTATAGAGACAGTAGCTAAACTAGGGCATCTCTCTAGACCCATTTTTACATAAGGAAACTTGGCCTTGTAGGGGCTTTAGGCAACATTTATGTTTCCCCAATTCAAGGGTTGCTTTGGCCCAGGGCACAAGTTTAGAGCAACTGGTCAGCTGTTCTGGGGGTGGCTGTACCTGGCCACCCCTCCTCCCGCATGGCACTGAAAGCGGCAATGAGTTGGCTGTGCCCCATTGCAGTACCATCTCATCGCCAGCAGAGGGGAGCTGGCAATTTCGGCATCTCCTTATGGTAATTCGGCATCCTAGGCATGACTGTGAGACGTCTGACTGGGGAAGCTCATGCCAGATACAACCCCAGGGCAGAACCTCTCTAGAATCCAGTTGTCTTCGCTCGGGCAGCAGCTAGGATCCACTCCCCTTAGCAATGGGAGAGGCGGGCAGGTGTGATTCTTCTAGGGTTGAACTGGAGATCCTTTGGCAGGGACGTGGTGAGGTTCAGAGGTGGCGGCAGGATTTGGGTGACCATCCTGCCTCGGGATTTCTCATTCAGTGGCAAGGCTGCTACCAGGTTGCTTTTAGCATCAAGCCGTTGCTAGTGGAGGATTTGTGTGAGTGCCTCGTGGAGTCCGTGCTCATGGAGTACTGATCCTGGTCGGGTTATTCAAGCAGCTGGTGGTTTAAAGTCTGGGGATTTCAGGGAGGTCAGCTAGTGCTAGGAAAGTGTGCACTGGGCCTATCTCTAGGCAAATAGAGCATTTCCCCAGCAAACGCAAGCCTCTCTTCTCACCACAGGCCACCCCCGCCCCTGCGGGAGCAGAAACCCATTGCAGAGGGGGGTTGGCATCCTGGCTAATTCTCTCCCTCTCCCTTTCCAGTTACTGCGTCTACTTCCGCCTGAAGCAGGTGGGAGCCGCCTGCCGCCTGCACCTGTGGAGCAGCCAGCTGATGAGAGAGAGGCGGGTCTGCGTGGAGTGCCGGCCGGACGCTGTGGCCAGCGGGGCCCGATGCGAGGGGGATGGGCTGGAGGGAGCCAGGTAAGTGGCTGAGTGATGATCAGGGCTGTTACCCAGCCAGCTTAGCCCAAAGGGACTGTCAGTGTTGCTGAGGAAGGATTTTGTCCTTATTTGGTTTATTTTCTGCCCCACTTTGTATCTGGCTGGAAAGCCCCCAAGCCTGGTGCCAGAATCGCAAACCACCTTCGGGGAGAGTGAGCAGACACATCCCCTGTGTCCTGTGCCTGCCCCAGTCCTGCCCACTGGGTTTGGGCAGCGTTAGACTCCTTGCAGAGTGGCCAGCTGCACTGTCCTGGCAAAGGGGTGGCATGTGCTCCCTGCATGCCCCAGCTTCTCCTGCCAGGGCTACGTTTCCAGCGGTGTGTGCCCGAGCCACGTACAAAGGATGGGCCGCTGGCAGGAGGCGGGATGCATAGGCAGAGGGAAGGCTTGTGAAGTGAGGAGGGATCCTCTGGAGGCAGGGCAACGCTATACAGGACCTGGGAGACTAGGACAAGAAGCTAAGCTGGACCTGGAGAGCAGCAGGGAGCCAATGGGGCATTTGAAGAGGGGGACAATGACCTAGACTGAGCAGTATGCGAGGACAGTGCTGCTCTCAACAGCCCAGGGCATGGGGTGAGAGAGTCTTCATAGACCTTCCCTTTTTGACTTCCCTTCCCTACACAGAACTGAGACAGCACTGCCCCGGCCAAGTAGGGCTGAATGGCCCTGGAGCCTGTCCATGCCGCTCAGCGCCCCAGGGTTTCGATAGCTGGAATCCCAGCGGCTGTTCTGGCCCGTGTTGTGCTGTGTGGGAATCAGTGTTGCCAGTTCTAGTGGTTTAATCCTGAGTTTTATGCTATCTGGTGGTTTCCTCAAAACCTGGAGTCATGTGATCACACGAGACCCTTGGCTTTCACCCAGAAAAATACGCTTCTGACCTTCATTTTTGCAGAGAAAAGCTTGAAAATATGACGTGCTCGAAAATCAGAAGGCAAATAAAAAGAACTGTAAACTTATTAATATTTTTAAGCCAGTGATTTTGGGGGGGGGGCGTGGGGGTGGCTGGCTCATGATTTTCGAACACCTGTGGTTGGCAATGCTGGGAGCTCCACTCGTGGGCCACCCTTGCTCATGGAGCTGTGGTGGATTCTGCGAGATGGAAGATTAACCCAGTCCTGCTCCTGGGCTGTGCTTCCAATTTCAGGACATTCTGGACTGCCACCTCCATCGCTGGGTGCCAGGGCTCGTGGATCCAGGAGTCTCGGCATGAGAACTGTATGTGTCCTCCGCTGTCGCTCATCTTTGTGTAACCTTCTGTCAACCTGGGTCATGAACTTTCAAGGAGAAAGGGAGAGTGACCGATTGAAGCTGATGACCCAGCCTTTTCTGGCTATCACTAGAAAACAGGCAGAAGAAGTGAAGGGTAGACCTCCTCTGAATGAAGTCCTTGCTACACTTTTTACCTCGTATCAGTTTCATTAGAAACTCACTTCCTATGAAATTTATATTTTTGGCCACATACCTATGTGTTGTTTGAAAGCACAAGACTGTCTTTGTTCTTTTGAACTTTATATTCCTGAAACCTTGCTACCTACCTCCAGCTAGAATGGAAGACCACTCTTTTTCTGTGTCCCATTATTTTGCAGATTTTAACAACAAAAGAAAAGAAGAAAATTGCAATAGCCCTATTTAAAAAAACATTTTTTTTTTAAAAAAGAGAAGAAATTTGCTAGAACCCCAGCACCAAAGTTAATGATGGACGAACATTGGAATGAGGCCAAATCTGAGCGAGGAAGTGATGTCATGGTTCTTTGGGATGACCTGGGAAATGATGTCCCACTTAACTGTGGAACTGTTTCCAAAAAAAACCCCAGAGTCCTTCGACTTTTTTGAGAGGAATGTGTGAAAGAATAAGAATGTTTTAAGATTGGCCAAAGTCTTAAAAGATGCAACTTTTCTTCTCTGTACTTCTGAGCTTTTAAAGTTGATTGTGTTGCTTTTCTCTTGATACTTGAGTGATTCAAACAGGATGGTGTATTACATGTCATTTAATCTCCTCAAGATCAGAGTAAAGGCAGTGACAAATCTGCACTTCTGTCTTGGAAAAAGTCCAGAAAATAGCAAAAGAGTTTTTTTTTCCCCCCTCTACTTATTTGTAATGCTTTAACATGAGTGATATAATATATCTAAATATATATGAGCTCTCTCGCGCTCTCTATCTCCCAGTAAAATATCTAGGACACACCCCTGCTTGCACCCCATTTTTCAGCTGACAGTATCACAAGGTTTAGGACCTTCAAGCTTTCTATTTATTGAATAAGGTTAGACCTAAGTGCACTTTGGTCTTGAGTTTTCTGAAGCCCTTGGAATCGCCACCCCCTAATCGGAGGACTTTAAAAGCAAGAGGAAAATGGTTAATAGAGTATTCCAGTTGCTGCTTTTTTTGATGGTGGATCATCATGTCCCAGAGCCCTGGGGACTTTGGAATAACTACAACTGAGAACTGCCTTGGCTTAATGTCTGGAAAAACAGTCTAGGATATTTTTGGTTCCTAGGTTGTAGGTGATCACATGATGACATACAGAATCCTGGGGCTACTCTCCCAGGTCAGACCACAGGTGACTTCCCCCTTCGACACCGTGCTTCCTTGGGCCTCTTCCTGACGTGGTTCCCTCCATTCTGTGGGCTTCTCCCATGGCACCGTTATTCCCCAGGACATGCTGTGCTTGCTCCTTCCGAAAGAACTTAAGACCAAAGGTGGCTTTTTGCAAATTACATTTAACATAAATTATTAATTGAAAAATAAAACATCTCCCAGATGGAAAGAGGCCAGACAATCTGAAAAGCCGGAAGACTGACCGTTATTCAGAGAGAATTCATTTATTAAACAAATTTGTTAGCTGCACCTTAGTTTATCCATAGAAACCCAGTTGGCCTTTTACAACCTCTGGCTTGACTGAGGAGCACAATAAGGACCTGATTCTGTGTGCTGCTGAGCACCCGTAACTTATAATATCACAGGATTGGACTCTACAGGGCCCACCCTGTGCTTACTGAAGTCATTATCAAGGCTTTGGAACAGGCCCTGTGTCTACTCCTTTGCTGTCCCTTCACTGCATCCATTCCACAGCCGATAAAATGACCAGATCTCCACTGGTTTTTTGGTGTAACAGAAATCACACTATTGCAGGGGAATATTATGCAAGGATCAGTGGTTCCCGCGTTAACAATGTGAGCCTTGGCTTTGCCTTGCTATTTATGTGGCAGTGAGACCGTTATCTGATGGCAATGTTACCTTTGTCTGTCCACTGATGTTATCTCTTCAGCATCTTCTGGTCCATTTGAGTTGGTGGTTCCTATATCCTCCTCTGTCATATTGTCCGTGTCCAATTCAGGGGCCATGTTCTCCTTTTTCTAATGGAGTTGTGTATGCTGGTCAAATCCATTCTTGTGAAGTCAGGTTAAAATCTCAGGTAAAACAAAACAAACCCACCTAGACAGCACATATGTACGTGCTCTAACCTGCCAGTCAGCTCCTTCATGGGTCCTTCATGGGAGCTCAGTCATATGGTCCAACTGTCAAGCCGCTTTCCCCCACCTCCGTGCCCTGACATGACAGAAACTGAGCCTTCATGGATGTTCTTCATAGGCAGAATTTTTTTCCAATGGGGCCTCAGGGCATTAGACACCAGTCTCCTCTTGACTTTCAGTGGGAGTTGGGCTCCTAACTCACTTAGCTCCTTTGAAATCCCCAGCTATAGATGTTCAGGCCAAAGGGAAGATTATGATCCAATCTCCTGCCTTATAAACAATCTCTACCAAATATCTTTTTTTTTTTTTTTTTTTTTTTTAAGCACTGACCAATAGACTCCTTGTTCTTCTACTGGCTTTTCCTGTTGCTCTAAGCTCCACCGAGATCCATATAGCACCAGAGCGTGTCACCATCTCTGTATGTACCAGAGAACTGGCATTTGGAATTCATAGTGTTTGTTCCCATGTCTTTTTAAATGAACACAATTCTGGAGTGAAACGAGCATGGCTTTTTCCAGTTTTTAATATTGTAGTAATTGTTCTGAACCTTATCACTTCATGTATCCACAACCATATCCTATGCCAGGCCCGCTGTTGTACAAAAAACATGTACTTGAGTTACTTTGAATAAAGACAGTAAAAAAACCTAAGGTTCATGGTTGGATACATTTCACAAGATTAATATTCTTGACCATTATAATCCCTTTTCTTTCTAGGATAAAGATGGATCATATGAGTGAAGATGGTACAGATCCTAGAGGGCTCTGAGTTAGGAAAATAGTGTGTGAATTCGGGTTAACGTTGGATGTAAGGCAAATGGCAGTTTACTCCCATGACCCAACTATTCCATTATGTGGTTTTCTTAGAGACCATCTAACTAGTCACTTAGCTGGTTCCTCACAAGTTCTTGACTTGTTTCTAAAACGTAAGTAATCCACTCAATCTGTAACCTCATTTATTCCACAGCGTTCTACCGCTAGAGCAGAGCATAGCTCTGCCTAGTCCAATAAATTGCCTCTAGTAATGGTTTCTGCCTGAATTAAACTGAACACCCATAAGGTTTTGATTAATCTAATTTGAATGACACTTACCCCCTAGATCACCAAGTGACAGTGATGCCTTTCGATAATGCATTGTATTTCTCCAATGTTGCTTTGAGATGATGATTTCAAAGGGAGTGGAGATAGATACAAGGTGCATTTGTTACATTATAATTGAATTACTGTAACTGAAGTGTGTAATATAACCCCCCCCACACCACCACCTTAAGTGCAACATTGGTTAAACATCCCTCACCCTCCGCTTTAATTTCTCTTTAAAGGGGAAGGATGGAGGTGAGAGGTGCACATTTTACATATGGACAACACAAATGCTTTGCCATAAATATATCTGTTACACCTTTTCTAGGTAATATTGCCATGATGGCAGTGTTATGTATTTAGACAGGATGTACATAACTCCTGGCTTATCACAAATGTTTTTCTAAATTGACCTGTTTGCTTTGCCTTGGCACCCATCCGTGACAATCAAGCTCCATTATGTAGCATTATCTTTTTTGCAACAGCTGTTGCTCTTAAAAGGGCATTTTTATACAGTCCATTCAGATTGTCAAGGTCTTGAAAATCTCCTAGTATCAGAAAATGAGTCATTAGGGGATGGCAGTTTCCAAAGCACATTTAATCTGTGTATTACTTCATCCCCAAATGGATTTACCCTCCAGTACGATCAAAGTGTGTGGAACCAATTACTGCCCAGACCCGTTACAGCTCTTTCTGAGCAACGTTCTCTTGTAATCCAATCTCTTTTTCATCACTTCTGGCATCCAGACAGTCCTACTGTGACTCTTCTGTTGGATGACTCTGATCCTGGGATCATGCATGGTGTAGCAGGCTGTACCTCTCTAGTGCTCCCGTGGGGCAAGAAGAGACGCTGCTCCTGTCTGAGCCCGGAGCACAGCCCTCCGGCTATGCTGTTTAGGGGCTCTGCTCCCGTACAGGGGGGTTAAAGTCTAAGCCAAAAAGTTAGTATGCTTCTGCAGCCCACAAGAAGCACAGTCCTAGGCCTTCAGGAAAGGGGGGGAAGAAACATACTGACCTTTCTTTCTGCAAGAGCCTGGGTGGTGAAAGCTCTCAAGCTGTTTCCCCCTGTCAGAAACCTCTTTTCCCAGGGGCCAGGAAGCTCTGAGTTGTAGTCCTGCTCCTTCCGAGTGCATGTGCAGTAAGAAAACCACCTGCCCCCAGGGGTATCTGTGCAATGACTGCCCAGAGCGCCCTGCTCTCCGAACTCTGTGCCACTCAAACAATACGTGGAGCCCACCTGCTTTGGCCAGCTCAGCACAATGCTTTGTTGCCCTAAAATGGCCCATGGGAGAAAGGGATGTCAGCAGCACTCCTTGAACCCAGCTTAA
Source organism: Chrysemys picta bellii (assembly GCF_011386835.1). Taxonomy (NCBI): domain Eukaryota; kingdom Metazoa; phylum Chordata; order Testudines; family Emydidae; genus Chrysemys; species Chrysemys picta. The sequence continues at coordinate 15,694,507 of NC_088805.1, read as the reverse complement.
CCTTCACCATTGCTTTGTCTCCTACCCCTCCCTGCTTCCTGCCCGTAGGGCTGGCCCAAGACCCCCCATCTCCCCTATGTGTGAGACTAGCATAAGCCCCCTCCCCATTGCCTGCCCCTGCGGGGTCAGCCCGAGGCCCCCTGCTACTGCCTGGGCTGGGCTGGCCTGGCCCAGCCCAAGCTACTCTCCCAAGCCCTCCCTCCCCCACAGGGCTGGCATTGCCGCTTGTCCCCTCTTCTCTTCCCCCCCCCCCATATGTTCCTCCAGGCCCTGCTAGGGGTCACACCCCACTTTTTAGGCAAAACTGTGCATTTATTCTGTTTGCTCTTGCCAACTGAGCCTTAAAAAAGGGACAGTCCTGGCCAAAACGGGACAGACGATCACCCTAGTCTTTGGCTCGGTGTCTGATTGGCCCTGACAGCAGCGATGGCTGGGATTAGCAGCACTGAACAGGGGCAGGGGCAGGCCACTTCTCAGGACCATTGTCATACAGCTGGCCCCTATACTTAGCCATAGGAGAGAGCTGGGTTAGGCCCTTGTGTACCGCAGCTCCACCCAGCTCAGACCCGGGGGGATGTCAGAGGGGGAGAGATGGGTGGCGGAGGGCACTGCTGATGGGAGAAAGAGAGAGATGACTCCTAACAGAGGAACAGTGAGGGAGGGGGATGTCCGAGAGAGGCCTAGTGTGAAGGGAGACCTTGGCAAAAGGAAGCTGCATTGGAGAAGCATGTTTGATTTCCAGGCAGCGAAGGCCCCTCCTAGGGACGGACCAGGAACGTGATGTTTGTTGGGGATAGGTGATCGTGTGAAGTCCAAATGCAGACCTAGTCCCAGCTGCCGTCCCTTTTAGGGTTTCCCCCATCAGTGGTTCTCTCACCCGGGATGGTAGCTTTGCACAGGGGCGCATAGCTGCTTGCGCAAAGTTGCCATGTCAGGCGAGACGTCACAGCGAGATGCAGATTGATGCTGCCAGGGAGCAGGGCAGGTTTTTGCTTCTGGCTCCAGCAGGAAATATTTGCTCCCCAACCAAAAGCAGTTCCCTCAGAAGCGGGCCGTGTGACGGAGACGAGGGCTCACCAAACCTGGTGGGAGAGGAGGCGATGAAATACTCCCAACATCCCTCTTACGGCACAGTCACACAGGCTGGAGCTTGGCTTCTAGCCCTGCAGCCCCCTCCCAGTCCCACCCCCTGGCCAAGCCAGCATTCCAGACCGTTTAAACACTGCCCCGTTCCCAGACAAAAATGAAAATGTCAACACAGCCGGGCCTGTGAACACAGCTCAGTTCGTTAAGAGTAACATTATTCAAACACAGCGGTTCCAGAAAGCCAGAGTGCTACGGCCAACGTTTTCAGCTGTGGGTGCACAGCTGTAGGCCCTTCCATCCAAATGCAAAAATCAGACCCTTGCTCTACGTGAATTTTTGGGCCGAGGGGTGCGTATTTAAGTTTGAAAACGTTGGCTTCCACCTTTCTGCGCCTCAGGTTCCCCAGAATCACAGAGCTTGGAGATAGAAGCAACCGCCTGTCCGGTCATTTGGTCCAGCTCCGTAACTGTCGCTGGTACTGCAATAGCACATAAAGCCCCCAACCAGCTCGGCACCCCCAGTACATGATGGTCCCTCAGAGCATGGCTAACTGGCACCAGACAGCCGCGCACAAGCAGGCTGGGAAGATAGAGCAAGGGGGTGGGTGTTGCCTGTAAGGATTAGAGTTCGCCCTGGGGCTGTAAAAGCTCCAGGTTTGAATCTCCACTCTGCACTTTGGAGGAGGTCTTGAGCCTGACTTCCCATGCTCAAGGGGAATGCCCTAGCCTCTGGCTCAATAAATATCTAACTAATTATACAACGTCCAGCTCCCACAGGAGAGTTTGAGAGAGTAGCCAATTGCCTGCTGCTTAGGGACATGGCTTCTAGTCCCTGCTTCAAATCAGGCAGAGCAGTGGTTTGAATCCCAGCTGCATGTACTGGGCTATTGGCTATGATGGGGCGGACGTGTGTGGCTCCTATTTTCCCTGAAACAGGGTGCCCCTGGCTCAGGCGCCTCGCTCCAGGAGCGGGTACGCAGTTGAGAAAAAAAGCAGAGATAGGTGCCTCCTTCTAGCCCATCCGTCCAGCTTGGAGGAGCTGGGTTTAAGCCCTGCCCCTCGCTGCAGCATGTCCTACTGCCTAACGTAAATGGCTCCCCCCAACGCTGTGACGGGTGTGTGAGTGCAGCCCCTGAGCTAGCTTTGATCCCGCTCGATTACCGCTAGCTCAAGTGACATTAGCAGCGTATCTGTGGCAGCGTGGGCTCGCAGCGTCTTCCGCGACCAACCCCGCCCAGGACCCTGAGTAGACGTGAGCGCCGAGCCCGTGCTGCACTGCTGGGGTTACTCAAGCTAGGTTGGTGCAGGCTGGCTTGGGGAGGGCTATGCCTGCTGCAATCACACCTCCCAGGGCTGTGCAGACGTACCCTCGCTTCGCTGGCTTCTGAGAATCCCTTCTTTCGGCACTTAACTCACCCCAGGCACTGCATGGGGAGGCTGGGCCCACCAGGGAGCAGAGCAACCAGGAGCTGACAGTGACTCTACCCCAAAGGACCATCTCATCCCCAGGGCTTGCTGCAGCCCGCACAGGGGAAGCACCCGAGAGAGTAACCAGCACCCACGTTGTGTGGCTGCAAAACGATCACGCCCCAATGCTTTGGCTGTGCTACGGACCCGGGGGGGAGGGCATTAGCTATGGCACAGACCCCTCCCAGGTGGCAGGCTGAGAAGGGATACAGGGCCTTTAAGAGGGGGGTTTAGAGACGCTCAAGCCAGACAGCCCAGCACCTCGCTAGCATTTACAAATGGCAGCTCGCTCCCTGCCCGGGGCTGTCCCTGTCTCAGTGAATGACCCTGTTTGATGAGCAGCGCCGTGAACTCCACCGGGCTGGAGCAAGGCTTCTCCGTGACCGGGAGTCTGACGTGTATGAGGAGCCTGAGACTCACGGACTGGGGCTAGCAGGAGTGGGCCCGACCCGTTCACCAAGGGCACTCAGTTCCTATTGGCTTAACCTGAGGGGCTTAGGCCCGCACAGAATCAGGCCTTAAAGAGACGCCTACATAACAGGCCTAGGTCACATGCTTGCACTTGCTGCAGCCTGCGTCCGTCGGGGTCCCTGCAGCCGGCTACTCCAAGTCAGAAAATCCTTGTTCTCCCGCTCAGGGCTTAAACCATTGATGTTTGGCTGGGAAGTGCTTGTGACTTAACACCATCGCTGCTAGGATGTACAAGCTCTGCCATAGCAACCTCGAGCCCCTCCTTTTGGGGCAGCCTGTCCCCTACTTCCTCTCTCCACTCTAGGCTTGCCCCCTTTCCCAGCAGGCCTTTCAATGGCTGGCCCTTTAAATAGGGCAGAGCCAAGCAGCTGCAGCCCTACTGGAGCCATTTTGCACTGGGCGCTGCCTTTCTGAGCTGGTAAGTCTCCTTAGCGCCTGCTGTGTGTTTGCTAAGAATGTGGTGTTTTCTCCCAGTTGCCTTGTGCTACTGACAAAGCATCTCCCTGGAGATGCCAAAATTCCTACTAAGATCCTTTCATTTTTCCTAAATGCTTTTCCTTGCCCAAACCCCACTGGGCTAAATGCAGCCCGGCTGCAGTGCCAGTGACACCCCACCCCCGACTTACAGCCAGGATGACTTTAGCACACCTGTTTACACACCCACACCTTGTAGCGTAAATTGATTGTTCCCCTCCACTAGCACGGGCTGGCTGAAAGAGCAGGTCCAAAGCAGGCTGTCCGGGTCATCTTGTCTTGTAACAACTGCCTAAAACCAAGTGAGTAATTTCTGCTTTGAAAAGCTGACGTAGAAATCCAGCAGGATGGGTTCTCTCAATCACTTGTCAAAGGTAATATACCTTAGAGAGAGAACTTGTGCATGAGAGTTTCTTTCCCTCCTGTCTGCTGCACTCATTCTGCTTGTCCTCAGAGGAAGTCTAAAGCATTTCTTTGGTATGAATAACCTGTGCCAGGATTGGGCTGTGAATTAACTAGGCCAGAGGCTTTGAATGCTCATTTACCTCCCCCAGTTCTGGGCTGGCTTAGTAAGTCTGACTGGTCCCAGCTGTTTGGTGAGTGGACAATATGGCTCAGCTCTGAGGGCTGTTCACACACAGGCTGATCGCTGCCAGCAAAGAGCTGGCGTGTTTTTCACGATGCCCTGGTGGCATACGCAAGGAGTGCTTTGCACGGCCATTGCTCCTCGCTCAGCACAGACATGAGTAAATGCGGCTCTGAGCCAAAAGCCCTGAATGGTGGAAAATTCGTAAGAAAGCAAATCTGGCTCCAAAGGTTTTGGCTGAGCCCTCTGTGTACTATGGGCTGATCTGAACTCCGGGGATGGTCAGATCCAGATTCTGAACCGGTATTTCAGGGGAGGGGGAAGCAAACTCCAGTCCCTTTACTCCCGGACAGCAGGCACCCCATTCCTGTCCTCACTCATTCCCTGCTCCCCCCAGGGCTCCTGGGTCTTCCTTGGCCAGGGAGCCTCCCTCTCTCCTACCCACACAGCATGTGAGCTGGTGCTGCCAGGACAGGAGTCGAGTTCTCACCAGGCTCCCCTGCCGTACAGAAAGAGAATCCCTGTGTGCTCGGTCACAGCACCATTTGGCCCAGCCACTTCTCGGTGTAGAGGAGTGGCCAGGCCAACTTGGCTTGGTGGTGTGACCTCATGTACGAGATCACATCACCACGCTCTGAAATTTGGCCTGGCTGTCCCTCTGCCTGTACGCGCCAGACTGCTCGGGCAGCACCATACATTAGTATGGGATCACTGCTTAAAAGTGGTCAGGCCATGACCCCCCCAGCTCCTTGGCCTATGGAGCTTTGAGCAAGTGCTAAGAACTTGGAGGGGCATTCACCCTCACCCCCACCCCCAACAGCAGCCAATCGAACCCTCTCCCCAGACAGGTCTGTCTTCCCAAACAGGCAGCTCACATTAGGTACCCACAGGGCCCATCAAAGAGAGGAAACTTACAGAGTCAGCAGGGTTTGATCAGGCAGGAAGTACAGCTGTTTGGTTGGCACTTGCAGGCTCCCCACAGACCCTTAACTATGCCCGGCTGGTTCTTACCAGACTCTAGAGAACAGGCATGGCTGTCTGCATTGCCTAAGTCATGCTAAGGGAGTGAAGGTAGATTCATGGGAGTGCTGCTTATGCAGAGAGTCCTGCTAAGAACTCAGAGTAAGGCCTACGAGGGAGCAGGTCGCTAAGCACATTAGCCTGACCGGAACTGTGTTCTTCAGTGCATTGATCCTCATGTTCCCTTCTCTACCCCTCATCCCTTGGTACCTTACACATTGCAAGAGGAGCAGGGTGCTTGAGAATCCCTCCCACTCACTGCAGAGGACTGCACCTAGTGCTTAACCCTGGACTCCATGCTCTGCCTTCCCAGAAGCAAACATGCAACGCTGGCAGCTGAGCGGGCCACAGACATAGTGACAAGGACAAAGGTGTGAAGTGACATGGGATCCATTTCATGAACCTGCATAAAAAGGCTTCCACAGCCGCTGCTTTAAGCATGTACAGCGGAAATAAAAGTGGAACTCCAGGCATGTAATGGACGGGGCGGAGAGGGTCTGATGTTTGTGTGAACTGAGGCAGGCATGAAAGGTCTGCGGTGCCTATGAAATCCCTAATTCACTGACCAGCTGGGCCTCTGAATTCCAAGGGGACATGGAGGAAGGACTGGTGTTTTAATGAATCTAGTTCTATCATTTGTAGTAGTTTGTCAGTGGAGCCCTTTCCTCCCAAATATTTACGGCACTGCCTCAGGGGGAACGGGTGTTGTCCATTTGTGCATGAAGATTAGAGCAAACAGCTGGAGACTGTCCGTGGTGCCAAAAGGATGGATTCATAAACCATGCATCAATATTGCCACCTACAGATCTGTGGAGAACCGCTGCTCTGCTTCTTCTGCTCTCTCCCACTAGTGCTGTATTGCCACCAAACGATGCCTTCAAAAACAGCCTGGCAGTGACATCTAGTGCCCTCAGCAGGGCAAAGGAGATACATGCTCTGTCACCCCTAGTTTCCACAACTATACTACATGAAACTAAAAAATGTTTAGAGTATCGCAAAATGAATTTGCTTTGTGCAGTTGGTCTTTTGCTTGGGGATGCTAACACTGGAGGAGATCCTCAGTGCAAGTCTGACTTAGGAAAATAATACTTCTGTGGATCTCAACAGTGAAGTATGATTTCAAATCCTTTCTTTAGTGAGTACCTATTAGCCTCAGTTTGCAGGTGAGGAAATGGAGATGCTGAGGTTAGCTGGCTTGCTCAAGGTTCCTGTGTTAGCGCTCAGAGAGCACCCATCAGGATCCTAACTTCCAGCTAGGAAATGCCTGGTCCTCACTTGTGCCATGTGAGAAGTCACCAATTTTCAAACTTATTTAGTTCAACCACTTTAGTATTTCAAGCTGCCGAATGTAACCCTGAGCCATTCCGCCTCCATTGTACGCTGGGGTCAGGGTCACTAGGGATGATGCCTATGAAGGAAAGAGCCCAGCTTGGCTGCAGGATCAAGGTTAATTTGGCAGTTACGAGTTGGAGTCACTGGCAGAGGACTAGGCATGGAACCCCAGGATACTGTTTTGCTTGTCACGGCAATCATTTCATTGGGGTTCACGGGTAAGACAAAGGGAAGTGAAATCAAGCAGCAGCTACCCCTTCAAACCGGGTTATTTCCTGTGAGCAGAAGATGCCCATCTGAACGCCATCTGAAGCATTCGGTTACCTTTCAAATGTATTACGTTTCCTATGGACACCCACGTTCCCCCAAGAGAGACAGCCAGTCTGTACGCTTGTTATACGTGTCCCCACAAGACAAGCTAGTGTGCTGCAATCTGACAGGTGTCACCACCTTCTGGCTCCCAGATACCACCTCAGCTTTTTAATGTCCTGCTTTGTTTCACACAGTGATGGGCAATAACCTGACCTAACCCACACCAGACATCTCACAGGCTTTTTCTTTCTGAAGAGCTCAAGTTTATTTGGCTTGGCATCCACGCCAGTGACTGGTACAGCTGCTCGTCAGAGCACTAGCTGAGTTTGCTAAAACCCTCAAATGCGACAGGAGTCGTCAGGCTTCTGAATGTCCAGGGAGCAGAATGCAACCCAACTCAATGGAACCTTATCCATCCCCAGCATTTAAAATACTCTCCCCACCACTCCCTTGGGCAAGAGCTGCATCAGAGCAACCCCCATCAACGCTGCTCTGGGTTCATCCAACCAACACAATGCTCACTCCCAATTTCCTCTCCCAGGGTGGAGCATGCTGGCTGCACTGCTCCTCCAGCCAAATCCTGAGGTCTTGACTCAGGCAGCCCTCGGAATACGTCAGCAGGTGGGCCTCTGGGAATGGTTCTGTACCATGGGAGGGATGAGTTCCCCAGGAGCCTCACTTCCTCTCCCCGCAAGGATCCCCACCAAAGAGAGGGCTGGAGATAAGATGGTAATGCAGGAAGATGATGCTTGCAGTAAACTAGTGCAGTGACCTTTCACTTCTGGATGCCTCAGTTCCCAGCTGAAAAGAGATCATCTCTGATCAATCTAATCACTCTGACCTAGTTCTCTGTGGGCTTTTGCTTGCATCCCAAAACCACCACATGATTTGGGACTAGCAGAAGTGATGGACCAGGACTGTCATGGCAAGGCTGATCCAGGTCACACTGGAGATTCTTTGGCCGAGTTGCGTGGGAAGCTTGTAGTGTCTGCTGGGGTCTTGTCTGGCTCTAGCCAGGGTCAATAGCAAGGCACTTTCCCAAGCACTAAAATGAACACTTAAGAAAGTCGTATACAAACAAGGCCGTTCCTGAACGGTGGCCTGGCTGGACAGGACGAGGAAGTGGCTAGGAGTAGGTGTGCCCCCTAAAGGTATTTGGGAGAGACTATCCAGCTTAGGCACGAGATAGACAATCCTCAGAAGGAGAGGTCAAAGCAAGCAGACCCCTGTGTGCGCTCTGGTTCTTGTTGCCTCTGGCAATGAGAGGAGAGCAGAAAACCAGGCAGTGCCAGCAGGGAACGAGTCTGGCTGGGCTCACTTGTTTATTTTAACTTAATACTTAATCATTAAAGGCCAAACCCTAAGTTCTTACTCAGGTAAAACTCCCGCTCTCTTCACCAGGAGTTTGCCCTGGGAAAGACCCTTTGGCTTTGCCCTGTAGCTCCTTACACTGTAGTACAGGGCTGGATCCTGGCTTGGAAAGGGAGTGAGCTGCTATGCTGCTTCTCGACTTAGTGAGTTTATATCAAGGTGGAAAAAAGAAGATACTGGTTTAAATTCCCTGCTCGTGGCTTAGTGGGGGAAGGCCCCGCAGGGGCAGGAAGCAGTGGCGCGGCTACATGTTCAGTCTTCTCTGCAACGCGCGATGTAGCAGGTGAAGCCCGGGGTGACGCGCTGTGCTGCTGTTCCATACACAGATACGGCCCGGCCCCTCTTCCCCAGCCCATGGACTGCTCTGGAACCCTGCTGAGGGAGGGGCCCCCCGTAGGCCCACGCAGAGTTATTTCCTTGGTGCTGTGGCTCTCCCAAACCTATGCGAGTTTTATGCTATGCCACCAAAGCCACAACGGGTGCCCCCCGATGTCCTGGGTGTGGCTCTCACTGCAGGTTAAGGGCATCAGTGGAGTGATTTCTCTGGTCTTTTCTGCACAGGAAACAGAGTCCCCGCCATTCACGTCTGTGAGGTTCAGCACCAGCTCTGTCCTCTCCTGCTCAATTCTTTTTTCACTCAAGCACATGAAGCTCCAGGGAACAGGGAACTTGGGTCTGAAATGGGCTCTGAGCTCCACAGACTGTGGAGGGGCAGATCATTCCCCGGCAGCTGGTCACGTGTCCAGCTCTCGCCGCAGTTTGACAATTTCCAGTAAGAGTTTCTCTTTCTCCAGCACGATCTTTTCCTTCTGCAGCTGCAAGGTCTCTTTCTGCAGCTCCAGGATCTCAGTGTGCAGCCGGCTGTGCCTCTCCCAAAGCTCCTTGGCTGGCCCGACACAACCCCTCTGGCTGGGCAGCGAATCTTCGGTCACAGATGCGCTTGCTGAACAAACCAAACAACAACCCCCCAAATGGTTAAAGCAAACGGAGTCAAGAAAATACAGAAACGGCGGTTCATCCCAGAACCCAGCCCCCGTGGGGCAACGTCCCACCCGCCACAAACAGCAGGATCCAACCTCCTCAAAATAAGGGTCATGCCCCAGTTCTGCCAGGACCTAATGCTGCTCTGTCTGCATCCAGGAAAGCTCGTCCAGGCTACAGGAAGCAGCTCTACAGAGATGCCCTTTCTGATCTAACACCGCTGTGTCTCTCTCTCCTATCTTCTCTCGTCTTTCCCTGGTTACCTCTGGCCTCTTTTCCTCCCGCCCCCCACCTTGATACTCCTCTCCTGTTACCCACATACCTAGACATGAGACGTGTGGTAGCTCTGATGTCCTAGAACCACTAGTCGTGCCAAGCATCAAATAGTGGTGAGGCCTGTAGTGCCAGACGCTACAAACGGGCATTTAAAGCTGTACTGGCACCTTACGACTAATTTCACTGAGTGCTGCCAGTGAGCCAGGCCATGGGACAGCCTCCCATGCAATCCCAGGCGGATGAACAGCAAGCAAAGTCAGCATGGGCTCGTGTACTCAGGGTGCGACCCTGCTCCGAGAGCAGATGAAGGTTCTTTCAAGCTGCCCGAGCATACTTAAGGTGGAGGGTGGGGCTGTCTTAATGGCAATGGGAGATCTGCAGCTGCCCTTCCCAGGGGGGTAAGCCCTGCCCCTTCTGTCAGGTTTAACCATAGTGCCATGCGGAGGTTGTTAACACTGGCTGGGGCAGGCCACCGCCAACTTGTGCTGAAGTTCTAAGCAGCCTGGTTGGCAAGCTGGACAGAAGCAGAGCTGGAGACGCCCTCACTGCAGTGGGCTGAAGGGAGTGAGTGATACCGTAACGCCAATGTCCAATGCATTCTGGCTTAGGAAGGAGCATGGTCACACAGACAGCAGAGTGGGGTGAAATTGGAGAATGAGTGGGAATACGGGGCAGATCTGTGGCACGATTCTACGCATGATCCGGAGCTTCAGGACAGTTTAGCAACACTAAAAACAGACACAGGGAACTTCTCCCCAGCCTCAAATTGTACATCTACTCTCTTAAAAGCAGCGGGTCTCAAACTGAGGGTCGTGACCCCTCAGGGGGTTGTAAGGTTATGATGTGGGGGGTCGTGAGCTGTCAGCCTCCACCCCCAAACCCTGCTTCACCTCCAGCATTTATAATAGCATTAAATATTAAAAAAATGTGTTTTTAATTTATGAGGGGGGGTTGTACTCAGAGACTTGCTGTGTGAAAGGGGTCACCAATACAAAAGTTTGAGAACCACTGCTTAAAAGCAAGGTGTCCCTTCTCGCTGGATTTGATCTGTTTCAGCTGACCCGCCTTTCGTCTCTAGTTACAGTAGTAAGGAACCAAGATGGTTCTAAGCCAGCGGTTCTCAAACTGTGGGTCAGGACTCCAATGTGGGCCGGGGTCGCCAGGGCTGGCTTAGACGTGCTGGGGTCTGGGGTCGAAGCCCAATCCCCACTGCCCGGCGCCAAAGCCCAAGAGCTTCAGCCCTGGGCAGTGTGGTTCAGGTTACAGGGCCTCAGCCTGGGGCTGAAGCCCTTTGGCTTGGGCTTTGCTCCCCCCCCCCCCCCCCCGCCTGGGCCGATGGGGCTTGGGCCCTCCCATCTGGGGTGTGTGGCTCGTGTGGGCTCAGACTTCACTCCCTCCTCCTGGGGTCGTGTAGTAATTTTTGTTGTCAGAAGGGGGTCGCAGCGCAATGAAGTTTGAGAACCCCTGTTCTAAGCTGTTTACAACCCTGGGCCCTGGGATGGAAATAGTATTTGTCACTTGACGGTTATCACAGCTGGAGCAGGGGAGAACAGGGCTGTATTTCTGCAAAGGCATCTTAATAGTGGTAGTAGGAAAAATGCTCCCTGACGGACTGGAGACACAAACACACCCCTGGGGGCACTGCTCACTGACTCAGAGCCATTCTCAGGGGAGACATGTTTGGCCAAGCACTTGGCAATGGGCTGGGAGGAAAGGTCCATTCTTGGGAATTCTGGGCAGCTTAAAATCTATTCTAAATGGTCACTTGATAGCAACGTGCTCCTCTCATGGCAACCATGGCCTGCTTAGAAAGGGCTGGTGCCTATTAATGACACTCCATAACAGAGGGCAAAGCGGCACAGGCAGCTCTATCACCAGGGTCAGACCAAGTACAAATCCTGGCTCAGCTCACACGTGAAATGAGATTGGTGCCTCTTCCCACCCACCAGGTGACCTGTCACTGATGGAAACTTGTACTCCAGCCAGGAGCAGGGCAATGACTGGTCAGGGCTGAGAGATACTGGCAGAGCTCGCATGGCTTCTGCTCAGAATAGGCTGAGTTCTGCTCTTGGTGACACGGGTAAGTATCCAGAGTAGCTCTGCTGAACTGCACGTAGCATCTACAGCTATATGTGGTGTAACGGGAGGCAGGATTGGGCCCGTTTGCCAGGCTGCTGCTAGTAACTAATAGCCTCTTCCTTTCACGCACCAATTAAAATACTGCTGGGAAGGAGGAGGAGGAGCTGGGCACTGTGTGGCCTGGCTAGCGGGCGTGGCTGTCTCACCATTATCATCCATTGCTGTGTGGATGCCTTCGGAGCTGGGGCTGTCAGTCCTGCTGCTTTGTGTGACTGGGCTTGAGATGACCCCTAGGCAAGGCCATTCGAATACAGGGCTCAAAGGGCACTTGATCTTATAGGCCAGTGCAAAGTCTGGGGAGCAGTTCAGAGGCACCGGAGTCCTGCCAGGAGCAGGCACCTCAGGTCCATGGCTCGGTGGCGAGGTAGTCCTGGGAATTGGCACAGGGTGTGTCTCAGCTACGGGTGCACAAGTCAGCGGAGGATCCTTACTGGGGCCCAACAGTCTCTTTTCCACACTCTCTTGAGATCCACCCAAGCACAAATCGCTGGGCTGCGGGTCCCCTGGCATACGGATGAAGCTCTTTCCTGGACAGCCAGTCCCTGGTGCCATTTCTTTGTCTGCGTCCAAAAGGACTTCCGTTTTGCAGAGCAGTTTGTTCCCCTGGCTCAGCTGAAGCCCATCATTCTGGCTGCGGAGGAATAAGTCTGACGAAGTTTCCCGCATCCCCTCCGCTGCACAGAGAGGCACTGCGGTTCCAGCCGGGCCGCTGGACGGCTTCGTTCTGAACCCAGGGCCCAGAAGCAATGGTTCTGCCAGCTCCGGCCCTGTCTTATTGAAGAGAGCAAAGATGTTGTGGAAGAGCCTCTCCTGGGGCCGCTGCCTCAGCATGGGGTGTTTCACCGTGGTCAGCTCCTTGCGGGCGTCAATGACCATGTTATGCCACTTCTTGCGGATCTCGTCAGGCGTGCGCTGCACGAGCGGGCTGAGGGAGTTGACAGCAGCAGTGATCTCTTCCCACGCTCGCTGACGGTCCATCGTGTTCCTGTAGCGCCCGCTCTTGGGGATCAGGATGTCCTTGCGCAGGCTGAATTCTTCAAGGATGAGGAACTTCTCTTCTTCGGAAAACTTGAGTCTTTTTGGCTTGGCTGTGGTCATGTTGCCCCTGCGATTCAATTACAAGTCACCATTATGGCACTATTTACCATGAGATCCCGCTTAACCATAGTAGTGAGCCCAGGTGGTAGAAGAGGATATTGTACGAGGTGGATCGTGACTCCATCCAAGTTTGGGGTTTTTGGGAGCAATCGGTTGATAATTATGTTTCAACCATCAATACCCATAGGACCCTCTGCAGCTTTAAGTTCAGGTGATTTAAGCACGTAAATAAGATTACCCTACGATTAGATAATCTGGCCTTAGCCACAGATCCAGCGGGGCGCCTCACAATCAGCAGTGGCTGAAGTTTGCCTAACCAAGGGCCTCACTGACAAACTGCCCCAGCCTGAGAGGTGCACAGGATCTGCGTACAACTGAGCTGCCTGCAGCCACACTGGCCTTTAATGCCAAAGTGAGGCCTGGCGGAGCTCCAGTCCCAGCCTGCAACACAGCAGCTTCATCCAGCAAGGCCCATCTTGGAGTCTGCATCTTAAAAGCACAAAATCCTTCCTATTAAGCAGCTACCCTATATAACCATATAGAATCTCACAGGGCTTTATGAAGGAAGGTAAATATAATTAATTACCACATTAAATGCAGGGAAACTGAGGCAAAGGAAGGTGAAGCAACTGGTCTGTCACAGAGCAAGCCGAGGACTAGAACCCTGGACTCCTGACTCCCAATCCTGTTCTCTGTGGAAGTATAGCCCACAAGGACTACAGCTTGCTGGGGTCAACAAGCAGTAGCTCACATGGGCATCAGCTGTCCCTGAAGGCCGGACCTTTGTACCGAAAGTGCCACCTGTTACTTTGAGCTGGAGAATTACAAGCTGCATCCAGCCAGCTCTGCAGGGCCGGCAGCTCTCTATTGTTTTGTCAGATTTGTAGCATATGCGCCTTGGGGCAGGGATCAGGCCTTCAAAGGCACCCATGTCAGAGAGAGAGAGAGAGACAGGAGGGTCATCACCGCAATGCTGGGAACTTTGACTTGCAAGGACACTGCCTGACATATGGTCCATCTAGCCCAGCATCCCGTCTCTGTGCCAGGGGCCAGCACCGATGCTGCAGAAGAAGGTGTAAAAGCATCCCTCAAATGCACAATTACGCAATAACCCCCTGATAGGGGAAATTTCTGCCTAATCCTTAATTCCTAGTGCCTGGCCGATGCCCCGAAGCACCAGCGTTTAGCCCCCTTATTTTTCTTCTCCTGGTGCCTGAAACTCCAGGTGCTTTTATTGCTGGTCTAAACCCCTAACTGTGCTGGCCCCCTACTGAGCTCTTTCCCGCACCAGTATCCAGTGGGGGTGAGTTCCGCCGGCTAACGAACTGCGGGGCAGCGCGCGCTGGGGGCGGTCCCCTCGCTGGGGTGGCCCCGCACCTCTGAAGATGGGGCGCAGCGCAGGCCCATTGCACGCCGGGAGCGGCTGGCTGCGCCTCAGGGCGGCGGGCGGCTGGGCTGGGGCGAGCCCGCGGGGCCCGGCCCGGCCGCGGGGCGGCACCTACCTGCCTGCGGCGCTCGCATGCCGGCGGCCGGAAGCTGGAGCCGGGGGAGGCGGCGGCTGCCCCGGGCCCAGCTCGGCAGGAAGCGGGGGGTTGCCACGTATCCCGTGACACGCGGGGCCGCCGTGGCCACGCCCCGGCCTGGCTCCGGGATCCCGGCCGGGCCCTGCCCCGTCGCTGGGGCTCGCTCCCGGTGCCGCCGCCCAGCCCGAGCGCGGCCTTAGCCCCCTGCCCAGCCGGAGGGGCAGTGACCGGCCCCGGCCCGGGGGCTCGCTGCTTTCCTCGCCCAGCACCGGCTCCCCTTTCCCGGCCGGGTCTTTCCTCCCGGGCCGCTCACTGCTCCTCTGCCCCGCTCCCCCCGACCAGGGGCCGTGTTTCCTGGGGATGAGGCGGGTCTGGCCTGACGGCAGCAGGTGGGGTGCTGGGGCCAGCCCTTAATGCGGCAGGAGCTGGGGCAGGGAAATCGGGGAGCCGCACGAGCAGCAGGAAGGGAGCTCTGGGGGTAAGGGGGGTGTCAGAGCCCAGGCATATGCCAGTCAGTGGTTAATGGGGTGGGGTGGGGAGGGGGGTGTACCTGTGATGGAGCAGAGATTATGAAGGCAGGGGGAACTCCTGCAAGTGTTCCAGCCTTTCAGGGATTGGCCTGGGACCGATACTTAATATTTTCAGTCATGACTTTGGTGCAAAAAATAGGTGTGTGCTAATGAACTTTGCTGACCACACAGAGCTGGGCAGCGTCGCCACTGCAGAGGATGATCAGAATATTCTACAGGAAGACTCGGATGACCTAGAGGACTGGAGCGATAGACATGGGATGAAATTTAATGGTACAAAGTGTGAGGTCGGGCCGTGCACACAGGGGCGGGTAAGAATTTCTGCTACAAGATGGGGGCTCATCAGTCGGAAACAACAGAGAAGGAGAAAGACCTGGGTGTGCTGGTTCATTACAGGTTGACTATGAGCCATTAAATGTACTGTGGGCCAGGGCCCACCCACTTAGCATCCAGGCCCAACTCTGGCTCGGCTCTGCCCCACTCCACCAAGGCAGCAGGGTTGGGGTGTGGGGGCTTGTCCCACTCTGCCTATGTGCAAGCTCCCGCACCGCAGCCCCGCTTCCCAGCTGGAGTGGAGCAGGTGGGGGCGCCCATTTTTCCAGGGTCCCTCAATTGGCTGAGGCCCCTGGGCATGGCCCTGTTGGCCCAGTGGCTAATCTGCAACTGGGAGGAGGGCGGGTGAGTGGCGGTGGCAGAGGAGATCCTCAAAAAAGGTAGGCCTGCTGCCTCTGGGAGCCGGGCCCGGTGTGGGGCAGTGGGATGGGGAGGGGTTCCTTGTGCACTGGAGAGCGGCGTCTCCTCCCAGAGCTGGGTGCGTGCCAGGGCCCTCAGGGTCCCTGGTCAGAGCATCCATTGCCCCCAAGGCCGGCTGGAGGAGGGAGGGCGGGCTCACCGATCCCTCCTGCCCCCGTCATTGCCCACCCACCTGAAGTTGGGGCTCACCCAAATGTCCTATCCTGGCTATGCCACTGCTCTGGGCATAAAAATGGCACATGTGGTCCTAATGTGTAGCAAGTGAGGTATTTCCAGAAGAGAGAGGATGTATTAATGCCATTGTGCCAGGCACTGGAAAGACCTCACTTGGAATACTATGCATAATTCTGATCACCCATGTTCAGGGAAGCTGAATTCAAACTGGAGCAGGTGCAGAGAAGGGCCACTAGAAAGATCAGGGGACTGGAGAGCTGAATGTCGGTGAGGAGACTAAAAGAGCTTGTTTTGTTCAGCGTAGGAAAGTGAATGCTGAAAGGGGATATGATTGCTCCCTATAAGAACATCCATACTGGGTCAGACCAAAGATCCATCTAGCCCAGTATCCTGTCTTCTGAAAATGGCCAATACCAGGTGCTCTAGAGGGAATGAAGAGAACAGGGAATCATCAAGTGATCCATCCCCTGTGGCCCATTCCCAGCTTCTGGCAGAGGTTAGGGACACCATCCCTGCCCATCCTGGCTAATAGCCATTGATGCACCTGTCCTCCATGAATTTATCTAGTTCTTTTTTGAACCCTGTTATAGTCTTGGCCTTCACAACATCCTCTGGCGAGGAGTTCCACAGGTTGACTGTGCGTTACGTGAAAAAAATACTTTGTTTTAAACCTGCTGCCTATTAATTTCATTTGGTGACCCCTAGTTCTTGTGTTTTGAGGAGTAAATAACACTTCCTTATTTACTTTCTCCGCACCAGTCGTGATTTTATAGACCTCAATTATATCCCCCCTTAGTCGTCTCTTTTCCAAGCTGAAAAGTCCCAGTCTTATTAATCTCTCCTCATATGGCAGCCGTTCCATACCCCTAATCATTTTTGTTGCCCTTTTCTGAACCTTTTCCAATTCCAATATATATTTTTTGAGATGGGGCGACCACATCTGCACACAGTATTCAAGATGTGGGCGTATCATGGATTTATATAGAGGCAATATGATATTTTCTGTCTTATCTATCCCTTTTGTAATGATTCCCAACATTCTGTTAGCTTTTTTGACTGCCTCTGCACAGTGAGTGGATGTTTTCAGAGAACTATCCGCAATGACTCCAAGATCGCTTTCTTGAGTGGTAACAGCTAATTTAGACCCCATCATTTTATATGTATAGTTGGGATTATGTTTTCCAATGTGCATTACTTTGCATTTATCAACATTGAATTTCAGGAATAAATACATGAGGAGGGTAAACACCAGGGACGGTGAAGAGCTATTTAAGGTAGAGAGCAATGCTGGCACAAGAACAAATGGGTATAAGCTGGCCATGAATAAACTTAGGCTGGCAACGAGACAAAGGTTTCTAACCATCAGAGATGTGAGGTTCTGGAGTAGCCTCCCAATAGGCGTGGGGGAGGGGGCAAACAATCTAACTAGTTTTAAGATGGGGCTTGATCAGTTTGACTGGGCTTGTATTTTATGAATGGAATCGTGGGCACATTGGACCCTTTATAAACAGGTAAAGGAGTTGGGAAGTGAAGCGATGGGGTTACCTGCGACAGCAGGAGACTGGACGCGATGGCCCAGAAGGTTCCTTTGAGCTCTGTATCTTAATTCTCATTTGAAATGGCCTAAAACTAAAATGTCAGGCTCTTAATTTGAATGTCAGGCTTTAAAAACGTTATTTCCAAAACATTTTGAAAATAACACTTTTCTGCCATGGCCGTTGCTTTGTGTATTTTAAGTCCTGTAGGAGCGATTAGCACAGCTGAGTTCACTTCCCCAACGAGGCTTTAGATGTTTCATTGAAGTACTGGTGATAGGCAGAGTCAGTCAGCCTGGACTTTAGTTCCTACAAAGAGGGGAGCGAAGGAAAGTTATGGCAGCCCTGACTTTGTGTGTGTGATCTGCTCTCAGACGGAATCAGCTCCTGTGCATATTCCCCACCCTCTGACTACATCATACTGGAGAGTGACATGTGAAGGGTCCCTTCTGTACTCTGAGGACAGGAACTCTGGGACAGAGGCTGAATCAGTGAGGCACGTGCTCAACAGAGACAAGATGAAGGCTCTGTTGGTATGGGAGTGTTGTTGCACCAGCAGTTTGGACTAGAGTTAGACTATAAGTGAAGCAGCAACTAAGCTTTGAGAGTCAGAGACTAACATTTGAGGAATCAGAGGGCATTTGCTAACTGATTGAAAGGCTTTTCAAATGGAAAATACAGACACCCAGATTGCTTTATAGCACTGAGTAATAGCAAATCTCAATTAGGACTGTTTATTAGCGATAAAGTCAAAGCGACACTTTATTCAGCCAAAAGCATGTTTATTGGCTTCTTATAACAGAAGCCACAAACCTGAATAAAAAACAGTGAAATAAGAGCAGGTGAGCAGGGGGATCGGAGTTGGAGATGTGACCTCTGTCCTTCGAGACGTGTTCTCTCTGGTCCTTTGGGGAATAGTGCATCCAACCCTCCTCATTACAGGGAAGGCTGTCTTGACCTGAGAATATTGGGCATACCAAGGAGCCCATGCCTTTCAGGTAGAGAGGAGCAGAAACATGGTCTTAGCCCATCACTGGTATTTTATGGTGGTAGTAGTAATTTGTAAAGCTGCCTCTGAATGAAGAACTGGAAGCTGTCACCTCCTGGCCTGATCCAGAGAATGTGTGGTTGATAAAATAAGTCTGAGGAACCAAGCTAACCTGAGGGGAAAAGGGGCCTGGATCCCAGGTAGTAGGACAGTGTACCACCTCCCTTTCCTGGCTGGTGAACGGGGAGCACCTGAGTTACATCAATAACCTACCAGTTCTGGATGGCTCCCAGCAGAGGAGAAATCAGGAAGGTGAGCACAGAGATCCAGCATTGTCTCGGAACAGACATCTAAAGCACAGTGTGAAGAGAGCACACTCTGCCCCTTGGCTAATGGCTCATGGTAACTCAGTACAACACAGTTCTGCCACCTGGGATGATCAGACAGCTCTTACTGAGAACCTTGTATCTGTGATCCCATAGTCTAAACTGAAGGTGGGGGCCATTCCATGCTGGGCCAGCAGTTCCTGGACCAGCACAAGCTCACTTCTCAGCTCCTGGGAAGTGCAGTGGATCTCTGAAGCACTGATGTGGGTCCTTTCCAGGCCATCCAGAGCGTGGGCCAGAAGTGTAGCCTTCACCAGTAGCGCTGTGACAGCAGCATGCACCTTTGCACACCCCAGAGCTTTCATATGCAAAGGTGCAATGGCCTCTAAAAGGGAGCAGAACAAGGCATTAATAGGGTTAGGGTGTGTATCGGATATCAGTGGCATTCAAAAGTAATTTATAGAGACAGACGAGAGGGCAAATATTCCTGTTCACTGTCCCATCCTCTCCATGAGCCAAATTCCCATGTACGCCAGAGTGCAGATAAAGCACCACGCTGCTGCAGCAGGAGTTGAGCTGTCACTGAAAAACCAATGCTGCCCTCAATGCCGCCTTGACATGCACTCCCAGCAGCAGCATGAGGGTGCAGAGCCATGAATACCCACCAGGGACTGCTGGCTTTTTTCTGTTCCTGGCACAGGTGAATTCCAAGAACACCTGACTTAGCCTGTCCACACATGGCCCAGACACGGGCTTGTGCTTAAGCCTGTGCTAAGCTCTGTTTATTTAGTTTTCTTCATTTACACAAATGCCAGGCAGCTCCACTGGGCGTTTGCCTCAGCTTACGTTGGCTGCATGGAGCACGGCCAGCCCCTCCCCAGCATGACAGCTCTAGTACAGAGACTTTACTGCAGTTTCCCTTGCCAAGGGCAAATAGTTTATTAGGCAGGTAACAGCAGCGGGTTTCTGGATGCAATTTCCAGTTATCCAAAACCTCAAGGCTGTTTCTCCTTCTCCAGTTTCACCTCTAAGCGCTATTCGTGATGCGCTACTAGGAGCTGGTTGAACTGTGTGGTGTATTTGGCCAAGATACAGAAAACAAGTTGGGGTTGTCAGTCAATGGCACAGACCCTGCAAAGGGACAATTATGGAACATAGTGAGTGTTCCCTGGCTTTTCCTTTGCACTCTGTTTTGTTCATCCCAGTCTCGGTGCTGTTTGAAGGGAGGCTGGTTTGTGGGGGGGAAACATTGGAACAACAAACCTAAACGTAGCAGGTTTCTCTGCTTGTGGATCGTGGGCTAGAGTCCAGGTGAATTGTATTAACCTGACTGAGAACATTGAAAAAATGTAAAGAATACTATGAAGTCACTTAAACCCCAAGTTTAATGTAGCTTTGAAGTTGCAATAGGGCAGGAAGTAATGTGCTGCTTCTTCCCTTTCACTTTATTTAAAGCAATTATTCTAGCACCACATAGTTAAAGAGATGGGCAATTAGTGCAGGTCCTACATATAAACAAATCTGTGCTTTATAAACAAGTGTCATATATGCAACCCGCTTTGCTTTGGTTTTAAGGCCGACCCTGGGAAGGGATTAGATGCGATGCCAGTGCAGCTACGTACCTTGGCTCCACCAATGCTTGCAGTGCTGCAGGTTGTGTAAGATGCTGGGCCCGGTGGCTTTCAGCCAGCGTTGAGCGAAGTCACAAAGCTGAGTAGAGGCGGGCACCCTGTCCAGCAGCTGAAGGAGGAAGGGGAGGAGCAGCCGGGATAAGACAGCTGGCTCTGCAAAAACATTGGGTTCGTCCTCTTTATACAGACTGACGGCTCTGAAAGGGAAGCCAAGTCAAACGATAAACCCCACGTTTTGTCTCACTCACTGCTCTGCTCCTCCAAACACCTCTGCACGATGTCACGCTATGTACCAGCTGCGATAGCACAGTGATGGGTGTTGCATGAGCAACCGGGGCTTTCTGTATTGGTGACTAGAAAGGATGGGATTGCACATATTTGGTGTTTACAGATTGAAAGGCCCAAGGCCTCCCTTTGTGGGGGACAGTTCCCTTGGGATGCTGGCAACAATAATGTTTCCCATCTATATAGCACAGTTTTACAGCACTGTACCCCCATTAACTCCTTAATCCACACAACTCCCCTGGGAGAGACTGAAGTGTCATCTCCACTGTACAGAGGGAGCAGCAGAGAGATTAAAGGCCTGGTTTTCAAACTTGAGTGCCTAAAGCAAGGCACCTACGTAAGTGGCCTGATTTTGAGAGGTGCTGAGCACACGCAACCACCAGTGAAGTAGGAGCTATGGGTGCTCAGAACCTCCAAAATAAATAAATAAAAAATCAGGCCACTTATTTAGGTGCTTGAATAGAGATTTAGATGCTTAAGTTTAGGCCAGGATTTTCAAACGTAGGTGGACTAAGTTACTTGCCCCAGGTGGCACAGTGAGACTGTGGCAGAGATGGAGACAGAACTCACTAGGCCCTGCCCTCTATTTTCAGCCTCACTTGCATCCAGTCTGGACATTTTTATTTGAAAAACAAAAACAAAGAAACCCCTAAACAGATCATTTCTTTGCAGGGCCTAGTTTTTAATCTGCCCTTATAAAAACAAGTCGTCCCTATGGCTTTTATTCTGGAATACCACCTGGAGTGGCTTCCTTCGGAAGCAGAGACAAAACCAGACTGCATTTGCTCTTTTCACTCCTACGAGGAGATGGAGCATCCCCTCCTTGCCCTTTGCCGGCACACGGCGATCACTGCTTGCAAGTCTGAGCTGTCTCTTTACCAGCTGGTCACTTGGGCTCCCTCCTAAGAGGCAACCGAATTCTTGTGATTTGCCTTTGTTCCTGAAGACAGGTTTCCCAATCCTAGTCTGCACTGTGGCTGCTTTGCAATACGCTGCTGGCATAACCAGCCATGGCGGGATCTCTCTAGTGTATTGGTATACTCCTGTGGCATGAAACAACCAGAGACACTCTTAAGCCATTTCTAGTGTCTGCAGCTAGTGTTGGGAGGACATGGCCGGGAGAAAACTAGGAGTGGCCAGATCTTCCTACGCCACAACAATCCCTAGCTCTCCTCCTGGCCCCTTGGGGCTATTGCCAGGCAGCTGCTCGAATATGCACTGGGATATTGGACCAGTGCAAAGTGGGATGTGGGAGCCTCAAAGCAATCTTTGTATCCCTTCTGGAGTTGCAGTGTGCCCTCCCCTTGGCCACAGCTGAAGATGGGTACTGAAATATTTCTGGTATATGTCTCCTTAACACCACTTTAGAATCTTAGCTGCTCACTTGTTGGCCTTCAGTTCTGTCAAGATGTTGCTGAGATCCAGTGTGGGGAGGTGCCGTAGCAAAAACTCAAAGGTTTCTTGGCAGCCCCAGAACTTTTCCAGCAGGACATGCAGCAGGCACACCAGCCCTCTGTTACCCTGGATGAAGACACAACTATCTTTAGGCCGCGCTCCCGACACGTGCTGAACAAGGCTGGCGAAGACAGAGGCTTCACGCCGTACTTCCTGATCCTCATCTTGTAGCAGGTAAATGCCCATGTTCATCACACTGAGTGGAAAAAGAAAGCAGACTTCATTTTAGTAGCATATGGTGGTATCTGGAGCACTTCTAAGCTGTCCAACTACAATGCCAGGGGATAATCTTACACAGGTTGTAACTAACAGGAAACTTGGATGGTCAATATCATCACTACTTGTTTCTGGTAGTGCTTGCAATGTACCAGGTGTTACATACATGAAAGGCCCTGTCCCCATGAGCTTAGAGTTGAAAGAGACCAAGCTAATAGATGGAGGCTAGGGGAAAGGGGGAAATATACCAGCATAATGGTCAGATGGAAACTAGCTACATCCTGGTAATGTTTAACAAAGATCCTTTCTTCTCTTTTGTAAAGTGACATACAATATCCTCAAGTACTCCATCACCTTGTCACAGTCAGCCTGTCTCTGTTCATCAGTGCAAAGTGCCCCATCCAATATTATATTGAGGATTTTCATGAGGATACTGTTGGGGAGAGTTGGACCCAACATTTACATTTTGTTTAAAAAAATATTGTTTTACAAACCCTTAGGTCAACAGAAACGTTTCCGGTATTTTTATTTAAACTCCAACTTACAAGTCTTTTGTTTAAATTTCAATATTCCTATGTTGTGTCTGCAACTGGAATATTGCAGAGCTGAGTTATCCTGCATGAGGGCCAGAAAATGAAACTGACGAGTTCATTTTCATTGTCCAGGCTGAGTGAAATGCAGAGAGTAAATAAACAGTACTTAGAGCGAAAAGGAGCCGAGTCTTTCAGGTGCTAGCAGCAGCAGCACAGGTAACAGCATCTTGTTTTTAAAAATGTGACTTGTAACTTGGCAATGTCCCCTTTAATATTCTTCAATGCGGTTTTCCTAGTGCAAGTCTTCGATTAAATAGGCAAGTCATTAACCTTTTAGGGCCAGAAACTGGGATTTTGGATGCTGGAGCAGTACTGGAAATGTGTATTGTCAATGACCATCAAGAAAACCTGACTTTCATGCCACAAGTATTGCTCCAAGTCAAGCTGAATTAGCTCTTGCCAGGAAATTTAAAAATAAATAATACAAGGTTTTTTAGTTGTATCAACAACAAGAGAATAAGGATGGATGATATTTACCCCCACATACATGAGGGGGTAAATAGCAGGGAGGGTGAAGAGCTATTTAAGCTACAGGACAATGTTGGCACAAGAACAAATGGATATAAACTGTCCATGAACAAATTCAGGCTGGAAATTAGAAGACAGTTTCTAACCATCAGAGGGATGAGGTTCTGGCACAGCCTTCCCATGGGTGTTGTGGGGGCAAACAATTAGTTTCAAGAGAGAGCTGGATCCATTTTTTTAGTGTGACTGTATGATGGGGTCGCTTGTGCTGGTAGGGGTTAAGGCTCAGCAGCCCTGAGGCCCATTTCTGGTGTATTCTGGGTTGGCAGAGTTTTCACCTTCTTCTGCAGCGGCTGGGTGCGGGTCAGTTACCAGGATTACGTGGGTGTATCTCATTGAATCATTTCCTGCTGTAGGGGGAGCCTCAGGCACTGGTGCACTGCAGCCCCTCCTACTCTCTGCCTGTGGCACATAATACTCTAGTCCCCTGAGGGCTGGAATACTTTGGTCTCATTTCAGTGGTTGGGATCAGTGTGCAGGAGGTGGTGGTGGTGGTGGCCTGTGATACGAGGTGTGAGAGGTCTGACGAGATGATCTGCTGGGTCCCTTCTGGCCTCAACTTAAGTGTCAGCTACGTACCGCACAGCCACCGACAGCAGGGATGGGCAGGAGGCTTCCAAGGCACTCTGAACCACGTCCGCTCCTGCCAGCTTGAGAGACCTTG
This sequence comes from Chrysemys picta bellii, assembly GCF_011386835.1. Classification (NCBI taxonomy): domain Eukaryota; kingdom Metazoa; phylum Chordata; order Testudines; family Emydidae; genus Chrysemys; species Chrysemys picta. The sequence continues at coordinate 15,670,697 of NC_088805.1, read as the reverse complement.
CTGCCGCCAGTCTCAGCACCTCTGAAGAAATGGATTTGCTGCATCTTTCCAGCATCACACACCATCGCTCAAGCAGGGGATAATCCCGAAGCTTGGAACTGTCACAGGATGAGTGAGAGAGAAGAAATGTCAAAGTCACGTCTTTCCTTCTGGCTCCATCAGACACCGGCACTCAGCCGACTGCCCCAACACAGAATTCTCCCTTTTCAGGGAGGTTCTGTACCAATAAGTCAGACCCATGTCACTGCACCAGACTAGTGAAGCTGCCATGAATCCTTTGACATTGGCGCATTTGTTGATGTCCAATGCAAAAATGAAATCAAGATGCACTAAAGTATATCAGGGCCTGCAGCGAAGGGTCATGGGTCTCTGCAGAACATGGGGGAGAAGCAGTAGCACCTCTGGTTCTGTCCCTCTCACAGCCATTACATCCTATTATTCTCCATCCGTTCAAGCACAGGGTCTGGGAGTCGCGAGAAGCAGGGCCACTTGAGTTCAAATGCTACACCAGGCACAAAAGGATTACTGTAGCTGCCAGTATTTTAGCGTGGTACCTGCCCCAGAGCTCCTTGGACACACAGCATTGTTTATGCTGTACCCTGCCTACTGGACAATTATCTCCTGCACCGACACCTCTGTAACTGGTACCCCTACGTTTCTACGTGTCGCTGCAGGCATGTAACTACAGCTCCTGTTCTGCTGCAAGTGATCTGTCTCCTCACTTTCTCAGGGAGTGGAGTAAATTGGTATCCGACGACCTACCACGCAGGGCAGAGCTCGAATGCAGCGCCAGTTAAATCGGTATTGTGGAAGGCACATGCCTCCAATAAAATTCAATGCCAACCAAGTAAGAGCAAGAGGAAAAAAGCCAGGACAGAAGCACAAACCTGAATATATTATATAGGCAATGTCAAAAAAGTGTCTGCTGTTGTAGGGCTCAGTGCCCAGTGAACCCAGGGCAAAACTCTTATTGACGTCTATGGCCCATCAGAGAATTAGAGGGAGGGTACAGGAGAATAAGACTCTACTTACCCCAGGACAAGGAGCAAGCTAATCACGGAGAGTGCCTGGAAGAGGAGGTCTGGGCCAGGAGACTCTGTTTCCACCATAGATAGCAGGACATCCACACATGCTGCTGCAGGACCCAAGAGTTTATGGAAAACATCCTGGGCCTGGGATGAAGGATTGCGGCACAGATGCACCAAAGCCTCCAGGTATAACTTCAAGAACTCTTTGTCCCTCCGACCTTGTAGCACTGATTTTAGGTTCTCCTGATGAAGAAAGGGAAAGTTCCCAGAGAAATAAGGAATCACTGTCCCTCTTGGGGGAAAAAGTCCTTTCAATTCGGGATGAGCAATGACACTTCTAAAGCTAAACTGCAGCTGTGGAAGTGTGGTGTATTAAACGCTCTAGCCCCTCACCTCTAGAGACTTGGGTTCAAACTCCCATGAGGATGCGCGGGGAAAGGCAGACGGTAAGTGAATGGCCTCAGCACAGTGATTGCTGGGAACACCTAACTAGCCAAGCTCATCCGAATGAGAGCTCAGAAAGGCACGATCTGTTTCACAATGTGGGGGTGTTAGGACTGGACAGCTCCTGAGCGTTCGCTCTGATTTAAAATCTCTATGGAGCCTTGCCTTACCAGTAAGGTCAGCTGGAGACTCTTCTCCAAGTCCTTGCTTCTTTCTTCCTCCCCTTCAATCACCCACGTCAGGATGGCTGATTGTATATCAACATCTGCCCCTTGGAGGAGCAAGCAAACGGCACCAACTCTCTCAGCCCCAGCCAGGCTTGCTGCCTCCTTGCAGAGGAAATGGGTGATAACTTGGTGGAACACAGCGGAGCCCACCTGCAAGAAAACCAGAACAGCTGCTTATAAGCTGCTCCAGGAAAGGCTTTGCTTTCCAGACAGGGACAAGATCCCCTTGATGTGGGCCAGGTTTGGATGAATGCCCGACACTACATGCCCACGGCTAGCACATTGAATAAAAGTGAAATAGCTGGAGAACTAAATTTAACCTACATTTTCCCCTTCAGCAGAGATGCTCGAGGTTAAAGGCCATTCACCATTTTTGTAAGAGCACCAGAGACTTTTTAAATCCGAGAGCATTCCTCTCCTGCTCCAAGCACTTTACAAACACCAGCTGGTTAAGCCTCAAAGGATCCCACTGCGAGAATGACTGCTCCTCCTCCCTATCCTGTCCTCCAGACCCAGCAGAGAGTTTACAATGGTCCATTGTGTTTGCAGCTTGACTGGTAGCATCTTCCTGCTGCATATTCCTTCTCCTTGAGCTGTTTGAGGCCCCAGTGAGCCACAATGAACACATCCTCAGGAGAGGCAAATACCTGGAGCTTGGAAGATCTTGCCTTCTGCCCTGGCCCGAGGCTGTCCAGTTCACTGCTCACAACCTCTCGAAAACGCTTCGCAAAACCCTGGGTGCAGCTCCCCGCCAACAAGGAGATGACTTGGAGGTAGGCTGAGCGAATCAGAGGGCACTGCTGTGCAGGGGTGACCAACCAGAACTGGCCTTCCATCTGGTGAGCCACAGACAGCATGGCATCTGGTGACAAACTGAAAGGAAACGTCAGAGTTTACTTAGCGAGGTACCAGTAACAATAGTTATGGGTTAGCTGTTACTAGCCACCTTGGATGCAGGAGCGTTAGCTTGTCTCTTTGAAAGGTGCTGGCCCAGTTCCCTCTGCAGAGCCATGCATTACAATTCTGTTTCTTGGAAGGGGACAGGGTACTGCATTGATAAAGGCTGGGAAGGTCAGTCGCTATTAGACCACCCTGTATCCTGTCTTATGACGGCGTCATTGGGCTCTTTCCTCCTGTTTCTAGGGTGTGTGATGGAACCTTTTCCCCCACCCCTGCAACCAACCAGAACATGAGGTCAGCGTACGTCCTTCTGCATTGTCCCTAGCACTCCATGAAGCAGCCAGCAGGGCTCCATGCAGAGTCCTTATTTCTTGCCCCTTCGATAACAAAAGGCAGGATTGCGAGTCAGCTGGTGAGTCTGTGATGGAGCCGCTGCTCTGCCGCTCAGCTGGGAAGCAACGTTCCTAGGTTAATTTCAGCGTTTGCCTCGGCATTCCTTGCCAGGCTGCTCACATTACACCCCTGGCTTTGGAGTTTGGATCTGAGGTCATGCCTTGCTGCTGTGAAAACAGAAAGGGAGTAAGGGAACGGCACTTAAACCCACTCACCAGTTCGTGTCTGCAGCGTAAGCCAGCAGAGCCCGTATCTGCAGCAGACGCCCATGCAGCGTGTTGTGGGATAGGACACCGCCTTGCTTAGCTAAGTCCCCAGCCAGTCGCAGCAGGATCTTCCCGTATTCAGCTGTAGGGACAACAGGGACTAGGGCCTTGGCTGCCATGACTCGCACAGCGTAGATGGGGTTTCCTGCAAGCTGAAGCAAGGGCTCCAGGAAGCAAGTGGAGACGCTGCAGAGCGAGCAGTGCAGAGCGGGAAACAAAGCAAAGATTATCCTGCTGCTGGTCTACGTCCCTGCTAAACAAAGCTGAACGGAAAGGGCTAGAAAAGGACCACGACCGCTCGAGAGCATGTCTCGGCTCTGCACGTCAGCTCCACGGGGCCTCTGAGCCCTCAGGACCAGCAGTGCCACTGCAGCGTCCTGCCATCGCGCAGCCCATCCTCTGCCAGGACGCGAGTGACTCAGATGAGGGCAGGGACCCTCCCCCTCTGCAGAAGGTGGCTGATGCTGTTGGCTCTGGGAGGCTGTCAGCCTCACGCAGGCCATAGGTAGCAGTGCCCCTGTGTGGACCCCCAGCCTGCACCCTGCCACCTGCCCATGGGGTGGCCTCCTCCCCATTTTCTCTACCTGCTCAGTCCATCTGCCCCGGGTTGGAGTTTTGCCAAGAGCGTGAGGATGGCGTGGAGCGAGGGGCAGAGGTGAAACCTCCCTCCCTCCGGCTCTCCTGCCGTCTCCAGAGCTGAGTGCAGCTCTCCCAGCAGGATCTCCCTCAGCTGCGGGTAGCGGCTGAAGAACGCCTGAGGGCTCACCCCGTCCTGAGCGCAGCTATCGTCCCGGCTCCGCTTCGGACCCAGCACCCGAGCTGTGAGGGCGCCTGAAAGAAAACAAGCGGGGGAAGGGCATCAGGAACCACGGCCATTGGCACATGGCAGGGATGAACCAGCTACCCCCATGTACTCTGCCCTGCGCTTCAGCATGAACAGCAAGTCCACCAGAGTCGTGTTCAGGCAGAGGAAACATATTAGTGGTTTGAGCACGGAGACTTCCTGACATCTCTCCTTGGACCCTGCCTCAAATCCTAGCAGAGCTGGCTCAGTCATTCGACCTTCCCAGGCAGGGAGATGGAGTCCCATGCAATTTACTCAACGGGGGGCGCTCTCAAAAGAGACTCCGAAAAGTAGGTCCCCCCTGCTCTGCAGGGCATTAAAGATGCTGTGGCCTGTTTGCTGGGGTTTCCCTCGGGCCCTTGTCCAGCATCTCCCACTCCACTCGCTCTCATGCTGAGCCACCCTCCACCCCAGAGATGGCTGCATTTCACTGACGCTGTGTGTAATGGGAGAGATGGAGACAAGTCAGAATTTAGATCCTGACTGGGACTGGCCCAAAGGTCAGACCTGGGGTTTTGCTTGGGGCCATCCCTTGAGCGCAGTTTGGAAAATGCTTTGTGGGGGTGGGATTCTGTATAAAACATTCTTCTTAGACCCTTTAGGGAACAGCTACCCTAAATAGCAAAGGAAGCGGCTAGCAGACCTGGTAAACTGAGCATTCCTGAAGTAGCCCAGCGCTGGCCTAATCTGGGACGCTAACAGATACAGGAATTAGCCTATTAAGACTCACCATCGACTGGAGGACACGTTTTGCAAACCGTACAACAAGGTCTCCTCCCTCCTCCCCACCACTGTTCACAGCAGCGCTTCTGACGTGCTCGTCTTGCTTCCTGTTCCTTTCCGAGGGCACTCAGGGCCAGACACCGAGCAGAGCAATGCCCTTGCTCCTATGGAGGTTGACTGATGGAAGGACACCCGTGTGTGCACCCCACGGCACTGCTAGGAATAAGCAGCTGTTACTCACTGAAGAGCTGGATGGCTGCGTTTCTCATGGCCCAGCTAGACGAGCCTAGTGCCTTCAGAAGCAGAGCCATCATAGGCGTGACATACTGCAGCAGCGCCGTTCCTAGGCCGGAGCCACGCACCAGTGTCTGCAGCACGTGCAAGGCGGAGACCTGCAGAGAACACACAACAAAGAGCACCGTGGTGGCCAGGGACATCTTGGTGCCCACTGGCAGAAGGCAGTGCCCTGGGTCTGGTCTCCACAGAATCAGTCATCAAAGGGTGTCTGGTAAGGTCTCTAGTGAAAGCCTGTGTCATGCTGATCGTCATAATCACTGTGACGTGTTTGTACGGATAATATGTAAGGAGGTGTGTGTGTGTGTGTGTGTCTGTCTGTCTTCAGGTGGGAGCTGCTTATCCACCTGTCTGGCTATATGTAAATTGAGTACTGTATACTTCACAACAGCTCTCTGTTTACAGACTGACCGCAGTGCTAATCAAGAGATTGTGAAATCTCCATGGGAGATTCTCTGCAGGAAAAAACAAGCAGCAGGAAGTTCCCTGTTTACAAGTGATGACGATGGATGGCTGGAACTATATCTGGGGATACAATGGTATGCCCAGGTATCCTTCACTGAGGGGTCAAACTGCCAGCTGGCTTGTCGTATGAACGAAGGATCACAGCTGGTCTGGCACTGATAAGAGAGACTTTGGGTGAGTGATCTTTATGAGACAGGGGAATGTCTTGTTAAGTTTAGGCTCTAGAAAGCATGTTATGATTTTATTTTATATGTAACCATTTGTTCCCATTAATTCTGTCTGCTTCTTCTCAAATCTCTGGTCTTTGTTAAATAAACTTTTACTTGGTTTCACTAATCCAAGTGCTGTCAGTTGAGTGGAGCGGTGGTTCTGAGGTGTGTACTGTGCCTTTGGGAGCGGTGGATCTGTGACTGCGGGGAGCGTGCAGTAGAATACAGGCTGGACTCTTCCGGGGGAAGCCTGGAGGGCTGAGGGGGGGAGTGCTTGTGTTGCCTGTGGCTGGTGGAGTTTGTGAACTAACCCCTCACAGATATGGCTTCCTCACGCTAAGGGCAGGTGGTAGCAAGGTGCCTTGCAGCCCTGGGTACCCCCCCAGAAGTGTTGCAGTTATTTCCCATTCAGAGCAGCTTTCATTGCAAAGGAGCTTGACGTACTACACAGAATGCACATGGGTCACTTCTGGGGGGGCGGGGACACAGCAAACACTAGGCAATCGTTCGGGGCAGCAAAAACAAAGCCGTCTTCCTCAGTTGGATCGGCCAGGGAAGTTAAGTGGGTGTGACGCTGCGGCGAACAGCTCTACAATAGTGAAAACCAGCAGGACTCCTGGAGTGGGCACAAGTGGTTTGCTTGTGGGTTTGGTCTCCTCTGAGAGACGGCGCTGCAGGCAGCACGGTGACCCCAGCCGCGTTCGGAGGGCAGGGTGCTCGCTCAGCAGCACCACTGGCCGGGATTCAGGAGGCAGCCTGCCTGGCTAACCAAGAGGCAGGTCTCGTCTGCTGAATATCATCCATTCATGTGGGAGCTGAACTGCTCGGTGCTCAGGCCTCTTACCTGAGGGAGGTCCAGCGTCTGGTCCCAGTTCTGCGGGAGAGGCGTGTTGGCCAAGGCCAGTGAAGTCTGGATGCAATGTGCTAGCAGAGGGCGCGCCTTGGAGGGATCCTCCCCACCGACAATACACAGGAAGAGCATGGGGAAGCCAGCTGCCCTGCGGGTAATGGAGCTGCTCCTGGGGCCACTTAGCAATTCCAAACCCTGAGAAACAAAACCAGCCCAGGAAGCTGCAGGTGGCGGAGATTACACCTTGCGGTGGTCAGACTGGGATTGCAGTTTAGGAGCTCCTAGCTCCCGGGCCTGCGCTCACACCGCTGGTAAACATCCAACGCCCATGTTTGTTCTATAATTAGTGCTGGGCGTGAGACAGTAACTCCTCACTTAATGTCGTCCCAGTTAACGTTGTTACCTTGCTAATCAATTAGGGAACATGCTCGTTTAAAGTCGTGTAATGCTCCCTTCTAACCTCGTTTGGCAGCTGCCTGCTTTGGCTACTGCTTGCAGGAAGAGCAGCCGTTGCAGCTAGCTGGTGAGGGCTTGGAACCAGGGTGGACCGGCAGCCCCCCCCCCCCCCCCCCCATCAGCTCCCCGCTCCCCTAAGTTCCCTGTGCAGCAGCTGCCCAGCAGGCTAGCAATTGCAGTTGTCCCTCCCCCCCTCTGCCTTGGAGCTGCTCCCCGAGACTCCTGCTTGCTGTGCGGGGGGGAGGGAAGAAACAGGGGGGCTAATGTCAGGGTGTCCCCCTCCCCCCTGCTCCTGCACCCAGATTATCCCATCTTCCATAGAGCAGGGGAGACACACCAGGGCTAAGGACAGCAGGAGCTTGCAGCAGCTGCGGTCTCAGCAAGCTGATCTAATTAACAAGGCCGTGTACTTAAAGGGGAAATGCGCATCTCTCCCTCCATTCCTGCTGCCTTGCAGAGCGAGAGAGTTAACCCTTAGGGTTCAGCCAAGTGCTAGTTCATCATTTAGCAGTAAGGGAAATATCCCACCCTCTGACTCCTCCACCTCAACCAAGCTTCACAATCATCATCACTGTGTACCAGTATTAAATTGTTTGTTTAAAACTTATACTGTGTGTGTGTGTGTGTGTGTGTGTGTGTGTGTGTGTGTATATATATATAAATGTAGTCTTTTTGTCTGGTGAAAAAAATTTCCTTGGAAACTAACCCCCCGCATTACATTAATTCTTATGGGGAAATTAGATTTGCTTAACATTGTTTCGCTTAAAGTCGCATTTTTCAAGAACAAACTACAACCTTAAGTGAGGAGTTACTGTTCAGGGTTGGTACACGTGGACTGAACAGCCGAGAGGGGAGAGCAGGATCCAAGGGGCGTTCTGCTTAGTCCTCGGCTGTCGGCTGGTTTGAGAAGAGGGGTTCAGTGGAGTGATAGGGATGCTCAGACCTTTGGGGTGTACAAGGCCCCAGCAAGGGATTTGTGGGAATACAGCGATGATCTTTGATCCTTAAATTTACAACTATTCTAAACCTCTCTAAAAACAACACACATGGGTATGTGCTCAGAACAATACATGAGTGAGGGGTCAGAGGTCACTGATTTGCCAATCAGAACTCTGAATTGATTAAAGTTAATTAGTCCATATCCCCTTACAGAAGGGGGCTGTTTTCTCCTGTGTTTGAACACGTACTAGTGCCCTGATTCTGACCGAGGTCTTCGGGTACCTCTGTAATATAAGTAACAGTTACCTTTAACTGAATGACCTCCTCCCCCCGGTGCCTAGAGCAAGAAATGGTTGCAATACCTGTGCCAGCATCGTTCTTGGCACTGCCTGCAGTTCTGCATGAGGATGGTTCAGCAAAGCACTGCAAAATTTGGTGAATCCCATGCTGCAACCTTCAACTGCTCCCTAGGACAGAAGAAGACTCAGGGCTCTGCAGGTTCAAAGGGCTTTCCATCTGCTCTCTCATCAACCCCCACCACAGCCCCATGAGGGAGACACTCGCCTCTTTTCACAGATGGGGAAGCAGAAGCAGATAAATGTAATGACTTGGTCGAAGCTGCAGCAGTTAAGTGTCAGCGCCAGGATTAGCAATCGGGAGCTCCTGACTCATAGTCCCATGCTTAAGCCAAAGCTCCTGGCCTACACGATAAAACATTAAAACGGAAGATTTTTGTGGCGCAGAGAAGTAGATTTTGTGGGTGAAGCTAATTATGAACCTCCACTCTCCGCTGTGTGGGTTCAAAAGGGACAGTCGAGCCACTCGCTTGTCTCATGTGATACATCAAACCCCCACTGGGGTTACCACACATTGTCTAGCCCCTGCTCTAGCCCAGAGGCTGAGTGACAGAGCCCATAGCGCTATCCAAGAAACAGTGGCATGGCCAGTTGCATCCACCCAAAGGGATCCAGGTTCACTGCTGGGACACAAGGAAGGTAGGTCAGGAAGAAGAAGTGAGGGGATGTCGGCCGCTGTGCTGTGGTCATTGCCACTGTCCAAAGCAGTAATGACTGGCTCCAAATGGAGCCCTGCCGTCTCCTTGGCCAGGAGTTGGCCCTTGTAAGGGTTAAATGGAGAAGCACTGGTGGGGACCCACACTCAGGAGGGAAAACATCTGCTGAGTAATGGACCAGCTGGGGCTTTCCTTTGCGCGGCTGTAAGTCCCCAGTAGCCCCATGAAAGTCAGTGGAGTTGTTCCAGTGTCACGGGGTGTAACAGCAGAATCTGACCCAGGAACCTGACGAATGGCCCTTAAATGACAGACCTTGCTGCCCCCAAGGGACAGTGACATGAGCCCTGGGCCATTCAGAAGGGAGAGAGACTCCCCTGTCAGGCCTGAGATGGGACGGAGGGTGTGGCACAGCCTATCCATCCGGGCCAGACGCTGTTCTTACCCAGTGCCGGCACTTCAGCAGCACTTCCTGAAACACTCTAGCCGCCATCTTGAACACAGTGAGTGGCAGAAGTGGCTCAGGCCCTGCCGGTGGTGCCAGAGGGAGAATCTTCTCCACTAGGCCTCCCAAGAGCAGCCCTATTTCCTGCAGGGGCCAAAGAAACAAACCAAATTAGGCGTGAGATCACGACCTCGCTGAATTGACGTGGCCTCTTCTCCTTGGCGCTAGTGAGGGATTTGGTGCATTGCTGGCTAAGAGCATCATTATGTTCCAGCGTGCTTTAAATTGCTGAGAGCACATGGCGCCCAGCAGACATGCCTCAGCCCCGGTTTCCACTGGCACAAACTGAAAAGTCCCTCCAGCTGGTCTTTTGCTTTGCCCTTCCCTCACTCCTGCCCCACCCCAGTCAATGCTTCAGTAAGGTGGGGAATTTTTACCTATGCAGTCTCCGGCAAGGATCAGTCTGAGCCAGGTTTGAGCCTGCTGCCATTGAAATGGTAAAAACTCCCACTGATTTCAGTGGGAGCAAGAGCAGGTCCCTGATTATCCCATCACCTTGATCACTGATGTTTGAGAGGAATCAACGAGCTTCCCAAACCAGACAGGCAGAGAGCAGCAAGTCTCTATTGTGCAAGGACCCGGCAAGTTCTGGGAGGCATTTTAATGCCAAGGCAAATCAATCAGGTTGTCGTTTCTTATTTCTAAAGGGCAATAGCTAAGACTAGTGCTTTGCAGACTAATGTAAGAAGCCCAGGTCCCTGCCTTGAGAAGTTGAGTTAAACAATGTACAGATAAAGGAGGTGGGGGGATGGCTAGAACAAAACCATCTGATTTTGTAACGCTGAGGCGTGGCACAAGTAAGCAGGAGAGGACAGGTAGCAGAAGGTGCTAGCAGAAGTGAATGTTCAGGAGGGCCTTGAAGGAGGAGAGCAAGGTGGCTAAGAAACATGGCTCTAATTAATGCTCCCTCAAGCTGTTTACAATTCTTTTCTGGTCTGGCAGCCAAATGTAACGCAGAACGGTGCAAAACTCTCTCCTGCCTTTCCAAACATGCAAAAATAATTCCCTAGCTGAGCCTGGCACTCAAAACCCTCAGTGAGCAGTGTAGGAATTGGCTGATCCACCGAGTCAAATCATCACTAAGAGCAAAATTCTCCTGGAACAGGGGCAGTACTGCTGCAGCCAAGAGCTTCTGTCCTGCCGTGTTCCCTGTGACAATACGACTCAGCAGCAGAGTTCGCATTTGTTTAAGTATCTTCATCTAGGCCTAGATCAGCGGAGGTATTTAGGCTCCCCCCTTGCAGCGAAGTCAATGGGAGTTAGGTGCCCAAACAGCACTGTGGATCTGGGCCAGAGATTCTAGAGAATTACACAGACGCCTCTAGTGATCGAGACACCAGACAGACAGCTGGCACATTGTTCCAAAGGCTCCATGGTGCTCTCTCTTACTAGCCAACAGCAGGAAATGCTTGGAAGAACTGCCCTCATTTAAAAAGCCATCCTATTGCAAGACTATATAGGAAGGGATCCATTCCCCAGCTGGTGCCTGGGCCTAGCAGTACAGGAGCTGAATCAGGAAGACTCAGGGTTTGGTGCAGAGAGGTGAGGGGAATGGGGCGGGACCTGAAGCAGCTGGAGCCCATTAGGGTCCCAGGAAACCAGTCAATTATTTAAAAGGAGGAGGCAGCAATGACATTGAGGCAGTAACTACTAGCGCGCCATAGTGAGGAAGCCAGGTGAGTCAGATCTGTCCACACCAACCGGGAGTTTGTCTTGGCTTGTATTTAACCCTGGGGTAAAGGAGTTTGGGCCTGTTATTTATCTGACAGAGGAAATCAGATTGAGGCCCGGGAAAAGGGCCCTTTTCGTTCACCCTGAGTGTGAAAAGGGGGAATTCCAGCACTGGGGTTAGGGCAAGCTGTAAAGGGAATTCTTTAAAAAAAACAAACAAACACCTTAGTTGCCTGGGTTTTCTTTGGCAGAGGACCCAGTTCACGCAGTGCACTTCTCAGCTAGAGTGACAGAGAGGATGCAGGAGAGGAATATGTATCTTGCATACTTCCCCTGCTTCCCAAACCAAAGGTGTCCCCTGTCCTGGCTGCCTCCCCTGTCCCAAGCCTCTTGATGACAGAACTCTGCAGGCAGGGTCTCAGCTCCCTTCAGGCCGCTTATGGACGCTCCTTACCTTCACTGAGACCCAGCAGCAGGTCAGGATAAGGTTGTGCTCCTCGGACAGCAGGATGGAGTCCTCCCCATCCTGCTGCTCCAGGCCTTTCCCCAGCATGATAAGGGAGCCAATAGCATTTACCATGTCTGCAAATGAAGGGGCAGCAGCTGCAAAAAGACAAGCAGAAGGCAGATTTATTTTAGCCACAGCGTAGGTAATGGATGGGGAGTTAGAGCAGAGCCTGCTATGGGTATGAAATCCAGAGGAAAGGAGAATGGAAATGGCCTTATAAAGGTAGATGGTCACCTGAGGTCTTGCTTAAGTCTGAGAGAAGGATCAAATCCATGATCTTCTGATGGGGGGGGCGGGGGGGGGATAGAGAGAGAGAGAGAGAGAGAGAGAGTGTGTGTGTCTCTCTCTCTCTCTCTCTCAAACTTCCATAGCATGGCCAGTAGCTACAGAGAGGATGTGGTGTGGACCCCACCCTTCCAAACCATGATCCTGTGGGCCCTCCCTGCTTTCCCATTGTGACTGTATGACATCCCTGTTGTAACTGCAGTTGTGTGTTCAGGTTTTTGTTGTCTTCAAAGTGCTGTGTTCCTTCTTAAAGTCAATTGCTGTCTCCTTCTGCCCTTTATTTCACTTTTCTCCAACCCCCTGGTCTGCTCTTCTCTCCTCCTGCTCATTCTTCTCTGCCACCTGGGCCCCTTCTCCACTGTCACTGGGTTGCCTTAACCCTTGCTGCCCTAGCCATTGTCTGGCTACCTGAGCCCCTTCTCCTGCTGGGCCCCCTACCTTGTGTCATCCTGCCCTGGGCATTCCTCCTCTCCTTGGCCACTCCAGTCCCCTTTCCTCCTCTTACGGCGCAGCAGCCTCTTTTAGGGGCAGTTCGGTGGAAACAAGAGGAAGCAGGTGGCTTTAGCAGACCGGCTCTTTGGAAAGAAGAGCCTGGAGGGCTGCAGAGGCAGCTGGAAATGAGACCACCTGTGACCAGCCGGCTCTCTGCAATCCACAATTTAAGAGCTCTTGGCACTTAAGGCAGGCGTAGTTGAAAGGGCACGACACCGTGGGGTGGGCTGGCTGGGAACCCTTCCTCACCTGGCTGGTTGGCGTTGGGCCCCTGCCTGCTCTGAAGCACCCCCAGGAGGAAGGTGCTGATGTCTCCCAGCAAGGTCACCAAATGGCTGAGGAGCTCCTGCCAGCTCTGCACGTGCTCTCCCTTCAGCATAGAGACTGCCCCCTCCGGTACCTCGAGCAGACACCTCCGCAGCGCCGCCATCACTCCTACACAGATAACACTCCAATTATCGCAGGGCTGGACGCTTGCATGTTCCCTTCCCATACAATCCCCCGAATGAGCTGGGTCACTGAAGTTTAGTGAGAGCTAGAGGCAGCCTGTGGCAAAGAACCGCTGTCCCTAGATGATATGCGCACAGTACTGACAGAGGGCCAGGGATAAAGTCAAGATCCCTTCCCGGAGACGTGGCGTGCCAGATAGATAAGAGACATAACTCCGACAGGAGCTGTTTAACAGCGTGCGGAAATGGGGCTGACATTTGGGACAAGAGGGGAAAGAATATTGTGCTGTGGGGGATCTGAGGCCAGGGAAAAGTCAATAGCCGCTTGGAAATTTAGCCAGAGCGCCACGGACAAGAAGCCAACACCTCAGCTCTCCATTCCACAGCAAGCTCGACCCCTTTGCCCCAGCCCATAAATACACAGCTTGTTTCATCTCCAACGGACGTCTCAAAACACTCGCCAATCTTCACTAGGCCTGTGTGACATAGCTAGGGCTGCCCCAAGCCCAGCTGGGGACATGGGCAGAGAGGTGAAGCGACTTGTCCAAGGCCACAGGGAATCTCTTTGTCGTATCTGGGAGTGGAGTTAGTTGTGCTGTGCTCAGGCCAGTCACTGGCTGCATGATTTGCTGAATCACAGACCTGATCCATCACATGACACAGCTGTAGTCTGACAGGACTGCAGGAGAGAGAAGGGGCATGGGAGCTCTGATGTCTCCTTCCCCATGATGCCGGAGGACGCACCATGCATTGGGTTAGTGCTCGCTGCCTGCAGCAGGTCTTGACAAGCCATGGCGTAGTGAGCTTGCAACATGCGGAGAAGATACTGAGCAAAGCACAGGCCTCGGTGCTGCAGAGTTGGAGCTGCTTTTCCCTCGGGGAATAGTCTCTTCAAGGTGCTGCCGTCTGACCTGGAGGAGAAGGAGGCAGATGCTAACACCATTGACAAAGCTCAGAGGGAGCCCTCGCCTAATCGCCATAGTGACAATCCTCATTGCCGAGGGCTGGAGGCCTTGTGTCCTAACACTGTAACACACCATCGCCTTCAAACTTTGTAAGGTTACTTCAGATCACGGGCCGCTGCTGTCTGGCCTCCAGTCCTGCTGAGGTGAATTATAAACAACCCCTCTGAATAGTAAGAAATATTAATAGTTTCCCTTCATAGCTACTTTTTTTTTTTTTTTTTTAATGCTACATCCTTAATGCTAAGACAGATGTTAGTACTGTTCCCAAAGGAAGCAGGAGAAATCTATTTGGTCAGGGAGAGGGGGGTATGCTGAAGTGCTGAGAGAGCAAAATCAAGTAGTTCTATTTCAGGTGGGAATCAGACTATCAGGGTTGGAAGGGACCTCAGGAGGTCATCTAGTCCAACCCCCTGCTCAAAGCAGGACCAATTCCCAACTAAATCATCCCAGCCAGGGCTTTGTCAAGCCTGACCTTAAAAACCTCTAAGGAAGGAGATTCCACCACCTCCCTAGGTAACCCATTCCAGTGCTTCACCACCCTCCTGGTGAAAAAGTTTTTCCTAATATCCAACCTAAACCTCCCCACTTCAGACTAACCCTAAGGGTTGTTACTTTGCTATTCTGTACTGATGTGGTGGTGGGAGGCTAGCGTCCCCAGGGCTGTCCCTGCCCAATCTCGATAGGATCCTCTGCTTCCGTTCAGTTAAACAGACACTTCAGACAATATCTGGCATGAGGACCTGTCCTCTGGGATCACAGAGGCAGAGGATTAAACAAGCGGGTGGATGTTGATGCCCTGTCAGAGTCTGAGATCAGAGTAACTGGAAAGACATTTGAGTGCTATGTAAGTGATATCAAACTGGTTGGAATCGGGAGTCAGCTAAGCAAGTCATGGTGAGCCGTGTGTGTGGACAGACAGGATTATGTACACACTACCGGTTCTCTTGGTCTCCTTCCCACATGTCCCCTGTCTAAGTCCTTTCTAGAGTAAACGAGAGCGACAAGCCAGTCAGTACTTCTGGAGGATGGTTTTCATCAGCACCGCTCCGGCTTCTGCCTCCTGCACTCTGGGGCTGCTCACAGCCTCCTGGGCACGCTCAAACAAAGCCACAGCAATGGGTTCTGGGAAAGCCGGTGGGAAGTAGCGGATGAGCAGCTCTGATGCCAGCTCTCGGACCTGCCAAGAGAGGAGGGGGGTGGAGAGAGGGGAAGGTTATGGTAGGACACAGGTGAGGAAGCAGAGAGGCTTTGGGGAGCAGAATGCTTGGGAATCCAGAGCCAATAGAGCCCATTCAGACCTCTAATTTTGGAAGCAAAAGGGGCACCCGTTGTTACTTGGCTATTCTGTACTGACGTGGTGGTGGGAGGCTATGGGGGTTCCGACAGAGCCTAAGAACACAGGCTCCCAGCAGCACCGTGCGCCAGGAAAGCTGGCAGCCAGATCTGGCTCTTTACAGAGGGGGACAGCCTCCCCAGCACTGTCCCTGCCCAATCTTGATAGGGTCCCCTGCTTCCATTCAGGTAAACGGGCCACTCCTGCTGCTCACGCCACGCAGCTTCTGTTACTCATTCCAGCTGTCCACAACATCGAGCTGTGGCAGTGTTGGGGACAGAGGGCTGCTTACCTCATTCGTACTGTCCTGCAAGCAGCTCAGCACTGCCAACAAGTTGCTTCTAGAGAAAAAGTCCCAGCAGCCCTTCTGCCTGGCCCAGCTCAACAACGCCGCCATGTTCTCTGTGGTGACAGAAAGGCAGGTCGGTGAGATGTAGGCAGTAACTGTGGTCAGGGCTGGGCTCAATCGAAAGGGTGGTGGCAAGCAGCAGGGAAAACGGGTCCTGCTAGTTCATAACGACTCTGGTTTATTCTCTGCTGTCAGTGCTGGGAAAGAAGGGCTTTTTATCCTGTACAGAGTCATGCAGCTGCAGCAGAACCTTTGTCCCCGACCTCAAGGGCTCCCCTGTGCTAGGGAATGAGGGGCAGCAGAGTACCCAACACAGCTTCTGCTACACAGTGTATGGCTGCAACAATGCGCTGTCAGTGCAAGTTAAAGTTAACTGGGCTGGGGGCTGCAAACTAGTTTCTATCAAATGAGCCCTTGGGTGGGTAAAGATTTCATTCCACTGAGCCTTGTGTCATCTCACACACATGGGAGCTTATCATAGGTAGGGCCCTAGCAAATTCACGGCCATGAAAAACGCGTCACAGACCATGAAATCTGGTCTTTTGAGTGCTTTTATCCTACACTATACAGATTTCACGGGGAGGACCAGCGTTTCTCAAACTGGGGGTCCTGACCCTAAAGGGAGATGCAGGAGTGTCGCAAGATTATTTTAGGGAGGTTGCGGTATTGCCACCCTTACTTCTGCACTGCTGCCTTCAGAGTTGGGGGGCTGGAGAGCGGCAGCTGTTGGCCAGGCGTCCAGCGCTGAAGGCAGCGCCCCACCAGCAGCAGAGAGTACGGATAGCATGGTATGGTATTGTCCCCCTTACTTCTGCACTGCTGCCTTAAAGCCGGGTGGCCAGAGAGTGGCAGTGGCTGCTGACTAAGGGCCCAGCTCTGCAGGCAGCAGCCTAGAAGTAAGGGTGGCAATCCCATAGCTGCCATCCTTACTTCTGCGCTGCTGCTGGCTGCGGCTCTGCCTTCAGAGCTGGGCTCCCGGCCAGCAGCCGCTGCTCTCCAGCTGCCCAGCTCTGAAGGCAACGCCTCTGCCAGCCGCAGTGCAGAAGTACGGGTAGCAGTACCGCACCCGCCCCTACAATAACCTTGTGACCCACCCCCAACTCCTTTTTGGGTCAGGACCCCAACAATCACAGCACTGTGAAATTTCAGATTTAAATAGCTGAAATCATGGAACTCGTGATTTTAAAAATCCTATGACCGTGAAATTGACCAAAATAGACCGTGAATTTGGTAGGGCCCTAATTATAGGCAGGTCAATGCAAAATCCCCAACATTCCTCATATAATGTCAGAGGCTCTTGATTTCTTTTTTTTTTCCCCACCCGAACCCCTCCAGGGACCTAGACTCCCATCTGCTCATCAGCAGCCCCCAGAGTTGAGGGCCAAAGCATGTAGAAGGAGTTTGTTTGTAAAAGGCTGCAGGATATTTTTCTGGATTTGATACACACGCCCCCAAATCACTACAACCTCCCATGACATGGAGAGGCCATTCCACGAGGGCATTTAAATGTGGCCACCCTGCTGACGGGGGTCAGAAGCAGACAGGCTGAGGAATCTACTCAGAGCTCATGCCGTTCAGGGGTGGCCTGCTGTTACCCACGTGGAGGCTGCCCCTTCTTCCTGGCGGGGCTCCAGGTGTCAGTGCAGGTCTCCAGCACCGCTGCCAGGAGCAGCAGGGCAGTCTTCTTCCTCTGGTAGTTTGACCCTGGGGTCAGAAAGGAAATGCTTAACTGCAGCAGCCACTCCACAAAATCTGCATGGGGGGAAAAAGCACCTCTGGTTACTTGTGAGCAGTGCACAGAGGGAGGGCAGAGCGAGCCCTTTGGGGCATGAGGGTGCACTAGATTGACTATAAGGTGGGAAAGTGCATGGCTACCGAGGGGCTTCTCAGCATCTAATGGCCAACTGGTACTTTGTGACAACAGAGGGACTAGGACTTGGATCCACCTGCTCCAAAAGCACAGGCCCCTGCCACTGAGGCTAAAGGAAAAGCTGTCAGCTGTGCCAGCCCTGTGACACCCAGCTGGTGGCTTTGATTTCTGTCCCACAGAAAGCACTGACGTATGCGTTAGCCAGTTTATCTGCTTCAGATTAACTCCACGGAGGATTTTTTTTTAACTTGAAAATCCACTTTTAGCTTTTAAGGGTGACTCTTTGCTCAGCCTGGGTAATGGAAAACCCACTCATGAGTTTCACGTTGGTGCACACTCTGTTTTGCTATGTTCAGAGAAAGTACCCCCCAGCCTAGACCACTTGGAGAAAGGAACTTTATTTCTGGACATGCTCAGACACAGTTTGGTTTTGGGCCAGGAATGCCAAAATGTCCTATCGCCCCAGGCTGTTGCAATACGACCAACACCTCTCTCTTACACAGCACTTCTCAAAGCGTGTTACACAGGAAGGTCAGTATTGTTCTCCCCATTTTTACAGATGGGGAAATTGAGGCACGGAGCGATGAAGTGACTTGCTCATGAGGCCTATGGCAGAACCAGGAATAAAACCCAGGTCTCTCAAGTCCGGGATTAACCCACTAGGCCTCGCTGCCTCTCCTCTGTAAGCTTTCCAGTTTTTCAGACTCTTGACATGTGGAGAAGCGTCCAAATTTCAGGGTGTTTATCCCAACTGAACCCAAATGTTTGACCCACTGATGTTGGCCCAGCCTCATTACCTGTACTACCAGCGCCAAACATTCTAACATCAGGCGTCAAGCCCCCCACATTTATGAGATTAACAAAATTATAATCTCCCTCCCCCCAATCAATTTATTTGCCATCTGCTTTCTGAGCTTTAGGGGGGTCACATTTCCCAGCTTTTCTTCACAATCAGGGAGGCTAGAAAAAATAAATAAAAGCCGAGAGTCTCAGTCACATGACTCCAGGAGCTGAGGCTTTAAGAAAAAAACTGTGAAATTCATGATCAAATCACAAGAGTTGGTATCGCTGAGTTACACGCCCGCTGGTCGGCTCGGCGGTAGCAGGACTGGAGCTCGGAAGAGAGCAGTCCTGGCAGATAGCGGTGGAATCACAAGGCCTGGTGCCAGAAGGCAGAATAAAACTTCCATTAAAGGTCCAAGTTGCCCCACCCCCACTGTCCAGGCCCAGTTGCACGACCCACCAGAGCTCCCTACGCGCATCCCAGCTCAAGTGGGCCACAAAAGAGTAGTGCCAGGTGGTGGCTTTGTGTGTGAAAACCTAATGCTGGAGGCCGCTGAGGTGAGCAGAGAGGAAAAGTTAAGCAGCGATGGGAGCCTACAGGGACCAGAGGCTTGGAGTGAGATGTCAGGAACGGCTCACTCACCTACTGCTTGTGCAAGTGCTCCTTCTGGATCCGTGCTGGCGGAGCGCTCAGTAGCTTTGCTCTGCATCTTGCTGCGCAGCTGAGAGAGGGCGCTGTCCCTCAGCCGGACCAGAGCCTTCTTCACTGCAGCCTGGAGCAGCTGCCGGAAAGAGGACGAGTCGCAGTTCAGGTTCAGTGGCAAGAACTCCTTCAGTAGATGGACCTCCACCTCTGACAAGGCCTGGTTGGTCCTGGGGCTGCAACACAGGAGACCCAGAGCTGCTAGGCGAATGTTCTCCTCCCTGGAGTGCAAGCAGCAGCAGAGCCTTTCCAAAGTCTCCCCATCCAGGGGCAAGGCCCCGGTGATGATCTTGCGGCCGTTCAGCAGGGCGACCCACGCCCGAAGGTGGGCAGAGTCCCCACCACTGCAGCTCTCAGCAAGCAAAGCGTAAGAGGCGGGGAAGAGCCGCAAAGTCCAGACAAGAAGGTAGTTGGAAGCGTTGCTCTGAAGGAAGGAGATGGGAGAGGTCAAAGCTCTGGCCAGGGTGGGCAGCCAGTGCAGTGCCCACTTCTGAGCCAGCTCCTCCTCTGTGGCAGGTTCCTCTCCCGCAATCCAGTGCTTGCGCTGCTGTTGCAAAATGGTTTTATACACGTCTGATGCAGCTGGGCACAGGTGGTTAGTGGAAAGGCAGTTCAGAAGGTGCTGGGGAAGATCCTTGTAGGTATCCAGAACCTAGAAAACCCCAAATAACTTTACGGTCCTTGTTTGCTTCAGGCGGCCCCTGAACTCTCCTAACGCACCAAGGAAACAAGCCTTGCTCATCTTATTAGTAGCTAAAACAAAGGCTGTATGATGATAGTGGAGGACCAGCTGCCTTCCCCACCAAGGAGGGGTGGATCCCAACACAGGTGGTAATTTCTGGTCATTGGTGGCACTAAGCAATGCTGAGATACCACAGTGATCAGTGCTTTTGACTAAGGCTGCATTCAAATCAGGGACCCAGTGGTAAAAGGCTGCATGTTCCAGCCCCAATTTTCCCAAGCTACCTATCGCATTTGATGTATTGTTTCTGTCCTCTTTCATGAGCTGCCTATTCTCTGTGCAACAGCTAAAGAGCTAACCTGGGGCTCCCGGTTACCAGGTCAGAGACTGGGAACACCCTAACAGCAGTACTGGGTTCAAAACAGAAGACCCCCAATAACCCAAAGACAATCGTAGCGAAATATTCTGTCCCCATCTCTAGTGAGACCACAATGGGGCAGGAAAATGCTGCTGTGATCTCTGCATTGACGTGTCTTGGCATCCAGAAAGGCAGGGTGGTTGGTAGGAGGGGCAGTGGCTCATGCCCTTGAGAACCTCCTTGTGGTGGATCTTGGGGGCTATGGGGGCCACAGTTAGGCAGAGATCCAACCATTTCTTTTCTGCCAATGCATAAGAGAGCTGGATATACGAGGTCCCACAGGGGAAGTAACAAAAACACAGGCTGCTACCACTTGAACCAGAAGAGATTCTCTATTAGCAGGATAGGGCCTATGACCCATGGCAGAGCGACCTGCATCCCATCCCCTAGGGTGCAAGGTGCACACACTATCTATCTTTCTGATTTTTTGATGGAGGCCGCAGGGAGACCCAAGTTATCCAAGCACAAGCTCTCTATGCAGATCTTCAACCCATAGTGTGTACCAATGTGCCCCTCCTTTCTTCAAGCAGTGACTGAGGACTCGCAGGCGAGTACAAGTTCTGGTGTGTCTGGTTTTCATCTAGCCCTTTGTGGGATGTTTTGGCATCTGCATCACACCCTCCATTCTTTTCTTTGCTGTGCCTGGCACGCGCAATACCTGTCCCTCTGTGGGCAGCACTCGCTCATCCCACCCACGCGGTAAGTGTCTTGGACACTGCATGTCCCCACCAGGTTTCCTTACTTTCTCTGTGCCCACGTAGGGGAGAATGGCGCACAGGGGGAAATATCTGGCTTTGACCTGCCAGGGCATTGTGATGATTCTCTGCAGGAACTGTTCATAGAGGGGTCTCTCCAGGTCCTCAAAGCGATGGCACTCCAGGCGGTAGATCTCCAGGAGATGTTGAAAGGAGCTATGTATGAACTCTGACGCCCCTTCCACCTGAACAACCAGAAAAGAAACGCAAACTAAGAAGAGATTCTCCATCATGTCTCACTGGCGGAAGTTGTTAGAGGGGCTTTATAACATCCTCCACCCTCCTTTATCTGTCACTAGGGATTGCCTGTCCTGTGGCAAATGATAACCAATATTAAGTAGTCCCATTTTTGCCACCAGCAATGGGGGCAGGGGACCCAACACAACAGCCTGATGTGGCTTGGTAAAATCGGCCCCACGGTGTCCCCGTTAGGGCTCCTTAATGGCATTTGCCAATGGAAGGCTGTCTTGATGAACCTGACAAGATGGCTTGCTCAGTACGGGACTGTTCAGTGGGAACATGGCTGTTGGAGTCTGGCTCTGCCAAGCTGCAAGACAGCTGGGCTCTCCTCGCAAAGCGCCAGCACTGACCGAACGTCGCGTCAGCCAGGAGGAAAAGGCAAGGCCAATGCGCCCAGCCCTATAATGCAAGGTCAGTCGTATCTTAGCAACCCTGCCTAGTTACTATGCGGTGTATTCTGCTCCCAGTGCATGTGAAATGAGGTAGGGACAGACTAAAATCCGGCCAGGCTGCACTGTGCACTTCTCTTCAAGTGAAAGACGGGGATGATGAGGGGGGAAGAAGGGAAGATTTCTGGCTGCCCTGGAAGAGGGTGTGGCCTGTAGGAGCTATGCCCCCCCAGGCTGGGTGCGTTACCGGGCTTTCTGCATTGTTCCAGATGAACTGGCTCAGTCTGTGGAGCAGTTCAGAGTTCTCAGCCAGCATGCGGCTCTCCTTGACTTTCCAGATCTCGGGCAGACACTCCAGGATACGTTGCAGCCAGAGGGAGAAAACTGAAAGCACAGAACAGACTAGTATAGAGTTCTTCCAGCAGGCAAAACAGCAAAACCTCCCACAGCTCTTCCCAGCTGGAGTGGGCAACCAGGTAGTGGGCAAACACCTGCCTCTCTGAACACCATTTCCCCTGAGATTTCTCTGTGAATGTACCTTACGCAGCAGGGGCTCAAAGCAAGATTAAGGCAAGCGTGTGCGTTACAGCACGATGGTACTAAGGGGCGCAGGCTGGATTTGACTGGGCTTTAATTTCAGAATTGAGGGAAAGATCACTGCTGGTGGTTCCCCTCCCCACCCCAAGGTGCCCTAGATCTCCTCAAGCAGCTGAGTCACTCTTAGAAATTCCCCTTCCCATACGGTATGTCTAAAAGCTATGGGGGTTTGGAGGTTCCTGCTGCAGTGGGTGGCAAACCTTTAAAACCCTCTTGGTGTATATTCGGGGTGGGGGTGGGGGGCAGATCTTTATTACCTTGGAAACGGTAGTAATGATAATCCTTCTGCCCTTCGCTCACAGCCCAGACAGCTGGAAACAGCACGTCCAGCAAGAGACAAGCCTGCAGGGCATACACCAGTGTTAAGCAATAGCTGTCAGCTGAGCTACCACTGTATTTGTGGTGTTGGGCTTTTCTTGCTGATTGACAGAAGAGATTTCTAGACACCAGAACTTCAAAGAGGACCTGCTAGGTCATAATTAAGGCTAAGATTTTTGTCATGGATAGTTTTAGTAAAAGTCACGGACATGTCACGGGTAATAACGAAAAATTCAAGGAAGCCTGTGACCTGTCCGTGACTTTTACTAAAACTATCCATGATAAAATGGGAAGGGGCTGGGCAGCTGTGGGATGGTGGAGAGCTGCGGGGGTCCCCCTGCTCCCCCATGGCAGCTGGGGAGCTGCAGGGGTCTCAAGTGAGGAAGCTTCCATCACCAGAGCCAGGCCGAGCTGCTACAGCAATGGGCGCTATGTAAATACGCTGAGTGAGACAGCCTTTAGCCAGGGCGGGCTCCGCTGAAATCCACGGAGGTTTCCCCACATGCCCCCTAGCTGGGCAGGTTCAGTTCTCTCTTGGACTCCTCCTGCAAAGCTCTTTGCCATGACACCAAGAAACACCGATCTGTTCACGTGCAGTTTTACTCTTTGGCTCTTGAGCCACTGAACTTTGCCTTCTTACAGCTGATATGGCAGCAGCGGATTGATTAATTACATAGAACGTTCCCCCTCCACCCAGCTAAGGCCCTGGCCACAGCAGGTGAACCAGCAATAGCAACAGTCATGGTGCTGCTAACAGACTTCTAGCATTCTTCTTCTCTTGATTCCCCCGTGGTGTGTTCATGCCTATATCCGCTACTGAAGGGGTTACTCACAGCACAGTTTGACTTCCAAGATTCTCCTGGGGAAACAAATCTATCCATACTGATCAGGGAAACAAAGGCCCCCTGGCAACAACTACATTTAAACACAATGCCTGGCGGGAGTGTAAGGCCTTTGCCAACTGTCAGGGCTTAAACTTGCTGCTGGTGCAGGCAGGTGCAGCTAGATCCAAGTAAATGGAACTGGCTTGCTCAGCAATGAATTAGCGTGCACCTCCCCCTCCCCCCCAGTATCTAAAGCCACCCCAAGTACTTGCTGAGCCAACACCCAGCAACAGGTGAAAGGTTTTTCTAAACCCTTTGCCCAAAGCCCAGTTTGCTTGTCCTCTGCATTCCCCAACAGAATCTCGTTCTAACTTAGAGCTCTCCTACCTGGGGTGGGAAGCTGTCCAGCCGGCAGCTCAGGATCTCCTTCTTGCAGCAAGTTAATAAACCCCTAGTGAGCACCAGTCTCGCTAAGCCGTCTGAACTCAGGACAGACGTCTCCACCTTGAGTTCTCCAAATCTCAGCTCTCCTGGCCCTAGGGACAATCACCAAGTTAGGACAGAGCAGAGACTTATCCAGACACTGACTTTCAAACCGCAAATCAGCCTTTTGTTTCTCAGGTTAACTTTAGTCCTTCACACCCATTAGTATTAATTGTAGCACAGGTCAGAGCCAGGCACAGCGTGAGCAGACAGCACAGAAATATGGCCCATACAACACAGGGCCTTCCCTGAGCAGACTCTCCCAATCATGCTGAACCCGCCAAATGCAGCGTACACTGCCTGCTCCAGAGTGGGAGGGGCTCAATCTGCAGAAATAAAAGGTCAGTGCACGTAACCTACTGTGCCGCCTTGCCCCATGGTCCGAGAGCCCCATATCTAGGCTTTGCTGGAGACTTCCTCCCCTTCCTTCACCTGGGAAGGCAGAACGGCCTCTAGGGAATTGTGATCTGTTCCTCGTTCAGCCACTGACTCTGTCACCTTGGGCAGGTCACTTCCCCACCTTTGGAAAGCACCTTGAGATCTAGTGCTAACAAGGATCGTTACTGAAGATCAAGCACGCACCTTGGTCGACTAGCTGGAAAAGAGTCAGCACGGCTCTGGCCCCTCTCTCTGGCTCAGCAGCAGTGTTCACCAACATGCTCACGGCAGTGCCGGCCAGCAGGCGGGCGTCCTTGTTAGCTGTCTGAGGAAACTCACCCTTTAAAAAGCTTGTCTTTACAAAGCCATTTAAACATCACTTACTGCCCTCCCCTCTCCCTGCAAAGAAAAGGCACTTACAAAGCCACTGGGGGTATGCTGCACTTTTGCAGCACATAGGGTGGACTGGATCCCTCTCATCACAACTCCCCCTGCCCCACTGCAGTCACTTACGCGGCAGTGTACATGGACATACTGAAACACGTGTATTACACATGTACAGATGTACGCATGGGTACGTCTCCAGCTGGCAAAGGTGGAGACACCCATTACCAGCAGCTGTCACCTAGCATGGCACTATCACTGCATCCTATCATGGCTTCACTTTAGTGCAGTTATTGTTCCCCCTCCATAACCTCATGGGAGCTGTGAATACTCAGCACCTCTCCGTAGCAGGCAACTTTTGTGTAGGTGCCTATATTTGAAAATGTTGGCCTTATGTTTTCTGCCTCAGTTTCCCCGAGGAAACTGTAAAGTGGGGATAATAAAACTTGCCTCCCTGGCAGGAGTGCTGAGTGGTGAAATTAGATAACGTTGGAAAGTGCTTTGAACAGGTAAAGCATTATCCTTATTTCTCTAACCGGGGACAACTTCTCCCCTCAGATCCAGGCTGGCCTGGCTTCACGTGGGCTCAAACTCTCTGCAGTAGCTTGGCTGCTGTCTCATCTGGGCCATGGCTGGGTAGCTGCCTGGACTATAATCACCTGCTCCATGACGACTTGCAGCAGAGATCCCAAAATGCTCTGCACGATTTCACTGTTCTCGGCTTCGCTCCACACCAGAGGCGACACTTCCTTTGACATCGCCTGGAAAAGCTGCAGGCAGGTCTGAGGAAGAAAAAGGATAAAGCGCAACCCTCTGTCACCTGCTAGATCTTTTTCTTAACAGTTCGACAATGCGCCTGCCCCCCCCCACCCACCCCCAACATAGGGGGAACTTTTTCTTCCAACCCCTAAGTCCTGCCGTCTTACGGGGGAGGACACCAAATTCCAATCAATGTTTGGGTTTTTTAACCCCTTCTCTTCCCCTAGTGCTCGTGGGAGTTTCAGCATGTTACAGGCATCCAGAGGAGACTATAACCCCCAAGCGATGTGGATCTTACCTTGACCGTGATGTAGCTCCACTCCCCGCTCCTGGCCGTTGGGTCCTGCAGCACCCAATTCAACGTGGCAGCTACACGCAGCAGCAGCAGCGGGGCTAGGCTGAGTCTCCAGTGGTGTCGGCCTAGGCGGCTTTCCTCTATGAACATGCAAACTGTGGATGGGGGGAGAGGGGCACACAGTGCATCAGATGCCAGGCACTGCAGCCCGAGATGCTGGGTTAAACACCTCAAGAGGTGGCCAGCAGCATCTACGTGCACGCTGCAGCGAGTTATGATCAAACAAACTGATCCAGACGCCCACGCTCCAAAGGTGGGCCCTGCTCTTATGCAGGGCTGGGGAACCCCCTGCCAGTTGGTTTGGGTCCCAGGCTTTGAGGCCGTACGTTTGAGTTGAATCCCTCCCTGCAGGGGTGAATATCCCTGCTAACTCTCATGAGCGGAGATTCAGAGATGACTCTTCCCCGGCCGGTGTTGTTAACTCATGAAAAGAGACTGGGAAAGGACAAAGCAAACGAAGGGTCTAATCTCTCCATTCTTGGATGGAGATCTGGAGCTGGTGATTCCTAGTGCTCATACCACTTTTCATCATCAACTGCGTGTTCGCTAATTCATTCACCCCACCCTGGGGAGAGAGGCGAGTATAAGGCTCCCTACTGTATGTGTGGGGAAACTGAGGCACTGAAGTGACACGACTTGCAGAAGGCTGCACAGAGTGCGTGTCTTCACGCCCAGATCCTGCTCCTGACCATGCTGGGATTTGCCCAGAAAAGCTCAGTCCACAGACAGCACCTGGCTTTTGGCGTGGGAGAAGGGCCAGGACATCAGTGACACTTCTGCTCGTCTCGTTCCCCAGTCAGACTGAGTAGCGGACAAAGAGATTCAGGGACTCGTCTGAGGTGGGCCCCATGAATCGGTAGCTCAGCTCATGATGAGCGTCAGGATGGTCTCAGCTCAATCTCTTATTAACCACCGAGGCCTCCATTATGGACATTTGGATTCATGTGGTTCTGTGGGTTAGTGTCACGGCTTTCAAAGGGGGCAAGGGGAGTCTTTGAGACTGACCTGTCTGGAGGTCTCCCGGAGACAGCACCTGCAGGGAGAAGGAAACGCAGGCACGTTTAACACTCATGGAGGGCACAGCTGCTGCAGAATTGCAGCTAGAGGGACGCAGTGTGTGCTAGGAGAGGACTGAGGGGTAATTGGAACCCGAGCAAAGCGTCTGCCAGCTGAGCTTAGAATCAAGCCTTCCCCCCAAACCACAGCACACAGTTTCCCCTACCCAGGGCAGCACAGCCAGTGGGCCAGACAGATCAGCGGGGCAGGGCTGAGACGCTCCGTTTGTCTCTGTGGCCCGGGGCCAGTGGAGCTGGGTGTTCTGCGGGAGCAGAGCTGACATACTCACCCCTAAGGGAACTAATACACTTCAGTCAACTCCCTGAACTGTCACAGACTCTCTGCTTTCTCCCCTGCACTGATGATGAACAGGGGGTTGTTTGTAAATAGCTTCCTCCTTTAGAATCTGCCTCTTCTTCCTGCCAAGTTCTCTTTGGCGTGGTCCAGATCACAAAGACTTGCCATGTTATAGTTCACTACCTAGGGGACCACCAACCCAGCACTGGGCTGAAACACCGCCAGCCAGAAGAGCAGGAGGCTGACTGTACCGAAGGCTGTTTTTATTTACACACAAAGTTCTGGTGAACCCGCAATCCTAGGACAGGGAACAAAAAGAACCTCCAGGCCAGGTACCGTGGAATGTGCTAACACTGTCTCATTGTACAGGAGCTTTAAAATACTATGGGAGTAAATACAGGGGTCCTAGTCCGCCTGAACTGGGCCTTTCCTGCCATATCGCCATCCCCGGATCCACTGCTGCCCTTTGCACTAAGGCCCCAATCCTGCAATGCTATCTGCTAGCTCAGACCCGCTGACGTCAACAGGACTCTGCACAGGCCTAGGGGTCCAAGCTGATGGCTCCTGACGCGGGATCA
Organism: Chrysemys picta bellii; assembly: GCF_011386835.1. Taxonomy (NCBI): domain Eukaryota; kingdom Metazoa; phylum Chordata; order Testudines; family Emydidae; genus Chrysemys; species Chrysemys picta. The sequence goes on along the minus strand of NC_088805.1, from coordinate 15,643,224 downwards.
GGGCCTCCCTTTGTCTTCTGTGCTGCTCTAAAGAGAACTGAGTTCCTCTCACCTGTTTGGACTCGGTCAGGCTGCTCATTAACTTATTCACTTCCTCAGCAACCAGGGATTCTTTACCTTCCGACAACTTCGTAACAATCTGGGGGAAAAGGAAACCTCGAATGGTCCAGGTGTTCCAGGATTGTGCACAAATACCCAGACCAATATGGGTCTGTCTACACTGCAGCTGGCAGAGAGCCTCCCAGCCTAGCTGGATGGACTCGTGCTAGCTCAGCTGGAGCGAGCTTGCTAAAAATAGCGGTGTGGACATTGTGGCTCTGGCAGCGGGCTGGGCCACCTAACGCCCTGGACCTGAGACCAGGTGGCTAGCCCGAGTCTCCAACAGAGCCACAGCCTCCACCTTGATATTTTTAGTGAGCTAGCTAGTGCAAGTCTGTCTACCTGGCTGGCTCCCAGCTGCAGTGTAGACATACTCTGTGTGCTCTCAGTTAGGTAGATAATATGCTATTGAACCCAGAATTAGGATTTAGACACAACAGACCTTTCCCAAAGAGACAAGTACGGCCTCTTGAGTAAATGACGTGTGATTAAAACTAGCTGTGAAAGTCTAAAAATGCACAACAACAAAAAGGTAGGAATTTCAGAAAAAGAATCCATTTAATAAACGCGTTCATGTGGTCAAGCACTGTGCCAGATATGGAAAGTTAACGCTAACAGTCTAAGGTCAGCAGGTTTTTCTATTAAATCGCTAAAATCCGCTTTAGTGTTTATTTTCAGTCAAGGGCACAAGTTACAACATTTGGCTAGAGCTCTAAACTTCCCCAGAGCGCAGGAGCACTGGGCTCTGGGATTTTAGTTCAGGCCCCTCTCTGGGTTTGTCTACACGGCCTTGCAGATTGGACTACGGATAGGCACATTGCAGCGCGCACACCGAAGTCCTTCAAAGAGGACAACGTTAATGCGAACCAGGTACCTTTTAAAAAATCTTACTGAGTTATAGGTGAAACCGCTGTGATAGACCCAGGCCAGTTGGGTATAGCAGAATAGCAGAAGGCAGATATACTGGCCACTGGATTAACAGTTTTCTGTTTCCTGACTGACCAGAGCAGGGGCTGCTCCAGGCTAATGAGAACATCTGACTCCAATTAACCTGCAAAGAGTCAGGTGAGGCCATTAAGCTAATGTGACCACCTGACTCTAATTAAGGCCCCGCTGATACTATAAAAAGGGCTCACTCCAGTCAGGCAGAGGAGAGCAAGTGCGGCTGAAGGACTGGTTAATGAAGACACTCTCAAGTTATTGATAAGGGAGCCCTAAGGTAAGGATGAAGAAGGGAGAAGCAGGAGAGCTGTGGGGAAGTGGCCCAGGGAAATGTAGCAACTCTGGCAGTGAAAGGATGGCTGCTAGCAGCTGCTACCATTAGGGTCCCTGGGCCGGAACCTGGAGTAGAGGGCAGGCCCGGGTTCCCCCCAACCCACCACTACAGGAACACCTCCTGGGAGGGGAAGTCAGGCCCCTGTCAGGACAGGAGGCTAAACTGTTCTAAAACAAGCCCTAGGGACAACAGAGACTGTGGGAGTTCTCTCACCAACCTCCTTGCTGGCTTATGATGAAAAGGGCTCAGTAGACTGTAACCCTGGCCCTAGAGAGAGAAGGGCTACGTGGAGGGTCACAGAGAGCCACTGAGGCTAGCATATACTGCCTAGAAGTGCAGGACCCGCAGGGACAAGGTCAGAGCTCTGCCACACCGCGTTATATTGAACTTGCTTTGATCTGCCGGAGTGCGCACCCCCCCACACCCCCGGAGTGCTGCTTTACCGCGTTATATCTGAATTCATGTTATATCGGGTCGCGTTATATCAGGGTAGAGGTGTACCTCTCCCACCTTGTCTCCATAATGAAAGAGACCGGACAGAACGGTGATTCTCCACTTGCTGGCTCTCCTCCTTATGTCTAGCTGCTAAATTCACAGATTTTTGAAGGCCAGACAGGCATGATGGTTATCTAGTCTGAGCTCTTATGTAACACAGGCCAGAGAATTTCACCCGGTAATTAAGGCACTGAGCTCAATCACCTGTGATTAAATGACATTATACTAAGTTAAAAACAAATGAAACACTTTCCCTACTATTCACTTTCCACATAGCAACGGCTGTAGGAGTTGCCACCGAATGCTCTTTCCTTGCAAATGGAAGGCGGGGTAGTCTGCACAGTCGTGAATGGGAAGGTGGGGTGGCCAGTGCAGTTGTGAATGGGGAGAGAGGTGTCCAGGAGCCAATGTGGTCTATGTTGCTAGAGCCCTGGTACAAAAGTCAAGTGTAGGTGGCTAAGCAAAGGGCCAAGCCTCAGTTTTTATTCTTGGTTTTCCTAGAAGGCAGGCACAAGGTGAAACCTTTACTCCCAGGGAAACTCAGTTAAGATTCAACATCTAGTTTGCAGTAAGGTTCTTTGTGTAGACTAAGGCACAAGATCACCCCGTAAGTGAATGGTCCAGGCAGGTCTCAGTCTCGGTTCTGAGTGGCAGGAGCCCAGGCGTCTATTCCTAGCTCTGACTTGCTGTGGGACCTTGGGTAAGTCACTTAACATTGCTATAGTTCAGTTTCCTCAGCTGTAAAATGGGGATCATAACCCGTCTACCTCACGCTCTTGTGAGCATCCCTGACTTTACAGATACGTCTATACTCCAATTAAAAATCCATGGCTAGCCCATGCTAGCTGACTCAGGCTCCCGGGCTGTTTAATTGCGGTGTACACGTTTGGGCTGGAGCCCAGGCTCTGGGATCCTGCAAGGAAGGAGGGTCCCAGAGCTCAGGCTGCAGCCTAAACCCCAACTTCTACACTGCAGTTAAACAGCCCGGCAGCCCAGCCCGAGTCAGCTGCATGGGCTAGCCCCAGGGTGTCTAACTGCAGTGTGGCCACCCCTTCGGAGTCATGGATAACAGGTGCTGGAGAGGCACTGAGGGTTTATTATTTTGCAGACACCCCTGCAAACAATGGAAGTGACTGTTGTAGAGCGAACCGTGGCATAGCATTGCAGCCTGACCCACCCAGATGAATGGAGCGGCCGCTATATAACACGATTTACCTGCTCGAGCTTATGGAAGGAGCTGGAACTGCTGGTCGTCTCCATTTGGAAAGCAAGCACGCAGCGCACTAAGGGAAGCACGTCGGCATCGTCTAGCTCCCATAACCCCTTGCTCAGCTCCTGAAAGAGCAGAAGAGCCTCCTCCAGATTTTTATCTTTACACCTCTTCACAGAACCCCTGGAAAAATTAAACACGGGATTGTCATGTTAACGCTGACTTGTTCCAAACGCCTCCAACTGAGCGAGGGAAAGAGTTTAGACTGCAGCTACGGTCAGTAGTCACGGAGCGGGACAGGGAAAACTGCCTGGCTTTTGCTTAGCACCCATCCCGATAGTATGTATAGCGCGCATGTTTAAATTATATTTATTCATTTAAACCTATCGGTCTAGATTTTCATAAGTGACTAGAGATTTATAGGTTCTTCACTTGTTTCCTCACCAAAGCCATCTGGTGTTCCCCCATTTGCTTTAAAAGATACTAACACATATATAAAGGCTGGGGCCAAGGTTGGTAAAAATAAAATAATTCTGCAAAATCTCTAGATAAGAAGCAGAAGAAGGGAGGTAGAATAAGATCAGACTGGCCCTGTGTAACGTAAATACAGCACTGGAAAAGAGTCAGGGCCCAGTGTCACTGAATATAAGAGAATTAGTTAAATTTCATTCTGCTTTATCGCACCAGCCTTGTAAAGCAAAATATCAACCAAACTCCCCATATAACCAAAGATACAAATATATAAACCAAGCCGCATCTCCAGCAGAAACACAGCAAGGAACCTCATCGGGAAGAGGAGAGTGACTCCCCTCATAAAGTACCCCCTTATCCTAGGTTTGGATCCACAGACGGGCAGCACCCTACAGCAAGACTGATTTCGGCAGGAATCTGCAGACCCGCTGGGAGTCTACGTTTGCAACAGGTCAATATCTGAAACAGAATGACGTGCCACAGTGGAAGTGAGCAGTTGCAGGCTGAAAACTAGCATCGTTTCGCTTTGCGTAAGGCGGTGTCTATGGCCCAAATGCAGGACTTTAGCTGGGTACTGCTGGCTCTACACTCGCCAGTCAGAAGCGGGGATAACAATGCTTCATTGGAGGTGAGAGAGAGGGAAAGTGAAAGAGGAGTAAAACTGATTGAAAGAATTACCCTCTCTCCCTACAGAACTAGTTTAGCCAAGACATCCACGTGTCCCTTTTAGCCTGCACACTGAATATTCCTTGACTTGCTTTCAGTCCTTGCATTACTGTCATTTCCAGCTCTCTGTCTCAGCTGTCACACAGCAGGTTAGTGCAGCTAGTTTTTACACCTCTGAAGACCTGGCCTGGGTATAAGTCTGATTAAAACAATACGTGCAACGAATTTGGTTTCAAACTAACGACTGACTGTTCACATCCCACACACACGGACAGGAAGTCTGTGCAGTGAGGAGACAAGGGGGCTGCGGGTCAAAACGAGAGGCTAGGGCCCAGCAAGTCAGTACAGAGGTGTGGTGGTGAGAAGGGTCGAGGACTAGAAATGCAGGGGGTGCGGAGGCTCAGGCTTGAAACGCAGTGGCAGAGAGTCCAAAACTGGAATAGCCTGACTGTGCTGTAGGTCAGAAGAGAAGTGAACTTTGTACTCAGCCTTGCACAACAACCACCTGCGCTGCTCAGCTCTAGCCAGCCCTCACTTTCAGGAACACTAGTATTTAACCCACATTTACCCAGCTACTAAAAACAAGGAGACGTGTTGAACTGGCAGCTCCTTGAGGCAGAGACTGTTTTTCTGTTCTGTGTTTCAGTGCCTAGCAAAAGGGAGTCCAGGGGCATGCCTCCACTACCCAGACACTACAGTAATACAAACAATTAACCCTGAAGAATGGTTACAGAACGAACACTTTTGATCCTTAAAGGGAAGTTACATTTGGCCTTGAAATTAAACCTGGTAGAAACTTTCCCACCATGAAAACAATCCACTGAAATCCCTTTTTCTCAAGGAAATAGACGCCCGCTCAGTGTGCAGCCCAAACACGGGAGCAATGAAACCTGACAGCCAGAGCGACTATAATCCAAAGTGAGACCGATTCCACTGACCCTTCCTGGTCCCCACTGCCAGCACTGCACGGGGTGGGGACAGCGCGTCAAAGGGGACAACAAGCTGAATGACAAGACAGACTCACCCACGCTGTGTTAGTAAAGCAGGTAACACCCCAGTTTCTTATCACATGAGTTTGGTTTTCAATTGGGTGTCTCTTTAAGCTGCCATGAACCAGTCACCGGGGGCCCAACTGTCACAGGTCATTGCCCGGCGACAGGACAGCTCCCGGCCCCACCTTCGCTGTGCAACCTGGGCAGAAGCCCAAGCGCTGGGGGGCACAGAAGGGAGCGGGCAGGGCGCCCGGGTGCAGAGCGGAGGGGGGCAGGGACCAGGGCGGGACCGCCGGCAAGGGGCGCAGGCCCCGTCCCGGCTTCTGCCCCCGGCCACCTCCCGGGAGCGCCAGCACCATGCGGGGGAGATGCTCTCCAATGGCCCCCCGTGGCAGGAGGGGGTTAACTGCCCCACGGGTCCCCCCAGGAGCTGGCCGCCTGCAGCCGGGGTCCGAAGGGGGCGCCCAGCACTCACCCTGCGAACTGCTCCAGCTTCTCCAGGAAGGCGAGCACGGCCCGGCAGAGATCGTGCAGCGGCTCCCTCCGCCCGAGCCCCCGGTAGAAGGCGAGGCAGGCCTGGGCCTCCTGCGCCGAGCCCATGGCTCACGGAGCGGCCCGGGGAGGGCGGCCGGGAAGCGAGCCAGGCTGCCCCGGGGATCGAGCGCAGCACGTGGGCTTGGCAGCTCCGGGCCGGGGCCGCGCTCAGCTGTGGCGGCCACCATAGAGTCGGGCGCAGACTGGGCCGGGCCGCCTGGCTGCGGCCGTCACGGGGAGCCTCTGCCCTGCGGGCCCGCCAGCCCCATCTAGTGCCGCCGGCGGTCCGCACAACCAGCTCCCGCTCCCACTGCCCGACTCCGGGGGCACTGCGCATGCTCACCCGCACTGCGCGTGCCCAGTAACCTTCGCTGTTGCCTCTGCCCTCACTTCTACTTACCGCTTGCTGCCCGCTGGCTGGAGGGGTTTAGAAGGGGAGGGGGGAGGGAATCGGAGCGCGGGGGCTGTCAGGGTCTGAGCAGGGGGCAGAAATGTACTGGACGGGGGGGGGATCAAGCTATGTAGGTAGCAGGAGAAAAGGGGCTGAAGGCGGAAAATCGGGGATGGGGGGTGGGAGCCGGGGTTAAGCGGGGGGGGGGGGGGAGACGCTGCCAGACCCTGTGTGGGGACAAAACCCCCGTTTAGGGAGGGGGAGAGGGGGGAACAGTGGCCCCGGGGGATGTGCTCGCAGATCTGGGGGTTGGGGGTGCAGAGGCTGGTTTCGTTCTGCTCACAGGACGCTGCATGTCAGCCCCGGAGCAGAGGGCAGGTTCCTGGGGCTGGGGGTCTTAAAAGCACAGGCAGCCCAGTTCTTAGACTGTCAAAGCTTAGACACCGCAGCTCCTCTCTATCCTATACAAGTGTTGCGGGGCTACGTTACTGCTCCAGCCGGGAGACTGAATGCGGTGAAATACTGTACAGGCACTCCCTCCCTCAAACGCCGCATCTCACATTCTGAATATGTAAAAGTGTCTTCTATCAGTTTCTATGTCTATATGAAATCACTGCAGCTCCTTTCTCTTATATAAGTGCTGAGTTGCTAACTCCCTCCCAGAGCCCACATGTCTGCACCCCCTCCTACCCCAGGTCAGAGCCTGCACCCCTCACCCAGCTCGGCTCGGCTCCCACCCGCTGCAGCCACCACTGGAGAATTCCGTGGGCACAGCTCCGCGGCTGGGACCCCGTTTCTGCTCCTCTTTGCACTGCTCGGCCGTGGTCCCCGTCATGCCTGTTCCTTCCTGGGCTCCCCTGACATCTGCTGTGTGGTTGGGGGGGGCTGGCTGAACTCGGGCAGTGGTTTTCAACCTGTGGTCCCCAGGGGCCCACGGACTATGCCTCAGGTTTCCAAGGGGTCCGCACCTCCATTTGAAATTTCTTAGGGGTCCACAAATGAAAAAAGGTTGACAACCGCTGAATTAGGGGAATTGGAAAAAAAACATGTTACCTAATGGGCTTTAAAATGTGGAGGGGGGCAAGCTGTGTCTGAACACCACTTACCCGGTTTGAGGTTTTAACACATGTGAAAACACAACTTGCTCTATCCGGACTAGGATTTTAAAGCACGTTGGTTAACATGGATTTTTTAAAAAACACATTTTATCCTAGTCTAGACAGTCCCTTAATGGGAAAAAGACAGGGATCCTGATATAAGTCAGTGCACGTAAAATTACGGTGCTTTGCAGTAGGGAGGAGCCTGTAGGCTGAGATACTTTCACAAAGCTTTTAATATTGTGCGGGCACCAGAAATATTTCCCAGCGGGTTGTTTGCGGGAGTTTGTGCTTTCATTGCATGTCGAGTGTGAGCCTTTTTCTTAAGGACCAAGAGCTCAGCGAGGTGGTGAAAGAGCAGCAAATGCCATTAAAAAGAAAATTGTAGAAGCTGCCCATTCTGCAAAATACTTTTCAATAATACTGGACTGTACACCAGATGTGAGTCATGTTGAACAAATGATGATCATTCGTTTTGTGGATATGGAAAAGTCTGCAGATGAAGATAATGTTGAAGTGCTCATAAAGGAACATTTTTTCGGTTTCGTACCAATGAAGGAGACGACTGGAGCATTTATGACTGAAACTCTTCTACAAGAGCTTGAAACAATGTCATTATCTGTTGAAAACTTACGTGGCCAACGCTATGATAATGGGAGTAATATGAAGGGTAAAGGAGAATGATGGAAATCAATCCTAGGGCCTTTTTCTTTCCTTGCAGTGCGCATTTTCTGAATTTGGTTGTCAATTATGCTGTTTGGAGGCAAGCAGTTTCTTTGACCAGGTGCAACGTGTTTATGTATTTTTCTCAGGCTCAACCTTTGGGAGATTCTGACTCGCCATGTGAATTCTCTAACTGTGAAACCACTTAGTCAGACAAGATGGGAGAGTCGCATTGATGCTTTGAAGCCTCTTTGCTATGAACTTGGAAACATTTATGATGCCCTAATTGAAATTTCTGATGATACTACCTTTACTGGATCATCTGGCAGTATGGCACGTTCAAATGCAGAAGCTCTTGCAAATGGCCTTTCAAAGTTTAAATTTGTGACTTCGCTCATTTTTGCAGTATAATATCTTTTTCGAGATTAACCTCACTAGAAAGCAGCTTCAGGAAAAGAACCTGAACATACATTCTGCTATTCAAAAACTGCAGCAAACTAAAAATATTTTGGAGGAATTCAAAAGTAATGAAGGGTTCGAAAGAACACAGGTAGATTCTCTCGAGCTTGCTGGAGAAATCGATTTCCGACAGAATTTGAATCAGAGCCAGTTTGCATTTGGCAAAAGAAACAGCAGTTTTCATATGAAGGACAAGACACACCCATTCAGAACCCAAAACAAAGGTTCAAAGTGAATTTCTACTTTGCGGTCCTTGGTACTGCTATTCACTTGGTTGACGAAAGATTTCAACAGATGCAGCAGCTAGAGTCAGTATTTGGCTTTCTATATGATATCCACAGCTTGCAAAAGAAAATAGCAAAACAGATAAGAGAATTTTGCATAAAACTGGAGTTGGCATTGACTCATGAAAATTCAAAAGACATTGATGCTAGAGATTTGTGTAGTGAGCTTCAGGCTTTTTCAAGAAGACTTAAGAAACATTCCACTCCTGAAGAAGTACTGAAGTTTGTTTGTGAAAATAAACTCACAGACAGTTTTCCAAACATTTATATAGCTCTACGCATTCTTTTAACTTTGGCAGTTTCCGTAGCTAGTGGGGAACGTAGCTTCTCCAAGTTAAAATTGATAAAAACATATCTGCGTTCAACAATGGTACAAGAGACACTTGTTGGACTTGCCACAATGTCAATAGAGCATGAAATAGCTGGAAAACTGGATCTAAAAGAACTAGTGACTGAATTTTCAAAACTTAAAGCAAGAAAAGTCATGTTTTAAGAGCACAGAGTGTTTTTTATTTGGAGTGTTTTGTAAATACAGGTTAAAGTTCATTGAAGAGTTTTCTTGTTTCTATATTGGATGTTGTGGTTATGGCTGTTAAAGCAGGATAGTGTAATGGATGATTTTGGATTTGTAATAATAAAAAATATAATTAACATTTTTAATGCATTTTTATTTGAAATTGGACTGAAATATCATCTAGCTGTCATGTACAAATCTATTCTGAAAATGTTGTGTCTCTATTTTATCTGATCTCAGAAACATTGGTTGGACAGATGGACAGACAAACCGAATAATTAAGCCTCTGTTTAAAAAAAACGCTTACAAAACATTAAAAGGAAAAAAGGGACAAAATGTTTCCCAGTTTACCAAAAACCTCAGCCTAGATCTGCCCTGGGGGTTTGGGAGCAGGGGGCGCTGATTGCATGGTTCGTCTAGGGCGCCAGTTGCTGACAGCTAGTCTAGGGCTGCCCTGGGGCAAATAATACCCATCTCAAAATGCAAGAAGTAGAGAGTAATGCCATACTGTGCCTTCTCTCTTGCACTTTCTCTCACACACAACACTACACCATAAGAAAATGAATAGTAATTGACAACAGTCACCAAGCCGAGATCCAGACAATACCCCTTAACATGGAAAAGCCTATGGAAGCTGCCACCTCAGATTTCTGCTGCTCAGTTGGGAACCAGTTTGGTGATGAGAAATCCATCAAAACGGGTGGTGTTGTGGGTCCTGCAGGATCTTTTGCAGGGATTACTGATCAAGGTGGCCAATATTCCTGAGATCACTAATGTATTTAAATAGTTGGGTTTCCCATATGGCGGTGGAGTCACTAAAGGAACTAGTTTTCCCATTCTGTCCTCCCTGTCAGGCACAAAAATACATTAACAGGACGGGGTACTATTATTTGGTGTTCCAGACCTAAATTGATCATCACAAGAAATTGATGGACATCTGCCATGTGGCCTGGAAAAGTCCGTGATGTGAGAACTTTTAAGATCTTTAGGTTCTTCCAGAGAGGACAGAATGAAACACAATAGTGACATTGATGGTGGGCAAGTTCCCACCATGATCTGTAGGGTCCCAGGGTACCACAATCCATGCTGAGATGGTTGAGCAGGCCAAGCAAAATCTCTGCTCCTGGCTGACACATTGGTGAGATCTGTGCCAAGATGGCTGAGCAGTTAGCAGGGAAGTGTCATTCACAGAGACAAGGTCAGTAACCAACAACACGGAACCAGGGAGATGTGTGTCATGTTTTTCAAAGCTCTCCCTTCCCTTCTGAGTGCGGGGCCCCTATTCCCACAGATTGCAAAGCCAACAGGAAAGTTTTGTAGGTGCTGTTTCAGTCACAGGGGAAGGCAATGTTTCCCTATAGCAGCCAGGAGGAAGAAATTCCTGCTCCCGGCCAGCAAATAGACAGGGTCTGTGTCCAGCTGTTGGAGAAGGCGGCAGAGCACCTCCCATTCCTCTCAGGGTTGTCTTACCTATCATGCCTCCATTGCTGGAAAAGGCTCTGACTGCACCCTCCTCAGATACCAGTGGATCCTCTGTCTCCGGCCCCTTCCACTCTTCCCACTGTGTGGTCAACCCCCACTCAGTGAAGACCCAGCTGCAGGAGGTTGTGATATACAAATCTCCTTCTCCATGGCAAGAGCTTACCTCCTCTCCCCTTCCAGCCTCCAGCGTTCCCACAGGCGGTGGTAGACGTGCCGGGCACATGCCTCCATCCTGTCCTTGTCACAGTTCCTGGGTGAATGGCATCGCTGATCCCTCCTGGTCTCATGGAGTGCACCACCTCCCAGATCTCAAGCCTTTGGCCACCACCTGGCTCTGGGTGGAATCATGCAATTCTCCACCCTCAGACTGAGCCTGGGGTTGCAGTCCCATGGTACTAGCTGTGATTACCTCAGCAAGTATGACTTAGGCTCACACCCTGCGGTTCTGTCCCCTCCTAGAACAATGCCAGTGGTTAATACAATGACCAAACGGGCCTCCTTAAAGCAAAGTATTTATTTAGAACACAAGCATTTCAGAGAAAATATGCCTTAAAAACAATACAGCAGACTGGACACATTTCCCCTAAGACTTACTGTTCCCTGAAAGGTCCATTTCTTTAGATGCCTCTATCAGCCTGCCTCCCTAGACGGATGCTGACAAATGACCCTCCTCTCCTCCCATTGAGAAGTGCTTTTTAACTCTGCGGTATTCCTATGCTCACCAAGTTCCCAGCCTGACAAAACAAGCGTGCTTTCTGGGAAACAAGATCCTTGAAGCTGATACCTTCGAGCCCTAGAAAGTCATCCAGGAGTTCCTGGACCAGTGCTCTTTGTGAGCTGCTGAAGACCTCGCTGCATTGGCTGGCCTGCTTTCCCGCTGACATTCAGGTAAAGAGAATGGGCCAGATCCACCACTGGTGAAAATCGGTGTAGTTCCATTGACTGTAGGTGCTGGTTGGGATAGCTCAGCTCTTAATCTGATCAACTGGGACGATTGTGTGGAAAATGGCATCTTGCTGTAACTGGTAGTGACAAATCCCAGTCTGCAGCTTGCAGCTACATTTGTTATACAGTATCCGCTGTCCTGCTTTACAAATTAACATAGAAGCACAATTCCAACAACTGCAGACATCAGCTCCCTCGGATACCTGTTTTATACTAGTGCAAGTGCCCTAATTTCACTGGTGTTACCCCGGAGTAAACCCAGGATAAGTGAGTGGAGACTCAGGCCCTACGTACCTGATTCTCTACTGCCCTGAACCTTGTGTAGCTACTACACTTGTGCAAAGTGGGGGAGGAACAGTACCAAGTCAGAACTCTCTGCTCACGGGTGTGCTAGTGGTGGCATTGTACGTCCACTTCCCACAGGTGTAAATGGCTTCACGAGGTGCAAGGCAGGGCAGAATCAGGCCCAGGGTCTGGTGGTGTCCATGCTGTGTGAATCTGGCTCAAAAGCCCTTGTGCTGTTGACAGAAGGCAGGGGAGGGAAGGGGGCATTTTTCTCTAGTTTCCCCATAGGAGGGATTTTTAAAACCTATAAATTCACTTTTGACAAATGAACGGCTAAAGCAGATTAACCTTTTTGTTAATCCTCTATAATGGCTTTCGAATCTCCTTAACCAATAAGAAAGCGATAAGAGCCCGTTTCTTTTCTTTTTATCTAGATCTACATTGTTCCCCCTTGTCTATTTTTTTCTTGTTTTATTTTCCTTTTCTTTTCTCCTATGAAATAGCCCTGAGATCTTATCTCTGGAGAGGCTCAGTAAACACAACATCAATAATCCCTTCCTTTTATTCCCTGCCAGTAACAGGGTGCAAAGAAGTGTCTGCCGATTGGGATTTGATTACCAGCCGCTATCAAAAGTCTCTTTGTAAGATCTGCGTGCTAAATCCCATAATTCTTTGATAAAAGAAGTATTACCAGTCCATTTTCTGAAGTGAAAGGTATGGGGGGAATGAAAGAAAGCAATCAGCAGAGATACTAATAGGCTAAATGCGTGTGTCTGTGTGGTGGAAAGGCAAGGACAGCAAGGGGAAGCTGGGGAAAGAAGCCCTTTGTTACAGACGGGAAATAGGAATTAATCCGTTTCAGGGTGCATGATTATTACAGCGAAAACCACACAGGGGAAGATTCTGCTCACACTTACACCAGTTTCAGTGCCTTTAGCCTGGATTGACATCCGTGCATCTGAGAGCAGTATCTGGGCAAGATTCTCCTGATGTTTGTTCTATGCTTCAGTGTTTTGTATAAGGGAACTTCTAATAATAAATAAACTCCCGTATAGTGGGCCTGATTCTCCACTGCCTTGCATCCTGTGTAAAGTAAGTAAGAATATAAGAACAGCCATATTGGGTCAGACCAATGGTCCATCTAGCCCAGTATCTTGTCTTTTGACAGTGGCCAGTGCCAGGTGCTTCAGAGGGAATGAACAGAACAGGGCAATTATCAAATGATCCATCCCCTGTCGTTAGGGTGACCAGATGTCCTGATTTTATAGGGACAGTCCTGATTTTGGGGTCTTTTTCTTATATAGGCTCCTCTTACCCCCCCCCCCACCCCGTCCCGATTTTTCACATTTGCTGTCTGGTCACCCTACCTGTCGTCCAGTGCCAGCATCTAGAAGTCAGAGGCTTAGGGACACCCAGAGCATGGGGTTGCATCCCTGGCCATCTTGGCTAATAGCTATTGATGGACCTGAACTGAACTAATTCTTTTTTGAATCCAGTTATAGTTTTGGCCTTCACAACATCCCCTGGCAATGAGTTCCACAGGTTGACTGTGTGTTGTGTGAAGAAGTACTTCCTTATGTTTATTTTAAACCTGCTGCCTGTTAATTTCATTGGGTGACCCCTGGTTCTTGTGTTATGTGAAGGGGTAAATAACACTGCCCTATTCACTTTCTCCACATCAGTCATGATTTTCTAGAGCTCTATCATATCTGCCCTTTGTTGTCCTTTTTCCAAGCTGGATGGTCCCTGTCTTTTTAATCTCTCCTCAGTGGGAAGCTGTTCCATATCCCTGATCATTTCTGTTGATTACAAACCCGACCAAGTCAGAAGGGAGCAATGAAATTCTCCCCTCACTCCAATCCCAGTATATTTACAGAATTATAGAACAGAGTTCTTATAATACATGATTCCAATACAGAGTAGCAGAGGGAGAAGGATATTAAGAGGTAAAGAAAGGAAAAGGAGCAAAGATACTTATATGCCTGAGACAAAAGATTTGTGTTTTCTAGTGAGATTTGAAAAGAAAGGGAGGCTCAATTGGCAGAAAGATATAGGGAGGCTTGCTTCCTCAGATATCAGGAGCGGAAGAGGAGAAGGTTTTCACTCTGTCAGCGATAAGATAGTGAGGAGACTCAGAGAGAAAGTCGGTGCTAGATGAGAGAAAGGAGACAGACAGGTAGTAGAGAGGTATGTGGATGGAGTGGCTCTCAAAGAGGCTCAAACGTGGAGAGATTTCCCAGGGTAGTGCTAGTGGGCTTCTCTTTCCTGGAGAACCCTCCATTCAGTACAAACTCACTCTGAGGGTATGTCTACACTGGGAGAGTTACAGTGCTGGCAGTTACAGCGCCGCTCAAAGAGCGCTAAAGGGGAACCATTGTTATGTGTTCACACTGTTAGCTGCCTGCTCAATTGTGTGTTCACACTTGCAGCACTTGCAACAGTCGTCGGAACAGTACACTCTGGGCAGCTATCCCACAGAGCATCTCTCCCTCTTCTGCCACTAAGAGTTGTGGGAAGGCGGAGGGGGTCGCGGGGCATCCTGGGTCATGTCCCAATGCCCCGTGATGCATTGCTTCGCATCCCAGCGATCCCTGTGCTTCCGTCTGCATTTGGCGCCATCTTTCAACGGTTTGTGTACTGCGCGCTCTGCTCTGCCTTTTCCGTCTGCAGGAATGGACCCTGCACCAATATGCTGCTCGCTCTCACTAACGCTTTCCTGCACTTCAGGAGACTTCAAAATATTTCAAAACGAAAAGTTGATGCCAGTCATGTAAGTGCACTTTAACAAATATGGCTCCAGAAATGTGAATTACTGTTATACAGAATTACCCAGAAATTCAGGTGTTCGTAAGTGAAAATGTATTCACCCCACACAGGAGAAAAAGAGAATCTAAGGAGTGAGGGGAGGATTTCTTCAGCCCTTCACATAAATGTGTCTCAGGACAGCCAGGAGAGAGCATATTAACCACCTTTAATACATCTGAGACGTGGAGTTCTCCTTTACCCAATTTGCTTTGAGTCAGTGAACTGAAATATTGGTACTCAATAGGAAGACGTCATATAGCATTGCCTGAAAAAATATAAGGAACTGGCCTTTATACAAGTTTTGTTTTGGTGGATCAAAGTTGTATGTACAAGGAAATTGATCAAAATGTTAATCAAACCTTGTGCAAGGTGCTATTTTTCCCATGGGGAGTCCTGTTAGGAGAAGAAAGGAGGTTATGCTAATATTTACTTGAAGGAAATAATGAGAGAGTGAAGCAGTGAGAATATTTGTGATCAAGTGTACTTTTATTTATTATATGTCAGGTGAAATATACCCGTACTGGAAAAGGCAGTAATAAAGAGACACTGAAACCAAGTAATGAGTTACACAGGAAAGCTTATGCTCTAATAAATTTGTTAGTCTCTAAGGTGCCACAAGTACTCCTGTTCTTCTTTTTGCAGATACAGACTAACACGGCTGCTAATGATCAGAGAGGCCTGGCTAACTGCTTGATTAGTATAATTACATAGACACAGCTCAACAGTTCATATACGGATCCTACTAGCATCACTGACTCAGAAAACGGAAAGTAGAAGATCTATACAGCTGTTTCATCCTGATGGAGAAAACAATTTCTTAAGTGACTTTATATTGCTGCATATTGAACAAAAAGAATTTAAAGTGGACTTTTGCAAAGGATTGTTAAGGGGTTTGCATACATGACCTTGTGAACCTTAAAACGGACGTTTGTAAATTGTCCCTTTAAAATGCTGAGAGAAACTGCAACTTGAAAGGCAAAGAGAAATATGCAACGCTGACCAAAGGACAACATCCAGAAGATGACCATGGAAAACATCTTGTGAAGACAGGCTGTTGACCATAACCTGATCTGAGACGGTTTAAGGTCTGTGGTGTCACTCTTAAAAAATGTCTGCAAACTGCTGTGGCCAAGATGTTTTGCACTTTAGGATTATGGATTTTTCCAGGGATAAACACACTGAGGAATAGTGAGCAACTACCAAAAATAAATAAATACATAAAATTAAAAGTAAAATAATTACAATAAAATAAAAAATCTGAAGAGGTTCCCTGTTTTCTTGTTGGATGGTGAGAAGATGACTTATGGATCGTGACTTATGTTCCGTTGGGCCATTTCAGATTTTTGTAAGACGAATGAATTGCGTCCTGATTGGTCCACATCAGCTTTTTGAAAGTGACCAGCCCAATGGACAACTTCCTAATTGGATAAAAGAGACTGATTTTGTTAACCACTTCACTTCCGGAAAGCCAAAAAAATCTGTATGGGAGAAGACAGATTTCAGACTGGCCACCTGAGGTGTCCTCCTGATGACATCAAGTACCTATACTGGATAAGCACCTTTAACTTTCTCTCTCTCTCTCTCTTCCAGCTTATTCATGTTTCCTATTAGCAAAACCAGAATAAAACCATTCTATCTGTCATCTGCTTCATCTGCTGTGCAGCAACAGTTCCAGCACTGTCCTGTAACTAAGTTGACCTCTGGGTTGACCTAATCTGGTACCACGATTCCAGCACCATTGACATGACACTGAGGTTCCCCAGTCCCTTTGGCTCATCCTAGTTTGGTGATGAGGCCCCATGCCAACCACACACCACAGAGGGGCCTTAACCCCTCTGGGTCGACCTAATCTGTCACCATTGACACAGTACTAAGTCTCCGGATCCCCTCTCCGATGCTGATGTGACAGAATGGAGCAGCAAATCGAATTCCAGATGTGTGAAGAGAGTGACACCATCCATGACCAATTGCAACAGACTCCAGGATGTGAAAAGGCCAAATGAAGGCAGGATCCCATCCCTGGTCTCATGTGTCAAGCTGTAGGGCCAGAAGCATCTGAAAAGAGAACACTTGACATGTAACAGGTGATACTGAAAAAAGTAGCGAGACTTTAGGAAAGAACTACGAGTGGCTCATGGTCTGTGGCCATATCTTATGCCTTGATCCCATTAGTTTTGATGAGCTAAATGGGGCAAGCTGCAATGGTACCTAGATGGGAGACCTTCAAGAAACAATTAATTAAGTAGCACTCTTCTCTCTTAGCTATTATTCACCCAATGCCTTGGCATGGTCTGGGAGGCACAGTGCTACAGACAGTGTTATTTTTAGATGAGACACTGTTGCCGATTCTTATGATTGTATTGCAAGTCTTGTGATAGTTGACATTTTTCTTAAAGCGTCAGTTCCTGGAGTCAAGTTATCATGTAAAAAAAGATGTGGAGAAATTGGAAAGGGTCCAGAGAAGAGCAACAAGAATGATTAAAGGTCTTGAGAACATGACCTATGAAGGAAGGCTGAAAGAATTGGGTTTGTTTAGTTTGGAAAAGAGAAGACTGAGAGGGGACATGATAGCAGTTTTCAGGTATTTAAAAGGGTGTCATAAGGAGGAGGGAGAAAACTTGTTCACCTTAGCCTCTAAGGATAGAACCAGAAGCAATGGGTTTAAACTGCAGCAAGGGAGGTCTAGGTTGGACATTAGGAAAAAGTTCCTAACTGTCAGGGTGGTTAAACACTGGAATAAATTGCCTAGGGAGGTTGTGGAATCTCCATCTCTGGAGATATTTAAGAGTAGGTTAGATAAATGTCTATCAGGGATGGTCTAGACGGTATTTGGTCCTGCCATGCGGGCAGGGGACTGGACTCGATGACCTCTCGAGGTCCCTTCCAGTCCTAGAATCTATGAATCTATGTAAGAATCCCA
The DNA here is from genome assembly GCF_011386835.1 of Chrysemys picta bellii. Taxonomy (NCBI): domain Eukaryota; kingdom Metazoa; phylum Chordata; order Testudines; family Emydidae; genus Chrysemys; species Chrysemys picta. The sequence goes on along the minus strand of NC_088805.1, from coordinate 15,625,636 downwards.
GCTTTCATTTAATAAAGCAAAATTTCTAGCCCTCAAGGCTGCAGAGAAAAGCTTAAAAATGTGACACCTTCCCCCCAACGGCTCAAAAACAAGAAGGCAAATAAAAAAAGAACCCAAAACATAATACTTGTAAAATCTCATGATTTTGGGGACTGTGACATGATTTTTGAATGCTCATGGTTGACAATACTGGACATAAGGCTCTGACGACATCCTGGTCATTAAAGATCCCATGGCAGATTTTGTAAGAAAGGAATGTTAACTCTGGTGTCATGACCCAACTTGTGTGACTGGAGTGTCTAGCTCCCTAAATTCTCCCTGCAGTTCAGTATTCATCTTCACTTCTTCTCAACTCGAATGTGGTGTGGCTATGCCCTGGGATAAAGCAGACATGTTCCACCTCATAGGTGGCTGCACCTCAATGGTGGGTGATTGAGCCCTTTACATACCACTTGCCTACCTCACAGGAGTGTCGTGAGCCTAATTAATTTTTATAAAGCACTTAGAGATCCTCCTATGAAGCATACGAGACACATACAAAGTATCTGTAGTATTGTTATTACTTGGACAGTGGGGAAAAATACAATTTCCCTGTGGTCTGAGCAGAAAATAAATCAGCAGTCATGGAGAGTCCTCACCTAGCAAAGGGCTGCACTGCTGCTAAAAATGATTTCCCCCCCCAAGCTCAGCTCCCCTCCCTCGCTCATATTGTATGATATGACAGTTCCCTTTTGATGGGCAAGCTTTCATTTGGCCAGAGAAAGGGATAATTTGCTTCTTTTAAGGAGTTAATCCTCTGGTCCATTTCTGGGCTGGAGAACAGCTATTCTCCCCCTGCCTTGGATCGGAGGCTCCAACACAATGGAGATCATACCCACCTTCAAATCTACACTCGAGATGGAGAAATCAGATTTCCTTCCGGAGTCATTTCTGTAGGATTAGCTAAATCTTAGATCCACACTAACCCCTCACAAAGCTGCCAAGATTAGTTAGAATTTATTTTATTCGCAGGGGGGTTTACGGTTTTCTTTCCAAAGGGATTATATATATATATTTACTTAGGGTGGCCTCAGTTGTAAAGCAGCTAGCTTAGAAGGGGGGAAAAAGGCATGTATGTGTATATATATAAAATAAAAATCCCAGGAGAAGACAAAACAATAATTCTGTCTGGCATCACTGGTCTGGTTTAAAAAGCATCCAAGTGTCAGCCGTCTTTTCGCTGGGGAGCCACAGTTTGGTCTCTCCCAGAGAGCCAGCCCCACTGTTTTCAGCTACTGAATGTGAGCTGCCAAGTGCCACAAATACAGTTCCGGGAACAGGATGTCTGCAGAAGCCCCATTGGACACAGAACTCAGCAGAAGAAGCCTCAAGAAGCAATGCTCGTTCACCATCGAGAACATTCTCTCCAGCCCAACAGAGAGAAGTCCCCAGGTTCTGGTCCCCTTCTGTCTCCAGGGGATCTTGGACTGTGAGCCCAAGGGGCTGTGTGGGCTGGAGGCCATCGCTGCTGGCTCTCTGCAGGAGGAGGAGGAGGAAGAAGAAGAACTGGAAGCTGCTGGGTGCAGCTGCTGTTGCTGTTCTCATGCAAGCACCCGTTCCCTGCAGGATTCTTCAAATTGGCTAGGTAAGTATTCTCCTGTTTTATGAGTCATTGTGTGGATCCCATAGGTGGCAGGGCGGGGGGCATTGCAGCTGGCACTCACGAGAGCACCAATACTGTAAAGTAGCAAAACCTGGGACTATAGTGACATTGCTGCATTGTGGCCTGCAGCTCTGTCATCATGCACAGGGATTTTGTTAGCCCTCAACCTCAGCAAAGTTGGGAAGGGTCAGTTCTCAGATGCAGGGCTCCAAGGAACAGCGCGGGTGTTGCAACATATAATGTAGGTGATTCAGTAGCTGGCACACTTCTTTCCGAGGCAGTATTATATCAACGTCCCAACACTGTTTAAACGTGGCACTGGGCTGCTGCTCTCTAAGATAAAGAAGGAAGGCCCTGAATTCTGATAGTCATCAATGAACCTATGGCATTTGTTGCAACCGTAGAGATGTTGATCTAATTCAGGTCACTATATTCTGCCAAACTACATCGCTGCTACAGCTGGATATTGCTCCTTGAGCCTGTAGTTTGTACAGGACTGATGTGCGTTTAAGCATGTGTTTAAAGTTAAGTACGCTTAAGTGCTTAGACGAATCAGGGCCTATTTGCTGTCGTTCACTCCAAGAGTGGCTGCATTTCAGGGCGGATGAAGTGGTTCATGTATGGAATTTGTATCTCAGTTTAAGTGTGTCAAATGCTTTGGGACAAAAGGTGCTATATACATTTAAGACATTAGATTATTAGCAATAATTTATTGTTTATATTTTTACAGAGTAACCATAGTTTTAAAATGACTAGTTATCATTTGTAAAGCACTTTGAAGATGAAGAGCATGGTATAAGAACTAAACACTTTACTGGGCTAAAAGCTATGGCCAGTGAGTAAATCTTCAGTAAAGTATGCAGGATTTGGTTCATTATTATGGGAGTGACTTAAGTGGTAACATTTTCGTTTCATTATATGTAAAAAAAAGTTATATTTCTATATCAGTTAGTTCTGGAACAGCTGTTGTATAATTCCTGGCACAGTAAAGAAAAAAGAACATGCAGAGATTTCTTAGTTACAAGTAGTTATGATGAAGTCTCCCACATTTGGGTTTAAACTGGTTTTTACTAGTAAGCATCCTCCAAAATGGGACTTGCACACCTGATGGCAAATACAAGCTCAGACCAAAGGAAAAGGCATTTTTTCCTCATTACTCTCCATGACTGTCAGTTTCGTGCCATTACTTTGAATGTGAGTATGGGAGAACTTACCCTGAATTTCATATAACATTCTGAGTTTGGTTTGTGCTACGGAGAAGTCTCCATGGACCATTGCACGGAGACTACCAAAGCCGTTTCACTTGAGAGCACAACAGGAGTGTCCTGATGTGAAAAGCTAGTGTAATCTGCATTACTTGGCACCGTCTTTTCCTACCAGGGACCGCAAAACCACCTGTGGATTCTTGCTGTAACCTAGCCAGTCCTAGGGTTACCATATCTCATAAATAAAAAAAGAGGACCCTCCACGGGTCATGGCCCCGCCCATTTCCCCACCCCTAGCCCCGCCCAACTCCGCCCCTTCCCCCACCCTAACTCCGCCCCCTCCTCCCTCCCACTCCCAGCCAGGGGGAAAGGGCTGCCCCAGTGCTACCAGCATCACGGTTTCCCGGGCAGCCTCCAGACCCTGCGCCCCCAGCTGGCGCTTCCCCAGCGCAGCTGGTGCCCGGGAGGGGAAGTGCCCAGCCGGGGGTGCAGGGTCTGGAGGCTGCCCAGCAAACCGTGAAGCCGGTAGCGCTCGGGCTTTGGGCAGCCCCTATGCCTCCGGACCCTGTGCCCCCAGCCGGGCACTTCCCCTCCGGGGCTCCGGCGGCTCTGCGTAACTTAGACTGTATAAGTTACACAGAGCCAAAGAGGAGCAGAGCCCCCGCAGCTGGAAGCTCTGCTCCTCTTAGGCTCTAAGAGCCGGGCTGCCCCAGCGCTACCGGCTTCAGGCAGCCCCCGTGCCTCCGGACCCTGCGCCGCCGGAGCCCGGGAGGGGAAGTGCCCGGCTGGGGGCGCAGGGTCCGGAGGCAAGGGGGCTGCCCGAAGCCGGTAGCTCTCGGGCAGCCCGGTTCTTAAACAGAGCCTCCAGCGGCTGGGGCTCTGTGTAACTGACACTGGGTCAGTTACACACAGCCCCAGCGGCTCCAGCCCTCGCGGCTCTATTTAAGAGCCGGGCTGCCCGAGAGCTACCGGCTTCGGGCAGCCCCGTGCCTGGAGACCCTGCGCCCCCAGCCGGGCACTTCCCCTCCCGGGCTCCGGCGGCGCAGGGTCTCCAGGCACGGGGCTGCCCGAAGCCGGTAGTGTTCAGGCAGCCGGGCTCTTAAACAGAGCCGCCATTTTCCCGGACATGTTCGGCTTTTTGTCAATTCCCCCCGGACGGGGGTTTGACTGCCGAAAAGCCGGACATGTCCGGGAAAAAGAGGACATATGGTAACCCTAGCCAGTCCCACAATCCATCATGACCACAAAGGCAAACATTGGCTGTCCAGTCTGATGTCTCTTTCCTTTACCCTTCTGTGACCATGGACCCAATCCTGTGACATCTCAACTGCTGGCTGAAGGGCTCTGAGCACCTTCAGCTCCCTGTGACCTCAGTGAAAGCTGAGAGAGCTCAGTACCTCGCAGTAGGGGGCCCTTAGCCTTTACAAACTCCAATGAGGCTCTCTGGGGGTAAAGACCCAAAACCCCTGGCAATGAAGGCACTGCCCTGCATCAGCCATAGAAGCTGGTAACATTTCACAGTGGGGAAGCAAAGCTGACAGCGTCACTGTTTTCTGTGGGCTAGCTCCCTTTTCTCCTGTTGCTTTCCTTTTCATCCGCCTCACAGGGAAGTTTCTGCAGACCTCTGAAAAACAGGTCAGGAACTGCCTCCGCTGGCTGCTTTCGACCAGCAGCGCTCAGACACTGGTGTATGCGCTGAGATTGCTGTCCGAGTCCTAATGGGAACCCACAGTGGCAGTGTTAAACCCAGCTCAGGTTGGAAGGTGTTCTTTCCTGACCCTTCCTGGAATTCCCCCTTCCCCTTTGATACCACTCGAGTTCTGCAGAGTTAATCGATGCAGATATCTGCTGCTTCCGAGCACTCTACAATCCTCCTGAATTCTGTGGGAAAGAGAAAGACTTCCCGTTAAATCTTGTTAGATTTTTTGGATATACCCTTGAGTTGTGTGATGGCGAGGGTAGGGGTGGATCTGCTATAATGGAGCTTGGGACCCTACTGGAGAGCTGCTGACTCTCATGACTTCGGGTGTTTTTCTTAAAGCCCCAACTCCTGAAATTAGGAGGTTCAGTGAAAATCTCCCCTTTCATTTGAAAAAGAAAAGGTTGTTTCTAGCCCCCCTGATTGCAGAGAAAAGCTTGAAAATGTGGTCCCAGTGCATCCTGAAGGCTAACAAACCACAAAACAAACAAAAAGAATCCCAGATTTATTGTATTAAACCATCTTGTAGCTTTTAATCCAAACTCATGGTTTTGAGGAGCCTGACTCGTGCCATTTTAATGCTTGTGGTGGCAATACTGCAGCTGGGCAGTAAACCAGGAGAACATAGCCAGAATTCCTTCACCCTTCCCGAGTGGAACCCTCGTTTCCTTTTTGTCTTTTTCCTCTTTCTTCTTTTTGTCTCCTTCCTCTGAAGCATCTGGGACAGTCCCAGAGCTGGAGAGGAGACACTGGAAGGGGCTGGCCAGGGCTCTGAGGTGGCCCCAAGCATTCTGTCTCTCAGGTGCTCGGCTGGCTGGTTCTTGCTCACATGCTCAGGGTCTAATTGATTGTCACATGTGGGCTCAGGAAGGAATTTTCTCCCAGGTCAGATTGGCGAGGGCATTGGGAGTTTTTCACTTTCCTCTGCAGCTTTTGGGTGCAGGTTGCTTGCTAGGACATCTGGGAGCATCTCATTTCCTTGCCACTGCAGAGGCCTCAGGTACTGGTGCACCTCAGTCCCTCCTGTTCTCTGCCTGTGGCACACAGTCGTCTAGTATCCTGAGGGCTGGAATACCTTCCTCCAAGTGGTTGGGTTTAGTGTGCAGGTGCTGGGAGGTGTTGGTGGCCTGTGAAATACAGGAGGTCAGACTAAATGATCTGGTGGTCCCTTCTGCTCTTCAACTCTACGCCTCTCCTGGAACCTAGAGAATTCCAGTCAATCGCTGTCTCCTACCCCAGGCCTCACATCATGGCAGCTACGCTTTCATTTCATCCAAGGGGGCTGAACGTGGCTCTGTCCAAAGCCAGTCAATGCTGATTCATCATGAATCACCCAGAGGAGCTCAAGCAGAGTCTGAGTATGCTGCCTCCATAGCAGCCCCAACTTCGGCCTACGTGGAATTGAAGGGGGACAGGCCTTTCTTCGGAGAGCGCTTAGTTTGTTTTGGTTCTGTAATCAAACTGGTAAATTCTAACTCTCCTTTTATTAGACACCAGGTTCCCCTGGCCCATGAGGCTAATTCATCCCACTGCCAGGGCATGTAAGAACCTTCGTGGGAGCCAGAATGAGCTGCAGACCTTCCATCAGATCCAAAGGCGGACCCGCCGGCACCGGACCATCTTCACCGAAGATCAGCTACAGGCCCTGGAGGCCCTTTTCAACCAGAACCAGTACCCAGATGTCATCACTAGAGAGCATCTGGCCAACCGCATCCACTTAAAGGAGGAGAGAGTAGAGGTGAGATTCTTCCACACTACAGAGATCAAAACAATTTTTGCCCCTGTTCACTAAAAAAAATAAAGAGGAATCTGGTTCAGGAGCCATTTTTATGCCCCCACAGGGGGTTGCAGATGTAGCACCTCAAAGTGCAATTGAAAAAACACATTGTAAATTCCGTAAGCCATAGGATAAGGCCAGTACACAATGGATGTGTGCAGAACACTCACACATTGTTTTTATGGCCTGACACACTCACAGGCACTCTTGCGCACGCTCTCACACGTGCACACCGCTTAACTCTGCAGTCACTGCCCTGCTTTCAAACATTTTCATGTTCTGCAGAACACTTTTGTTTACCATTGGGATTCCTGGCTCACCTGCCCACCTTGAAAGTAACTGAACATGAACTCCAGGGAAGGAGTCCTCAGGTGGCTCTTGTCCTGAGTTACCTGTGCGGGAGCAGCCTTCATAACCAGAGTAGAACGTACTGCCAAATCCTACCACTTCCCGTCATGCTGTAAAATCCAAAGTTGTAAATGCCAATTGCTTTCAGGGCTGGGCCGTTTCATGGAGGCTAGAGATAAATGTTGCATTTCTTTTATTAAATGTCTAGGTTTGGTTTAAAAATCGACGGGCCAAGTGGAGGCATCAGAAAAGAGCTTCTGCTTCGGCTCTGCTCCTTCAAGGCACCAAAAAACCCTCGGAGGAGAACTGCTAAGGGACTGACACTAAGTCTCACAGGGCTACTGTGAAAAGCACCAGTTGCCCTGATCCACTGGTTTTGCAGCAAGGTGGGACAGATGGAAGAGGAGTGGGGCTGGAGAGGGAAAGCAGTGAGGGAATCTTCTGATTCGATGAGGTAAAGGGCAGGTAAAGGTAGGTGCTGTATTTTCAAGTCCTTAGCTTTTTCATCCAAAAAAAGTTCATCTCATGACAAATAAAACAAACGAGTCATAGGGCATGTTCCTCAAAAGCTTAAGCTGAAAAGTTGCCAAATGCCAAAGGTGGGGATAACTTCAATGTTAGTATTGTAGATGCATGTATGGATGATGGAGAAAGATTTCTCTCAACTTGTCTTTGTTCCTGTACAGATAGCGCTGTGCCTGTTTTGTTGTTATAAAGTAGATTCGGAGACTATTCTGGATAATGGCCTGGGGTTTACATTGTTTTTACAGTGTCATGATGGTGTCTACAGTTGCATTTTGGGGTCAAGGTGGATACTGATTAATTACACAACTCATTCCTTAAACAAACTAACAAAGGCTCTATTTGCATTCTTCAAAAGAAATTCATTCATGTACAGAGTAGGGGGCATCAAAGTACTATTAGTACTTTCAAACTAACGTCTTCAACTAACCTGTGTTAACACATGGCTGTAGTACAGTTTGTTGTTAGTGCAGACAAGGCCATTTGTATACTGAGCAATCTTCTCTTTCCATGATGGACCACTCTGCAGCTGCTCTGCTCGCAGTGTGGGTTGGGTTTGCCCAGAATGGGGCAACAGCAGTTGCCAACCCCAAACAAAATGGCAAAAGAGAAATGAAAACTAAACTGTAGCACTGCAGAGGAAAAGCAACACCTGCTGCTATGGGTAGCTACTAGAGTTTCTACTGCTAGAAGGGTGTATTTCACCAGAGAAGCTGGTTGTTTCCTTTTTTTGTTTTGTTTCACTCAGCTTGGATAATTAAACTAGATCCGTCAGTTTCACTTTCTGGTTCTCACGCCCTAAGACCTTGCTTTGGGGTCTGGAGTGGTGCATTGGGCTTCACAACAGCACAGAGGAAAGTTTCAGCCCTAGAACTGTCTATGTGGTGCCCCACCTGCTGTGTAAGTGCTAAGGATGATAACTGTTTGCAGTGTTGTAGCCATGGCCGTCCTAGGATATTAAAGAGACAAGGTGGGTGAGGTAATATCTTTTAATGGATCAACTTCTGTTGGCGAGAGCTTGTCTCTCAAGATATTACCTCACCCACCGTGTCTCTCTAAGGATGATAATTGGCCATGTCCTACAAGGCCAGCCAGCTTTTGAAGAATCGTTCCTGATTTCCATCCCCATTCTATGTTTTATTCCTTGCAGACAGATTCCCTTTCATTTTCAGACTTGGATCCCTCCATGATAATTGTGGGGAATGGGGTGTGTGTGTGTATGCAGTAAATGCTGCTGGAGTTCTTTTCAAGTAAAATAAAGATTCATAAATCAATGTACTGGGGAGACAGCTGTTACTGGGACTGGAGCCCTGGCATCGAGCCTGCCAAACACGATGCTCCTGACAAAAGTAGTAACGCTACTAATTTAAGTCCGCAAAGATTCTGTCACTGTAAATAACACTTTGCACTTCCACAGCACCTTTGCCTTCCTTCTGTGCTGCAGGGCTGACACCAAGAGCCACACACCAGTGTAGAATTTTCAACACAAGGCAGGGTATTGAGTTAATCCTGAGTGATGCCATATTCTGGTGGAGAATGTGCTCTACTGGGGGTCTGCAGCTGAACAGCACAGCCCTGAAAGTTGGGAGCGCTGGCCAGGGTGTGGGGCACGGCTAGGGGATAACATATCCAGTGTTTGAATGCTGGGAATTGTAATCTTGTTTTAGGATAGGACACGCATACAGGCAAATAATACTAATCTGTTTTCCCCAAGCCAACTACCTGAAAAGCACTAATTGAACATTAACGCATTATTTATCTTTTCAAAGGTATATATAGGGTTGGCAGGATTAGATTATCAGTATATGTCAATTTCACCAAACACATACAAATCAATGAAAAAATATATCCATTGATAATAATCAAAATTTACAGATGGATAAAGTGAATGAAAATGCTGCCTGAGAATTTGTTTAATTTAAAAATATTTACTTTGTATATTTTGACATGTGATGCGGACAATTTGTGTTTTAACGGTTGTAAAGTTTTAACTTTGTATATCTCAGTGTCTTCTCTCAATAAATAATGATTGTTTGACCCTTCAGGCTTCCTTGCAGCTGTGAAAATGTAAATCGATCCAAATAAAATAGCCTAAAACCATAATTTTGTGTAACTGTGGAAATTTAAATGGATAAAAATAGAGAACAGGTTTAAAAATAAACATTGAAATTCTCCATCAAAATTATGAAAAAAGTACAAATTGAATTCTGCCCTGCCTGGGTATTTAGCATCAGTGCAGTAGTTCCTGCCATCTGTGACTTACAACGACAGTACAGAAATAAATATACGACTGTGTTACGTTTACTTTCAATTGTGTGTTTCTGGCCGGAAACCCCCGTGTGTGTGCCAGTCACTGCGGTAAAGGGCTTTCTAGTGTTCAGAAATAAGTGCATTCTAGGATTAATATTTGCAGCCCCGCTGTAGAGAAGCTATAGACTCCATAAATCAACTCTGCAAATCAGGCAGCGCATCACTGTAGTCAGCATCGTGCTTAGTCTGGTATCAGTCTCCGGGAGGCCTTTAAATAAAGCCTCCCGCTCCCGCCCATTGCCCTGTGACCCAGACCCAAGGCAAGGTCCCCTCTGGAACGTTGAGCTGCTGTCAAGCCAAGGGAGGGTAGGCCCCCTGCTCACGGGCGCTCCTCCCCAACGCGCATGCGCCCTTAGTCGCACTTCTTCCTCCTTGCCGGCAGGGAGAGCGCTCTCCCTTTGGGACGCTCTAGCCGCTCTCTGTGGTTTCCCGTTAGCCCGCCGCTCTAGGCTTTCCAGGCTCCTCTCGGCGGCGCTGCTAGCGCCTGGAATCGGGACTAGTGCGCTAAAAGAAAACTACAAGTCCCGACCAGCAGCGCGGTGCGACGGTGGCTGGGAAGGGTCAAGCCACCCCCTCACCCTTCCTCGATTCTGGCCGTGTCGGCTCCTGCCCCGAGAAACCGCGGACGCCCCTTGGCCTGGCTGACAGCGATCCTCGGCCTGGCGCCATGGAGGAGCCGGGGGCTCCCGTCACCGCCGCTGCCTCACCCCTGGCGCTGGTGCCCCTACAGGCCGACGGGGCCGCCGTGGCTGTGCTGCGGGAAGCGGCCCAGGAGCCCCCCAAGCGCCGTAAGAGGATCCTGGACGAGGAGAGCTACATCGAGGTGATCGGGCGGGGGAGGTTGGGGAGGGAGGCCGGGGCTGTCTGGGGGGGAGGCTAAGGGGGGGCTGTCTGAGGGGGAGGGCGGGGCTGTCTGGGGGTGGGGAGGGAGGCCGGGACTGTCTGGGTGGAGGGGGGAGGCTGGGACTGTCTGTGGGGGAGGCAAAGGGGGGGCTGTCTGGGAGGAGGGAGGCCGGGGCTGTCTGTGTGGGAGGCAAAGGGGGCCTGTCTGGGGGGGAGGCAAAGGGGGGGCTGTCTGAGGGGGAGGCCGGGGCTGTCTGGGGGTGGGGTGGGGGGGAGTGGTCGGTCACTGCAGATGGGGTCCGAGGATCAGTGGGAGTTGGGTCCTACCTGCTTTTCCTTGCTAGGCAGCCCCAGCTTGTGCTATTCATGGGGGGGGGGGGGGGACAGGCTGGCATAGCGAGTGATATCTCCCCTGCCCCCCCTACCCCGATCGGGTCCCCCACTGTGTCTCAAACCTACGGTCCAGGGAGCCACGCTTTGTGCCTCTCCCCAAAAGGGGCCCTGACCACTCAGCATTGCCCAGAACATTGTTAGAACAAGGGGGAAAGTGGTTTCAGACACCCTAGCCACGCCAACCCGTCTGTGCCAACGTGGGTGGCTATACAGCCCCACTGTTCTGTGTTTAAAACTGTTATCAACCCTGCTTCTGGGTGGAGAACCCATCCGACCAGCTGGGGAAAACACTGACCACACAGGGAAGGGGGAAACTGACGGTGTACAAGGTGCTGCCTAATACACAATAAACAAAGAGGAAAAATGAAGGGGAATATTTTTTCCCCCAATCTCTTTTTAATTATAAAAAGAACAAGGAGTCTGGTGGCACCTTAAAGACTAACATATTTATTTGGGGTTTTTTTACCCACTAAAGCTTATGCCCAAATAAATCTGTTAATTCATAGATTCATAGATTCTAGGACTGGAACGGACCTCGAGAGGTCATCGAGTCCAGTCAACTGCCCGCATGGCAGGACCAAATACTGTCTAGACCATCCCTGATAGACATTTATCTAACCTACTCTTAAATATCTCCAGAGATGGAGATTCCACAACCTCCCTAGGCAATTTATTCCAGTGTTTAACCACCCTGACAGTTAGGAACTTTTTCCTAATGTCCAACCTAGACCTCCCTTGCTGCAGTTTAAACCCATTGCTTCTTGTTCTATCCTTAGAGGCTAAAGTGAACAAGTTTTCTCCCTCCTCCTTATGACACCCTTTAAGGTGCCACCGGACTAGGATGACCAGACAACAAATGTGAAAATCGGGACAGTGGGTGTGGAGTACTAGGAGCCTATATAAGAAAAAGACCCAAAAATCGGGACTATCCCTATAAAATCGGGACATCTGGTCACCCTACACCGGACTCCGAGTTGTTTTTGTGGATACAGACTAACACAGCTCCCCTCTGATACTTTTTAATTATAGTGGCCATAATTCTTTGTTTCCTGTCCCAGATTGCAGTGTAACATTACAGTGCAAGTGCACTGCTCTGCAGTTGCTGGATTTTGCTCCAGAGCTGGCTGTGTTTCAGCACTGTATAATGTGACACCTGTACAATATATGTTTATAAATGTTTTTCGCAGAGTATTTTGGGATCCTTCAAAATGAAAGGTGCTGTATGTAACAACATTTTGCGAAAGGGCAGAAAAATCAGCCCAAGAGGGCCAAATGGGTCAGGTTGGATCGTTAACAGTATGTGGACCTTTCATCTTGGGTTGTTACACTACTAGCCAGGGCCAGATAAGATGCAACAAAGGGTAGGTGTGAATGCAGATTGGCGTACAGGCACTAGCCTTAGTTTAGCTAGTACAGCTGTGGAGATGTGGCGGCAGGGACCCTGGCTCGGGCTAGCAAGGCAAGCGCATATCTGAGGTTCTGGGTGGGCTTGCCCAGCCAGGGCCAAACTCTGTGTCACTGTATCTTTATTGCTATTTTTAGCCGTGCTAGCTAGATGAAAGCTAGCATGTATGTCTACCCAAGTTGTGATCATGCCTTCGATTGCAGCAAAGACATACCCAGCAGAGACATACACTCTGATAGATCGTTAGTGGCCTATTTTAAATGAGTTGGGTTCCATCCATTTCCTAGTGAACAGACGTCTGCTTCACAATGCCACCCTCGTGTTTAACGCTAATTGGCACCCTTAAGCGGTCTCAGCAAAGATGCCAAGGATTGAAGGGTGATGGTGATTAATCTCTCTCACTCTTAGAGCTGATCCATCTAGATCAGAGATTCCCCAACTGTGCACCCCACCACGCGTGTGCGATGAGGTTATCAGGGGTGTGTGAGGAACAGATGGGGCTGCACTGTAGGGCTGGAGTCAGGAGGGGCTCTGTCCGGTACGGGAGGCGGAGAGAGGTCTGTGTGGGTGGTTTCAGATGCTGGGACCAGACTCCCTGCCTGTCTCACATGCCAACTACTTCAGCTATCACCTGGCAGATACCCTCCTCTGCTGGGGAGGCCAGCGGGGAGCTGAAGGCTGCACCTCGTAAGTATTGACTCTTGCTGGACAGAGCCACTTCCTGACTGTGGTCCCAGGACACAGTGCCCGTCCACTTCCCTTTCTGGACAGATCTTGCCCAGGGGAAACAGACAGGGCTGGGGTCAGAAGAGACAGGATTAAAGGAATGCAGCCTTCTGCTCCACTCCTGACCCTGCCTCCTCACTGCAGCCCATTTGCTTCTCCTGTGGGTGGGAGTGAGACAGGGCGGGAGCCAGGTCCTGGGAGCCAAGACTGCCCAACTGCTGCAAGGTGAGTTTGGGCCCCCATGGGTGTTAGGTCCCCATGTCCCCCTTAGAAAGAGGGGGGCATGCATGGAACATGAATCTCCGCAGGGGGACTCAGCAAATAAAGTTTGGGAACCACTACTCTAGATCATAGTCGGGCCTGCTGCTGGGGCAGTGTCGGGGAAGCCAGCACTGGTATTGTTTGTGCATCTGTGGTACCTCTTGTGGATAAATAGGACTTCAGTATTAGTCATGCATTGCAGTCAATCAAGGCCTTTCATGGAACCCTAAATCCTTATCCCCTTCCAAGAAAGCTTCCCCAAACTGATCTTGTTTTTTCTTGCTTGCCAGGTATGCTTAGAATCGTTTGTTCTCTTTTTTTTTTTAACTATAGAGTTTGGAGAAAATTATTCAGAGGGATTTCTTTCCTGATGTTGAGAAGTTACGTGCTCAGAAGGAATACTTGGAGGCTGAAGAAAGTGGCGACTTAGAGAAGATGAGACAAATCGCTATCAAATTTGGCTCCTCATTGGGGAAATGGTCCAGGGAGTCACCTGCACCATGTAAGGGCTGGCGCTTCAGTGGCTGATTTCATGGTCGGGCTATTAGTGTGGCTGTGTGTCATAAAGTAAAATATATGAAGCGCTACTGTCTTTTTCTCACTTTTATGGACTGTTTTATGCTAGCAAGGTACATTGTTGTGGTGTTGAGTGACTGAGAACCCAACTTATTTAAGGCACAGAATCTAATCTTGTATCTGCCTTCTGATCTAATTATGGAAAAGTAGTGATTGCACGGGAGTTACCAGCCTGGATGACACAATGGTGTATTGATAGTGGCTGGTATCAGCTGCTATAGAGGAAGGGTACAAGAAACCATGCAGAGGGGCGGTTATAAAATAAACGGCCCATTGGAAAACTTCTTCTTAACTCCCATTTGTTAGAGCTCACCTTATGCTCTGAAACGTGAGGTGTTACATCTCTTTGGAAACTCTCGGCTGTCTCTTTAACCCTTACTATTATAATTCCAGATAGTCTTGCTATGTCAAGCCCTCTTCTGAATCCTGCTATGAAGCTTTATTTAATACAATGGGGTATCCTCTTAATTAACACACTCTAGTGGAAATAGATGACCTGATTATCAGAGATTCATGTCGTAGGCCTCCACTGTACTGGTTGATACCGGCTTCTATATCAGGAATTGTTCTTAAAAATAACCCTAGTACAAGCTTTAAAACGTTTTAAAAGCATTTTAAGGTAAGAACTTGTTTAGCATCAGTAAGCGCTCAAGGAAGCAGCACGCAATGAACCGAGGGATGTGCAGTCGCAAAGTATGCCAGCAAACACCAAGTCTCACTGTAAGCTGCTGTGAAGACGCTCGTAGGCAAGAAATATGTGCTGGTCAGAATACATGTGCAACTTGTTTATTTATTTTAGATCCATTGCACAAAATCTGTTTGTGTCCCAGTCATTTCAGTTAAGTGAGGATGCCATTTACAGAGCTTGTGGGGGAGAGGGGGGTTCCCCTCCTTTTGGGTTAATTTCCCTCCCTCCCTCCTTCAGTCTGGTTTTAGGTGCTGTTTCCCATGTCGGCCTGTAACTCTCATGCTGGGTAATTCACAGGCTTCCCCACAGTAAAACTCAGCCCCTGGTTGACTTCTTGCTATGGAGTTGGGGTGTTTGCTCGCAAAGGGGCAGCTGCTGCACTAGTGGGAACTTGCCACTTTGTGGTGGAGGACATGTACCATTGAATGGGTTCCCTTCCCGTGGTATTGGTGTTGCCGTTTGCGACTGGCAGTCCCTGGCATTGCCCTGAGTGAGGGCTGGCATGAAACACAAATCATTGCCTGCTTTTATTTGTCATTGTTTCAGATAAAATAAAGAATGCTTAGAATGTAGTCTCTGTCTCCCCTCCCCCACCGCACTGAAATAAATGGGAATCTTGCCATTGGTGCCCAGCAGCAGTAGGACCAATTTTCTAGTTGTGCAGAAACTTCATCAGTGGTTGGAACCGATTTACACAGAAATCGTTTTAAACCCTGCCCTAACTCTAGTTAAAGAATTCCTCCCTCTTAGTCACAATCTTTAGGTCACCTAAGACTAATGAGAGCTGGCAGACAGGTCCCCCGAAGAGGCTGCAGCTTCTTGCTTATCCACTAGGGGTAACATGATGATGTTCTGCTCCCCAGTTTTGTGTAACATGCTGGGATTTTATTTCTCTGGTGCAGATGTTACTCCAGCCACATTTGAAACACCCGAAGTGCACCCAGGCACCTCTTCCTTGTTGAACAAACCCAAGATTGGGCTCAAAGCTGCGGAGGAAGGTAGGGAAGGGGCTATCCTTTTTATTTGGGTTCTCCAGCAGGAGGGGAAATACTACTGTGGATGTTATCAGGTGTTAACCTTCCACTAAAGTGGCCCCGTCTAATATCTGCTCTAAGTGAAACTCCATCACAGGTTGAGTGGGATGTGGGTCTGCATGGATCAGTAACCGGTTCTGATGTGAGAGCTTCATTGCTTCCCAAGAAAAGGGTTTCTGCCTGTGGGCAAGATGGTAAGAGCACAGCTATTCATGTACAGGACAGTATGAACACGGACTTGTCATCTGGCAGCAAACTACGTCTGAATTGTCCTTTAATGTGAATAAACGAGTGATCCTAACTGGGATGGGTGTTGAAAAGTGTCACTGATCCTTCAGTAAGTCAAGTCAATGCTACTACTACTCTGTACTTCATATGTACTTTCATTTTAGATACAGATTCCTCATCAATGCTCAAGTTAAGAGTGGACCAGTGGGGGAAAATACCTGCATGGGGGATTAATAACCAGGCATTGCTCATTACAGAAAGGGGAGTGTGAACCCCTTCGTCAGACTTATTCCCTCATCTCTCTAGGAGAAGTGGAGAAAGAACAGAGTAAGGATATTCTTCCCAGCCTGGACAGCTTCTTAATAAAACACACCAGTGAAGATAATGCTTCATTTGAGCAGATCATGGAAGTGGCCAAAGAGAAGGAAAAGGCCAGGCATTCTTGGCTGTACGAAGCAGAAGAGGAGTTTGCCCAGGTAGGGAAATGGCTCCTGAAAGCTGAGCTTTTCTAACATAGTACTGTGGACATGGGCTGGCTTCTGTTTAACCAAATGAGGGAGAAAGATGATTTCTGGTTTCTTCCCTTGCCTTTGACAGGGAGAGGAGAGAGTATTAAGTTCCCTTCTATTGTTGAGTCCCACTTGAACCCATTGTGATTGTTCCTTGTCTCTAGAGATGTGACTGTTGAATTATTCAGACTGATGCATCAAGGACACAACACTGACTGCTTGCTTTTGAGTTGTGTGTGTGTGATGCAGTGAGATCTAGCTAGTGAGCTAGCAACTCCGGAGTTTAATCCTGGCTCTGCCCCAACTTGCTGTAGTATTTGACAACTCACTAAACCCCTTTGTGCTCCTGTTTTTCCTATCTATAGCCTGGGGAGAATATTGACGTACATCAGGGGTGTTGAGGATATATGTTATACAGAGCTTTGAAAATGTGAAGCACTGTCTAAGTGCAAGTGTCAGAATTCTTGGCAACATCCCTTAGCGAGTTGTTGAACTGCTCTTCGTATTCATCTGTCAATGCCTTATTCTTTGGCAGACGGATTCCGGTTCTTTTTCAAGTATTGGCATTCAGAATCCTCTGTGTTGCTGATATGAAGTGTGTTAAATATGACAGGAAGCACTGAAAAAGTGTCTTGTCTAGTTAATAAAGTTTTATGGGACTTGGGGAGAGGGAAGCTGTTACTGGGAGCTCTGCTGTCAGTATTTCTAGAGGACTGCTCAGCATTTAATCTCAAAGAGCTTTGTGTAATTTAAGTTTACAAAGATTCTATAATAAAGTGCACTTTTTTTGTGTATACATCCTGTCCACTCAAAATATCTGATACCAAAGTTAAAAGGCCGACACCAGAGTAGCATTCTCAAAACGCAGTGATTGAGTCAGCCTAGGGTACAGAAGAGCGATACAGAAATGCAAGAAGCCATTCCAGGGCTAATATTTGTACCTCTTCCTTTAAACTTCATATCTTATTGTATAGCAGTTGTATCTGGTCTCTTCAAATAAATCCAATCTCTGAACTGCTCTCCTCTGAAAGACAGAAGAAGTAAGAGATGAAAAGCAGAGCAACAAGGAGATGAATTATCAAGCTGATTTTTCAGTCTGAAATGAGAATCTGAAATTCAGGCTTTGTTTTAAATTTGATTCCAGCGACGACTTGAGAATCTGGCGCTTCCCTCAGCAGAGCAGCAGGCACTAGAGAGCGGGAAAGCTGGCGTGGAGACCTGGGAGTACAAGGCTCAGAATTCCCTGATGTATTACCCAGCAGGTAAAGCAAACTGTCTCCTTCAGAGGCATCAGCAGATTTGGAAACATGCACTAGTTCAGGTGGGCGGATGCCACACAGCACCTGCATTTCAGCTTTGCTTTCCCCAACGCTTGTTCGGGTGTCTGACTTGCTGTCACTGTGGTAAGATTGCACTTTGCAGCTTTTCCTTCTGCAAGGCGGGGATCTGATCAGTTTCATTCTTTCCCACGTCATTTCTGCGTCGTTTCGCCCGGGCTGCCATTTGTCATCCTGTCGCTCATTCCCCACACTGCAGTGGGTGTTTGTTTTCAGGAGTCCTAGCTCCTTTCTATTGGGTTTGCCTTGTTAATGAGCACTTTCAGTTCCCCTCTTTCCTCCTACCGTCCTACTCAGCTCTGTATACGTGGGGTTTGCTGGTCCCTTGGCTGCTGTCTAAAAGGCAATGGGATCCTTTAACAAACCCAGACTGGGCCTAGATGCCTTTTTTGGCTATGAATGCATGGTAAATAGCCTTCATGTGAAATATGGGAACTCTTGTGTGTATCCTGCTTTTCTAATGTAGCCTTGATTTGTCCTTGTTTTTCAGGCGGTAGGTTAGACACCTAACTGCATTAGTGTGAACTTTATTTTAAATGGGTGGAAACGGCAAAATATAATTTCATCTGTACATTGCGTCTTGCAGAACTGTGTACTGACCACTGAGATTGTGTGTTTGTTTGGGGCTTTAGGCCAGCCTGCCCGTTAGTGGGCCCTCAGCCCTTTCCTTGATGCCTTTGCTTGCCATTCCAGGTGTGCCCGATGAGGATGATGTGTTTAAGAAGCCTCGAGAAGTTGTCCATAGAAACACCCGCTTTCTGAGAGATCCATTCAGCCAAGCTGTGAGCAAATCCCAGCTCCAGCAGGCAGCAGCCCTCAATGCCCAGGTTGGTTTACAGACAGGACAGGCTTGTGACCGAAATACCCTTAATTGGGGAGAGGTGCATGAGCTATGAGAATTGAACGTGGTGAATGCGCCTAATTGATGCCAACTTTTCTGTTCTAGTACAAACAGGGCAAAGTAGGGCCAGATGGGAAGGAGCTGATCCCCCAGGAGTCTCCAAAAGTGAATGGATATGGATTTGTGGCCACCCCCTCTCCTGCCCCTGGTAAGAGGAGACTTTTTTGCTCTTTGACTTCCATTCTATATGTCTGCTGAGCCAATGGGTCTCTGGGGTAGAGAATATGCCAACTTAGTGTTCTGTTAAATCTCAGTCCAAAGACCGAAACGATGCTGGGCTCGGGAGGCTCTGAGAGTTGTATGCTGCTTCGCTGGACTCGGGCTGAATGGATTAAATCATCCTAGGAAAGGCTTATAGGAACTCTGAGGGGAGCACGGCACTTGTAACTTTCTGGTGGTGATTGTCCTCTAGTGCCTATATCCAAGGATCTCAAAGCATTTCACAGACATTTACTGCCCTCCTCTCTCCCCGCGCGAGCAGTTCTATTCTATATAGATTTTTTTTTTATACAGTACTCATCACTAAAGTAGCTGAGTGCCTTCCAGTAGCGCATTAAGCACATCTGTCATGTGTTGTTTATTCTGTCGTCCTCTTCCCAGAGGGAGAAGTGTGTGGGGGAATGTCATGTTTTGGGAGGGCTTTTTGTCTTGTCTTTTTTTTTTTCCCTTCAGTTTTTAATGGTTAAATAAATAATATACTGGTTGCTAAGTGCTTATATTGGAGCAGGCACGTCAAAGGAATGCGCCTTGCACTTGAAGTGGAAAGTGGGGAGGTTTGTGATAGTCCTCGGCTCTGGAGGGAATTCATTCCACAGTCTTGGGCCACCCCTGGAGAAGGCTCCGTCTCCTGCACCGACAAGCTTTACCCGTGTTGTGCAGAGTTCCCTTGTGCCAGAGCAGTGAAGCTGTCCACCACGGGCTTTGGCCTGGAGCTTTAGACGGGCTTTTAGATCAGCTGGACCCAGGCAATGGTGCGGTTTGAAGATATGGTCTGAGACCTTGAACTTGATCGACTATTCTATGGGAAGCCAGTGTAGAGAGCGGAGGACAGGTGCGATGTGCTTGCAGCAACCTGTGCTGCTGAGGAGACGTGCTGCAGTGTTTTGTCCTAGCTGGAGTTTCGGTTTCATGCCCAGGTATATCACGTTGCTGTAGTCCTGCCGAGCAGTGATGAAGACATGAATAACTGAGGGTGGGTCTTCGGCTGCCAGGATGGTACAGAGCGTCCTAACCAACTAGAGAGGATAGAAAGCATTACTCGCAGCTGTTGCTATGTGAGAGTTCAGAGTCAGTGAGGAATCCAAGAGTCTTCCTAGACTGTGGACTGACGTGACCAATTTTGCATCAATCAAAGGAGATTGCACCGTGGCTGCAAACTCCTCAAAATCCCTTTCTCTGCCCAGCAGCATCACCTGTGTTTTGTTCAGGTTCTGCCAGCTGTTCTTCGTCCATGAGCTGATCTCAGCCAAGCACTGGGCTATCGTGGTGCTAGTGATGTGGACATGTGATGTGAAGGATAGGGAGAGCTGTGAGTCTTCTGCATGTTAGTGGCACTTGAGTCCATGTCGATTGAGCAGTTCACCTAGTGGCTGCATGTCGATATTGAGAAGGCCTGGAGAGAGAATTGATCTTTGTAGAACCCACAAGTGAGGGGTCTAGTAGTGGAGGTGCAGTTTCCCTTCACTACTCTTTGGGTGCATTCCTCCAGGAAGGACTGAGACCATTTTAGCACATTACCTTGCACTCCTGCCACCCCTCTCAGGTGAGATCATAGCATCTCATGGTCAACGGTGTTGAACACTGCAGAGAAGTTCAGGAGGAGGAGAATGGAGTCTCTCTGCCCTCTAGCCAGCGACAGCAGGAGATCATCCAGCAGAACCACTAAAGCAGTTTCAGTTTTGTATCCTGGCGTGAATACGGATTGTGCCGGGTCTAGACCGTCAACCTCAGCTAGTAGTTGGTCTCTGGCTAGCTTCTTTGTAAACTTGCTCAGGAATGGGAGGTTTGACACGGGCTGAAAGATGACTAGGACTGAAGTATCCAGGGTGAGTTTCTTCAGTGTTGGTAGGACTGCTTTGTATTTGAAGGAGGAAGGGCAGATTCTGTCTCTGGATAAAGCTCTGGCTGTTTTGGTCAGGAGCGGCACTGTTGTGAAAGAGAGTCACGAACAAGCCTGCAGCAGTGTGGGTCAGATTCACAAGTCTTGTGCTGGGACTCCTTTAGGGTGTCCACAACCTCTTGGTGAGTGAATGCCCTGAACTCTGGGAATGCAGGTGGGCTGATGGGTGCAGGCGGAGTGGATCCATGCTGGTTGAGAAGCCTTCCTGAATGTGTGGGATCTTTTCAGCAAAGTAAGAGAGTTCTTCTGAGCACTTGGTGCCTGGCTCTAATGCAGGTTGTAGGTGGATTAATGATGTGGTTTGCCATCTGGATAGCTCCTTAGGAGAGATTTGGCAGCCTCAGTGGAGGCTGATAGGAAGTTCTCTAGGCAGGTAATACAGCCTCTGCCCAGGCTTTGAGGAATTCATTGTTTCATTCTGTCTGAATCAGCCTTTGTTTTCTGCCATCGGTGCTTGAGTTTGGGCCCGTCTCTTTTCATCCAGTGCAGGGTGTCAGAAACCCAAGGAAATCTGTGAGCGTGATGGGGAGGAAGGGACTGTTTTGGAGCCAGTGTGTCAGTGGCTGAGGCCAGTTCAGAATGGTAATGATTCACCATCTCATCCAAAGGGCAGCCCCTGTACTAGGATAGATCCAGTAACAACACGCTGGGGTTTTGTGCCATTCTGATTCAAACAGAGTCTCTGTGATCCATAGTGCATTGCAAGCTCCTGTTCATTTTGCAATCCATTATCGCCACTCCCAGTCTCCCTCAGCCCTACCGCTTTTTCTCTCTCTCCCTTCAAATAGATCTGTATCGTGGATTCTGTATAATGACCTCTCTGGTACTTAATCAGAATCTAATGGGCTCTGTTTTTACTGCGTGCTAACTGATCTTATGCTGACCTTCCTGCAACCATTTATTTTTCATCATTCGGACTGAAGACTGGGGAGCCTTGCATCCTTTCCAGCACCTGGCAAAGCCTGCAGCTGGCATGTTCAGTGCAGATCCTTTCCGTGGTGTAAATCTTCTCTACAACAGAAATCAGCTCGGTGGAAGATCCTATTGTTTATCTTGACAAGCCAGCTACCAGATCAGGCTCTGGGAAATTGCCCTGCAGCTCTAGCTATTGTTAAAGGGATGGTGTCTCTTTCCTATAGTGAGTGTGATTGTCTCTGGAGTAATGGCTGTTCCATTGGGTGACCAGTGATTTATGCTGTTTCATAACCAGCTTCTGTTTACTGTTGTGGGGAGAAGACCGCCCCGGTGTTAGGGCAGATGTGCTGCGTGTTGCCGTCTCTACAAATGTTTTGCATTCCAGACTGATGCTTCTTAACTTGTTGCTAGGTGTCAATGACTCTCCTCTTATGACGTGGGGTGAGATCGAGAGCACCCCATTACGAGTAGATGGGTCAGAAACGCCGTATGTGGACAGGACACCTGGACCGGCCTTTAAGGTATTCCACGTCAGAATTCATCACTCAGATTTTTGGGGGGGATGGACTGGGGTGGCGGGGTAGGGGAGGAGTCACTAATAGATTAACATTGATTATTGTAAGAGTTATGACTTGGCTGTGGTACTGGCTATCTAGGTCCTATGGGTAGAGTTTAGCTGGATAAAATGCCTGGCCATGAGCCACCTAATGCTCATGGTCCATCCCAGACATCCTGAGGTTGGGGGTCGAATATTCTGGGGTTCTCCAGGAGTCTGGAGAAGAGGAGGGTGTCTCATTTTTGTGATTTGATCGATAAGTAGATAGGGAGCCTTAAATCAAACTTCCCCCTGCTGGGTGGCTTCCTTCCAGCTTCGTCCTGCTGGCCCATCACCACCAGCTGAGACATCTGAGTCCAGTGAGGTTTGGGGAGGTGGTGTGGCTCTACTAGTTGCATCTCACCTTAGATGCAGGACGTCTCCCATTCCCTACCTGGAGACAGTGAGGATCTTTGGATGTGATTCCTGAGGTGGTAGCAGTGGAACTTTTCTGTCTCTGTTTTGTCAGACCTGGGCAGTGCAGTTGGTTGGTTTTCCCGGAACTTAGCAGTGATTGGGGCTTGGATGAGAGCTAAGGTAAAACAGAGGTGACCCATTTTGTTCAGGGGAGACAGCTGGAGGAAATGCCAGAGTTCAGCTCAGCCAAGGAGGCAGTTACTGTTTTACCACTTTTCTTACACAGATTTTCAGCTTGGAGATCCTGCTGTATCTTCAACTGCCTCTGGCTGTCCAGATAGCAGCAAAGCCAAGAGTGGGTTCTCTTCCCCTCCCATCCTTAATGTAGATCCTTACGGGTTGGACTCCAGCTATGAATGTGACTGGTTAGCAGCCTGGAGACTTACCTGGTTTGGTGTATTTACAGATCCTGGAGCCTGGGCGCAGAGAGCGGTTAGGACTCAAGATGGCCAATGAAGCGGCTGCTAAAAACCGAGCAAAGAAACAGGAAGCATTAAGAAGAGTCACGGAAAACTTGGCCAAGTGAGATTTCTCCATAGTAAACTGTCCCTGGCAGTGGGGGAGAATAGCAAGTGCTGTCTAGTAAGAGAGTTAAACCAGCATGCATAGAGGAAAGGCATTTGGGTTAGGAGAAGGAGTACAAGGATCAGGAGAAGGAGGGGCTTTGAGATGCAAGAATGGATACATTCAAGCTGGGAAGAGACTTTATATGTGAATAAGCCCAGTTTCTAGGAGAAGGCTGTTGGCAGTATGGTGGAGAGGCATGTACTTTGGGAACTTTCCTCCCAGGCCAAACGGCCCTTGCTCCAGGAGGGTAAGTGCCCCCAACTGATCACAAAAGGCAGAGAAGTTCCAGGCCTTGATTGTTTGTGGTGGGGACGGAGAGGACTCAATGGACCCAAAGAAAAGCCCAGGGAGCATTGCTCACATATGAGGCGCTCCTGCTATTAATCAGAGAGAGGGACAGTGGGGCTGAGGTTTAACCACACAAGTGAGGGGGGAGAGTTCAGGCATTGCTGCCAGGAGAGCAGAATGGCCAGGTTCTGTCCTGAGCTGTGCTCTGAATGATTCAAGTGATGCAGGAGTGGAAGGAGAAGGGAGTGTGCGAGTCAGAGTTTGCAGGGCCTGGCAGGTGCTGTCTATTCAGTGCTCTGTGTACTCTGCTACACAGCATCGCTTTTTATTTAAAAAGCCCTTTTGCTTTTTTTAAAACTACTCTGCTTCTATTGCAGCCTCACTCCAAAAGGACTGAGTCCAGCTATGTCACCAGCATTGCAACGACTAGTAAATAGGACTGCGAGCAAATACACTGACAAAGCCCTGCGAGCCAGTTATACCCCTTCTCCAGCACACCCAGGAACCCCTGGATATAAGACCCCAGCAGGAGGGTCTCACACACCCACTAGCACCCCACCTCCTAGGACTGTCTCTGAGACTCCAGTAACACAAGATCCCGCTTCAATCACCGACAACCTGCTGCAGCTCCCTAAAAGACGAAAGGCATCTGATTTCTTCTGACTACCATCTTCACCAGCAGGGGGCTGCATAATTGGCAGTGCAGCGCTGTGTGCAAGCTGAGGGCAGTATACTTTGCCAGGAGCCAGGGGCATTTGCTTAAAGCTGCTAGAATGTGATCGAACAGTTGCTGGATTTGGGACCATTTCTGCCCTTGAGTAGTGCATAGTTCCCACACTTGACATGCCATTACTAGAACGAGAGTGGAGCAGCCTGCGACATGCGTTTTGGAAGCAGAATATTTACCAGTGTGGTATAATTTCTCTTAGTACCATGTGGACGTGTTACACAGAATCGGTAGGGGACAAGGACGCTTCCAGAAATAGCATAAAAGGGCGTGGACTTTTGGAAAATAGCCAGAAATGTTTGGGATATTTTTTGTAATTCTTCTCGGTTTTTTAAAAAGCTTGACCCTACTGACTGCATTTGAGTGCCTCTCTTTCTGTACAGATGTGTCTATTTATAAAGTGTAGCGAGCCTTTGTATTAAGGCCTGAACCAAGGTGTGAAACTTCCTTGCTTATGACTTTGCATTCCGCTGAAATGCTGTTCTGCTGAGTAAAGAAGAGATGTAGGCAAGTCTCCGTATTCTTTCCTCTTCCAATCCCAGTTCTACATAGAAAGAGCCAAAATACCAGAAAGCCTCTCTAACTTTCCATCCATTTAAACTGCACTCTTCAGTGTCCAACAGGCCCCATGGCGAGCATTAGTCCTTTGAGGACACAGGGGAGCAGCCTTCAGTGCACACATTTTCTATTAGTCTGCCCTCCTCGATAGAGTCCAGAAACGTGGCGAGTATTTTTGCCCTGCAGTGAAGTACAGCAGGAGATAGGGATGTGAGGGCGCATCTGAAATACCCAGCAAGTTGTAGATGTCATAAAGAACTTCGGAAAACTTAGAATCTGAGCAGAAAAAACAAGTCATCAGTGTTTGGTCTGAAGCACACAGGCATTTTACAAAGCTCTGACATTGAATGCAGTCATTTGAGGGAGAGGCCAGCCTGGGACAGTGAGATTTACTATTGCTGTGGCATCACCTTTCAAGTGCAGAGGCCTTGTTTTTTAGGATATAGAGGGGGTCAAAGTGGAAAGTCAGCAGCCTTTGTAATTTCTTGTGCACTAGGAAATTGCTACGCACTGCCTCTGGTTACAAGGAATGCTTCCCTGTTTTTTTGTGTGTCTCAAATATAATCATTGCAAATAGAGCTGCCACCTTGTCCATCTGATGTGGCTTAGGGAACCACAACACAGCTCCATATGGTCCTGATCCAGTTTCCACTGACTTCAGTAGTCAGCTTCTCATTGACTTCAATGGCCATTGGCTCAGGCTGTAGTTGAATTGGCGAGATCACTTGGCTTTTCCAAGGTATAAAAATTCTATTTTTTGTTGTTAATGGCCAGTCTGTGTGTGTGTGTGTGTGTGTGTGTGTCTCTCTCTCTCTCTCTCTTTAAAAGCAGAACTTTCCTTACAAGCTTGAAAGTCTCTGATCCCCAGTCAGTCACTTTAGTGAGCTGCGTTTTCTGCCTTGCTCTGCTTGGCAGTAGAAGCGTCAAGCTGACAGAGGATAACCACCACGGCAACAAGTGCTGAGCAGATGCATTAGCACGGTTTGCTTGAGGAGAGAGTGAAAGTAGGGGTGGGAGATGTTTCTAAAAGCTACAGAAAAATATTTGTATTAATGTTGCAATTCAGGGTTAGAAAAATCTGCTTTAATGAATGGAAGCATTTTCTGGTGAGGGAGAGGGGCATAAACTGTTAATTTTGGCAGACATGAGCTTTCACTTGCTAAATTATTTCTGGTGAGCTGTTGTGAAGAGAGCTTACCAAATGCAAACAATGCATCACCTTCCTCCCTCTGCAGATGGCGCCAGTGCTGCCCCTAGCTCTGCCCTGCAGCAGCAGAATGAAATTAAGACTGGGGTCAGTTTCACAGCTGCTGCTGTTCGGAACACTCTTGTGGTGGTGGTTTGGGAAGGCTGTGAGGAGCTGGAGTGATTGGTGGGAAAGGAAGACCTAGAAAGTTCCCTAGCTACACCTCTTCTCATCCCTCCTTCTCCCTGGCTCCTTCAGCAGCCTGGAGGAGGATATGGAGTAGTGGAGACACACCTCCCCCAGTGGCTCACAGCAACCAGGAGGCTGCAGCAAAGGGAAAAGAGGAAACTCCTCCCTTCCAGCAGCTAGAGGGCTGTGATGCTTCATGGTGATTTGACACCTAGCACCTGAGAATCGATAGAGCCTATAACTGGTGCCCATGGAGTGCGGCTCACAGTAATTGCCAGGACTCTCTCCTTCTCCCCAGGCAGGGTCTGTGCTGGGGGAGGGGATCAGGGGAGTGAGTCCTGGACCTCACTGCTGTGCCCCTCTCCCAATCACTTTTGTAGCTGCTGAGGGCTAGTAGGGATCTGGTACTTCCCTCTTCCCCCAACCCTGCTTCTAAACTGTAGTAAAGATTTAGCTCTCTCAGGTATTCTAACCAATCGCTATGCTTTTCTCAAAGGTGGCTGAATGTTTGTAATAGCATCCCCTGGGCAGGGATTGGTGTAGAACTGTAGGGAATTATTTACAGTATATGCAAAAACTACTGTTAACTCAAGCAGTAATTCAGTTTTTATTGGTGTGGTTTCAAAGCTGTCCCAGTGGGAGTGGGAGTCCTTTCCTAGTAGGGCAGTGAGCACCATGTCCAGTGTAGCTTTTGTAACCCTGACTGGGGCTACTTGCAATCTCTCCTTCAGTGGAAAGGGGTCTCAGCAGTTGACCTTTCAGGCGTGGTGCTAACCAGAACCTGATTTGCCCCATGCAATGCCCAGGAAAAAGCTAACATTGTTCCGGATCTCTCTCCCTGCTCAGGTTTCCAAGAACGTTAAGGCTGGTTATTCCTAAATGGTTAATGTAACACTGGAAAGTTTCATAAAATGGGACAGTTCAGTGGGACACGGTCACTTGAAGGTTGGGCAGCTGGTAGAAAAGAATCCAAAGTAGTTTCACACTCTACAGCTGCCCCTGAGTCCCTCCAGCCAATTTATGCCTTTACAATCACATTTCAAAATGCTCCATCTCCTCCATGAATTAATCCAGTACCTGCCTCTGAGTCTCTCACAAACAACAGGAGACATTGATTAGCTAGACACACTGCTGTCAAATTTACAAAGTTGAAGTGAAGTGAGGCAAATCTAGAGTTACAGGAATCTCAGGTATTACTTCTAACAGGAGGCACGTTTCCAGGCCGAGTTATGGTTTGTAAGGGGAGGGCGTCCCCTTTGCTGCGTTTATAAACAATAAGAGTTCCCTGTTATTAGAATATGACAAATCGAGGGGTCTTAGTCGTGCAGTTTGCCTTTTCCCTATGGGTAAGCATATCAGCACTTGTAATCAATTGCATAGCAGCGCTCCATTTACACTGTGACATGGTTTAGCAAAATCCATTTCTTTGCATCAGAAAACGGAGAAAAAAAATTGCCAAACCTGCTGTTGTGATGCTGCTGCATTGAATATTTAGTAAATCTTAGTGAGGTGAGAAATTGCCATACCCAGTAACTCCAGCACCACTGCGGCACTGGGCTATGAAAGGAAACAATGACCATTTCTTTTCTATGCACATAACAGAACTGGCTTGGAGAGGGCTAGCTGCCACTCTTAATGCCCAGATGTGAAAGGGGCATGAGATGGTGATGAGAAACCTTAACTCACCGCAGCTCTTTCAGCATTCGACAGTACTCCATAGGCCTTATGTCACTGAGGCATACAGATCTATTAGGTGGCTTGGAAAATCTATCTCCCTATTTAACCCTTCAATTCAGCAACATGGTTACCAAGTTAGAAGAAAATTTAATAGAATTGCTATAAAATAGTTGCTTGTTATGAATGGACTTTACTTTCTCCTGTTCTGGGCTCTTGTTTTTCAAAACTAACTTCATAGTCTTACTCATTAATTGCGCGGAAGCCATGCAAACGACTCTTGCAGGTGGCTATTCTTTAGTCATCGCCATTTGTGATCGCTGTTCTTTGCATTTCATCTGTAAGGTCATTAACTTCTGCTTGCTCTTCCTCGGAACCAGCATCCTCTGCTTCCGGTACTGCCTCCAATCTGGGCACTACTTTAGAATCAGTTTTGTAATCTGCTCTATCTGGCTTAGATTCCCCCACAGGTTCTATTTCCTGTTTGTGCTCTGACTTCAACTTGCCAAGATTCCGAGAACACTCTCCCTCATTTACAAATGAAGTTGCTGAAGGAACTCTGGATTTTGGAGTCTGCATCCAAATATGATTTAAAATCTCATCTACGTGCAACCTCCGAGCCACGTCCGGCTGCAGCATGCGGTAAATAAGATCTTTGCATTCAACTGTCAAGTTTTTAGACTTGGGAAAGTGCACTCTGTGTTCTTTCTGAATCTTTAGCATTTTTCTAATGTTTGAGTCGTCATATGGCATTGATCCACAGACCATTATATACAAAATGACACCCAGACTCCATATGTCATAAATCTTAGGCTGATAGGGAATGCCCTGTAACACTTCAGGGGCTGCATATGCAGCAGAACCACAGAAGGTT
Source organism: Chrysemys picta bellii (assembly GCF_011386835.1). Classification (NCBI taxonomy): domain Eukaryota; kingdom Metazoa; phylum Chordata; order Testudines; family Emydidae; genus Chrysemys; species Chrysemys picta. Next base: position 15,597,123 of record NC_088805.1, on the reverse strand, counting down.
TTACTGAGAATAACTTTGCCATTTTCATCTCGAGTCAGTCGTCTGGAAAAGCCAAAGTCTGACAGTTTGATATTAAAGTCTCTGTCTAGAAGGAGGTTCTCACATTTCAAGTCCCTGTGAACAATATCCAAATCGTGGCAGTACTTGATGGCAGAAGACAGCTGGCGAAACATCTTGCGAGCTACATCTTCAGCCAAAGCCCCTTTGCTCTTGATGAACTCCAGTAAGTCTCCTTTTGTACCCAGCTCCATCACGATGTAGACTTTGCCATCAGATGTCTCAAAAATCTCATAGGTCTTGACCACGGAGCAGTGATTCACTTTGGCCAAAATCTCTATTTCCCTGGGGAGAAATCTTTCCAGGAAGTCACGAGGAGCTTTTTTCCGGTCTATGATCTTTACTGCTACATCAAATTTCAGTCGATCGGAGTAGGCAGATTTCACTTTAGCGTAAGACCCTTCTCCCAAATTTCCCCCCACGATGTAGCCTCTCTTTTTAAGGACTGCAGCATCATCCATGGTGCCAGAGGCAACAAGTGATGCATAAGTTGAAGTTGACTGTGCATCACGTATGCCAGAAGCCTGTTGTTACATATTCCATGGTGGCCATCTGAGATGCCCTGCTTCTCTTGAGTTGGATGTTGTAGAATCTTCAACATTGTTTAATGTATGATGTGGGGCTATGATGTCACAAAGCAGAGCTGCTGTTACTAGGGGTTACTGACGTTAAATGCCTTTTTTCAGACTTACTGAAAAGCAACTGGAAGCCAAGAACCAAAGCAACATTCCAGCACATCATTCACAAGAGCTATCACCTTGTTTGTACTGTAACATCCTGGTAAAATGATTATTCCATTCACTCTCACAAGAGGAGAAGAGGAATAATTGAAGTGGGGTTTTTTGTGGGTTTTTTTTTTTTTTCATTCTTTGGCTATGGAAAGTATTTGATTCCTGTGCTTTGATATTTATATATGCTTCTTAGCCTGCTACTCCATTCTGTATTTTGATCATCACTTGGCTAAGAGAATTGATTAGTTTCAATTATAGTTTCAATTGTTCGTGTGGCTTATGAAAGTAAAATGAATACAAAGGGGGTCTACAGAACAGCATACACACACAACATTAGGGAACAGCTTTCTCTTTTAAATCTGTTTGTCTACTTTTAGAAATGTTATTCCATGAGATAAAATGAACAAGGAAATGCTTATAATATTGCTTCTAAAATACATTCTATTTGCTGTAGCATAAAAACTAATAAGGAAAATCACCTGTTCAGAAAATACTCTAAAACCTCTTCTGGAATAAGTAGAGCACAGCCAGGAGACATTGTAATTATTCAAAGGCTTGAAGCTTTGTGCTTTTCAAATTTAATAAATCAAAACAAACTTTACTCTGCTTACTACCACTGCTTTTAAATGTTGAGTTTTAATAATCGACTCTAATTTACCAATGGCCATTTTTGTTGTTTGTTTATTTTTGCATTTTACTCCATTAGGACAGTCCGAACTAGATGTATTAGTTGCAGTATCTGGCATTTATGTCAGAGCTCAATAGGATTGTGTTCTGAGTGTCCAGCACCACAGCAGAATGTTTCAATTACAAAAGAAGATTTTTCCCCTAGAAGCTAAAGTGTGTGTGTGTGTGTGTACATGCTTCCACACCCTTTTATCTAGGGCTTCTTTTTGGGGGGGATTATTAATTTCACTTTGGGGAGGTTTTTAGCAATTTGAGTTTTGTCCAAAAATTGGGGCTCTTTGTGTGTATTGTAACGAATAATGTCGATTTTATACCTTACTTATTACAGTAATATATTAATGGCTGCAGTACTATTTTAAAGTGCACTAGGGAACCCTTAGTGCACACCAGCAGGGTCTACATGAACTAAGTAAGATGCAGCATGTTAGGGTGTTCTAGAGATCACACCATAGAAGTCCATTCTACTGCTCCATGTAGACAAGTCTTTGGGTACAAGTAACCATTTCTGGTGTTTTGGGGGATAAGCACTGCTTTTTGTTGTTTTATATTGGGGGTGTTTTTCAGTTAAAACTAAAAATCAGAAGCCCTATATATGTCTCACACAACATACACACTTATATGTGTATATATGGAGGCACTGGTTATGGTTAAAACTTAACTTAAAGTTGAGTTTTGCCCTTAAAGCAGGGATTCAACCAGTTTATGTAGGAAGAATATAGCCCCAAAATTACAGCACTTATTCTTTGTGGACAGAATAAGTTTTTTTTCTGAGAATTTACAAGTAAATGGTCTGTTTAAGAAATGTTGTACTTTATCAGCTCATTCTTCATCCTGAACGATCTTAACAGAATAACATACTCTTAAAATGTCCATCTCATTAAAACGTATTGAAACCTCCTGGATAGGCTCCAGTTGAAGAACTAAAGTTGTAATTGAGCTAAGTTATTAATAAGTGTTATGTCTAATTGTCATTATATAGACGGGGCAGCTCACGATGCTCTGAAAAGGAACCACTGCGCCATAAAAGATCATTCAACTAACCACCAGCTGTTCTGTACAGCTAATGTGCATGATACAGTTCTATTGTTTGAAGGAGTCCGTGATATAGAGAGTAAAATTCCAGTTTCATATCTTGGAAATGTACGTGCAATGTATAATATATGAATGAAATGTGAAAAAAATATTCTGGATAGCTCAAACAAAGTCCAAGCCATACTCCCCACTACACTCCAACTGCTTTGGGCTCCTCTGGAGATGCAGAGCAACTGTAAACCCAGTTTAACCTGCCCCATACACACTGGTTGCTTTGCATTGTTCCAGAGTGGCAGAAAGCAGCCAGAGTATACTGGTGAATCTGCCACTAACGGTTAAGATTACATATCTTCAGATCTCTAGAAATGTGCAAGATGAGTACTTGTTGGTGTCGTGTTCATGTATGAAGTGTTTAACAATTCATAGAGATTCATCCATTTTAAGGCCAGCCCAAACCATTAGATCATCTAGTCTGGGCTTCTATATATCAGACGCTGTTACATCTCACCCAGTTCCCTCTCTATTGAGCCCAATAACTTTTATGTGTGGCTAAAGCGTATCTTCCAGAGGGCATCCAGTCTTCATTTGAAGACCTTAAGAAATTAAGGCTCTACCTCTTCTTTGGCAATTCATTCCGGAGCTTAGTCCTCCTCCCTGTTAAACATTTGTGCCTTATTTCTAATTTGAATTTGTCTGGCTTCAGCTTCTGGCCATTGGTTTTTGTTATGTCTTTCTCCGCTACATCAAAGAACCCTTTAGTGTCTGGCGAGTTCTTCATGTGAACGTACTTATTCTCTGAAATCAAATCACCTCTTAATCTTCTTTTTACTTAGCTAACCAGAATGAGCTCTTAAGTGTCTCACTGTATGGCATTTTTTCCAACCCTTAGCTAATTTTTATGGCTCTCTTCTGCACCCTCCCCAATTTTTCAAAATCCTTTTAAAAATATGGACACTGGCACAGGGTGCAGTACAATAACTCCTCACTTAACGTTGTAGTTATGTTCCTGAAAAATGCAACTTTAAGTGAAACAGTCTTAAACGAATCCAATTGTCCCATAAGATTTCATGTAAATGTGGGGAGTTAGGTTCCAAGGAATTTTTTTCGGGGCAGACAAAAGGCATTGTACTGTACTGTACTGTGGTTGGGAAGTACCCCTGGCTTACCCCACACAGGCACAGCCCTCTGCAGGCAAGGACGCTAGGAAGCACCTTTGCAGCAGCAGCAGCAGCTTCCCTGGAGAACAGGCTCGGATTTTGCCGGGAATGCTCCAGGCCCGCCTCTTCCTGGCCCCGCTCCGCTCCAGGCCCACCTTTTCCCACCCCCACTCCACCTCCTCTCCAGAGCATGCCACATCCCTCTTTCCGCCCCCCCCCCCCAAAGTCCTAAGTGCTGCCAACCAGCTGTTTGGCAGCGCTTAGGACTTTCTGGGAGGGAGGGAGAGGAGCAGAGATGCAGCGCTTCCCTGCTCCTGCCCCTCCCTCCCAGAAAGTCCTAAGTGTGAAGTGCTGGGAGAGGGGGCAGGAGCAGGGCAGCCCCGCATCTCCACTCCTCCTCCCACCCCCCCCCCCCCCGCTGCCCAGAAAATCCTAAGCACCGCTAAACAGTTGTCCAACGATTGCACTAGCCCTTTTTGCCACAGCCTCCCCCTGGGAGCTCATGTTGAATTGCTGGTCCACTGTGTTCCTTAAATCCTTCTCAGAGTCGCTGCTTTCCAGGATACAGTCCTCCATTCTGTGGATGTGGCTTTCATTCTTTGTTCCTGAATGCGTAACTTTGCATTTGGCTGTATTAAAATGCAGTTTGTTGGAAGGTGCCCACTTCCCTCTGTATGACTGTCCTATCCTCATCTTTATTTGCCATTGCACCAATCTTCATGGTATCTGCCAATCTGATCAGCAGTGATTTTATATAGACTTCCAGATCATTAATGAAATGTTGACTAATGTTGGGCCTCTGGTGGATCCCACTGCAAACTCCTTTCATCCGTTGATGATTCCCTATTAAAGACCCGTTAGTCACTTTTTAGTCCCCTTAATGTGTGCTCATTGTTTAATGCTATTTTTTTAAATCAGAATCCTGTGTGGTAGTAAGTCAAATGCCTTATTAAAGCCCAAATCTATTACACGTACACAGTTGCCTATATCAATCAAACTTGTAATCTTCTGAAAGAATCAACTCAGGTTTGTTTGATGAGACCTATTTTCCATAGGTGTTATTTTCCATAACACCATGTGGACTGGAATTCAATATATACCCGTGTACAAGAGTTTGCCGGGGCTCAACCCTTTCCGGGGCGGCGGGGAGCCACACCGGCTCTCTACACACCGGTGAGCTTGGGAAATTCGTCCGGCCGTGGGGTCTCCCTCGGCAGCTCTTGCTGTAACCGGAAGAACATGGTAAGCCCGGCTCTGCTCAGGGCAGGCAATAATGCTACGTCAGGAGCTCAGGCCCTCAGTCAGGACTGAACAACAAACGAGTACAAAGTATTAAGCCCGGGCCCTAGGTCAGGGCAGGGCAACAAACGCTGAGTCAGGAGCTCAGGCCCTCAGTCAGGGCTGAGCAACAATAGTAGGCCCAAGCCTCAAAAGGCCTGGGAGAGGGGGAGACTGCCACCCACAAGTTGGGTGGCAGGGGGGACGCAGGCCCTCCCACTCCACTGCATCCCAGCCCGGGGCCCTAGCAGTGGCAGAAGACCCGCTGCTGTCCTGGCCGATCCTAATATACTTAAAGAACACCTTACTGTCTCTAGCCCCGCCGCCCCCAGCTGTAGATTTTTCCCTGTCTTTCTACACTTCATAACTTCTGATTTATAGTGATAGCTATTTCTCCTTTTTTCCATTTGTTATATGTTGCTTTTTTTATTTCTAATTGCTGCTTTCACTTTGCCACTGAACCAGGATGTGCTTTTAGCCAAAGTTGTCTCATTTCTTGATTGTTGAATTGTGGCTTTTTGGCCATCTAATAAACCCTATTTAAAGAACTCCCCATTAAGCTGTCATAGAGGGAAGGTTCTCTCGTGGATTGGTAACTGGTTAAAAGATAGGAAACAAAGGGTAAAAATAAACGGTCAGTTTTCAGAATAGCGAGAGGTAAATAGTGGGATCTCCCAGGGGTCTGTACTGGGAACAGTCCTAATCAACATCTTAAAAAATGATCTGGAAAAAGGGGTAAACAGTGAGGTGGCAAAATTTGCAGATGATACAAAACTACTCAAGATAGTTAAGTCCAAAGCAGACTGCGAAGAGCTACAAAAGGATCTCTCAAAACTGGGTGACTGGGCAACAAAATGGCAGATTAAATTCAGTGTTGATAAATGCAAAGTAATGCACATTGGAAAACATAACCCAACTCTACATATAAAATGATGGGGTCTAAATTAACTGTTACCACTCAAGAGAGAGATCTTGGAATCATTGCAGATAGTTCTCTGAAAACATCCACTCAATGTGCAGCAGCAGTCAAAAAAGCGAACAGAATGTTGGGAATCATTAGGAAAGGGATAGATCAGACAGAAAATATCATATTGCCTCCGTGTAGAACTATGGTACGCCCACATCTTGAATACAGAGTACAGAGGCAGTCGCCCCATTTTAAAAAAGATATATTAGAATTGGAAAAGGTTCAGAAAAAGGCAACAAAAATGATTAGACGCATAGAACAGCTGCCATATGAAGAGAGATTAATAAGACTGGGACTTTTCATCTTGGAAAAGAGATGACTAAGGGGGGGATATGATTGAGGTCTATAAACTCATGACTGGTGTGGAGAAAGTAAATAAGGAACTGTTATTTACCCCTTCTCATAACACAAGAACTAGGAGTCACCAAATGAAATTAATAGGTTTAAAACAAACAAAAGGGAGTATTTTTTCACACAACGCACAATCATCCTCTGGAACTCCTTGCCAGAGGATGTTGTGAAGGCCAAGACTATAAGAGGGTTTAAAAAAAGGTAAGTTCATGGAGGATAGGTCCATCAATGGCTATTATGATGTTCATGATTGATTACCCATTCTGTTCATTCCCTCTGGGGCACCTGACATTGGCCACTGTCGGAAGACAGGATACTGGACTAGATGGACCTTTGGTATGACCCAGTATGACTGTTCTTATGTTCTTAAGTTCATTTTCATTCATGTTTTTCAGTCTAATTTTTTTCTCCCCATCAATTCTGCTCATAATTTTCCTCATATTTGGGAATTGTCCATTTTGAAGCACCAAATATATTTATTACTGGTTGGGACTGTCCTCTGTTTGCCTGTATTGAATGTAATTAGGTCAGGATCACTCATTCCTAGTCAACCAACAACTTCTTTTAGTGATTAATTCATCTTGCTCAGTCATAAAGCGGTCCAAAACAGTTACCGCATGTTGGGCACAATACTTTGTGTGTTTTAAAATTATATATGATGATTTATTTCTGCCTTAAGCAGCCCTCCAGCCTATGTCTCCCAAATTGACATCCCCCAGAAAACAATTTCCCCCCCACACACATTGCAGATAGGTGCTTAAGGAGTCACTCATCCTATTTTCTAGTTTGATTCAGCGGTCTGTGACGACTCCCACTAGTACTATCTCCTGGGCTTTTCTATTGTAGTTCTGAGTTATCAACAGCTCTAAACAAGTGATGGTGTCTCTAATGTAGAGTGTGCATCTCTCTTACCCCTCTATGTTTCCTAGGCAGTTTATAACCACTAATTTTAACATTCCAATCATTGAATTATCCAACCAGGTTTCAAGAAAGCCAAAATAGATCATTTTTTTTTCTACATCACTGAAAATTCCAATTCTTCTTGCTTGGCACCCAGACCCCCTAACATTGCTATATAAGCAACTGAAAATTTTCTTCTTTATGCAATTTTCTTTGCCACATAGGTTCAATTTGTTCGTGACAAGCTGCGTTTGAGTTTGTACTACGTTTGCCTTCTTAGCTCCCTCCCTGTGTGTTGCTAGTTTAATGTCCTCCTGGCTGGTCCAGCTAGCCTCCAACCAAGATTAGCCCCCACTAACTGTGAGATGCAGATTGTCCTGTTCACACAGACCCCTCTTGCTCTTGAATATGGCCCAGTGTTCCACAAAACCGGACCCTTCAGCTTCACACCAGTCATGCAGCCAACAGTTCAACAAACTGTCATGATTGGCAGGTACTTCCCTGGCCTGGATGGCCCTATTAGCTCTCATCTAGGCACTACAGAAATAATCCACATTCTCAGAGTGCAGGAATTCCTGCCCTACTAGGGGTCCAGAAAAGTTTCAAGATTCCCAGCTCTGTCAATATCACGTGCTTTCAGGGAGCATTCTCCACATAGTCCCTCACGCTCTGTCAGAAGACGACGAGTGGCCTGCAGCTCAGGAAGAATATCAAGAGTTGGAGCCAGAACTCGATGCTGAATTTTCCCCCAGTTGCAAATGTTGGGATTGCTTTGGCTTCCTCTCCTTCTGAGGATGCTTTTCTGTCCATAAGTTCTGGAACTGTAGGGTGACGACACTGATCACTCTGGAAGAAACCTTCCATTCTGGTTCTCCATCAAGATTACCCTTCCATGGACTACTGCACCCTGTGAAGGCAGTGTGGTCTACTCTTTCATCATGTCAGGCTACCTCAAAAAATACTGACACGTGATATCATTTATCCTACAAAGGGTTTTCATTCATTCACATGCACCCTACCTTAGCTCTCTGGTTGTGGCAGTAGCTGTCCAAAGATCCAGAGGAGGACAATCACACTCCAGACTTTCTGATTGGGAGGGAAAGAAGATGGATTCAATCAGTAGAAAGGTGTTTTAATCAGTAGCGCTTGGAATTACAGTGGCAAATTGCCAGGGGCATGAGTAAACTATGTGTCTTCATGGCTGAGTTTCCATTCACCATCTTTCACAAGGATAAGGTGGTGATCTACCCAAACCCTAGATTCCTCCCCAAAGTGGTACGTGATTTTCACGTTAACCGAGTGATAAAGCTGCCAGTATTTATTTCTCCCTAGATTTCATGCTCACACAGGTGAGTCAAAGCTGTGTTCTTTGGGTGTTGAGAGCGTTTTTATGCTACAGCAAATAGAATGTATTTTAGACGCAACATTATAAGCATTTCCTTGTTCATTTTATCTCATGGAATAACATTTCTAAAACTGAACAAACAGATTTAAACAGAAGTAAAGGATTTTGTAAGTTTTCTAGTCTCTTTATTTCATGTGCAGACATAAAGGTCATGCTGTCGCTTCACAGATGTTCACTAGTGTCAGTTAATGCACAGCGGAATGTGTAAACTAGCATCTATTGCACCCTGCATAGGCATTAGGTCACACTCTACCTGAGCAATGGCTACCTCCATTATAGCATGGTATAGATGTATTGCTATTGCAGAAATCTGTAGGGTTGTTGCTTGGAGCGCTGTACGTACATTTACAAAGCACTACTCCCTAGAGCTAGAATCTACATCGGCTGCTCAGTTTGGTAGAGCACTACCTCAATTCCCAGTCAGTAGGACTCCGAATCTCACCTTCCATTTATGGGGTACTGTTTGCCAAACTACCCCAGGAATGGGAATATGCAGCAGACACTTGAAGAAATGAAGGTTACTTAGGGCTTGTCTTTGTGTACAGCGCTGCTGTAGCGCTTTAGTGTAGACTCTCCTATGCTGACAGGAGAGCTTCTCCCATCCCCATAGCTACCGCCTCTTGGGGAGGTGGATTAGCTATGTTGGAGACCTAGTACTGTCTACATGGTGGGGGGGTGAGCTTGGTACAACTACAGCATTCAGAAGTGTGGATTTTTCTCACCCCGAGTGACACAGTTATGCCGATATAGGTCTGTAGTGTAAACCTGCCTTACCTGTACCTGGACTTCTTGGAGCTAGACCCTGCATAGTCGCACTTCCAACCCATCTTCATCCCTTCCTTTAAGTCCTCCTAGAACTTGACTTGGAGGAGGTGGTGGAAGGAATTGAGGCATCAGAGGACTCCACCCCCACCCCTCCTTTACAGCTTCACCCTCCGAACGTTCAGGAATGGAGAGGGGAGGGTCATGTGTGTGTTCCAATGGCCACTGCTATGAAAACGTTCCATGTCTGAACTGGACCTGCCAGTGCCTCCCAGGAGTGTGAATGTGTAAAGATCACCTCAAAGAACTCCAGTTACAGGTAATGAACCATCATTTCTTTACTGCCCGATCAATACAGCCTCCCAGGTCCCTCCAATATTACACAGTTTAGATCTCTTAGGAGAAGACAGTGACCAGCTGTGCTGGGAAGGGGTCATCAGCAACGGTTCTGTTTTGTCTGTGTTCATCTCACAGTAATCGTTCATCTTCTAAACCTTAGTCTCTGCAGAGCTTTCGACAATGCAGTAGTAGGAGCCTGTGATATCTGAAAGGGCGTAGGTGAGGGTACTGCCTGGAGCCAATACACAGTGGCAGGTAGCGATCACACTGTGTCTGACCCAAAACAGAGTAGGCAAAGCCCTATGGTTGGCTGCTGCAATGTCAGAGGAACTGAAATAGGGGCTGGGAGTCATTGACTAAGCTAGGGCCATTAATGACTCCCTGAATGTTGACTGCCAAGGGGCTGTATGTAGGTGTAAAACATGTTCCAGTGAAGATGTGTAGAAAGCCAGTGGATACAGAGGTCTGAAGCAGCTCACTGGAGGATAGACCAGATAAGATCTATATTAATACAAAGGTGCGGTTGCCAATATCACACATGACAAGGGCGTCGGAGAGCAGCAGAACGCCGTTCCCCAGCTGTGCCAACATTTCTACAGAGCCAGGCTCTGTAACCAGAGAGAAATCTGTTCAATAGACTAGTTCTGTGGTGGGCTGCCCCTGGAGCTGAAGGCATTTTGAGCTAGTGTCTTGTATTTGGGATTAGGAGCCAGGCAAATCCGATTTCTAATCTCACCTCTGCCACTGACTTGCTGTATGACCCAGGGTGATTACCTTCAGGTTTTCATGCCTCAGCTGACCCACCTGCAAAGTGGGGGTGATTTTGCTTGGCTGCTGCACAGGGATGTTGTGCAAATGAATTAACGTCTGTACAAGCTCTCAGAAGATGTAAAGCGCCATGTAGGTTAATATGTAGGTTGCAATCAGGTTGATCTCTGGGGAAGCCAAAGGAACGCTGGAGAGGATCTGATCATTAGAATGGTTGGTTTTGGTACAGTCTGAGCTGCTTTTGTAAGAGGGAGAAGTTACCAGCATGAGGGATGACCGTACTTAAAAGCCAAGGGTCCAAGCTGAGTGCAGGTCCTGGCTAACCCTGGCATAATCCGGTAGTTTGTCGAGAAACAGAAAAATGTCTAAGATCCATAGAAGATAGAGCGAGACAGAGCAGTAATGGGCCTATGTGCTGGAGTCTGGGGGCACATCACTGCTATCTCTAATGTGCTCTTCTGGACATTGGAAAGGCATCAGTGCTTCTAACTTGCCGCCTTCCTCCTCCTCACCCCACACTCTTTTTAAGGGCTTTGGGGAGTTCTTCATTCTTATGAAAGTGAGGCAGTGATCTAGTGCAGTATGTTGTCCATGTTTCACCGGCATTGCTTTGCTCAGAGACATCCCTCTGGAATGATGTCAGCCCTTTTAATATGTGCTTGGGACCCTAGTGCCAATGTCGACAAAACCACATCCACACTGTACAGTACTTCCACCTGAAATCTTTAAAGGGGAACCAGTACTAGAAGACCTTGTATTAATGCTTCGGTGGGGTGGATAGTCAAACCTACAGCGAACCCATCTGACTTCTTTAGGCTTGCCTTAATCAGGCTGGGCATCTGGGTCCCCAGAGATGAGATTGGAGCATTAACCCACTTTGCCAGGAAACCCCTTAGGTGACATTACGTTAAAATAATTAGGCTAGTGTGAGATCCTGTGTGAAGCAAGACTTGCTGCATCCTTACAGCTTTATGGGACAAGCCTGACATGGGAACAGCTTTGCACCGAACTAGGAAACTTGGCAGAATAATTCTAATGAAGAGGCCGACGTTCAGGACCAAATAAATGTTGGAATTCTGCAAAATCAATCAAAACAAATCCCTTGGCTGGTTCTATAGACCTGGGGCGACAGTCAGGGCTGCCAGGAATAGGCAGAGTTGGGGTAGGGAGGCTGCAGCTACTTGTGCTGCTGTCCATATAGACCAGGCAACCTTTGATTCTTCAGCCCAAAGGGACACTCCAGTGCAATTGTTTTGTAAATTGCAGAATTCGACCTTGGTTTTTCCCCCCCCTACATTACACTGATGGTACAAACCGCAGCCCCCAGGACAGAAAGAGGTGGGAGAAAAGAGGTGCCCTTGAGGTGCTCACAAGGGGCCATTCCAGAGCTTGGTAGGGAGTGGCTATTCAGATAGAAGTTTGTCTTTGCAAAGCCAAGCCTCCATCAGAACATGCAGGGGGTGTTTTCCTTCCAACCCCCCGTGAACTGAACAACAGAGCTGATTTGATGGACACCATCAAAAATGAAACCCCGCAGGGTTCACGGAGCTATAGCAGAGAGACGCAAGTCTGTGTCAAAATGTACCTTTATGCTCCTGCCTGCATTGGAGCTGCGTAAGCACAGTTGGAGCCCCATAGTGTTTTGGTGGACCTAGGTCTTGTTAAGCCTGAATTCATCCATGTGGGGAGAACTGGCAATGCTGACTTGCTTAGAAGCCTGAGGTCTTTCCAAGTTCAACTGTGCATTTTCAGATGACTTCAGGAATTGGCACTGAGAACTAGCTCAAAGATACGATTAATGGAAGGAGACAATCACTTTTTGTTCTACTGCTTCAGGGAACAGGCTGTCAGAGGCTGGTTACAGCTCAGTGCGTTCCCAAATATCAAGATGATGACAGATCTCATAACAGCTTCACAGTGACAGGAGACATGTAGCAAAAGAAGCCATGCATTGTAGCAGTGTCTACACCATTCTACAGCCAGATCTGACTAGGAGAAAAAAAATTACTCCTTTCCTTACATTTACACTTTTGTTATGAATGTAGTGATTTATTGATGGATTGTTCAGCCATGTCGCTACCAATATAGATATCTAAAAGAATTCATAAAATTGTTTTTTACGTCTTTCTGCTTTGGTCCTTTTTCATACTCCTCACTTCATAGTCTTGTCAATTAGTCCTCTGGGGGCTAGATAAAATACTACCCTTGGCTATCCTTTAATCATCACTATTTTTGATCATTTTTGATCCCGGTTCTTTGCATTTGATCTATAAGATCATTAACTTCTGCTTGCTCTTCCTCGGGAACAGCAGCCTCTGTTTCCGGTACTGCTTCCAATCTGGGTACTACTTTAAACTCAGTTTTGTAATCTGGTCTATTTGGCTTAGATTCCCCCAGGGGTTCTATTTCCTGTCTGTGCTCTGACTTCAACTCTTTGAGATTCTGAGAACACTCTCCCTCTTTTACAGATGAAGTTGCCAAAGGAACTCTGGGTTTTGGAGCCTGCATCCACATGTGATTAAAAACTTCCTCTATGTGCAACCTCCGAGCCACGTCCGGCTGCAGCATGCGGTAAATAAGATCTTTGCACTCAACTGTCAAGCTTTTGGACTTGGGAAAGTGCACTCTGTGTTCTTTCTGAATCTTTAGCATTTTTCCAATGTTTGAGTCGTCGTATGGCATTGATCCACAGACCATTATAAACAAAATGACACCCAGACTCCATATGTCATAAATCTTAGGCTCATAGGGAATGCCCTGTAACACTTCAGGGGCTGCATACGCAGCAGAACCACAGAAAGTTTTACTGAGAATAAGCTTGCCATTTTCATCTCGAGTCAGTCGTCTGGAAAAGCCAAAGTCTGACAGTTTGATATTAAAGTCTTTGTCTAGAAGGAGGTTCTCACATTTCAAATCCCTGTGGACTACATCCAAATCGTGGCAGTACTTGATGGCAGAAGACAGCTGGCGAAACATCTTGCGAGCTACATCCTCAGAGATGGCGCCTCTGCTCTTGATGAACTCCAGTAAGTCTCCTTGTACGCCAAGCTCCATCACGATGTAGACTTTGCCATCGGACGTCTCAAAAATCTCATAGGTCTTGACAATTGCGCGATGATTCACTTTGGCCAAAATCTCTATTTCCCTGGGGAGAAATCTTTCCAGGAAGTCACGAGGAGCTTTTTTCTTGTTGATTATCTTCACAGCCACGTTGAATTTCAGTCGATCAGAGTAGGCAGATTTCACTTTAGCATATGACCCTTCTCCCAGATTGATTCCCAAGACATAGCCTCTCTTTTTAAGGATTGCAGCATCATCCATGGTGCCAGAGGCAACGAGAGATTTCTAAACTGAAATTGACTGTGCATCACACACGCTAACAGCTTGTTCTCGTACATTCCATGGTGGTCATCTGAGATACTCTAGTTCTCTTTAGTTGGATGATGTAGAACCTTTAGCATTGTTTTATGTGTGATGTGGGCACATGATGTCATAAAGCAGAGCTGATATTAGTGGTGACTGAATGTATAAAATATGACTTATTTCCCACAAAACTAGCTGGACAGGGAGGGAACATAAGGAGGCCTGGAAGAGATTTTTATCTGTATGGAGACACAGAAAAAGGTTGAATCCTTGATATTTTATGGAGGAAGAAAAGGCAAGATTTGGATACAGTGTAGATATATGGGGCAAAGGAGAGGGAAAAGTCAAAGAGGATCCTTAAGTTATGAGCCTGAGTGGACAAGAGGAGAAGTGGGTGGTGTTAACAGTGACAGAGAATGAAGGGAGAGCTGTGTATTTTGGAGGGAAAATAAGGCGTTCAGATTTGGCCATGTCAGCGTTTTGATAGTGATAGGAGATCCAGGATGAGATATGGGATTGGATAATGCTTCTTTGCATGGAATGTGATCAGTATTGCCTATAAAAATGGGAAGTCCAAGAGAATTATTTCTAATATATAAAAGCCGTGAATCCCCCCCAGCAACTTTCAGGCCGTAAAGAAGTAAAAACAAGAACAAATCCCAACTTGTTTTTTCTTTGCAGGTCACTAGTAAGACAATGGTGAATGGTAAACCCATTTTCCAACACACAGGAACGAATAACGTGGTGAAACTAATCTGGCAACACAGCGAGGGCTATGTCTGAGGGGTGCTCTGTGTAAGCATCCAGACCAGGTGATGCAGTCCCGACTTGAGCAGCGGTCATGGATGGAACATGGAATCTTACCGGTATTTGAATCCGGGTCTTGTAAAAACAGTGTTGTAGCTTCGTGTGTCAGGCCTGGGTTTATGATTCTTGTGGTGGAAGTGCAGGAGCGAGAGGCATGGGCTCTAATTCTAGACTTCTTTTGTGACTTTGAGCAAATTCATTAATCTCTCCCTGCCTCATTTTCCTCCTCTGTAAAATCTATGTAGAAATCCATCCACTATGGCCCCCATCGCCTCTCCTTTTCCTTAGTGACTTGCACAAAGTCACACAAGAAGTTTATGTCAGAGCAGGGAACTGAACCTAGGTTCCTGTGTCCACGGCTAGTACTTGAACCACTGGACCCTCCTTCCTTGTTGGAGAGGACAGTACTTTCCTATATCAGCGGGTTGTTGAGGCCAAACTACTCGGATGTTTGTCATGAGGGTTGAGATCCTCTGATATTAGGGACTATGCTATAAAAGTGCAAAGCGCCGTTATAGAGTTGCTTGAGAACGGTTTCATTGTTTAGATTGTAAACAGGATTTAGGTTGAAACACAGCTCCATTAAAAGCTTGATTTTTTCACTTCCCTGATTACTTAGCTCAGAAAGGAAGCTGCGGTTTGAAACACTTCTTTCTTGGTATTTTAAAGACCTTTCCGGGGTCTGTTATCTTTTCATTTCAAACTCTGATCCACAGTCATTGGGCTTTGGACATGCTCTGGTCTGACTGCAGCCAGATTGCTAACATTAATTTCTAGGAAATGACCCCTTGGCTGAGACCCCAAGCTGGAATTAGGTCTAGATGCCCAACTCTGATCTCCTCCTCTATAGGCAGAAGGATCATTTACTTCCCCTTGGAATAGATGGCAGCAATAACTCCCCAAACCCTCGCCAACTCTGATTTAGTTTAAATACAGTACGTTAATTCAACAGGGAGAACGGAGAGGGAGTAAAGAAACGTAAATTGCAAAGCCATGTCAGAGTTGAAGGTTACGTGCAACCTTGCTAGGGAGGCCGAGATTCTATTGAACAGGAAGGGCTAATCGTACAGGTTATGTAGAGATCAGTGAATCTTAGCATGAGATCAGCCATGTCCCTATTTGGCCTTCTGAGCTGAACTTTCCTGTTCTCACTCCACATCTGGCTCCCATGTGTCCCCTAGTTTGATCTCTGCTTCTCTCGCTCTCTCTCGTCCCCTGCCTCCCCCCATCTTTTCTAGTCAAGTGATTCACTTTTGTTCCTGTCCATTGCTTGACTCCTGTTCACGCTGCCTGATCAGTTTAGGGGATGGTTTAGTATTCTCCCGAGCCTTCCTTGGATCTAGCCTTCTAGACCAGTGGTTCTCAACCAGGGGTCTGGGGCCCTGAGATTTAAGGGGGTCCACCAAGCAAAGTTGGTATTAGACTTGCTGTGGCCCAGGGCAGAAAGCTGAAGCCCCACTGCATGGGGCTGAAGCCCGGGGTTCCAAGCCCCGCCACCCAGGGCTGAAGCTGAAACCTGAGCAAATTAGCTTCACAGGGCCCTGTGTGGTGTGGGGCCCTGGGCAATTGCCCTTCTTGCTACCCCCTAACGCTGGCCCAGCCTTTTATATGCAGAAAAACAGTTGTTGTGGCACAGATGGGCTGTGGAGTTTTTATAACGGGGTTGGGGCCTCAGAAAGAAAAAAGTTGAGAACCTCTGATCTAGACCAGTCTTTTGTCTGAATCAAGAAAAAAAAAATCCAGACATAGTGACTCTTCTCTGTGCAGATTCTGTATTAGCTCTTTAACTAGGCAATACCTTGCGCCGTATGACATTGCTGATCATTCTATCAGCTGTGGCTGATTTTTCAGACCATGCCTCTGATTTAACAATGAATTAGATTATGACCTCATAATCTCATCACAGGATGGTACGGAAAAAAATATGGAAAACAGAGCGATAAGCATCCTTTGTTATCCCTGTTTGGCTCTCTATCCTGTAGTCAGCATCTAACATGCCAAAACCTCAGCATGTTGATGGGAGCTGATTCAGCTGGGAAAAAACGCTTCTGAACATTGGAAATTTCCAGATTCCACCATTTAAAATGATCTATGGGCCTATGTGACATTCTGTACCTCGGGGGAACACGCAGCCACCCCCATGTTCATCCTTATAATGTGATTGCGTGGTATCTAATGCAAAGTTTGGCATGTTGGGTGTCTTCGGAAGGCTCATGATGCACTGAGAGCACTGTTGTTATAATAATGTTATAGCAATGTTTGTTATAGGTTGTAATTTCACGTATATAGTTATGAGGCTGAGAATGTGTCCTCATGGCTTAAAGCAAGCCCAGGCAAAGGCTGTCCAAGAGCAGAGGGGCAGTTTACACCTCATCAGGGCATGTATGGGACAAACCCAGCCCAGCCTCACAGGAACAAAGGACACTGGCCTAGGCAACAACAAAGGATCTGTTGGACTCTCGAGTGAGTCACCCCCCTTCTTTTGGTCAGTTTGGAACTGCAATGAGGTCATGCTCACCTGACTCTGAAGGGGGGCAAAGCCAAGAGGGAAGAAAGGACATGATAAAAGGGAGAGACGTTTGCTATGCTCTTCCTCTTTCTTCCACCGACATCTACAGTAACTCCCCTTGGGATAACAAGCCTGATGCATATCAATTTCTTTGTTAAATTGACGAACTCATATAATCTTGCAGCATCCAGTGGGCATAACGGGACACTGCAAGACGGAGGTTCCTAGGATTGTGTCTGGGACCGGAGATATTGGCTAGTGGCCTTCGGTTGAACAATCCAAGGAGCAGCTTACTTGCCAGAGGCTGTGCATGAACAGCCCAGGAGTGGGGGTTCTCACACCAGAGCAGGGTAAGACTGGCTCCCAGAGTCAAGGATTGGAGTGACCTAGCAGATCACCGGTCCAGATAACACCAGAGGGGAATGTCGCAGCCTAATCCTGCGAGATACTGAGTACTCGCAACTGCCATTGACTTCGGTGACTCTCTTCTTCTGGCCTATGTGAGGAGTTTCTGTAGGGTAATAACTGTATGTGGGGGGTGGGGGAAGGAAGAGGGGTAGCCTTGTGTGAACAAGTCTCTAAGCAAGTGCCCTCCTGCAAACATTGCCCATTAAAGCTGATATGCTGAACAGTTCCTGTTGCTTCCCCATCTATCTACTGTTTAAAAGTGTGGGGAGGTTTATGCAGAACCAAGCACATAAGGGCTGATCCCCAGAGTTTGCTGAGTACCTGCAAATTCCATTTGAAATCAGTGGGATTTTCAATCGCTCAGCATCTTTTCAGGCTAGGCCTACACAGAAAAAGGTGCATGCTAAAAAAATGAATTACTTACCTAAAGTATCTTACACATGCACACCCACATGTAATACTTTACCACAGAGAGACATCACATTTTCTTTAATATCATGAGTCTAGCACACATGAATACTTTACAGTCATTTACCTCATAGTTCAAGGAAGACTTTGATCATTCACTTATGAACTTTTCATACATTACACAGCAAGACCAGCCTAAAATGTATAAACAGTGAAATCAATGCACAATTGGGCAAGAACTACAAAACAGTAACAGCCAAAAAGGGAGGCCAAGAACCTGTAAAACTTAGAGTGGCCAATATTTAAATGAAATGCTTGCATTGACTGACAGTTTTTCTGGGCATTGTTAGCTAGTTACAGATTGTGTATACAATGTATGCACAACATTTTCTGCTTGTTTCATAAGCTGAATGCATGTATTTTAGCTTAATTCTGACATTGCTAAAATATGTATTGGGATTCTAATATAAAATAATTGGAAAGATTTTCTGGCACTCTGGAATAATGAAATCTTTACGTTAGTGACAGTACACCCAGTTTTATGAATGGGTAAAGCCCTGTCTCCAATATGTGGCTTGGTTGTGGATGCAGAATCTGGCATTAAATTAAACCGGCCAATTAAAGTAGCTTATAACAAATGTTTGAAAATATCTTGGCGTTCCAGCCTCCTAAGAATTACATCAGACACTAAATGGGGCCAGCAATGAGTGACTTGATCTTAAACTACAGTGAGTTGGGGACAATGCAGAGTCCACTGAATGCACAATGCACACAAAGTCTATGGTGTGTATTTATTAGACAGCACAAATCTTTGTGCATTTGGGTAAAATGTCAAAGCCGAATTAAACAGGGCTTTTGAGACCATTGTTATTAACGAAGATAAATATTTTAGCAGCAGCACACGGCAGGGAGGCTCATGTTAAAAAAATCCATCACTAGATTACAGGGAAGTGGGGATGATTTTCCTGCCTCGGGTGGACTTTGCTAAATCATCCCTGCCAGAGGTGACATATCACTGGGCATTGTAAAAATACTTCAGCAGCATCAGTTTGTCTTTGCAATGGACCAGATTGCGCCGAGTGTGGAGTATTAACAAAGAATGCCTTGGGAAGGATATAGCAAGACTAGACTCCTCCCACCTCTACCGTTGAGACAAGCTGACCACTGATACACGACCAATATACTCAAGCTATCTTCCAGGAACGCATTCCCAGCAAAGTGCCGCTTGATAATATTTGGTTGTTCAGTCGTGTTGCTTCACGAGGTTCGGAGAGAGCATTTTTTAAAATCTGAAAGTAAATCAATGGCTTCTTCAGACCTTTATCCTGTCCCTCTGCAAGCCTCCGTCCTACTCTGTCTTCCGCCCAGCTGCATGGGGCGATCATGGCTCTTTGCCGAAATATCAGAAGGAGAAAAAAATGCATATTGTCAACAGAGTGACGATTGTTATTCTTTCATGCTGTATATTACAAGTGAGCAAGTTACAAAGAAATTGACACATTCCTCCCTCCTCCCCCCAGGAGCCGCCTCTTTCCCTCCTTTTCTAGCAGTGGCTGCCTTTTTGGTCTTCTTTTCCACTTGGGTGACTCCCCTCTGATGTTGTGGCTCCAGTTCTGGTGGCAGTTTAAGTGGCCCCCTTAGGGTATATCTACACTGCATTGTAAATGTGGGTCTGTGGGTCCTGGGCTTGTGGACTCAGTGTTTCCAGGCCTGTGCTTAAGGCCACATCTACACTATCCGCCGGATTGGCGGGTAGTAATCGATCTATCGGGTATCGATTTAACGTGTCTCGTCTAGACACGATAAATCGATTCCCAAATTGACGCCTGTACTCCACCTCGGCAGGAGGAGTAAGCGGAGTTGATGCGGGAGCCGTGGCAGTCGACTTGCCGCCATGAGGACGGCCAGGTAAGTCGAACTAAGATACTTCGACTTCAGCTACGCGAATAGCATAGCTGAAATTGCATATCTTAGATCGACCCCCCCCCCCAGTGTAGACCAGCCCTAAGTGTCCACACTTCACTCTAAACCTGGGCTTACAATTGCTGGACCTGGGTCTCACTGCACTGCACTACACAGCTGGAGGCAGAGTCCTGAGCAAACCATGCCTCACTAGGAAGGGAAAGAGACCAATGGAAAGCTATATAACTCCTGTCTGTACATTTCTTCCCCATGATTTTGTAACTGGTGAGTGGTACAAACCCCTTGACCAGTTACAACTTGTGCGGTGCAGATTGTGTCAAATGGCAGCTTTCCTGCCATCACAGCTGAGTTTGTGTGTCTTTCCTCACCTTCCGTGCCACCTAGTAGTGTTTGTAATAGTGCACTCTAGGAAAATTGGGACAGCTATCCCATAGTGCCTCAGCAGGGGATAGAGCACCCATAGGACACAAACCCAACGGAATCAGCAGCATGTGCAGCAATGCATTCTGGGATGTCCCATTTCATACAGCTGGGAAGGGAGGAACACTGACCAAATTTACAACACAAACCTGATTAGAGGATTCTGTCCACATTGAAACAAAACTGAACATCCTGTACTGAACTGATGTCAGCTTAGGCACTGGCAGGGGCAAAAAAATCCTAGCTGGCATGGCTATTAACAGTTTTCACCAGACTGGGCGTGACAGAAACCCTGTGTAGGGCCAGCTGTGACAGATATAGCAAGTACCTGCAAAATCTCATTGAATCTCTTTGGGTCCATTTTAGTAAACGAATGGTGTATGTATTATCGTGGGACAATGTGCCAGACAGGAATAGACTTTTGGACAAACAGTGTCAAGTGGTTTTTCCTAGGGAGTATCTAGGGGGAGGGGAATGCAAATTCCCACCTCCAGTTATGAAAAAAACAAGCCTTTTGAAGCTACGGCCCGAAGAGAGGACCATTGTCTACTGATTAGCAGTTCCCGGAGTCTCAAGATCAAAGGCCCAAGCTGTCTAAAGGAAAAACTGAGCTTCGGGGGGGTGGCAGGGGAGCTAGTTCTGAGCTAAAGCTGCTATGAACTTGTAACACAGAAAAATCCCTTGGTGTGATTTGAAGGACTGACTTCTACCAGAACCCCTGCTGGAATTGGGGGGTAACCTCTGGTAAGCCTGTTAGCATGCGTGTAGGTTCTTTTATTGCTTTAGTATGTTTTCTCTGTAATGAATAAATGTGCTTGCTTAGAAAGAGCTGTGGGCAATCACACTGTGTATAGGCTCTGAAGAGAGAGAGCAAAGCGCAGATGCTGGCCTGTTTAGGCACTTTGGCTTGCTGGGAGTATCACAGTGTAGGCGGGGAATTCTGAAGCCTGGATGAACTCTGGGTCAGGAGGGAGAGAGCCATGGGTCTCTGCCCAGAGAGGTGATGGCTCAGAAGAAGGACCATGGAGGGGAAAACCAGGTGCAGTAGCTTTGAACTGTGACACCAACCCTGGCACTAAGTGATCACAAGTTCAAGGTTGGAGTGAGAACAGGGACTTAGAAGCTGTCAGCTCCCATGACTTCTGGTCAGGCTGACTACAAATTACCTTCTTCACTAGTAGATACCAGCAACAAAGGAACAAATTCCACCTGCCCTGGATTCGGATCCTGAGCCCCTCTCTGATTGGCAGAGGGTTCTGTTTGAAGATGATTAGGAGGAGAAGCAAGAAGAAACAATATTTGGAGGCTGAGAAAGGCAAACAGCTACTCTGAGGAGCTTCCTGGCCTTTCTACCACGACTGCCCCTGGAATCAATAACCAAGCCCTCTCTCCTGCCGACACTAGTCCTAGGGGGTCACTATGGGAGGCCCCTTCCTACTCTGCTGGTGTGCCCCCATCTCTCATCATCCTGTGTCAACCTTAACTTGTAAGCAGCTCTTTGGGGCAGCACAGAGCCTCTGCCCATAGAGCACCAAGGCATGTTTATGACACACTGAATAAGTCAAGTAACAGTGGGATGGGCAGAGGCTAAAATTGCTGGCTGGCTCACTGGAGGGAGAACAGGTAACCTCAACTACTGCTAAAAATCTGAGTGCCTTGAGAAATTGTCATTCCTGTTGACCTCAGCAGCAAGGCAAATAAAGGAAATAATAGCTTCCACACAGCAGCTGGCTGCAACTGAATTGGTTTCTAAATATGAAAGTGGATAGAAATCTCACCATGAGAATGACAGGGCACATTGAGCAAAGGAAACCATGGATCACAGCCGCAGTTACAGCACTCTGCGGTGTGACAGCCTCTAGAAACAGATATGCCTTCCCCTTTGTTTGTGCTTAGTGGTTTATTGATTGATTATTCAAGCATGGTGTGTGGCTTCTGGCGCTTCCCCTGCACCCAAGCATGGTTCAAAACATCTTCGATTTGTAGCCGGTGAGACACATCGGGCTGCAGCATACGGAAAATAAGATCTTTGCATTCTTGTGTCAAAGACTCAGGGAAGATCACTCGGTGTTCCTTCTGAAAGCGGAGCATTCTCTTAACGTTGGAGTCATCGTATGGCATGTATCCGCTGACCATCACATACAGAATGACGCCCAGGCTCCAGATGTCATAAACTTTGGGCTGATAAGGAATACCTTCTATCACTTCAGGAGCAGCATAAGCAGCAGAACCACAGAAGGTTTGACTGAGGATCACTTTCCCATTCTCATCCTGGAAGCACCGTTTGGAAAAGCCAAAGTCAGACAGTTTGATGTTCATGTCTTTATCCAAGAGGATGTTGTCACATTTCAGGTCCCTGTGGACAACGTCCAAATCGTGGCAGTATTTGACGGCACAAGATAGCTGGCGAAACATCTTGCGTGCTACTTCTTCAGGCAGACCTCTGTTTCTCTTGATGAACTCCAGTAAGTCTCCTTGTACACCAAGCTCCATGACTATGTAGACTTTGCCAGATGTCTCAAAGATCTCATAGATCTTGATGATAGAACAGTGGCTCACTGTTGCCAATATCTCCAATTCCCTGGGGAGAAATTTTTCCAAGAACTCAGGAGGAACATTTTTCCTATCTGTAATCTTCACTGCCACGTGGAATTTCAGGCGCTCAGAGTAGGCGCATTTCACTTTGGCAAAAGAGCTCTCTCCTAAATTGCTCCCCATGATGTAACCTTTCCTCTTAAGGACTGCTGCATCATCCATGGTGCCAGAAGCAACAAGTGCCTCGGAAGGTGAAACCTACAACTCATCTGTACATAAGCTAGCAGTGTATTCCTTTGCACTGCATGATGGTTGACTCTGGTGCCTGAGTCCTTTGGAGGTTACTGATCTGAAACCTCTTGGCATTGTTTAATAGATGATGTCAGCAGGTGAGGTCATAAAGCAAAGCTGTCATGAGTGGTGACAGACTGTATAATTCAGTGGCATTATAAAGTGAAAGCCAAGCACAGGGATGATAAAGTTTCATGCATCAACGAAAAAAGACATCACCTCGTGTTCTGGAACTCCTTAATAGAGGATTGTTCTATCTTGCAAGGGGAAAGAGGTTGGTTTTAAAAGATCTCCTGTTTGGTTTTGAAACTAAAATCGCTTCATTCCAATTATTTGCTCAGCCTAGTACTTAGGTATTATTTATCCCTGCTTCTGAGCCTGCTACTCTGTGCCTCTACACACTTGAATTTTCTAGCCTAAAAATCTCCCCATCCTTTAATTTGGTCTAAAGTACTATCCTTAGGGTGGATAGCTGTACTGATGCCAGGTTTGTACATAGGAAGGAGAGGTTTTGTAAGGGGAAAAATAAGGCAATGCTCATTCCTTGCTGTTCATGACCCAATCACATAAGCACTTCAGTATGTATATTGGGAACTCCATCACAGGTATTTGTGACAGACAACAGCTATGCGTGGCTGGGGATGCCCAGCACTGGAAAAGGTTGGCCAAACCCAGAACAGTGGGGGGAAACTTCAGGGAGTTTAGGCGGTTGTGAGACCAGTACGTGTTGGGGGCAGAATCCATGAAACCAGCCCTTTACAAAGGCAGGTGGTATTGTCCCATTTTTCTGATTGAGAAACTGAGGCCCAAAGTCAAGTAGTAGAGAGCAGAAGAAAACTCAGATCTTTTGACTTCCAGTCTGGTGCCGTAAACCCTGAACTCCATACCTTCATATCATGGCTAAAAATCCAGACCCACTGCCGCATTCCTAAAGAGGTGAGCTATTCCTCGGAGCTGGCCTACAGAATTTGCAACAGGTGTTTCAAGATGTGCTTTGGATACAAGTCTTGTAAACATGTCCATGTGGAGTCTTATATATTAAAAATCCCAACAGCAGACCCAAAAGCCAGCTATCAAAAGGGAGCTGGTGTCTTACTTTTAGAGGTGAACTATAATTCATCATCATCATGTTCCTATTATGCCTCTGGTGTTTAGGGCAGTGACAAAGCTCCTCCACTCCGGTCTGTTTCTGGCAAGTCTTTCAAATGGTTCCCCAGCTGTGCCCACGTTTTTCAGCTCGGCTTCCACAGCTCTTCACCATGTTGATTTGGGGTGACCTCGTTTTCGCTTGCCTTCAGGTATCCATCTTATTGCTACTTTGGTGATGGAATCCGTTTCCATCCGAAGCACATGACCGATCCATCTCCACTGCCTCCCGCCAATGATGGTGCTCAGATCTTCTTGACTGCACTGTGTCAATGGATCTTGGTTTGAGATTGTTCTGGGCCAAAAGATACGGAGGATTTTTCTGAGGCAGGTTGTATGGAATGAAGACAGTTTGGACACGTCATACTTTCTCATTCCCCAGCATCCTGCACTATAAAGTAGTGTTTTAGATTAATAGATTCTAGGACTGGAAGGGACCTCGAGAGGTCATCAAGTCCAGTCCCCTGCCCTCATGGCAGGACCAAATACTGTCTAGACCATCCCTGATAGACATTTATCTAACCTACTCTTAAACATCTCCAGAGATGGAGATTCCACAACCTCCCTAGGCAATTTATTCCAGTGTTTAACCACCCTGACAGTTAGGAACTTTTTCCTAATGTCCAACCTAAACCTCCCTTGCTGCAGTTTAAGCCCATTGCTTCTTGTTTTATTCTTAGAGGCTAAGGTGAACAAGTTTTCTCCCTCCTCCTTATGACACCCTTTTAGATACCTGAAAACTGCTATCATGTCCCCTCTCAGTCTTCTCTTTTCCAAACTAAACAAACCCAATTCTTTCAGCCTTCCTTCATAGGTCATATTCTCAAGACCTTTAATCATTCGTGTTGCTCTTCTCTGGATCCTTTCCAATTTCTCCACATCTTTCTTGAAATGCGTTGCTCAGAACTGGACACAATACTCCAGTTGAGGCCTAACCAGCGCAGAGTAGAGCAGAAGAATGACTTCTCGTGTCTTGCTCACAACACACCTGTTAATGCATCCCAGAATCATGTTTGCTTTTTTTGCAACAGCATCACACTGTTGACTCATATTTAGCTTGTGGTCCACTATAACCCCTAGATCCCTTTCTGCTGTACTCCTTCCTAGACAGTCTCTTCCCATTCTGTATGTGTGAAACTGATTGTTCCTTCCTAAGTGGAGCACTTTGCATTTGTCTTTGTTAAACTTCATCCTGTTTACCTCAGACCATTTCTCCAATTTGTCCAGATCATTTTGAATTATGACCCTGTCCTCCAAAGCAGTTCAATCCCTCCCAGTTTGGTATCATCTGCAAACTTAATAAACGTACTTTCTATGCCAATATCTAAGTAGTTGATGAAGCTATTGAACAGAGCCGGTCCCAAAACAGACCCCTGAGGAACCCCACTTGTTATGCATTTCCAGCAGGATTGGGAACCATTAATAACAACTCTCTGAGTACAGTTAGCCAGCCAGATATGCACCCACCTTATAGTAGCCCCATCTAAATTGTATTTCCCTAGTTTATCGATAAGAATATCATGCGAGACCGTATCAAATGCCTTACGAAAGTCTAGGTATACCACATCCACCGCTTCTCCCTTATCCACAAGACTCATTATCCTATCAAAGAAAGCTATCAGATTGGTTTGACACGATTTGTTCTTTACAGATCCATGCTGGCTATTCCCTATCACCTTACCACCTTCCAAGTGTTCACCTTCCCCGGTACAGAAGTTAAACTAACTGGTCTGTAGTTTCCTGGGTCGTTTTTATTTCCCTTTTTATAGATGGGCACTATATTTGCCCTTTTCCAGTTTTCTGGAATCTCTCCCGTCTTCCATGATTTTCCAAAGATAATAGCTAGAGGCTCAGATACCTCCTCTATTAGCTCCTTGAGTATTCTAGGATGCATTTCATCAGGCCCTGGTGACTTGCAGGCATCTAACTTTTCTAAGTGATTTTTAACTTGCTCTTTTTTTATTTTATCTGCTAAACCTACCCCCTTCCCATTAGCATTCACTATGTTAGGCATTCCTTCGGACTTCTCGGTGAAGACCGAAACAAAGAAGTCATTAAGCATCTCTGTCATTTCCAAGTTTCCTGTTACTGTTTCTCCCTCTTCACTGAGCAGTGGGCCTACCCTGTCCTTGGTCTTGCTCTTGCTTTGAATATATTGATAAAAAGTCTTCTTGTTTCCCTTTATTCCTGTAGCTACTTTGAGCTCATTTTGTGCCTTTGCCTTTCTAATCTTGCCTCTGCATTCCTGTGTTGTTTGCCTATATTCATCCTTTGTAATCTGTCCTAGTTTCCATTTTTTATGTGACTCCTTTTTATTTTTTAGATCATGCAAGATCTTGTGGTTAAGCCAAGATGGTCTTTTGCCACATTTTCTATCTTTCCTACCCAGCAGAATAGCTTGCTTTTGGGCCCTTAATAGTGTCCCTTTGAAAAATTGCCAACTCTCCTCAGTTGTTTTTCCTCTCAGTCTTGATTCCCATGGGACCTTACCTATCAGCTCTCTGAGCTTACCAAAATCCGCCTTTCTGAAATCCATTGTCTCTATTTTGCTGTACTCCCTTCTATCCTTCCTTAGAATTGCAAACTCTATGATTTCATGATCACTTTCACCCAAGCTGCCTTCTACTTTCAAATTCTCAACGAGTTCCTCCCTATTTGTTAAAATCAAGTCTAGAACAGCTTCCCCCCAGTAGCTTTTTCAGCCTTCTGAAATAAAAAGTTGTCTGCAATGCAGTCCAAGAACTTATTGGATAGTCTGTGCCCCGCTGTGTTATTTTCCCAACATATATTTGGATAGTTGAAGTCCCTCATCACCACCAAATCTTGGGCTTTGGATGATTTTGTTAGTTGTTTAAAAAAAGCCTCATCCACCTCTTTCACCTGGTTAGGTGGCCTGTAGTATACTCCTAACATGGCGTCACCCTTGTTTTTTTACCCCTTTTAGCCTAACCCAGAGACTCTCAACACTTCCGTCTCCTATGTCCATCTCCACCTCAGTCCAAGTGTGTACATTTTTAATATATAAGGCAACACCTCCTCCCTTTTCCCCGTCTATCCTTCCTGAGCAAGATGTACCCATCCACACCAACATTCCAATCATGTGTATTATCCCACCAAGCTTCAGTGATGCCAACAATGTCATAGTTGTATTTATTTATTAGCACTTCCAGTTCTTCCTGCTTATTACCCATACGTCTCACATTTGTATATAGGCATCTAAGATACTGGTTTGATCTTGCCTCCCAATTTTGCCCCGACCCTCCTTTCTCTCTGCCATTATAGCCCACGCTCCCTCTTGTTTCCGACCCATCTCCCAGGTCTCCATGTTCCCCACTTACCTATGGGCTTTGCTCACCTGTCCCTGTCAAACCTAGTTTAAAGCCCTCATCACTAGGTTAGCCAGTCTCAACACTCAACACTGTTGAAAATACGCAGCTCTGCTAAATCTTGAGTTTGGTTTTGGTGTTGTATTTTGATGATTTCCAGACTGTACATTAGCTCCTGAAGGTGTTCCTGGTTTTATTGATTTTGTTCCAGATTTCCTGGTTTGTTCCACCGTCCTGGCTGATGGTGCTGCCCAAGTAAGTGAATGTTTCTATACTGATGAGAACATAATCCTCTATCCGTACTGGTGATGGTGAGGCAATATTAAAGGTCATGATATCTGTCTTATTGTGGTTGATTTTCAGTCCAGTTTGCTGGCCGAATGAGTTGAGTTGAGTTGTTTTTTCTTGCATATGGTGTTGGGTATGTGATAGGAGAGCAAAATCATTTGTGAAGTCCAGGTCTTCAAGGGATGAAAGAGTGTCCATTTAATGCCTCTTGGCATGTCTTCTGTTGCACGCCACATTACCCAGTCGATGGCAATGTTGAAGAGGACTGCAGACATGACACACCCCTGACATACTCCTATTTTGACTTGAAAACTGAGCTCACTGGATCAACATTGCATGTAAAATTGAAATAGAAGCTTTTGATGACGTTGATTATAAGGAAAGAATGCGCTATAGGCTGGTCCTGTGAATGCTATCAAAAGCCTTCTCAAAGTCTATGAAATTTATGTAGAGTTGCCGTTGCCATTCTAAGCACTGTTCTATTATGTTTCATAGAGTGAAGATCTGGTCTGTGCATCCATGACCTTTCCGAAAACCAGATTGCTCTTTTCTGAGCACGCTATCAACTGCCTCTGATATACACTGGACTATGATCTTACACAATACTTTGCTTGGCACAGATAAAAGTGTGAACTATAATTAGCATGCCATCAAATTAACCCTGTTTAATGTTCAGTGCTCAGGATTGTTGCCATAATCCCTCTCTGAAGTTAAAGTGATGGCCTCAAAGATGGTCACATTAAAATGCTTCACTCCTTCCATGATCACTGTTCCTTAGGACTTAGAAGCAGCAGAGACGAAGTGAGAGGCCAGGCCTTTTTCTTATGTCTGATATAACCACGCTACAGGTATATAATACAAGAAAACAAATGTTTTATAAAGGCAATGGCAGAACTATACGCACTTTATAACTAGAGCTGGTGGAAAATTTTCGGACACAAGCGGTTTTCTGTTGGAAAATGTTGGTTTGTCAAAATCAAAACAGTCTGAGGGAAGGTGGCAATGTCAACAACATTTAATTTTGAAAAAAAAAAAGGGAAATGAAGCATTTTGATAAGGTCAAAATGTTCCATAATGAGAACATTTTGCTTTGAAATGATTTTTTGGTTTGAAATTTATATTTTAAATTACAATATAATATAACAAGAACAAAATAAACAAGGTCAAAACAGAGACAACACTTTCAACTTTACCAAAGAAAAACTTGTTTCATGAGAAATTTCAAAATATTGTCTTTTTATTCTGGTTCTGAATTAATTTTGTTTTAAACGTCAATTTCCCACAGAGTGGAAATTCTGGTTTCTGACCAGCTCTAATTATGACAGGCGGGAAATACCTTGTATTAACCTTTCACAGAGATTTAGATCAGGCTGGAGACTTCCTCTGCATTTCTTTTAGATCTTCTGGGGAATTTTCATTACACACCTCAGCTAGAGTTGTGTCAGGTAGGAGAGGCTGAGCTCACGATTAACTCCCCAGTTTTTTCTTATTAATTCCTCTGACCTCCCAGAAAGCAAACAAATCCTTTGTGTGACTTCAAGCTCCCAGCTTCACAGAGTGGATCAAAGCAACTTAAGACTCTGGCTTCCTGCTCCCTCCAAATTGAATTTGGAAGCAGTTAAGTCTCCTGATAATTGATTAATGCAACATGCATCTGTGTGCAGCCATGCAGACACCTTGCAAACTTCTCTTTGGGCTGTACAGCACCCATTTGTAACAGTCCTACATGGCAGTTAGGAATGTATTTATATCTTTATGCTAACTTGTGCTGTATAGATATACATTAACATCACTGATTTGCTCTCTCACTTCTTGGGAAAGCAGAAGGGACAGCCTGTCCAACTGCCAGGGAAGGGTTAACCATACTTTGCTCTGCAATGATACCTAATGGGGGTGATCTCTAAGGGTAGTTCTTTCTCTTAAAGGGCTGCCAAGCACTGGAAAAGGCTGGTCAAACCTGGAGTTTTAGAAGTTTCTGAGAATGGCAGTTGGGGGCAAAACAGTCTCTTGGGTTGGGCTCAGGGCCAGTGCTACCATTAAGGCAAACTAGGTGGTTGCCTAGGGCGCCAAGATTTGGGGGCACCAAAAAGCGGTGCCCCCAGGTTTTTTTACAGCGTTCCTACGCCCCCTCCCCGAGCTTGCGGTCGCTGCTCCACTTCTTCTGCCTCCCAGGCTTGCAGCGCCAATCAGCTGTTTGGCGCCGCAAGCCTGGGAGGGGAGGAGAATTAGAAAGGAGGCGGAGCAGAGGTGAGCTGGGGTGGGGAGCTGCCGCGGGGGGGGGGTGGCGCCTCAGGGCAGGGGGTGGGAGGTGCTGCGGGGGGAGCGCCTCAGGGCGGAAGGGGGGGCAGGGAGCTGCCACAGGGCTGGGGGGAGGGGCGCAAGGTGGAAGTTTCGCCTAGGGCGCGAAACTTCCTTGCACCGGCCCTGGTTGGGCTATGGCCAATTCCTGCCAGCAGAAACCCGCCTTTTACCAAGGGAGTGAGTTGCACTTGTTCATGTTACTACTGACTTCTTACTTAGGTGGCAGAAGCTACTGTGGGAAAAGGAGTAACCTCCTTGATCACTTTATATCTACCTGCCAAATTGTAGCATGTTATTAAGAGCAGGTCACTGTGTGAGATCGGTCTCTCCCATATTGCTTATAAACTAGGCATAATCAGTCAGAGGGCGAATAAAAAGATACAAGTGGATTGCTGTACTATAGCCCAATAGATGTATACAAATATATTGGAACAGTATGCACATTAAGTGCAATTCTGGCCTCATCAAAATCAATGACAAAACTTCTATTGACTTCAGTGGGGCCAGGATTTCACCTGCTCTTATGAACCAAAGAGACAGTCCTATACTCACTGGCCCTTAACTCTAAACAAATTATTAACAGACTAATCCTCAACAGGTCATACAAGCCTTCAGGCATTTAAACTATAAGAAGCATAGCTCAGGAATGATCTTAGTGTGGGTTCCGGAAGGTGCTGTATAAAAAGCATAGTTTATTTTGTTTTAGACAGCACCCATAGTGTGAGGCATTGGTTCCTGCCCCAAGGAGCACGCAGTCTGATTACAGATGTGATGCAATGCGTGACAGTAACAAACCAAAGGAGTATGATGGAGTGAAGAAGGAGAACAAACACAGAAAGCTTCATTAGAAAGGAGTTAAGGCTGAAAGTGGGTTTGCATGGACTGTGCTATTCTGCAAAGCAATATTACTTACCTTACAAACATTCCACATCTTTAAACCCCCCAAACATCAGGCTGCCAGGTAGTGAACTTTGAAGTCAATTTTTAGATATTATAATTTAAAAATGCCTTTTCTGATTCCCCCCCCCCCCCAATGTCTCAGAAAAACCCTAAGCAGGACTGAGACATGGCATGCAAAGTTTCAAGACAATGGTTTATTATGGCAGAGTGGGAGGTCAGTTGTTTGAATAATTAGGCTTACAAAGGGAAACTAGCTTCTGCTTAAGTATTGGGTGGTTACTGCTACTCTATATCAGGATCACATGGTTACTCATTTATAGTGTGCACACATCTTAATGGAAAGAATTAATTCATAATAACCTGCTGAAATTAAAACTCACTCTCCTCTCCCAGCTTTATAGGTCTGCAATTGGTGATACTGCAGGAAGTATTGCTGCACCCAGGCAGTCCAGTCTCCTTCCTTACCAGCTTGATTAATTTCCAAGATGCTCTGAATTGCATAATTAGTTTCCTGTATATTTTCTTCTTTTCTCCCTCCTGGATGGGCTTTGACACCTGGGATGAACTGTCACCGCTGGTATGACAAAACAAACTGATTTATATTATTTTGCTTTAAAATGTAATGCTTTTTGTAATTATTGAGCCTACACATACAGTGAAACTAATGCATGATGTGGCAGTGTTGGATACTTGATTGCAGTAAAATTGTTAGCATGATTTCTGTGATGCTGAAAAACTCTTTTGGGGAGTTGGCAGTATCAGCAGAGGAATGTTGAGAACATGGAGTCACTCACTCCCATATTGTAGCTCAGACAGCATGGCGATGGGCTCCCTAGGAATACCTTAGAGAGGTTAGACAGTAATAATATTGTTGCCAATTGGCCAAGTGATAGTCGATTTCAGGGTGTAGCAGCAAGTCAGTTTCCACTGAGAGAGAAATTTGGATTGTGGAGTCAGGTATCTTTCCTGTGATTGATTTATTTACAACAAATTCATAAGTGATCACAAAGACTGGACAGGAAACTCCTCAAACCTCAGGTCAGTCCACCACTAGCCAGGAACAGCTGCCTCCATCTCTGTTGATCCACCTCGGAAAACTGTATTCTGCTCTAACTGTCCATTCCCCTACCATGACCAGACCCCTGCTTGCTCTATCTGGATGCACCTTAATCCAATGCTTTAGCACCAACCGTTTCCATAACAATATTTAGTGTGTACATTGTGTCATGAAACCAGTCCTTTACAAAAATGGGAATTGTTGTTTCCATTTTGCTGACTGAGAAACTGAGGCCCAGAGAGGTAATGCTGACTTGCTCAAAGTCACATGGTAAGTCATTAGTAGAGTGAAGAATAAAAACCAAGATCTCTTGACTCCTGGGCTGGTGCCCTATTCCTTGGCCTCTCTACTTCCAAGACTGGCTTGAGATGTATTGGCGAGGAAGGTTGAACTGCTACTGCCTGTACTTTTCTGTTCTCTAGAGAGAACTTAAATCTCAATGATTGTCAGGTTGGTACCTTTAATCATCACTAACATGGGGACAGACTGTGATTCCCTTACTCAAAGTGATTCATTATTTACTCCATAAGGACTACAGATGGCTTGTAGTGTAAGGTAGTATTCACTGTGAGTGATGGTATCACAAACTGGCCCCTATCTGGAGTTAACATTTCATTGAATTAAATTATTTTTTAAAAATACAATCTTTTGCAAGAAGAAAGCCATACAAGGCGGGACCTTGCTTTCAGATGTGCATTTTTCCAGTCGAGTTATATCTCCCAGCACTGGGGGCTTCTGAACAGCTGACTGTGCTCTGTGTCGTCAGTGCCATTTGTGATTGTCAGTGTTTACATACAAAGGTAATTCAGGGGATATATGATCAGTAAACTGCAGCACGCTGTATTGCAGCAGCTTTAACTCTTTTGTGGGTATTGGAACTACTGCGCAGGGGAGACCTTGCAAAGAGTGTAAATGCCCTCTGTAGATAGCACATCAGCAGGAATTGCCTGCATGCTGCTGCACAGGGGGAAATGGGGGCTGGCTATGTGAGGGGCAAGACTGGAGGATCTGCTGTTACCAGTACCACAACAGATCTTTCTAGGCATTCATGACTTGTACTATGACATAGTAACAAAGCTAGGTACTCAGATACCATGGTGATAGGGTGACCAGACAGCAAGTGTGAAAACTCGGGCCGGGGGGGGGGAGAGGGGCGTGGGTAATAGGAGCCTATAAAAGAAAAAAACCCAAAAATCGGGACTGTCCCTATAAATTCAGGACATCTGGTCACCCTACATGGTGATGAGCATGATATAAATGCATAGATGGAGAGATGAGTTAGACTGTAAGCTCTTCCAGGAAGTCTTGGTGTTGTGTTTGGATAGTGCCTAGCACAAAGGGGCCCTGATCGGAACTACTAAGTGATACCACAATATAAATAATTATAATAATTAGTCCTTCTCCATGGCTGATGGAGAAGACTCTGTCCCTCCTTTGGGCCCAGGGAGTTCCCCTGCTCTTCAATGTACTTGGGCTGGATTTGGACCTACAGAAGGGCTACTGAGGGACTAACTATGAAATGATTGTTTGCCACCTCAAAGCTTACTTTACTGAGTCACTGATCTATTAGAACCTATATTAAAAATCATAGTGAAAAAGAAACTACATACTCCCCAGCTGATTTTAAATCAGGTAGCCCAGCAACTGACTGATGGCCACTAGCTACAATTCTTACTAGCAGATTTTTAGTTTTAGAGGGACTTTCATTGTCCTCAGAGAGATGAGGTGCTGTCTCTCTAATGTCCTGGGACGGACATAGCTACATTTCATTGTCCTTTTCATTTTTAAACACTATTGTGTACAAAGCATCCCATTTGAGATGTTTGGGGTGTGTGTGTCTGCACACCACTTCAAAGACCATTCATTTAAAATACTGTAGCAGGGGGAGGACCAAGTTGTCTCTAATACTGGTGATAGCCAATCAAAGATTTGCACTCAATGCAGATTAAATCTGGGGTTCTCAATGTGATGAGGGCAACCACGAAATAGATCATAATATACGCGCACTCGATGCAACCAAGTCTCAATTCTGCATCTGCACTTATCCTGAACATGGTTTTGTCCCATCTCTTCCCCAGTCCCCTCACTGTTTGCAGGATGAATGGACAGACACCAATACTGGAACCTAGTGGCAGCTACTAGTCAGTTTCCCAGGTTGTGTCCGCAGTAGATTCCCCCCCGTGGCAGTTCCACCAGGGGTAGCAATGGCTGGAGCTCTAGTGAAGACAGAATCCTGCAGCCCCCCGGGGTTTTAACCGCCGCGTCCCCTCCCCGTGTTCAAAGCGGACACCCGCGCGCCCAGAGCCCCCCGCCTCACCTTAGTGAGGAGGTGCATATGCAGATTACCACCCGAAAGCCCCGCCCCCCGGCGCTGATTGGCTGCCGGTCTTTGTTGTGGGGAGGAGGGGCCGGAGGGGGGGTGCGGCCGCCATCTTGTGTGGAGCCGGAGCCAGAGCCAGGCGAGCGGCCCTCGGCGCCTGTTCCTGACCTTCCTGCCGCCCCCGCCAGCCTCCCGCCTCCTCCCAGACCGGGTGCCAGGGCGAGCCGCAGCAACAGCAGCGAGAGCCGCTGGCTTCTAGCGGGGGGGGCTCGGTGCGGACGGGGCCCGAGCGGCCCGGCGGCGGCTCCTCCTCCTCCCGCTTCCTCCTCCCTCCTTCCCCCGGGTTTATGGTGCTGCGCTGGGGGAGGATGAACGGAGGATAAATGGTGCCCAAAGCGGACAGCGGCACCTTCCTCCTCCTCTTCCTCCTGGTGCTGAGCATCACCGAGCCGCTGCGGCCAGGTACGGGGGCCGCGAGGGGCGGGGCCCCAGGGGTACCCAGGCGGGGGGCACCGGGGGAGGGAGGGAGGGAAAGGTGCATGTGAGTGGCTTGCAATTTGAGAAGGGCGGCG
The DNA here is from genome assembly GCF_011386835.1 of Chrysemys picta bellii. Lineage (NCBI taxonomy): Eukaryota > Metazoa > Chordata > Testudines > Emydidae > Chrysemys > Chrysemys picta. The sequence continues at coordinate 15,562,115 of NC_088805.1, read as the reverse complement.
GGAGGCTCACGGTGATGCAATAGGGCCACTCGTGGAAGAAGAGGGCCGGCGGGGGGCGAAGCTTGGAGGGCAGGGGGCGGGCTGTGCAGTGGGGTGCGCTGGCCCTGCCTGTGGAGCAAGTCAGGGTTTGTGGGGTTAACCTTCTCAGTGGAGGCATGGGGTGTGTGTGGTCCTTTCAATGTTCTGCTTGGGGGGAGTAGCATTGCACACAGGGTTGCTTTATTCGTAGTGAGGACTGTGCTGCTCAACTATCAGGGGGTAGCCGTGTTAGTCTGTATCTACAAAAACAACAAGGAGTCTGGTGGCACCTTAAAGACTAACAGATTTATTTGGGCATAAGCTTTCGTGAGTAAAAACCTCACTTCTTCGGATGCATAGAAAGAAGAAGTGAGGTTTTTACTCACGAAAGCTTATGCCCAAATAAATCTGTTAGTCTTTAAGGTGCCACCAGACTCCTTGTTGTTTTTGTGCTGCTGAACGTTTGTTTGCAGGCTGCGCTAGTAAATTTTGTTTATACTACCGTTTCCAGGTCGGAGGACTGTGTAGCTGATCTGCTTCTGCCCCTCACTGCATTCAGGGGCTGTTTGCTCCCCTCATTCCCTTATCCCACACAGAACTTCATGTTGTAGTGGACCCTTCGTTAGCAGCTGGGAGTTGGATTGCGTTATTTTGCAAAGTGGTTTGTTGTTGTCGTCGTCGTAAATATTTCTGAGACTATTTAAGTGATTTTTCAAGTTAATAGTGTTCTCAGTTGTCTGAAAGTTTTGTACCTATTGTAGTTACATGTAGAGATGACTTATAAGCCCTGGTTGGGTAGTAATAGATCAGTTTGTATATTGCATTTTGTTTTGTCAGAGGAATTTGGGCTTTGCATGTAGCTGTAGGAAAACATACTGTGATGTTTTGTTTTAATGAGCAAGAACTTAGTTCTAGCTGGAAATCATTTGTTGTATAATAAGACTAAGCAGGCTTTTATAGAAAATTTAACATTGTTGGGGTTGTATTTTTAGTGGAATACATCCGCGTTAAAACTAGTTCGTATTATATGTGGGTTGCTAATGTGGCCAAGAACTGAGAAAAGTTCAGTTTGCCTCCATCTTGGGGCCTCGGAGCTGATTTGAAATTCAAGTTCTTGATGGGAGAACCCTCGCTGTGTTAAATTGTGCATGCAGATTCTACAGCAGTCTTCACTGTTAACTCTTTAGTAAATATAAAATGATGTTGGCTGTGATTGAACAAGGGGAAACGTCAGTCACTCAGTTTATGTTGGTTGGTCTTCTTGATGAAATTGGCATTATGTGGATTGGGAGTTAATATTTTATAACCTTTGAAAACTTCAGTAGAAAATATGTAACTGTTAGTATTGAAAGATCTCCATGTGCTACTGCAGTGTGATTCAAAGTTTCCTTTCCTACCAGAGTCCCTAAATTCCATTTGATCACTTAAAGGATTCTCTTCTCCTTGACCCCTCAGTCCCCATTCCCTGGTTTCCCAGTTGTGTTTGGGTAGTGATGGTATTAAAAATTAGGTAAGTGGCTTTTTTAAATGGAATTTGGTCCACTTTGGAAGCTAATGATCCAACCAGCGGACTAAATTCAGTGACGAATCCTGGTCATGTGCCACTTGAAGCACGTTACGCATATGCTAAGAAGTGACTCATTAAAATGTTAGTCAAGATATGGAAATTTGAAAAGTCATTACGGTTTACCTCTTGTTAGCTGCTGCTTATCTAAAAGTACAGTCTATTTGTATTCTTATTCATGGGTGTCATGGCAGGGCTCTCTCATCTCTTAAAAAGTATTGACACTAGAGAGGAGCTGTAGCAAGGCATAGGTTGAGCCAGGACCCTACTTTTTAACACTCAGTTCATTCTTGAATGTGGTTGGCCATTTTTGAACTGAGATAAAAAGGGTAAAATTCTAGTCATAATTTTGAATCTTCTTGGTTTTGCTTGTTTGCATCATGACTTTGACTTTAAGACAAACTGTTTTATGAAACAGAGATGTTGGGAGACTTCCTTATGAGACAGTATTTCCCAAACACAGTTAAAACATAGCTGGATCAAATAATGTATTCAGTCCCACCAACACAGTTCAGTGCCATGTTGTAACTGGGTTCTCCTGATGAAATTGGTTTTATAGGTTAGTAGGAGCTTGTATTAACATTTCTATAGTCATAAGTTTTCTGTTTTAAAACTAACTAACAAATTAGCTGATAGTAAAAAGACTGAATATAAATCAAATCATCTAAGGGTACGTCTATACTTACCTCCGGGTCCGGCGGTAAGCGGTCGATCTTCTGGGTTCGATTTCTCACGTCTTGTCTAGATGTGATAAATCAATCCCGGAAGTGCTCGCCGTCGACGCCGGTACTCCTGCTCTGCGAGAGGAGTACGCGGAGTCGACGGGGGAGCCTGTCTGCCGCGTCTGGACCCGCGGTGAGTTCGAACTAAGGTACTTCGACTTCAGCTACGTTATTCACGTAGCTGAAGTTGCGTATCTTAGTTCGAAGTGGGGGGTTAGTGTGGACCAGGCCTAAGTGTAATAGTCAGCAGAATTGCTACTTACAAATACTCTATAGAGATTCAGACTTTCTACATACTCTTGCAGGTTGTGAAATTTGACCCTAAACACTGATGGAGTGAACATCTGATCATTGTAGTCTTTTAGAAATTCATGAAACAGAGGGATCCATATTGGATAAGACCATTGGTCCATCTAGTATGACATCACACCTCTCAGTGGCCAATCCCTCATGTTTCTTAGGAAGTTCCGACCTTCATTGCGGTATGTTGCACTGTTGCAAGCCTCATTTTACATTGGTGCAGTATGTCTACTTCAGGGAGTTTGTGCTGGTGTAGCTACACTAGTGAAAACCTCCCCAATGTAGACAAACCTTAACTCCCCTTGTCTCCTCTTCAGGTCAAATAATCCTAGCTTTTGAAGGCAATAACAGAAAGATTCTCCTATACCTATAACCGTATCCATTTCCCCCTCTCCGAACTCTGATCTGTTATTTTGAGGTAATCAAAATCAGATACAGTATTCCAGATGGAATGTGCCATTTGTTGTTTGTGGAATTTCTTAATCGGATTGTGAATATACCCAAGCATCCTATTTACTTTGAATGCTAATGCTGTGTGGGCAGAAATCTTCATTGAGCTGTCCATGGTGACTCCCACATCTTTTTCTCAAAAAAGCCCACAACTTCAAAGCCTGTCAGTATATACAAGAACTTTAAACTTTTTGCCAGTGTTGTTTTCTTTACACTTAATGTCTTCAAATTACCAGCCACAAACAAAGCTCAAACTGTAATGGTGTAAATGGAAATCATCTTGCTGTATCCCACTTGTATTGGATCTGATGACTCCAGAGATGCAGACTGGAAAAGACTTGCTCACTTAAGTGAAAGGTGTGTACGAAGTTCACTTCATATTGCCTTAAAATCAAAGGTGTGGGAGGCACAATACTTTTATTGCAAGTCAATAACAGTCTAGGAGATTCATGTTCTGGGGCCAGGTCCACCTTTATTAGGGTGGTGGTGGTGGGGGGGGCAGTCTTGGAAAAGTTTTGGAACGCTGAGGACTTCAGTCTTCCCAACAATGGTTCTCCTGTCATTTTCTGAAGGCTCCTGTGTTGCAGCAACTGTCCCATTGATTCAGGAAGGATGGCTGCAGCTTACGTAAGGCTGTTCTCAAATAACCAAAAGGGTGGTTACAGAGCAATATGAGACTTCCTACCTTGGGCAGAAGGTGCTGCTTGCATAACTCAGTCCATTCTCGTCACGCAGCTCCATATTCTATTGTGTTAATTCTAGACTTGCCATGTGCCCCTGTTGTTGCTATAGAATATTTTAAAAATAAAGACTCAAAACTTTCCTTATTTTCTCCAAGCCTTCACAAGTGCATAACCTTTTTAGAGCAACCCCACAGAAAATAGTTTGAATGGACCTACATCTTGTATCTGGCATGTTCTGTTTTTTTGCAAGTTAATACTAAGAGCAAAGCCAATTAGAAGAAATATCAACCATGCTATCTTCCTAGGGTTGTTATAAATTTGTTCGTTTTAGGCTATTGTGGTCACCCATGACTTTATCAGGCACTCCTAAAGCACTAGACATTAGGCCTGTCCTTAGACACTTGGGAGGCTTTCAAAGGCAAAAGGCAGTTGGGTGCCTAACTGCCATCAAATTTCCATGGGAGTTTGGCACTTAACCGTACCTTTGAGACTCAGTTATTCTGTTGTACATTTAAAAAGTGAGATTCTATTTTTGATCAAGAGAATACATTTAAAAATGTCTAAAATATTCGGTATAAGGCACTGATTAAGTATTCAAGGGGCATTACTTTTTTTTGCCCCAGACAGCACTTGCATTATTGGCTGTGTATTTTTAAAAGTTGAGATGTGAACTTTGAACTATAAAATATCAGAATAGTCCATTTATTAGGGCTGTAAAACTATTTAAAAAAGTTGCAATTAATCAGTTTTAATCGCATTGTTAAACAGTAATAGAATACCAATTTAAATTTATTATAAATATTTTGGATGTTTTTCTGCATTTTCAAATATATTGATTTCAATTTCAACATAATGCAAAGTGTATTGTACTCACTATATTTTAATTACAAAAATATACTGTGTAAAAATGATAAAAGAAATAATATTTTTCAATTCACCTTATACAAGTACTGTAGTGCAGTCTCTTTATCATAGAAGTGCAAGTTATGAATGTAGAATTTATTTTTTACATGGCTGCACTCAAAAACAAAACAATGTAAAACTTTAGAGCCTACAAGTTGAAACATGAAGGAGCATACAAATGTTTAGCATATCTGGTATGTAAATACCTTGCAGTGCTAGCTACAACAGTGCCATGCGGATGCCTTTCTCATTTTCAGGTGATATCAATAAGAGCGGGCAGCATTATCTCCTGTAAATGTAAACACATTTGTTTGTCTTAGCAATTGGCTGAACAAGAAGTAAGAATGAGTGGACTATATAGAGTGAATAATTTAATGCTTAAAATCTTGTGTGATTGGGCTAATTAGCATTAGCTACAAGACTTGCCAGCGCAGGTAGTTTAATTAAAATTTGATTTCAATCTTATCGTTAGCTGTGAGATTAAAATTTTGATTTGCTTTGATGCAAGCGTACTGCAGGTGGGTGAATGTTGTGCTATGGTTTGCCTTACGCATATGCTGACGCATCACATGCATTTAAATCACCAAGAGTTTGTCATCCTCTCCCATGTCCCAAACAGTTTTATAGGTCTTAACATCACTTCTATAATTCAACATTTTTGTATTTAATGTACTAACACTAAAATGTCATAGATATGAAATACAGAATTGATCCCTTTCTTAGATGAAGAAAGCTAATCACAAGACATGTTAAAATTGTTCATGAATGATCACCCGTATTTGTGTATTGTGTAGAAAAAGTGCACTTTTATGACTGAATGGTTTTTACCCTCTCTTTTCCAGTTGAATTAAATACGTTCTTCAGATACTAGCCAACAGGGCCGCCCGGGGGTGGGGGCGGCAAGTGGGGTAACTTGCCCCGGGCCCCACAGGGGCCCCCACGAGAGTTTTTCCTGACAGCCGGGACTGGGTGGGGAGTGGAGGGGGCGGTACCAGCTGCTTCTCACACTGGCCGCTCTGCGTCACTACTCCGTGCAGTGCAGCAGCTGCCTGAGAGAGCCTGGTTGGGACATCGGTCCACCCTGCCTACAGCTTGGGCCCGGCTGCCGAGGACAGGGGCCGAGTGAGCCAGAGGCCCCCCTCTCCACCAACACGTTTCCGGCCTGCTTGGCCCCAGTCTCCAGCAGCTGGGGGAGGGGAGGAGGGAGTGGGCTGCCACCAGGCTCTCGCAGGCAGCTGCTGCACCGCACAGAGCAGCAACCAGGGATGTAAATAACATGTAAAAACAGTAACCATGTAACTGATTAAAATTCTGTTGGTTACACCGTTAAACGTTTACCCAGGGAACGAGGAGTGCGGGGGTGCTGCAGCACCCCCACGTTTTACGTGGGGATCCCTGTCCTGTATCCCAGCGAGCCCGGTGTCTCAGGATGGGGTGCAGGCCCCGGTGCGGATCCCGACAACCGGGATGGACGCTGGCAGCCCGGAGGCTAATCAGAGCGCAGTGATGCAACACCTCATCCACACTGGCGCTGTGGCACTCCAGAGGGGGTGCAGCAAACGTTATTCCACTTGCTGAAGTGGAGTACCAGCAGCGCTGTAGCCGCGGAGTCAAAGCGCTCTACGTGCCTTGCCAGCGTGGACGGGTAGTGAGCTAGGGTGCCCAGGGCTGCTCTTGTTGCACTGTAACTCGCAAGTGTAGCCAAGCCCTAAGTTTGATATGAAAGATGGAGAAACCCTTAGCTAGGTCCCCACTCAGTGTATGGAAAAAATATAGTGTAAGACTTGAATTAGCAAATCAATTCTCTAGAATTAATCTTGTCCTTTTCTTGGTTTTGATCTTTATCTGTAATGCAAGAGTTGTAACTAGCTCTAGAATCTGTCTTCATGAGTAATGCCTCTTAACTTCTGAGCTCTCTTTCTAATATGAATTAGATAATTTCTTGTAACTTAATCAAAGAAGTTTGTTGTTATCCTGAGAGATGATTATAGCTGACATTTTCTACCGAGTTTATTAAGTGTAGCAAAACTTCTATTTATATTCTATATGTTTATGCTTATCCAATAGAAAATTGTCTACTTCATTTATCGTCGTTATGGGATACAGAATATAGAAATAGCTCAGTGGCAGGTATACTGTGGACTAAATAATTGACTGAGAATTAGTGTTTATAAAGTGAATTGAGTGTTCATGAAAAGGGCAAGATTGACAGCCCCAGAGAAGGAAGTATCAAATCCTCTGGATAAGTAGAGCGTGCCTCTCTCCTAATCTAGAAAGACCACCTCTGCTGGTGAGGTTTGTTGAGATTCAGTGCTAATCATGCTTTTGTCCTTGGAGATTGTCTACAAGAGAACCAACTGTGGTGGTAGGTTTTTTAGCATAGACACTTATTCACTGAGTAGTGGACTAAGCCCCCGACTAATTTGTCTCTTGGAATAACGACTGGATTATAACTCTGTTGCTAAAAACCTGGGCTGAAGTTTAACCTGCAACCTAGAAATGGTATGCTCTGTTATCTCCCAAGCCAGCGATTTCTGGAGACTCCAAAGTCTAGGGTGACATTTTAACCTATTGTCTCTTAATTAAAAAATCAGTCTGCTAACCTCTGAGGTAACAGCATTTTAATGGTATTTGTTAATTGTATGGAACTTTTGAGAAAATGAGCTAGATATTATAGAACAAGACAGCATACAGGACTTGATGCCTATAAGCACAGATATATATTTTTTTTTTTTACTCTGGTCACCGTGACACCCTCCGTTCCATTCAAGTCACAGTTGTCATGTTTATTGTTTATGGTACTTAAATGAAACATTAATCCATTTCCTAATTAATATTTTTAAAAAATTGACTTACTACTTGGTCATACAGCAGAACAAAATATTCAGTGAATAGGTTCAGTTAATTTTACTGGCGTTTATCCCTTAGTACTTGACCATTTGTAGAGATGGTTGACCATTGCAAAGTGTGTCTAATAAAATATTCAGTCAATACTGGTGGAATTAGTCAAAATTTATTCATCAAATGCTATTTGACTACTTGCTACATCTCTCACTTTTCTATGTCTTGGCTTCCCGATTTCAGTCCACTGCTTTTTTTTTTTTCTTCTTCTCTGTAATGGATCACAGTGTGTCTTCTCCTGAGTTGTCATCTACTCTCATGTGCGCTACCTCCTTGCCATGGTCAACCATGCCTTTCTATCCATAAGATAGGACTACTGTATGCACTCTACATTGGGCAACACCTTAAAATCATTTGGGAAGTAAAGCTACTGAAAAAGGCATCTACGTTAAGTGATGTTTCTCGCAGAATGCACATCTATTCCATGTTCTGTACTGGCTGACACTGTGGTTTTTGGATGGAGTTTAAGGTGTTCTTTTTGAATATTCTAAAGCCCTGAATGTTTTGGGTTTCACCCACCTTAGGGTATGTCCACAAAGTGATTGCAGCTTGTATAGAACATGCCGGACTACTGGTATCAAAGAAGCTATGGTAGCGCTTAACTTCTTGAGTAATTACCAAGCCTTCTGGGCAGGCTTGTACAGCCTTCACTGAAGTCAGTGCGGCTGCAGCTTCACTGCTACTGGTACCTGAGCTAATCAGCTTAAAATGCTAGCTTGGGTATGTCTAGGTGATCTGTAGTCACATTCTCTGATTGCAGTGTAGACAAACCAGTAGAGACCACCTTGGGTGACCCCACAGTTGCAGTCATCTAGCGTGACCAGACAGCAAGTGTGAAACATCGGGACAGGGGGTGGGGGGGTTAATAGGAGCCTATATAAGAAAAAGACCCCAAAATCAGGACTGTCCTTATAAAATCGGGACATCTGGTTACCCTACAGACATCTGAGGTGCATGAGTTAGAGGGTCTTTGGTTTAAATTGGAAGGAGCTACAGGTGGGTGTTCATGGTAAGGGATACTTGACCCTGGAACTCACCTCTTCTGGTTCTACCAGAACCTGGATCTGATGACTTTCAGAGTTTAGTGCAAGACACTGCTGTTCTTGTGAATTTTAAGGGATTGAGGGTTTTGAGAATGGTGTTAGGCTCATTCTAGCCATCTGCCTCTGTTGGCATTGAGTCGGTATAGTTCTATAGGTTTGGATTTCTTCTCATCTAAGATGAATATGCCTTGTCTAGGCTAGAATAAAAGGGGTGTGTGTGTGTTTGCCAGCATGTTCTAACTAAGATGATCTAACAGTGTAACGTAGATAAATCACACTGCTGCTAACACTGGCTTAGCTGGTTGAATGTAAGAACTTTTAGAACATGTTGGTTGGAATGTTAGCTAACACTACATCATTTTTTCATAGTCTAGGTTAGGTATTAGTTGTGCTAAGTTATAGGCCGTTATTTTTCTACTGTGAACAACTTACCTAATGAGATCTTATGAGTTTTCCTTACCACTGTCATTTAGAGTTGCAAACTGTGTTTGCTCTGTGATCTTTAGGTTATTAATTTATCTGCTTAGCTGTGCAGGTCTTGGAGAATGATTTGGGCTATATTTCAAAGGTGCTGCTTAGTCACTAAATACAGTAGCAGAACAGAAATGTGCTCTGTAATATCAGAGGTTGGAAAATCTTGCTGCAAATATATAGAAGACAAAGGTAGGAATGCTGCTGCAGCAATACTCAGACAAGCCTACTTGGGACCCTGGGATGTACTCAAGCAGTTACTCCATGCTGCTGTGGTTTCACTGCTATTGTATTTGAAGCTAACTAGATCAAATCTAGCTCTCATATGTCTACAGATGCTCCAGTCACACCTTGGATTGCAGTGTAGGCATATACCCAATGACACAGTAAGAAGCATTGCCCCCTGCCTCTGGTGGTATCTGGGAAAGAGTAGGACACTAGGATTTCTGTGCTGCCACTTGGACCTGGCTGAGGGGGCTTATGCTCTTGTCAGTCTCTGGATAATAGGTGTTTTAATTTGAATCTGCCTAAAGGAGGCAGCTCTTGTTTCCACATTCAGAACCTTCTGGTTGCTTTAAGAGCAATTATGTCTCCATAATTCCATCCTTTCCCATAGTCTCTCTTAAGTCTTCCTTCCCTGTGCATAGCACCAATGTCTTCTGGTGTTCATAACGTTACCAAGCATCAGCAGAACTACACTAACACGATTCTAACAGCAGCTTCATTTTTATTCATGCGGCTCTGAACTTAACCTCACCAGTCTCAAATTCACTTTGCTGTTGCTTGACAAATCTGTGTGCAGCAACAGTCGTACTGGACCTTTCTTTAGACTCAGGAAGATAACACTGCATCCGGTTCTTGGTTCTTTGCAATCTTACAGACTAAAAGTTTGTTTGTTTGTTTGTTTTGAAGAATGAAGGCTTAAACTCTAAAGCAGCGGTTATCAAATTTTCTTTTTCACCATTGGGAATTGCTGAAGATCTTGGTGGACCGTTTAATGATCTTTCCAAATGTTGTTTGTACCGTTAGCTAACTATTGTAAAGTGCTTTGCATAAAAGTGCTATATAAAAAAACCCGAATAATTAACTTTTTTCGTTCTACAAATAAAAACACACAACTCATATTTTAATATCAGTAGCCTTAGCTTTCTAATGCAATGAATGTGCCCTCTCTCCCCTGCTGCCACAGCCCCCGAGTTGGGGCTGGAAAGGAGGGGGGGGTCTCTCTCCCACCACAGCAGCCACAGAGCTGAGGCTGGGAAGGAGGGCCATCTCTCCCCAGCAACCGCAGCCCTGGAGCTGGGGAAAGTCGCCTCTTTCTCTGGCCACCACAGCCCGGCATGTCCCAAATTCCCCACGCCCCCTCTTGTCACCCCACTGCCCCCTCACACGTACCCCCTATTCCCCCAAAGGCCACCACCTCACCTTACGTGTGCGTCTTCTCCAGGGTCCAGGCACCTAATTAGTGGAGCAACGCCTGCACGGCTCCACTAATTAGGTGGGTGGCCCTTCATTCTCTCATGTGCGGCCACCCAGGAATGCATCTTAGAGGGAACTATCTGCTGACCACCTGAATGGAACTTGTCCGCAGACCACAGTTTGAGAACCTCTGCTCTAAATAAATTGATAGCTTAAATCCCTGAGCAAGCCAGGGAAAAGTTTCTGCATGCAACTGGCAGATGGATTTTTTTTTCAGGCCCTGTTATAAATTGTCAGCCCTCTGTATCTTAACATAACATGACTGTAATAACATGACTAATAACAAATTATTTAATATTTATAGTGAGGTAGTGCCCACAAACCATAAAGATTAGGCTAGCACAAACATGAGTGATAGGCCTTGCCTCAAAGAAACTTGGCATTAAGTTGACCGTTGCATAATGTGGGGCCTGGTAGCCTTTTGTATAGATTTCTATATAAACCTCTACCCCAATATAATGCTGTCCTCGGGAGCCAAAAAATCTTACCGCGTTATAGGTAAAACCGCATTATATCGAACTTGCTTTGATCGCCCGGAGTGCGCAGCCCCGCCCCCTCGGAGCGCTGCTTTACTGCGTTATATCCGAATTCATGTTATATCGGGGTAGAGGTGTACTTAATGCAGGGATCGGCAACCTTTGGCCCGCGGAACGCCAGGGTAAGCACCATTGAGGGCTGGGCCGATTTGTTTACCTGCCGCATCCGCAGGATCGGCTGATCGTGGATCCCACTGTCCGCAGTTTGCCGCTCTAGGCCAATGGGGGCTGTGGGAAATGGCGCGGGCTGAGGGATGTGCTGGCCGTCGCCCCCATTGGCTTGGAATGGTGAATCTGCGGACGCGGCAGTGGCCGAACCTGCAAATGCGGCAGGTAAACAAACCGGCCTGGCCTGCCAGGGTGCTTGGCCTGGCGGTCTGCGTGCCAAAGGTTGCTGATCCCTGACTTAATGGATATGGCATCTTTCAAAGACCAGCCAATTATATTGGTGGTTTCAAACACAACTTTTAAAACTCATTATTACCATGATATTTCGTAGGTCTACACTGGATTCTAATATCTGGAACTCTTATTTGGGTTAACTGCATTTATTCTATGGAAGAATAAAAGTGAGTGGCTCAAATAATCTGGATATATGTAGTAGTAACTAATATTGACTACATTCCTATCATGTTAGGGCTTAATTTAAGCAGTGGAATGCTATTCAGAGCATGAACCATTTGCTACAATTTCTGTCATGTATTGAATCAGCTAGCTCGTAAAGGAAAGAATACTCACTTTCATATATACAGAGTCAAAATAAAATGTTTCTATGTAACTTAGTTTTGGACCCTGCTTTCAAGTGTTCTAGAACTTTCCCGCTAAGCCTTTTATGGGTGTGTACGTAACAAGTATTATGAAAAATTAGAACAACAAATGATTTTTCTTTAGTGTAACCAGTATTTGAATGTTGCGGATATATGTCTGTGCAATTATATTGTGGTACACATCCTTTAGATCAGAGGCTTTCAACCTTTTTTCATTTGTGGACCCTTAAAAGAAAGTTGAATGGAGGTGCGGACCCCTTTGGAAATCTTAGACACAGTCAATGGAACCCCAGGGGTCTGCAGACCACAGGTTGAAAGTCACTGTTTTAGATGTAGGTTTAATACTGTTTGGGATCTTATATGAGGTAGTCTCTTACAATTTACACCTGTTTAGTATTAGAATGTCCTTTTGGCTTTGGAAGTTGGAAATAGTTTTAGTGGTTTAAACTACTGGTGATTCCATAGAGTAGATTTGAAATGCATGCTTTCACTTATTCAAGTTCTCATATGCTTTAAGTCTAGGCATGTGCTCCAATACTTGCTAAAGGCTTTTTAATTTGTGCCTGTCTTCTTCTCTCCTTCCCCCCCCCGCCCCGCAGACTAGAAACATCTCTTCCCTTGAGGAAACAAATGGGTTACTCACCAATATTCCTAATAAACTCTGAAAGCGTTGTTTAATATTGTATGATTGCTAAGAGTTATCCTGGGCTGCTTTGGTAGTTCACGTGATGGAATTTTGTAAATCATGGCTCATTTGAATGTACTCCATAGTTCCTTAATCTCAGATTTTTACACAAGTGCTATTCATCTAATAGTTTGGAATTAAGTTTTCCATTTCTTTTCTGACTAGTTATTGTATTCTGCTGTGGAGTCCCTATGCTTCTGTTGAAGTTAGTCATTTTTGCTAGGTAAAGAATAAGTACACCTCTATCCTGATATAACGCCACCCGATATAACACGAATTCGAATATAACACGTTAAAGCACCGCTCTGGGCGGGGGAGGGTGCGCACTCCGGCAGATCAAAGCAAGTTCGATATAACGCGGTTTCACCTATAACGCGGTAGGATTTTTTGGCTCCCGAGGACAGCGTTGTATCGGGGTAGAGGGGTACTATCAGCCTTCGCTTGTAGATGGTTATCGGTAAAAGTTTGGCTGCATCTGAAGTGCACTGGATTGACCCTTAGAATAGAATTGAGTGGTTAGGAGGGAAAAATGGACTATCCCGCAGTGCATGTCTTCTACATATGTCAATTGTGAACATACTGCAATCAATCAGTAAAATAGGATGTTTTGGTGCCCTCTGATGGGTAATCTATAGCTCTCTATTTTCTCTGGCTGTATTTCAGAGGTGTTTTCCACAAAAGCTGTTTGTTGCAAACACCCTCAAATTGAGGAAAAAGTAATGTCCCTGTGCCCAAATGATCCCCATTTGTCATGCTGAGGGCTGATGGTACCAACATAGAGTCCAGAGTAACCTTGAGGGGACCAGGTTAATGGAAAGCTAGTGTTTAATTTGTCCCAGAAGGTGCAGATAGTTCCTCCAATTTAAGAGGCAGAGCCGAGAGTCTGGCCCCAAAACTTACTTCGTTCTCTGCCTGTCTGTTCTGAATGACCCCTTCCTACGGGAAACCATTAAAAAAGATCTAAAAGTGTGCATATGTTGATCTAAGACTTTATAACACTCATGTATATAGTGTATTATTCTTTAAAGGGAAATTACCAGAGGGCTGCAAGACAATTCTGCCTACTGGTTACTAGTGCATTTTTGAAATGGAGTATACTGAAGCCTATCTGTAAGGGTGGATTGATTTAAATCACTGACTTTTTAATCATGGTTTAAATAATAAATTGTAATCTTATGCATTCTTACATTTTAGGTCCTTTCCTAAAGAAAGGTTGATTATCATTGGTTGGTAATCATTAAAATATGATTTGCAAAAAAAAAAAAAAATAGCCTTTTTACTAAATTTGGTACTTTTTGCTAACCAAGAGGATATATTATATATACACACTTATTTCAGCAATTATATAGCTTAAGTTTTTTAATGTTAGAAGATGGTGAATGACATTTCTTATTTGTTAGATTAATTTTTTTTTACTCTTGATTTGTCAACCACATGCACTTGAATGGAAGTTGGAATTCAATAAAAAATGCACCAAAAATCATATTAGAATTGTTTTTTAAAATCTACCTTAAATGTGCTGGCTACATTTAAAAAAAAGTTTATCAAAATTTTTTGTGTTTAAAAAAAAAAATCACTTTTAAAGCAGAGGAAGTATAATCTGTGGTTAATGAATTTAACTGATTGTTTCTGATCACCATGTCCAAGATTTTTAGAACTAGTAGAGCTCGTCCTCTCATATCTCATTTTTATTCATAGATTGGAAGATTTCCTGATTGTTTCCCAGTAGATTTTTTCAACTTTAAGTGAACTAGTCATGAACTGAACTAGTTAAATGAACTGAAATGAAGAAAACTTTCTTTCTGCATCTGCGAAAGAGGCTACTGCTGTCAAAAGCTGGTGTAGCACTTCAGCAAACTCTGGCTCAAAGTTCATTGTTTGACTTTCTTTAAAAGTTCAGCAGTTAACATTAAATGAAATGGTAAATTAAACACAAAAATAATATTAATTCTAATTATTATAGTAAGTTTAGGTCTTCATAGAAGTTATTTCAAAATTATTTGAAATTATAAATTAAAAAAAAATCAAATCCAACTTAAATAAAAATATCTATTTTTTTTAATCCACCCTGCTGTTTGGTCTATATGGTCATTTGTATTGTACAGAAAAAAATATACTTTTAACAGCATTCCTTATTGGATAAAATTTCCAACTTCTTTAGGATGCCAGTGCTCTTGTCTTCCTTCACTGAGTTTTTTACTCCTATGTCTGTTGGTTACATCTTTTGGAGGGATTAATATGATGCAAGTATAAAAGATTGCAAAAAATATAGTTTAAATATGAAGGTTAGTTCTAATTCTGCTCACTTGCTTGTATTGTTTTGACCATCTATAAAATTCACTAAAGGATAAGAATCTTGGTCATTAGGGACTCTTTCTTTTGTAGTAAATATTTAAACATTTAAAACCCCACTACTGTGGCAAAAATTGGCATTATGCAGATTGCATTCACTCTGCAGTTTCATTTTAAAATTCTAAATTTAAACATTGAGCAATAAAACCTTACAAAAATGTCTGAAGTTCCAAGCAGAGTGATCCGTGGAGTGGACATGGAGGCTTTAATTCAGAACTTTCTTAAAGGGCCCTGGAGCAAAGGTGGTGGTGGTTTTGGTTCAAAACTGATCATGGATTGCTCTCATTTGACTTGTGCCAATATTTGTGTTACACACTTGCTTCTTGTTTACTTGCTGTCATGATGTACTAGTTACTCAGGAAAGGTAAGCAAGCCTGTTGATTAGTTGGCCTCCTTAGCACTGACTTAGAGGTAAAAACCCACTGTTCCATCCAAAGTCCTGCATTACATAATCCACAATATTTTTGTTTAATCGAGGCTGCGAGTTCTCTTTTTACTTCTGCTTCATATTAGGAAGCCTGAGGAATTCGGAAAAATATATTTTTCCTGCCTTAGCATAAGAAATGTGTCCACATATTTATAAACCATTGAAAGTCTGTTTTTAAGAGCACAAGGACACGGCATCTGTCCACTTCAGAACAAAGAATAGAAAATGAGTTGGAATGTGACACTTGTGAGCAAGAGGAATCTGGCTGAGTTCCGAGCTTATATGTACAAGGGGCAGTTTAAAGGAAGGTGGAAAATATTCTATTAGAATTTCTTGGAATGATGCAAATTCCATGAATGGAATTGAGGTTAATCTGGCAGTAACTTTTTGTGCCAAAACACAACCAATAAATAATATATAAAATGTATTAATTAGGGCTGTCAACCGATTAAAAAAAATTAATTGTGCTATTAATTGCACTGTTAAATGGTATTCTATTATTTAAATTGGGGTCGGCAACCTACGGCACGCATGCCAAAGGTGGCACGCGAGCCAATTTTTGATGGCACGCGGCGCGGGCTGAGCCACTCAGCCCGCTGCCGCTCTGGGGTTTCCGCCGCCGGTTCCTGCCAGCCGGGATCCCACCGCTGGTTCCACTCAGCACCCACTGCTGGCCTGGGTGAAGGAACCCCAGGCTGGCAGCGGGCTGAGACCCTGGCTGGCAGGAGCCAGTGGCCGAAACTCCAGAGGGGCGGCGGGCTGAGCCGCTCAGTTGCTGCTCTGGGGTTCCGGCTGCTGGCCCCTTGCCAGTCGGGGTCCCCCCCGCCTCAGCCCCACTCACCTTGTGCAGGCCCCCTGCTAGACAGGATCCAGGCCTCTGGCCCTGCTTAGCGCTGCCAGCTCCACTCACCTCACCTGCCGATCTGGGGTTCCAGCCGCTGACCTCCTGCCAGCCGGGGTCTGGATCTCCAGCCTTGCTCAGTCTGCTTTCCTCCCTGGAGTCCCAGCAGGCCACCCTGGGCTCTGCTCCTGGCCTTGGATCAGTGCTCTGCAGCCTCCCTGCTGTGGCCCACTGTCCCCAGCCTGGGACAGTGAGGGTTGCACAAAGGCAAGAGGGGGTGCTGAGCTTAAAATTGCTTATATCAGACCACACTGCGTTTGACCTTGTGCCTGCCTTCTATCGCCATTTTTTTCCCCACTGAGCGTTGAAGGGAACACTTGACAAAATGGCAGCTCCTAAGAAAGCGAAGCCAGATGTCCGATCGTTTCAGCCTCCTTGGACAGATGCATTTGGATTTATTGAAAAGAAGGAGCTTGCTATTTGTGTTTTTTGTTATGAAAGTGTTGTTTGTCGCACATCAAGTGTTCGACATTTTGAAACGAAGCACGAGAACCTTTCTTGACGAAGCAAACAAGACTGAATCGATCAAAAAGGCAGTAGCAGCCTATGAGAAGCAAAGCAGTGTTTTTAAAAGCTTAAGTGTAAGTAAAAATCAAGCTACAGAAGGAAGTTACAAGATTGCACAGTGCATTGCAAAAAATGGAAAGCTGTTTACAGATGGGGAATATATAAAATTTTTCTCAGCAGTTCGGAGACTTTGTTCAATGATTTGCCAAAGAAAGATACAATCATATCTAGAATAAAAGAACTGCCCATCTCTGCCAGAACAGTTGAGAGACGCGTAAGTGAAATGGCAGAAAACATTAAGGAAAAGCAGACTGCATTAAAAGGCACAGCAGTGTTTAGTGTTGCAGTTGATGGGAGCGTGGATATAAATGACGTTCCACGTTTGGCAGTTGTTGCAAGATACTGTGCTTCCGATGAAATCCAAGAGGAACTTTGTTGCCTAAAACCCCTGCATGGCACAATAAAGGGGGAAGATATACTGGAAAGTTTTGTAAACCGTTTTGAAGAACGAGGCGTTGACATCAGAAAAATATTTTGTGTGACAACAGATGGTGCTCCTGCCATGGTCGGAAAACAGAAGGGATTTGTAAAGTTACTTGAAGGTCAAATTGGCCATCCGACAGTCAAATTTCACTGTATCATCCTTCAAGAAAACCTGTGTGCTAAAATTTCTAATTCAGAGCTGCTTAATGTGATGAATACAGTGGTGCGAATTGTGAATTTCCTTGTTGCTCGATCTGCTTCGACTCAGACAATTTCAAGCACTGCTAGAAGAGATGGACAGTGCTTATAACGACATCCCACTTCACAGCAACATTCGGTGGCTAAGTCGTGGCAAGGTTTTGGTGCGCTTTGTAAACTGTTTTGGTGCAATCAAGACCTTTTTGTTGGAAAAAGAACAAAACTACCCCTAACTGGATGATGACAAATGGCTGTGTAAGCTCGTGTTTCTAACTATCATCGCTCACCTAAACGAATGCAACCTCTGTCTCCAGGGTGCAGGGCAAACAGTTCTGGATCTTTATGAAGCCTGGAAAGCATTTGTTGTGAAACTAGAAGTTTTTTCCAGAGATATTCAAACTTCTATTTTCTGCTACTTCCAACTCATAAAAGAGCTATCGACACGATGCACTGTCAATGTCGATGAGATTGGAAAGAACATGCAAGAACTGGAATCAGAATTTTCTGACAGATTTCAAGATTTACAGCGATTTTGGCCCAATGCTTTCTCTTCTAATTAAACCTGAAAAGTTCAATGAAAGCGACTTGGATTGGTCTGTATTTCAGTGGATGGGTGTTGAAGATTTCGAAATGCAACTCATTCAGTTAAAAAGCTCAGAATTGTGGACATCAAAGTTTGTGGATCTGCGGAGCGCACTTGAAGCTACCACGAGAGATCATGGGGCCTCTATTCTGACCTGCTGGACGTCCCTGCCAGTGAAATTTAACTGTTTGAAGAAAATTTTGTTTGCAGTGCTTTCAGCATTTGGATCCACATACCTGTGTGAACAGGTATTTTCACACATGAAATCTGTTCACTTGTTAATCGGCCCCAAGAGGGACAGAGATCACTCAGCAGCCTGTGTGCAACTTAACGTATTCAAATACATGCCAGACATTGGAAAACTCAGCAAGGAAAAGCAAGGGCAAGGATCACACTAAACTGATAAGATTTGCGTTCTAATTTAATTTTTAAATCTTCTGAAAGATTTTGAAAACCTTGTGTACTTTACATATAACAGTAGTTTGGTTATATATTATAGACTTATAGAGGGACCTTTTAAAAAACGTTAAAATGTATTACCGGCACGCGAAGCCTTAAATTAGAGTGTATGAATGAAGACTTGGCACACCGCTGCTGAAAGGTTGCCGACCCCTGGTTTAAATATTTGTGGATGGTTTTTTCTACATTTTCAAACATTTATTTCAATTACAAGACAGAACACACAGCGTACAGTGCTCACTTCATATTTATTTTTTGCTTACAAATATTTGCACTGTAAAAAAACAAAAGAAAGGAGAGATTAATAAGATTGGGACTTTTCAGCTTGGAAAAGAGACGGCTAAGGGGAGATACGATTGAGGTCTATAAAATCATGACTGGTGTAGAGAAAGTAGATAAGGAAGTGTTTACTAGTTCTCAGAACACAAGAACTAGGGGTCACCAAATGAAATTAATAGGCAACAGGTTTAAAACAAAGGGAAGTATTTCTTCACATAATGCACAGTCAACCTGTGGAACTCCTTGCCAGAGGATGTTGTGAAGGCCAAGACTATAACAGGATTTAAAAAAGAACTAGATAAATTCATGGAGGATAGGTCCATCAATGGCCATTAGCCAGGATGGGCAGGAATGATGTCCCTAGCCTCTGTTTGCCAGAAGCTGGGAATGGGCAACAGGGGATGAATCACTTGATGATTACCTATTCTGTTCATTCCCTCTGGGGCACCTAGCACTGGCCATTGGTGGAAGACAGGATACTGGGCTAGATGGACCTTTGGTCTGACCCAGTAGGGCCGTTCTTATGACAGTGATTTCTTGTCAGTTTTACAAATTCTGCTATCTAATATGAAAATTGGGCAGTAGTAGTGGTTATCAAAATGTGCTTACTAAAAGCAGGGCCTTGTGTTTATAAAGTACATAAACATTCAACAATTTATGTAATATTTGTTTATCGTTGAAAAGTCAAGCTTTCAAATGCTAGGCAATGGCAGAAATGACTATTGTTTGTAAGCCCTTACTTCTGCTCCTTTATGTGCATTATGATGCAGTCTTTAATTAAAACAATCACATACTAGTTTTCCCCCACAAGATTCCTGACTATTTAATGAGCAGAACACCATCACATGCAATTGTACAGTTAATCCACTGAATAAAAAAATAATCAGCAAGGTTTGAACCTAGAACCTTCAGCGGTGCTGCAGAAATCTCTGCTACTTGAATTCGGGAAGTAATAACCACCTTCTTTCTGCTAGCTACTGTAATCTTCTGTGGAATAGCTGGAGGGTGCACATATAACTCACTGAAACACTCGACTACTTATATAAAAGTAGTCCCACTTTACTGATGACATACTTAAAGTGCACAGATTTGGAGTCACTTTCTGATGATAGGCAGTGTGGCTAAGTGGCAGAATGTAGAGTCTGGTGTATTGGAGACCTGGATTTTTCTTCTGCAAAGTGGACATGGACAAGGCAGTGTGTGGAGGGGCTGATGCTTTTCCTTCTCAGTGGTTTGAGCATTGGCCTGCTAAACCCAAGTTTGTGAGTTCAATCCTTGAGGGGGCCATTTAGGGATCTGGGGCAAAAATCTGTCTGGGGATTGGCCCTGCTTCGAGCAGGGGGTTGACCTCCTCAGGTCCCTTCCAACCCTGAGATTCTATCCTTTGCGGCATTGCTTATATTAGAGGTTAGGGAATTCAGAGAATTAACACCAGTCAGAAGAGCTGTTTCCAGCTCAGTCCTCTGTAGGACAAAGGTTATCTCTGTAAAGGTGGCGATTGTCTCTTATCTGTGCAATCTGTTCTGGTCTGTGTGGCTGCTCTAGAATGTTGCAGGAGGGTAGGCAGGACTGGGGAACATATGCACAGTGCAGATTGAATGCTCAGAATTAAATACAAGCTTCTAGCAAGTTCTTCTGTGCATGCAAATAGGAATTTTCTGTGGCTTATTCCTTGATCAAATCTGTCTGCCTTTTGCTATCTGCATGAAAATCAACTTTTCTAACCCTAGGACTATTGCTCCTTGTAACTTCATATTCCTACTCCAAGCCCCTGAGATGCTAGAAATATTTAAAAGAAATAAATCAAGTCGTCCATTTGCCAACAATAACAAAATTCCCCAACCAAGGTAAAAATTGCCTATTTTTAATTAAATTCGTTCAGCTAAAATGGTGCAAACATTTCTGAGAAACTATCAAAGAAAATCAACTGGAGGCAGCAAACGTCCACTGAAAATTTGCCTTACTGTCTTAGAACTGCTGTAAACCAGTGGTTCTCAACCTTTCCAGACTACTGTACCCCTTTCAGGAGTCTGATTTGTCTTGCGTATCCCCAAGTTTCACCTCACTTAAAAACTACTTGCTTACAAAATCAGACATAAAAATACTAGTCTCACAGCGCACTAGTACTGAAAAATTGCTTACTTATTTTTACGATATAATTACAAAAAAATCAATTGAAATATAAATATTGTACTTATATTTGTGTACAGTATATAGAGCAATATAAACAGGTCATTGTCTGTATGACATTTTAGTTTGTACTGACTTAGCTAGAGCTTTTTCTAGTCTATTGTAAAACTAGGCAAATATTTAGCTACATTAATGTACCCCCTGGAAGATCTCTGTGTACCCCCAGGGTGAGAACCACTGCTATAAACTACCAGGACCTATGTAAATGCACAATGTGATGTCACTAGGGTGCATCAGAAGGAAGTACAGTGGCAATGGTAGTGAAGCAAAGAAACCAGGTTTTAGATGAGTGGCTACAGATGGAGAAATGTCTCTTTGAGGCCTATAGCTGAGAGGAGATCCCATTGAGCTATGACTTAATTTTTGTATCCTTCTTTTGAGACCAATGTTTTGTATAGGGACTTTGTACTGTAGAGCACTCTTGATCAGAAATGAAAGATGAGCTTAAAGTGGACAGATGTATTCAAGAGGCTGTTCTTATTCGACAACCTGCCATCTGAATTGGCCACTCCATAGTATCCTGAAATGTATTGAGTACAATGTTACGTGTCTTTCATTAGAAGACTAGCTCCATTTGAGCGCCTGATTTTTGTTAGTGCCTTGAGTGATCATTTAAGACAGGTTTCATGATGTTTTGTTTCATGATCCTTTATTTAGGTGCTGATAGTTTGATTGTTGTATAAGACACGGGGAGACAGTTCCTGCCCCAAGAAGCTTTCAGTCAAAACCAGAGACCTAATTAAAGTGGATAAAAGCAAGAAAATTGATTTCTCTGTTACCTATCCTTAATTTTGTCCATTGTGCTTGAAAGATTTTTAGTCCTCTGAAAAGTGGGTAATTTAAACGCCGACAAGTTATGGTACCACTGCCACCATGCTGGATCTATCAAAGATATTTTGAAGGATTCTCTTGCCTTGATACTGAAGAGCATGTAGATTTAACTGTGACAAGTTATCAGTAGAATTGTTAGCATCTTTTCAAATGTATGTCTTAGGTCATATGCAGAATACATATAGAAATATAAAGTACCACTTAACGTATGCATGGCACTTGCTTTTAAATTTCTATAAACAAGATGTGTACGTAATATATAATGGTTATGATTTTCAAAAGTTATTAGTGATTTTGTCTTTATTAATATGTAATCCTTAGCCAAATTATTGGCTAAGATCAATGTTTGGGTAAGCGCATGCTTAGTTCCTATTGATGTTAGTGGGAGCTAATCGTAGACTTGAAGTTAAGCATGTGCTCAAGTGCTATTCTTAATTGGGGCCAAAGCATCTGCACACCTTGTTTTAATTGAGAGCCAGCTGAAGTCCTCAGACCAGTATGGTGAATGTTGCATCTCTTTTAAAAGTGGTAGTGCTTCAAGCTCTTCTTTTTCTGAGCTGGTAACTTTGCTAGATTTCAGTATTATGCAAATTTAAAATCATTTTATAAGGTTTTGAAAACTGAATTATCTACATATTTATCACGTTTACCTTTTTGAGTCATGTGGCCTCTGGTATTTTTATTGGAGACCTAATTTATGACTTGATTAAACGGAAGTAATTCGCCAAACTTAGATCCCAAGTTGAGTTTGGATGAAACCGATCTCAAAAGGCAGATTGGTAGGTGAGGGAGAATTGAGATATTAACTTCAGAGAAGCATTCTTGTAGATAAACTGCCTTCTGGTCTACGAGGGATCCATACTTCTGAAGCTGAAAAAGTAAGAGTGTTGTAAACTGGTGGAATAACTTGGCAGAAAGTCCTAGAAGGATTCTTCTGCCAGAGATAGTGATTATAATTAGTAAAATAATGTAATATTAGAAAGTATACACTCCCTAGACTGTACAATGGAAGGGGGAAGATGAGCTGGAGTTAAGTACTTCTTCACTAAAGAGCAGATAGTTCTCCTGCCATTCAAACAACTTAAAATACATATGAACTAAACTGGAAAATAAAAGTTACTTGCTTTGGGATTTAAAGTAACTGATTCTGGTTAGCTCAACATGTTGTTCTTGAGAATTGTGCTTAAGGATGTGACCTTTTAACGTTCAGGCTTCCATCTAGTAAGAATAATGTAGGGAAAATGTCCTACATAGTGCAGAAGAGTTAAATCAGATGATACAAAGGCCTCTTGGGGCCAAAAATACTGTATTTGTAACTGTTAACAGGAAAGGTGTTAATTTACTGTATGAAATTTGTGAAACTGTACCAGGTTTTGGATTAAACAAAATGATCTTTTTATTGTCCAGGAATTCCAAGAACTTGCTAATGTTAAACCGTGACCCAGTTCCTGCTACAAGTTCTTTCCTCTCACATAAAGACCTAGATTTCAGAGAAATGAGATGCTTGTGATTGGATTACATACACTGGATCCTAAATTTTCTACTGTGTGTCATTGACTTGAAAAGTAGTACTTGGTCGAGGGAGATAAAAATTTCCTGCCATCTTGTGTAAATGATATTGTTTTAACGTACTGACAGTTTTATCCTTTATTTCTGGTGTTTGATCAATTACGTTTCCAACTGTTTTGTAAGTTTTCTTTTAAATTTCAAATTACAGGTTCACGACTAGCTCTGGCAAGACTTCTTTCAGGTGAGTGTCTCGTCTGGACAGATTACATTACTACTTAATACATTGACCAACAGCCTGTCTCTTCTTGGACTCGTTAGGCTTTTGAAGTTTAATATTGGATTCCATGTTTTCCTTTTATAACTGACTTGAAAACTAATATTTCAAATTCATTTTTTTCCATTTCCTATCTACCTCACCCCTCATGCTTACCCCATTGGTCATCTCACAGCTATTGATAAGCTGTTGCTATTCCAGAAAATGTACTACCACATTTGATGAGCATTGATATTGTCTAAAGGACAGAGTTTGTTCTATTTAGAAGTATGCTGATGAATTGAAAAGCCATAGTGGTGATTGATAGGGAGGAAATGTGGCTTTGTAGTGAGTATGGAACTGGTAGCCAGGACTCATTGGTTCTGTTTCCAGCTGTTGCTGACTTGAACTCTGACCTTGGTGTTACCAGTTTTGCCCATTACTTTGGGGTATGCTCATTTATTAGGGTTACTCTTCTGGGGTGGGGGGTGTTTCTGTAATTCTATCAATGTACTGCTTGTCATCTGTGCTCTCATATGGAGCTCTACTTCTCCCTTCTGCAAGTTCCCTCCCAGTAGAGCTATCCTGAAGGACCTCGGTTCCCCAGGGCTGGGTTCTTCCAGCCCCAGAATCAGATGAACACACACACATTAACAGAGCGCATCTGACAGGACCCGGTTAATCAGCACTCCCAAGCTGACTCCTAATATGTCCCTGGACTTGGTAGGCTGGGTCGAGCAGCACTTCCAAGCTGTCACCCTCATATGCCCCAGGTTCAGCACGTCCCTATCCCCACTTTCATGTTATAATTGTTCTGGTAGAAGGGTGGCCAGATGTCCCGATTTTATAGGGACAGTCCCGATTTTGGGGTCTTTTTCTTATATAGGATCCTATTACCCCCTGTCCTGATTTTTCACATTTGCTGACTGGTTATCCTATCTGGTAGTAGCCCACTTGATTAGCAAACCCCACAGGATTTTTGGGCCCTGCAGGGATCTTTAGCTTAGTTACGAGAAGTGTTGCTGCAGAGCGAATGGGGAAGCCAAAAAACACCTACAAGGGGCAGAAGGGAAGAGAAAGAGAAGCAACCAGCTTAACCATGAAAGTTATTTATTGCTCGGTAATAACCGTACACGGGGAGCCAAACAAACACAACAGTTATAATATTAAATCAAACTTAAATTTGATTATAAAAGTCAGGTTTAGAAATCTCAACTGTAACTGATCACACAAGACCAGGTCAGAAGGCTATACCTAGAGAGAGAGAGAGCTGGGTTTTCACTACTTTGTGAAGCTTGAATCGATCAGAGTTCCCTAGTGGTGGTGGTTGTGGTAGCTGAGGGTCTGGAGTGCTGGAGACAGGCAGAGCCCCTAGCACGATCAGTCAGAAGAAGATGCAGTCCCAATGGAACTGATGCAGATTTTGGATCCAGGCATCAGAGCACTTACTTGAGCATGGGTAGGGGCTTTTGTAGGGAAAAAACAGTGGTTCAAGGGAGAACACTAGATTTGTTTGTGGGTAAACTGATGTCTCAAGGGAGTATACCAAAGTTGTTTTTTTCAGGCTAGACAATAGGAACTACTCATTCCTGGCTATGGGCAGTGTTCATTCAAGGGAGCTCACCATGCAATTAGGCAGCTTCAGTATTTTGGATACCAATAAAGGATTTATTACTAGAATTGGTCTGATAACTACTGAGCTGGGTGTGTGCAGGCGTGCATTCATTAACATCTGGAGGAGAGGTTCCCCATCATGCAGTGCTTCCCTGCTTTTCTGGTCCCATAGTCCAGTGCAGTTCTTGCCTTGGAATCTCTGTTCTCCATTCTGTATGCTAATGGAGATGCCTCCCTGTCTCATCTTCGATGCAAATGAAGCTGGTCCGGAGGGGTTTAGGTGTCTTTTCCACTGCCTTTTCATTGCTTTTGGTAAGTTTTTTTTTTTTTTTTTTTTTTTTTTCCCCTCTTCTGATTGGCTTTGGTTCAAGCAGAGGCTGGGGTGGGGGAAGGTCTTTCGTGAGTCAGACAGGCTGGGTATTGTGCTCTGATTCCCCCAAGACCACGGAGCTGATGGGCAACATATTTAGCCTAATGTTACCTTTCTTTTCTTCAGTTTACCCACTTGTAAAAAAGATATACTAAATAGGGTTCTTGAGGCTTGATGTTTAAAAAGTACTGTCTTTATATAGTCCCTTTATTCAGTGTTCTGAAGGTATCTTATGTATGTTTTTCAAGTCTATTTCCACATCCTCAAAATTAAGGGAAAACTAAACACTCATGAACCTTCTGTCCTATTAGTAAATTCAAACTAAAGATGTCGGTTAAAACTGTTTTCATGGGCTATTTCTAGTGCTATTTTTGTCTTTTTGAGGACAGATGTCATCAGAAATCCATCCAAAACAATTTAAGCTACTTTCTACATTTCATGTTATAGCACAGTGATTGTGTGCTTGACCCTTATAAGAAAAAGGATCCTGCAAGAACAATAATCCTGCTTCTGAGGTCACACAATTGGTACATACCGTAACCCAAAGATGTCTATCAGATTAAGTTTTTTACAACTAAAACTTCCCAAAGCAAACTAAAACAGCAAGCCCTACATACAAAAATCCCTCCCATATTCATTCTGACACTTTTTATCTCCTTCCAAAAAAGTCTGCAAGCTCTCTTCCTGGGTTTAATGGCCTAGCAAGCACTGCTAAAGTAGTGCTTAGCCCAGGGGTGGGCAGACTTTTTGGCCCGAGGGCCACATCAGGGTTGCGAAATGGTATGGAGGGCCGGGTAGGAAAGGCTGTGCCCCCCAAACAGCCTGCCCTGTGCCCCCTGACTGCCACCCTCAGAACTCCCAACCCCCTCCCGGGATCCCTGACCCTCCCTGGGCCCCCTGCCCCTAACTGCCCCCCTGTGACTCCCCCATCCATCCCCCCCCAGCCCCTTTCGGAATGTGGCCCTGCGACCATGGGCGGAGGACTCAGGGGGAGCAGGGGCAGCCGCGCAGCCAGAGAGAAGAGGTGGTTTCCCCTTCAAAGCGCTACTTCTCTCCAGCCAGCTGTGTGGCCTCCCAGTGCTGCTCCTGAGTCCTCCGCCTGTGTTCCCTGTGCTCCCATCATCCACACCCGCCTGCTCCCCTCCTCCGCAGTGCAAACCCACCATGGGGGTGTGTGCCAGTGCTGAGCTGCCCGAGTGCCCGGCCCTGGGGCCCCCTGTTGTTGGGGGGGTCTGTGCCAGGGCACCCTGGGTTCACTTGTAAATCTGCCCCTGAGCCACGCCGCCCGTCCGGAGCCAGCCATGCCGCTCCGCTGCTGGCACGGTGAGCTGAGGCTGCAGGGAAGGGGGGACAGCAGGGGCGGGGCTGGGGCTGGCCGGGAGCTCAGGGGCTGGGCAGGACTGCCCCGTGGGCCGGAGTTTGCCCACCTCTGGCTTAGCCTCAAAAGGAGAGAAAACGGTAGACTCTTTCAGCTAGAAGTCCCATCTAGTCCACTTTGGCTGGAGGTTTGTGGAAGATGAGAGGTTTTTAAATGTGTAAAATATTGGGCTAGAGTTGGTATATAGAGATGCCACTTGTGTGAAGAAGGGGGAGATCCACAAGACCGACAACCTGGGTATTTCTGTGTTGTCTATACTGGTGTTTGTACATCCAGTGCATTCTCCATACTTCTTAGTTAACAATGGGACTTGAAGAAATTACTTGATACTGTGCACTTGCTTCTTGAGATAAAGCACTTTTTCTACATATAGACTTTTTGTTTATGTAATCTCCAACAAGATACTAAATGCAAAAGAAATACATTTTTCTACTTGAATGGTTGAAAGTATTACTTCTAAAAACCAGCAAACTTCTTTAATCAAAGTTTTACATTCTACTGAGCACTCTATCTTGATCTGTAAAGGAGGGTGAATGGAGAGGAATAGGGGGAGGTAGTACAGAAGAGATTTTTCTAATATTACCATAATTATGCATATTATTGATTCTGTATCTTGGATATTTGGTATTTCTAGTATTTCAGTCTTGCTATATTTGGTTTCCCCAGGGTAAACACAGTTTTTTGTTTTGATTTTTGAAGACAAGTAAAATATCTAGTGTCCCTCCTCCCACCATTCTTAGTAATCATTATCGGATTGCATGCAAATACATAAGGGATGAGAGAGATCAGTTGTTTGAGAAATCACATAAGCATAACTGGTTTTAAAAGTGTGCAGTGATTAAATATGTGCACCTCGAGCAATTCAAATGTTGTGACAGCTGCTACCAAGTCTTCAGAAGGACCTCTGTATGATGTAGGATATATAGGCATAGTCTCCTACTATGACCTAATGTAGTTGAATCAATGTGTTCCATACATGCTATGCATAATTACCTTTTACAAAAGCTCTGGGTGGTCAAAAGATGTTGCATTTCTCTTTGCTAATGCTAATTATTCTTCAGAGGTGCAAGGGAGTTTTATTATATTACATTTCTGGTGAATTATTGCCCTGGCCTTTGCAGCAAGGGACTAGGATTCCCTGAAGCATTATTTAGTTTTGTGCTGTTATGACGTAGAAATAGGCTGTCAGTCAGATGGGATTCTTGATTTGAATCTAGTGATTAGTACTTACACCTTGCATGTGTGCCTTGCTTTTAGATTCTAACTTTGGAGCAAGTGTTCAGTTTCCCATTGGTTCAGTACCTTCTTAAAAAGAAAACATTTAGTCTCTGCAACCAATTCATTCTGTCTAAGTCTTGGCTTGGTATTCTTGAACACAGTATATAGCACTGTAAATTGGAAAGGATGTGTGTAGAAATGGGGAGAGTTTTAAGTCAACCTAAGTGCAGAAACGTTAGCTACAGTGCTAACAAATTCTCTTGTAATTTTTGGGGGTATTTTCTTTAATTCAATAAAAACATTTTTTACCAATAAGTTATGTAATTGGAAGAACTGTCTCCTAATACTATAGACAGAGTACATATTGATGTCTGGAGCTAAGATTGTCCAAAAGTTTTAAGTCTAGAGGATTGTAGGTGTTTGTAACTCTTCTTCTCCACCCCCCCCCTTTTTTTTGGAGGGGAGGGGGGGATTGCTTCAGAAATGGCACATTTGATTTCAGCCCAGAAGCAAACTTTCTTTAGAAAAATAGAGTTAAGATGTTTGTGTGTGTCTACTGGAAGGAGATGCCCTTTTCCCATTTTAAAAACTATATATACAATATTTATTTTAAACGCTTGCTCTGGCATTTCAATGGTATTTACCAGAAACTTGGAATTTGGCATGGCTTTAACTACTAGGTCACGGATGTATCTCATTAGTGGTTTTGTGGAGATTGGTTGTGGTTTGTTACTATTGTAAGGATTTAAAAAGTCCCCTTCTTAGACTATTCACTGATTTGTATTTTTATCAGTGTTATTTCCACTCTGCACAGAAGTGTGAATGTAAAGAAACTTTTTATGGAGTCTTGCCTTCTTCCATATGGTGATTGAAGGCACATAGGTAAAGGAGTTAAGACCCCCTGTGGAGGATGGAGTTCCGTCAGTGCAGTAATGTGTTAAGTATGGGCACACATCAAAAAGTGAAGATACAAATATTTCAAAGCTTTCATTTGGACAGTATTGTCCAAACTGCATAGTGAATCAGGCAGTTCTGTGTAAAAAAATGCGATCTTATCATTAAACTTCAAAATGTAGGGAAACAAGGGTTCAGAGTTAAGACTGACAGGAACCTTATTTTTGGTATTTCCAGAGAGAGTTTCACTTTGTAGTCGGTGTTCCTTTAATATAATTTCTTTGTATGGAATCGAATCATATTACAATTCCTGCTTTTCAGTTTGAAACATTTTGTTATGTGGCATTAGTAGTGTGCTTGGCATTTGGAGAAAATATTCATTGATACATTCAGTTGATTATTCTAAACTTACTTTTTTTCTCTCTCTACTTAGACTTCTAAAATGTAGACACATTTGTGCTGAAAATAGTCTAATGTGGGAGGTATTGACACCGGGAAGATCGGTATGGCATGTAATTTGCAATCACTTACCTTTCTTGCTTGAATATGTAGAAGAGAGATCAAATGAATAATCAAGGCAACATTATATAAACCTAATTATTTAGTGCATTTACGATCCATATAAGGCTGTAATTCCATTGAGTATTTCTGTTGACCTCATAAACTACTTGAGCATTGCTTAAGTAGTTTAATGCCACTAATGACAATATCCTTTTATCTTGGCCTCTGAGTGTATAATTATTTGTGCATAAAATAGTAAGGCTTTGGTTGTTTGTTAGTATTGTCCTTTTGCTCCTTCTACTCTTGTCATTGCATCCCTTTTCGCCTCTACAGCCGCTCCCATGCGGTGTCCTATAATCCTCATTCTGTTGATTCTGCAAGTCAGACAGAGATTTCTCTTGTTACACAGCGTGGTAGAATATCTTAATTTACATCCCGCAGGTGTGGTTTGCATTTAAACAAAAGTACTCAAGAATTATTTATTTTTATATATATTAAAAAAACTGGTGTGATAAAGTGCAAATTAAACTCTGCCACAGCTGCAGATAAAGAGTGATAGAAACTTGTAGCTGGCTAGAATGTAAAGGGTTTATTTTTTTTTTTAATTTAATTTCTGCAGCATTTCCAGTCACAAAATTACCATAGTCTCCAATGCAATGCCACATTTGCAATGGCAACAAGATATTTCTGACATCAGCACTAAAATGATGAAATCAATGTCAGTAACTTCGTGAAGTGTGAACATAATACCATAAACTTATAAATAGGAATATTTGGAAGTTTCACCCTACTGCTTACATTAACTGGATTTTTCAAATGTGGCCCTTATGATTTTTAATCTCAAAAACTTTCTGGTTATCTAAGCTTCACCTTTCCTCCCAACTCCTCCTTTTTCCTCTCTCCTTTTTTGAGACCACTTGGTACTTGCTATAGTTATATTCTGAAAAACTTAGTTTTCATTCTCACTTTTCTCAGTATTTGCATTATTTCTTATGGTGTTAGAAGTGGTTCATGCATTGTTTTTGGATTGTTGGATATGTTCACGCTGAATAAAATTCTGTAAATGGGTCAGAAGTGTCTTGCCTAGTTGTACCATATGTTGTTGTCAGTTGTAGTCTAGCAGGTCTGTCTGAGTTCTTAGCTATTTTGTGACCTGAGTGTTCGTTCTGCGTAGGTGGTGTGTTAAGAAGAGGATATGCCTATTTTTATTTTCTAGCTCTAATGTGAACATTCCTGTGCTCTGTAAGGTAAAGTGATGCTTATAAAGAAACCATTGAACTTTGGTATGCCGTAGGAATTTATCCACACGGTATCTAAAGTAAGTCTGCCTTGATTTGTGTTTAGTTTGGAAGTATACATTTCAGTAAGAAAACAAAAAACATGATGATAAACCTTATTTAATTTAAAAACAAACTTCATTAAGATGGAGCTCAGGTTGAGAATACATGTTAATAACTGAAGGTTTAAAAAAATAAGGATTTTGTATCTTAAAGTAAAGTCACATAAAAAGCCCTTGTAAATCTACATCTTTCAGAGTTAAGATAAGGTTTTTTATCTTGTTTGGTTTTTGGGTTTTTTTGTGCCTAAAATTGTGAAAGTATGGAAATGCAGCTGTTCTCCAACCTAGATAAACTGGGAGAACTCTAGTTCACTAATAGGAAAACAGAAATGTTAAGTTGTTTATAACGTAGGAGATTCAGGGGCATATAGTCACCTTCTTTAAGAGATTTTAATTGCAGTGACAGATGGACTTCTGGTGATATGAAGGTGAGTCCACTGAGGTTAATGACATCTTGCAGTCAGATGAACAGCTCTAAATTCCCCTTTAGACAGTCGTTTGTATTGATCTCTGCAAAATATTTCAAGGAAAATTGAAAGAGCAGCAGAATTCTTAAGCTGTGGTATTTGATAGAAGGGAATGACTAGAGCTTTGGAAGTCTTTATTTCTATAATAGTTATTTTTAAGGGCAGCAAAACCATGATGTGAAATAGTGAAAATATGCCCATATAGTTTCATTTAAAGGCTGTACTTGTGTAGAAATGCCACAAAGGGTGTCTTAGTAAATTATAAAAAGCAACAGAGGGTCCTGTGGCACCTTTAAGACTAACAGATGTATTGGAGCATAAGCTTTCGTGGGTGAATGCCCACTTCATCAGACGCATGTCAGACGTATTTCGTATTCCTCCTACAGAAAGTTGGGGAATTGCTCTAATCAGTTTGCATGTCCTTCCTAGCATGAAGAAAAGTACTGATCTCTGAGAATACTGAAATTAAAAATATAGGGTTAGAACTTCAGTTGGTTTAAATTAGAGAGTTAGGTTGATTTAATTGGGGCTATCTATGCCTACATGGACCAGCTGAGGATCTGGCCTGTAAATTTTACATGTGGCTTTAAAATGTTGACAGCTTCAATATATGGTTCTTGCTGTAAAGCTGTCTGATAAAGTGCTTCCTCAAGTGGTAGTCTGGGCAAAGAAAGTCCTATTAATCTTCCCCTTTAAAACAGGGGACAGTATGAATTAGCGATCTTTTTGAAGGGCCAAGTTGCTTAAATATTGTCTGTAGTGTGCATAGTGGTGGACAATTAGTTTTCTTTGTAGCCTTATTCAGGATAGAATATATCTCTTTAGGGGGAAAAAACTTTCCTTTTTGTTTCCATAGAGCTCCGCTGTACCCCAGGGCAGTTTGCATGTCGCAGTGGTACCATCCAATGCATCCCTTTGAACTGGCAGTGTGATGGATGGCCCACCTGTGAGGATGAGAGTGATGAAGTTGACTGTCCAGGTAAGTAGAACTGAAAAGAATTCTATTCTCTGAACTGTTACTTTGTGTGGCAGTGTTACGCTTCAGGTTTGGTTTTTATAAAATGACAGCAATTCCAGGTTCAAACAGACGTCACTATGGGAGGACACTATTACATTTGGTAGAGGATGTTCCTTATGATAAACCTTGACTCAGCTTCGCTTTTCAGCTTATTCAGTAACATCACAAGCAATTTTTCCTTGATTGGGTTAAACCTCTGTTCTTGCAATCTATGTGTAGGTATTCTAAATGTGAAATGAGTTGCTAGACTGTTTTAATTCTTAAGGGACAGGAAAAACTACCTTTACAATAGAATCAAACAGATACCCTTATCTGCAGTTAAATTCTAAACTTGTCTCTTGCCCTTAAAAATGTACCACACAGAAACTGGATTGAGGCACACTGTTGGACAGTATAGGGGAGGTTGCCCTGTTGCTGCCTATGCTGTGCTGTTCACTTGCATAAACAGAACACGTCAGTGCAGGAAGCAATCAAACTGTTATTTTTTGCCCTCAAACTTGCATAAGGTCATTTTTCAAGAGTTGATCACCCATCAGCTCCATTATTCTAAGTGGGAACAGCTGTGGTGCATTGGTCTCTGACTATTTGGCCTCAGTTGTGACCAAACACTCTTGGAAATCTGGCCAGTACAATTTAAGATAATTTAAAAACAGGAGGAAATGCCCAAGGCTTTCTTTTGGGATAGCGAAGTAGAAATCTGGAAATGACAACTAGAATTAAATTGCAGCTTGGGTTAGATTTTTAAGTCAGGGTCTTTAGAGAGACTCAAACTACACTGAAGTATTGCAGTTTTTGAGTTCATTCTCTGTTTGAACTAATGAATCAGAACTGTTGAGCATCTAGTGAACTCCTTTGGGCTGCCCAGCTGCATTCTGAATTCTGGGCCTGAGAATTATTTTTACAGTATCTCCAATACCTGCAGTAGAGTGAGTATTTTATAGGAACAGTCTCTGCCAAACTTTGCTCATTTCTTACATCCTTTACATATCTGTATAGAGCACACTTTGTGTGGATTTCATGAGCCTGACCTCCATAAATCCAGAGCTTGTCTTAGCTAGCCTCGATGCAGCTATCTTGCATATTGTGTTCAGGGTTTTACCTGAACAAAATTCATGCTATGCATATGGCTAAATGGGGAAATCAGTCTCGTTAGGGTTAACTTTTTGTCAAATGTAGCAGATTTGCTGGGTAAAATAGTTTTTACTAGAAAGCATTTCAGTTTTCAATTGAAGGAAGGATTTATGAAAATGTGGGGTAGATATCTCCTATTCACCATAAACGTAAGATGGTTACTCATGCTGTCATAATTGCTCTTTACTATGGAAATAAGCTTTACAGATATGGAAATGGGAGGATTGTTGGACTGCTGTAGCATTCCAGAGGCTGGAAATTGTTAGTCATGCAATTTATACAGTAAAGGTTAATGAAAGGTGATTAGGTTCTTGTAGTCTCGGTGTGAATGCACACTATAATGACTTGTTACTGTGGTGTATTTCCCTTTCCAAAGGTCAATGAAAGGCCATTATAAGCTATATCCTATTGCCTGCCTATTTCTTTTAGGGCCTGGTTCCATTCATGTTAGCAGCAAAACTCCCTTTCACCCCAAGAGGAGTTGAATTGTGTATGATATGGGACTTTCCCAATAAATTCAGTATGTTCTGAGTTTAGCTATTGTCCCACAAGCAACAATTTCCTTTTGCTAGCAGCAGTTCCAATCTTTTTTTTTTTTTTTTTTTTCCCAAAACCCATTTTGTCAATAAATGGTTAATAGCCATTAACCAGTCAGGATAAGTATACAGGATGCATATTTTTGTTAGTGAGCTGTAATATTTGTCTTTCAAAAGCCAATGTGAAATTGAATAGCCTTTTTGTCTCATAACATCCCGTTTTCCCTCTCTCTTCCCTTCCTAAAATATAGATTTATTTTTAAGATAGAATTATTTTCAATTCCAAACTTTAGTTTTAAGCTCTGGTATGTAGAAATGCTTACTTTTCTTCCATACTCTTGCATAAATATTAGTGGAATCTTTGCATCTGTGTTTGTCCTTGATCCATGGCTCTAGTAGGATAAAGCCCTTTGACTGCTGATTCTGTCTGCATACTAGAAATTATTAGGAGGATTTACACAGCACGTGCTTGCAACTCCTTTCTGCTTTAGTCTTGGAGTCACATGAAATGATTCTTTTCTGATCCTTATCAGGAGTAATAGATTTGAAAATAATTCATGGTGAAACAGTATTTGCTGTAAAATTTCTAGTAAATAAGAAGGTCATATCTATTAAGGCCTTTACCATTTTAGTGAGTTTCAAGTAGTAATTTCTTAATTGTTAATACTAGTCTCTACTTCTAGCTACTTGCAGTTTAAACTTTGATGTAAATGGTAAGAATCTAAGAATGCCAATATATATTCAGAGGTAGCAGTAGTTGTGCTTTTCCACCTTCACCCTCTGTAATTGTACCAATAGGAGATGAGACCTTTGATATTTTTCTTACTCCTCTTTGGATTCCCCAATTTCTTTTTTGCCACTAAAAGAGCTCAACTGTGTGGATCAACTTCGTTCAGTAATGAGAATAGTGGGAGTGAGCAGATAAACAGCCAGAATGTGCAGAACGTCTTCAGTTTGTTCTGCTTATACTTTATGTAACGTAATAAACAAAATAAAATCTGTTCATGAACAGGGAATGGATGTCCTAAATTTACCCTGTTAACTCTTTTTCCAAATCTTCTCAACAGCAGTTGCTTCAAGCAACTATAGCTGACAATCATCTCTGTCTCTTTCTGTTTTCTATAGCACCTATCACTGGAGTAAGCAGTGCAGAGTTAGCAGTTCATGTCTGACTGTTAACATTTAAACTCTTGTGATCAGACACTGTATCACAGCCCTTTTGTATAACTTCATCTTCACCCTGAACTAATTGCCCTCCAGTAAGGCTTTTTCCAAGGGCCCTTGGTCAGGAGACCTCAATGTTTCAAGATGCTCTCCAACAGAACTTTATGGTTCCATTCCTGGGTCTGCAATCCAACTGGTAACAAGGTGTCTGTGCTGAACCCAGTAATCTAGGAGCAACATCTTTGAGAGGAAACTGTGTTGGTCTCATCCAACATCCACTCAATTACTTTTCGTAACATGACCTTTTGTGAATCCATAGGAAGGACTCCTGTGTGGTCCTGCACTCCTTCCCACCCACCCTTCTTCACAGAAAAACTCCTAGATACAATCAGCCAAAGATATGGCCAGCATTAAAACTTTATAAACATAATCATTTAGCAGTAGTCTGATTGCTGTGAACTCAAGCCTTTTGAAATTATTCTTCTGACTTGGTTCTCATGAAAGCTTAAAATACACATGCACTATATGTGACCTGAATTAGTCGTCCCATGATGTTAAGTAATGTTAGCCAATAGGAATTTATTTGCATAATGTCTGGGCTAAACTTATTGAATGTCCTTTGCACAATGAAAGTAGAAAACAGGTTAAAAAAAACACTTACAACTGGAAGTATTTATAAAAAAAAAATTGGTGGGTTCATTTTAGGCCCGAAAGGGAGTTAATTTTGAGATCTAGTTCCCCTCCCACCTCCACTATAAATCAGAATTGGAAACTTTATTATCCAGTAGGTTGTTCTGTGCAGTTAAAACTGTCTTGTTGGACAAAACAGCTGGAGAGTGTGAGTGTGTGTTTTAAAAACAACAATAACAAAAAACCCCAATAGCTCCTGCATTTCCCAGCAGATGAGCACATTAGCAGCTCATGTATGGAAACCAGCAACCTTTATGGAAATGTCATACAGAAATCTACATTAAAAGAATGTTTAGGTCACAAAGCCTAGCACTCAAATTTAGGAAATGCCAGAATGTAGGTTGCCTTTTGTGTATGCATTGAGATGGTTAATTACATGATTACTATTTTCTTCCACAGGAAGTCGGTCTCATTCAGCACATCGAAGGGAGGGTGTTTGCTGACTGAGCAGCTATTAAATAGCTTCATCCTCATTGTGCGGTCCGAGGACTACTTTATTGCACACTGTTCAAATCCTGCTCTGAACATAATTAGTAATTTCCTTCAGGGCTGTTCTGTAGCACTTATCACTATAATATCGGAGTTACCTATCAGCAGTTTAGCCGTACTTGCTTATTACACCATTTTATCTTGTGATATAGGGTCACTGCAGGTTAGTTGCTCATGTAGAGACTTTTAGGCCTTTGGCCTCAGTTAATTCGCCAAGGCTATTGTCTTACAGACTTGAGGCCTGTAGGCTTTTGCGCTACTGCCCTAATTCATACCTATAGGCTATAGTCCCTCCTCTTTTGTGGATCCCCAAAATCAAAATATCCCAACTGAAATGTCTCTTTGCAGGCTCAGTTCTTCTGCTGTATTGATACAGGGCCAGTTCAGTCCCAGCTTCAGTAGCTTCCTGGCCTGTATCCACCTCAGGCTGTTTATCCTGTTTGAAGCAGGGCACTCTTCAACAATATTGAGCCTGGGGAGGGCAAAGTGTTTTTTTCACTCTCCATGGGTTTACTTTAGTGGTCTTTCTGCATGTACCGGGTTATGTATAAGCTGATACTTATCTCAAGAAATTAGACCTTCATCTGCCTTGGGAGTAAGTGGAAAAGTGTTAGCCTGTTGTCCAGAGATTTCCTTGACAACCATCTTAATTTTGTCCAAGAGTTTTGAAAAAGCTTTTGAAAATGTATGGAACAGAGAAAGCTCTCGAATAACCACACTCATGTAACTGACAAACTGAGCAGCAGGAGTGTGGACTGTTCTATGCAAAGAAGAATAGATAAACTCTGGGAATGACGCATCTGCTGGAACAGCTAAAATTGCTGCATGTCAAGCTCTGTGCTGCATTGATTGAAACCCTGCCACAAATATTTAGCTTAATCAGCAAGACTCATGTAACAGTTTGGCTCTTTTCCGTGGTAGGTGTTTCACATTGGCATCGTCTGTATAGTTTGCGTGTGTCTTCTTACAGGCAGCTACAGTACAACTGAAATATATAATTACTATTGTCATTTTTTATTTTTTATTTTGTCTGTCTTGAATTCAAACCTAGAGAGACATTCATGAAAGAGTTTACCTTTGGCTAAATGAAAAACTGCCTTGCATGTGCGTTTTTTATCTATAGGCTTGACAGGGGACCAACGATCTTATCATGGGAAAGAAAACGTGGACTCCAGGCACAATCGAGGAAGAGGAGGAGACACAACCCGCTTTCACACTGTCAATGTGGCACAGCCTGTCCGGTTTAGCAGTAAGTTGCAGACTGGGGAACCTGGTTCAAATTCCTAGAAGTCAGTTCACAAAATTAGGCCATTTCCTCTCAAGACAAAGATTTAATACTTCAGGATGCAGGATTTTTTTTTTAATATTAAAAGTAGTGGTTCCAGAGCTAGTAGACAGTAAAATGTCCAAGGACACTTAACTTTTTTTAAAGTTGTCATTAAATTGCATGCTTTTCTTGAACTAAAGTGCCCCGAAGAGCATACATGCCAGAGATCTAAATATTTGTATGCTATCCTTTTGATAAGGTTATTTGTAACACTGGTATATATAACATGGTAATTATGAATTGTTTCTGAAAGCAATTCTAATGTCATGGTAGATTGAGAATGGAACCCTAAAATACATCTTTGTCCTTGTGTTTTATTGTTGCTAATATATTAATATAGAATAGTACTTCATAATAGTGGTTTTGTGAAAAAAGAGTTACAGTTTTCTGTTGTAAATTATGGGCTTTAATTTTTCTGGGCTGCTTTGTCTTCAGTTGGAAGTATGGGTCTTCAGCGGGTGTGAAAATCTGGTCTTTTTTGTCTTGAGAGACTAGTTTCAGCACAGAAGCATTCTTTTTAAACTAGTGCCCCAGTGTTACAAATACTTATGCACGTGCTTTAAGTAAAGCACATGAGTAGTCCAATTGGCTCATTCAGGGTAAGTTCAGGTGCTCACATTTATAAGTGGGGAATAAAACCTTACTTATTTGAGTTTGCTCTAGAAAAATGATGGGATAAAAATTAGACCTAAGTCATTCACGTTTAATACTTTAAATTTTCAACAGTGAGTTCCTAGGGAAATATTTAATTTTTAAGAAAACTGTGAACTATAATAGCAGTTTATCTGATAGTATGAGTGTTAGCCTTCAAGGAAAAATGTTCTTAAGAAATAAAGCACTTTGGAAATTTGTCACCTCTCACCCCTCTAAAGGAAAAAAAAAAAACCACTCAGAAGTCAGTTACCTAAATTTTGTTAATGATCACTTTAACCTGTCCTTGCTCAGCTGTCATGAATATTCTCCAACCTTGGCACAGGTGCTCTTTACTTAACCTTGATGATGATGATGATAACTAGGCTGAGGTACTTGCCAGTCAGAAAATGACCCAGTCTTGGTAAATGGGAATACTGTGTAAAACTTTTTGCATGGCTGTTTTAGCCTAGGTTTTTAATCCCTAGCATTCTTATTGTGATAGAGACTAAACTAAAAGCAGATACATAGGAGCGGAAAATCCAAATAAGTAAGGCTTAAGAATTTCTTTTATTGGAAGCAAGATGCAGAAAAATTGCTTCACCATTTAATATGCTATTTAAAATAAAATGCCTTTTGACTAGAGTAGAGAACTCTCCTACCCTATGCTGAAATGACTAGTGTTAAACTTCTTAAATGCTGCTTTTTGGGTGGTTAATGCAATTTCTGGATAGTAGTTAAGTAGAGTTGAAGATCTAGATTCCAGCAGGAGAACTAGTCTGTAACGTGTGTGGTGGTGACTTTACACAGAATGCATTTTCTGTAGAATGAGGAATTTCATTGATAAGTGGGTAAAGGGACAGGTGTTGAAAGCGGTAGTGAAATTTTTCAACCATTCTTTCATTGTTCTGATCGGTCTTTATTTTTTTTATAGTATTGCTATAAACAGAAGCTGTGTCACAGAGGCAGACAGCTAACACAAGCCAAAATTAAAATAAACATTTCACTAAGATTAAAGAAAAGCAAACAGGTTTTTTAAATATATTTTATAAAATTTGTTATGGACTGATGGACTTAACTAGTTTTGGTAAATGGCTGATTTTTGAAATTACTTAATTCTTTTATAACAAATTGGTACGGAAGTAGTTCTGGTGGCTATAACTTAATATGCCATGTAATCCAGTGTGTTGGCAGACCATTCTATCTGTTCTTACACCACTGTGGTAGCGTTTTGTCTCTGAAATGTAACTGCAAATAATAGTCAAGGAAACCCTATTTTATAAAAAGGCTTGAGAGCTGTAGTTCAGGAAGTAAGTGGTAACTGTGTTAACCCACTGCATAAAACTTTTCCTCTCTTCCCTGAAAGCAAGCTGTTGATCATACACTTAAAAATAAATCAGGCAGAAGAGGGGTACTGAGATTTGAGTATTTAAACATGATTTATCAGGTCATGGTTTCAGTTATGCTATACTACCTATGTCTGTTTCAATGAACTCCGCATAAATGTGACTCCTCAAATCCTGGTTACGTCATTTTCGTATTTGGGTCAATAATATGGTATTGCATTCAACCTGTATTTCATTCAAAGCATTTGAATGATTACAGATTAGTCAGATTTTTATTCGTTTAAGACATTAAGTAATTCTAAAGACATGGGTTGGAAGATCACAAAAGGATTTCAGAGCTGTAAAAACCTTGATAATTCTCTAGCATGTGAAAAATGAATATTCCACTTTGTTGAATTTTAGCAAATTTAGAAAGAACTTGGGTATGGTAAATAGTTGTATTATTTCACTACTTTGATAGAGATCACGGTAATTCCAAAGAAAGTTTTGGGGTCCTTTTGGTTATGAACAGAGACCAGATAAATGTTCTAGCAAGAGTTAAATAACTGATGAGGTCACTGTGCCCTGGCAAGTGTTGCAGAATTAATGTTGCCTTGCTTCCAGTCCATACCAAATGCAACAGCTAAGATCATCTTTCTTCCTGTTAACTCTGATTGTGCTTTCTCTCTCCCTAAGTCCCACCACTGGATGCTCATAGACTCATAGACTTTAAGGTCAGAAGGGACCATTATGATCATCTGGTCTGACCCCCTGCATGCTGCAGGCCATAAAACCGTCCCTACCCCTTCCCTGGACTCTGCTGTTGAAGTCCCCAATCCTGTTTTTAGTGACTTCAATTGGCAGAGACCCTCCTGCTAGACCCATCTGCACCAGAGCAGTACAGGATTGGGACCAGGGAATACAATCATGGCACAAAGGATACAATCTTTTCTTCTTAAAGTATTAAGAATACCAATAAAAGTAATTTAGGTACAATTAACAAGGTCCAGGTGTAAGGGGAAAGTGTTACATACACATACCCATACTCACACCAATTATATTCATCCACTCCAGTAGTGTCAGCCTTGAATGTCCATTTCTTCCACAAACATTTCCATGCTTTCTTCTGCACTTCACCTTCCTTACAAATTGCCCTCCCTGAACTAATCCATAAGACCACCTTCACATCCTTCTTAAAGACCCACTTCTGCTGTGAAGTCTACAAGAAATGTAACTGGTTACTAGTGGCTGTGTTTAATGACAATAGAGGAACATGGATACTATTTACTTAACAATTATTACTTGTAATAAAAGAAGGAAAAACCTTTGGAAGCATCAAGTTGTGCATTTTGCTGACTTGTGTAACTGCATGATCATATCATTCTCTTCCTCCTGCTCCCCACTTTTTTCTTCCTACTGTTTATTACACTTCTTGCTGCTTGTTTCAAATTAGACTAAGATCTTCAGGGCAGTGATGGGGTGTGATCGGGTCTTTTTTTTGTTTGTTTGGTGTCTTGCGTGGTAGAGCCTCTAACCTGATCAGGGCCTTTGAGTGCTACCACAGTGCAAGTGAAAAGTGGTAAGAAGTAAATCATGTTTAAATGAAATGCTAGAAAGACAAGTTTTGTCAAGAAACTTTTTCATCAAGAAACGTCACCATACTCTTTAATGTATGTCATCTCACAGTTGTGGGGTGGATTTTAGACTGTGTGTGTCTCTATCTATCTATCTATCTATCTATCTGTATGTACACATGTGTGTACACACACACACACACACACACACACCTACCCTGATATAACGCTGTCCTCGGGAGCCAAAAAAATCTTACCATGTTATATCGACCTTGCTTTGTGCAGCGCTCCCCCCCCCCCCCCCCCCGGCACTGTTTTACTGCGTTATATCTGAATTTGTGTTATATTGGGTCGCGTTATATCAGGGTAGAGGTGTATATAGTGTTCTGAAAATATTTATAATGTATACTGGCTTATTTAACTAGTAGGTCTATGTTGTCTCAAGTTAAGATCCTAATTTTGGGGGATGGTTTTCCCTTCTATTCTCTATGTTTCCTAGGAAAGTGCCCAACAGGATGGCATCACTATGAGGGCACAGCCAGTTGTTACAGGGTGTATTTAAATGGAGAGAACTACTGGGATGCTGTGCAGACATGTCAGAGGGTGAATGGATCGCTGGCCACTTTTACCACAGATCAGGAGCTCAGGTTCATCCTGGCACAGGAGTGGGACCTAGAAGAGAGAGCCTTTGGAAGGAAGGACCAACGTAGGTGAGTCAGGAGGAAAAATAACCATTTCATATTGGATGAAAGTGATTTTTACATGAATTAACAAATTACCGCTAAAGTTGTGCAAACTGAGTAGTTCACTTTGCTTAGAATTTAATAAAAAATTATTTAAATTAAGTAACTGTTACCATTCTGACTAAGGTTTCAGAGTAGCAGCCGTGTTAGTCTGTATCCGCAAAAAGAACAGGAGGACTTGTGACACCTTATTCTATATGCATCCGAAGAAGTGGGCTGTAGTCCACGAAAGCTTATGCTCTAATAAATTTGTTAGTCTCTAAGGTGCCACAAGTCCTCATGTTCTTCATTCTGACTAAGCTACTGCCAATTGTCATCAGTTTTATATATTAACCAGCATTAATGAATAAACTGCAAACTTCATATGATTGCTTGCAGTCAAATAAATAACTTTTTTCAGTCTGAATGTCTTTGCATTGCTGAACAGAAAACAACTGTAGCGAAGAATTAATTATTGTAGTGCGGTGTGCATTATGTTGAGGTTTTCAGTGGAGTACTGGGAGAGTTCTAGTTTTCTCTAAACGTTTAAACTGAATGTTCAAGTTTATTGGCAATAAAAGACCAATAACACGGACAACGTTGCTAGCGTGAGATAGGAATGAAAGGGCCATTCTGAGAGAAGTGTCTGAACATCTGCGCTAGTTTAGTTTGAGGCAAGGATGTTCTCAGCTGTTCTATTTGAGAGAGGACTACTCCCCCAGAATATAATTACTTAAAAAATAGAATTACCATTATTTTATCCATGGTCTTTCATCAGTTCTCTGCTGTGCTGTCCTGTCACCAGTACTATTACTCTTTTGTTACTATTGCTACTTCTGGTTCTAATTCAGCATCAGACAGGAAATGCATTTGACAGATATTTTAAGAACATGCACTGCAGTAAGTTGTATTTGTGGCGCTTCAAGATATTTCAGCGCTATCACAGCAACAAAATTTTATGAGCTTGATCTTTGTGTATAGTTTTTACAAATCACAACATAACGTATATCAATAAAATAAATACGGATATCTATGTAATATTATCAATCCCTTTTTAAAAAGAAGTTACTGTTGGTGAATATATTCCCAAAATGTGGACTTGGAATATAGCAATGTAAAGCATTAAAATATTTTTAGGTCAATTTAAAAGTGGAAAAACAGGAAATTTAGTAGTAAAGTTCTGTATTACTTGATCTTATTTTTATGGTAGTATTTTTCCCCTCTTGCTTTTTGGAATCGTTTAAAAATGCCTATTTTTTAACTATCTAGGTTCTGGGTTGGATATCAGTATGTCATAACCAACCGAAATCGTTCTCTAGAAGGTCACTGGGAGGTGGCTTATAAAGGTAAGTTTCTGAAATTAGATGCTAACTTCCATGCAGCTCGCTTAAAAATAAAGCTAGTTAAACATAAGCTTAAAACAGCTATCCTCAAGCAGGAATGTAATCTATAAAGATAGTTTCATTCAAGGGGAGAGAAGTTGCTGTAATTCAAAGGGAGAACTGCTTCACAACATCAGTTGGAATGGTAACTACCACTTTAGTTTAGGCTTTAGAAATTTCCTGGTACTAAATGACTGCAAAATATAATAGAATGGAAGATTTCTATCCTATGTGGGGGTTTCCTTTGAGAAAGATGGGAACTACATTTGGCTGAATTTTGTAGTTCCATATACTAGTGGTTAATCTTACTTACAGAATCTCCATAAAAAACATTGTAGTCTGTGGGAAACCACTTTGTAGAATAAGTAGGTTTAGCTGTGATGAGGTAAGTTTGTGGTTTCAGTGTAAAAAGAATAAAGAACACTGAAATGCATGGGTATTGCCTTCTCTCATTTTGTAATCTGACCACATTTTTGGAAGAGCCACTCAATTCTCCAGACACCTGTGAAAGTATGTCTATCTCTTTTATTACTCAGATGTTAATCAGAAGCTGTTTGCAGCAAGCTCAGTGTTAATAAAAAGAAGTAAACAACTGAATAGTTTATTAGCCCAGGAAATTCCAAGATTAAGCTTTG
The DNA here is from genome assembly GCF_011386835.1 of Chrysemys picta bellii. Lineage (NCBI taxonomy): Eukaryota > Metazoa > Chordata > Testudines > Emydidae > Chrysemys > Chrysemys picta. Next base: position 15,518,217 of record NC_088805.1, on the reverse strand, counting down.
AGCAATCTGAGTTTTAAATCTGCAGTGTTACCAAAGTGAATGTTACATACAAGTAATCTACAGTTTAATTTCCCACATTTCCATAAAAATTAACAGGTATCATAAACAGGTAGGTATGGAAATAGAAGGTGTCTGTACCAGAATGAGTGACAAAATAGTTTCACATTGGTGTTTTAAAGTGAGTCTAGTTTGTACAGGCCAGAATTTTCCATATAGCAGGTATCATTTAATTCCTCTGATACAGAGTTCATTGAAATAACTCTTAAAAACTCAGTGACACTATCACCTGTTTCTTGTTCTAGTTTAATTTTCAAATTGTTTGAAATGGAGATTGAAATATTATTTGCATTTATACCTTCTCCAGAACAAAGATAAAGCACATTGACTCCTGGGTACGAGGAAGCTTGCACCTACGTTATATTATTTATACCCAAACAGCCTCGGTCTGCAAGGCTGTCAATTTACAGCTCTAATAGCTGTAAACCTCCTTAAAACTTTTTAAAAATGTAAAAGAAAACTCTTCTGAAATGCTGTTGTACAGTGTTGTCTAGGTTATAAATAGTTTCTCCCTTAGTTTATCCAACGGAACGAAATGCTCTGCCAGTGCAAGACTGCCAAGCTGATTGACTTTCAAAAGCAGCTGTACTCTCAAAAGTGAATGTAGGCCTTTTTGGGTCTGTTTTTTAAACCACCCTGGATGTTTGCTTGCAGTAATGTTCAGATCAAATATGTCCACTGCCCCAGTACAGCAAAGCATGTCAGCATGAGTCGTTCCATTAAAGTCAATGAGTCTACTTGTTTGTGTAGAATTAAGCACGTGCTTAAATGCTCTGCTGGACTGGTGCCTTGACATGTGGAAAAACAAGCTTTCGGATAGGCAGTGCTGCAAAGTCACCTTAAAATCTAAAAAGTCAATCTGCCTTATTTCCTTCTCAGGCATCACCTTTGGCAATAGAGGATGTGCAGGGTAAATTCTGCGCTCATACCCGTGTAACTCCATTGTGTGCGAACCGATTATACATAAACATAACTTAGAGCAGAATTTGACCAAACAGAACTTGGTTAACAGTTCAGTTGATGTGCAAGAATTAGTAGCAATGGGGTAGCCACTGACGCATCCCCAGTATACAGAACATCCCCTCAGTTGTCCCTGCCCCTGCCAGCATGACCTTGCACAGTGCACGTTTTACCGAATGTGCCACCTCACCTCCTCTGGTGTGACCTCATACACACCATGCATTTGAAATCACACCTTTTCAAGGTAAGGTGACGTGTTCTGCAAAATGGCATCCTCTGTGCATGATACCAGACAAAACCACATCCAGTTTTATGATAGAACTGGGTAGGGGACAAACCATACAAAATCAGGACAGTCCAGCTTAAAACCAGACGAACGGCCTGCCTAAGTAAAGTACAGCTCAACTGTTCCACAGTAACATTGGCTTTACAGTGCCATCAGGAATCAAAGTACTTAAACCTATTTTTGCCACGAAAGTGAGGAGATATGACTCTGAATATTCATAGAGCACTTCTCTGTTAAGCCAGGAAGTACCACTTTCACAGTTGCTTTAGAAGACTAGAGCAGCATTTCAGTGTTTCTTGAGGGGGAAAAATTGCAGACTCTTGGATTGGATTGCAATGGATCTTGATGGACAAAAAGTATCCTAAATTATCAGTTAACCTATAAAACCTAGGGAAAATACAGATCTCTGTTTCTCCTGAAGGGAAATGTCATTGCTCTTTACTGGGAAGCTGACTGCACTACCATCTGCTGGTGAAACTATTTAGAGCAGTTATAACTTTATTTTTTTCTTAATGTGAACCATTTAATAGTTAATGTTACAATTCTGACTTTTCATTTGTCAGATGGTGGCATCAATTCATGTTTTCTTGATGCCATAGGACTTTGCTTTAAGAAAGTTTATTAAAAGTAGGCTATGGGGGAAAGTTTCAAAAGTACCTAAGTCTCATTTTCAAAAGTATTCATTTAGCTACTTCTGAAAATTTTGCTCCATGACAATTCTGTATAGTTTGGTGGATGGACTCTCTTCTTAGGAGATAGCAGTAGAGATCCTAGTTTCATAAAAGAAATCTCTCCCGTCAGGTCAAACACTACTTCAGCAGGCTATCAGAGGATCATTTTATCATTTAACCATATGTTGTGTGGGAGTCAGGGCATTAAGACCAACATTTTCAAGCCTGGGTACCTAATGTTGGGCTCCTAAATCCATATGCACTGATCTAATTTTTTTCACAGCTGCTGACCCTGGAAGTCAATGGAAGGGTCCAAGTGCCCCTCAACTTTGAATATCAGGCCACTTAGGCCTGATTGTCTAAATATTAATTTAGACACCTTAACTTTAGGCACTTAGGGTCAAAAATTTCAAACCTATTACAAAACACACGCTTGGCTCCTCTAATCTCCAGCTACATTATCTGTATCACTTTCGCTTGTCGTTAAAATGTATAAATTAGAGAAGTTGCCCATATGGAACATTCATGTTCTTTGGATTGTGTCATGAATCACATTTAATCAGTGTGTTCTATATTTCAATTATACTGAATCTCTCCAGAGTTGAACAGATTAGTAGTTTAGTATTGCTGATAGCAAATCTGAGTTTAACAAAGGTGATTTATATTAGTATTAGGGCTGTCAAGCGATTAAAAAAATAAATCGCGATTAATTGCACTGTTAAACAATAATAGAATACCATTTTATTTAAATATTTTTGGACGTTTTCTACATTTTCAAATATATTTATTTCAATTACAACACAGAATACAAAGTGTACAATGCTCATTTTATATTTATTTTTGGTTACAAGTATTTGCACTGTAAAAAAAAAAATTGTATTAGGTGAATTGAAAAATACTAGTACTGTAGTGCAATCTCTTATCATGAAAGTTGAACTTCACAAATGTAGAATTATGTACAAAAAACAAAAAAAATGCATTCAAAAATAAAAGTGTAAAATTTTTAGTCTACAAGTCCACTCAGTCTTACTTTTTGTTCAGCCAATCGCTCAGAAAACAAGTTTTTACATTTGCAGGAGATAATGCTGCCCGCTTCTTGTTTACAGTGTCACCTGAAAGTGAGAACAGGTATTCGCATGGCACTGTTGTAGTCAGTGTCGCAAGATATTGACATGCTAGATGCATTAAAAATTAGTATGTCCTTTCATGCTGTCGTCAGACGCCACCAGTGTGGTGCTCTGCTCTGTACAAAGATAACAGTTGGCTGCGTGCGTGTGTCTCTCTCCCAGCTCTGCACAGATCACTGGCATAGCAGATCTTGAGTTAACCGCTCAATGACCACAGACTCCAGTAAGGTATGAAGGCACCCGGCCAGGTTTATTGTCAAACGAAGCACAGTAATAGTTTCCTGCAGTCTCTACAGGACATACTCCGAAGACGTGCCCCCCGACAATCAGCTCAGTCAGTGGTGGGATTTGCCATTGCCCCCTAGGCCAGACAAAGACGTCCACTCAGGGAAGCATTCTTATACACCGGTACAAACAGGTTTTGCATCATTGAATGCACTGAGGTACAGCCCCTCTATGCATTACGGTGTTGCCTTTCTCATGGTGCGGATTGGTTCGAACAAATAAGTTTATTCATCATATTGTCTATTCATCGTGTTGTCCTTTCATACTGTCTTTAGACTGGGTCTGCCTGTTCCTTGTTATCTGTGTGGGTGCCATCCTGGCATATGTTCATCTTATTAGTACTTACATGTGTATATGCTCTTGCCAACTTCTGTGAGCAGGGCCTGCCTCTGGCTCACAGCCTAACTTTGCTTTGTTAGCAATGTCTTGACCATTACTTCAGTTCAGGCCTTATACTGGGCCTCTGATACCAAGGGTTTATGTTTCAGGGCCTCATCTTACTACATTCCCCCACTATTTGTCTTTTTATGGGGAGGGAGTTTACCCATCGTCCCAGAAAAGCATAATGCATGGACTAAAGATAACCGTGTTTAGCCCACTGGGTTATGTGGTCACTTCATTTTACCATCCATACACTTATGCCCCATCTGTCCTTAGTCTCCACATTCCCTCGTACGACTGATGGACAGATTTTATTATTTAATAACTTTTAGTCCCTTATGGTGGGCCTGGGAATGTTAGGCCCGGGACCATGACTGAGGAATGTAGTATTATGATTGAGCCTTAGAGGGGCGCTCGCGCTTGTGCTCTCTCTCTCTCTCTATGAATAATATGGATATGGCATATATATATTTGTAATGTATATGAGCATATATGTATAGTATGTATACATACATATAACAGCACTTTATATTTAAGCATAACAATTCTTTTTCAATCTGTTGTATTTTGGCCCTTGTGGTACTGCAGATAGCAACCCACTTTTATTAGGGCAATTACAGTTACCATTTGTGGTGGTGTTAGTAGTAGGCTGAGTGTTTTGAAATACTGGGATAGGGATTGTGATAATGTGTTCTATGTATATGAGAAGTAAAACAGAAATTTGGAGTAGTGACACTACCACTGAGGCCTTTATATATAAATATACTGTAACTAGTTACTACCCAGTACTGCCCATCCATGTTATAGATTACCCTTACTGCTGGTTGTCACCCTCTGGTAAGCTTTACTGGCCAGGAAACAGAAGTGGCTAGCTTCTCTGTTCCATTGGTTGAACTGCTCTGTGATACACCAGTTGTTGATGTAGATCCAGTTGTTTTTTATGGATGCTGTCTTCCAGATAACCTACTGAATGGACAGTAACCAATTTATCAAATATTGCAGTGTTAAGATGTAGTATTGGTATTCAGACACTGAGCAAGATTGTTTTGAATAACATTTGTCTTAGTTAGGATGCAGTGTCAGTAGCCCAAATTATGATGGGTACTAACACAATTTGTTTACCCAATTGTAGTTACTGTGTAACTACATTTTTTTTTTTTTACCAATTTGTTTTTTTTCCTTGCCTTCATTTGTTGATTTTTACCTGTGTGTTGGTTAAACAGTTTAGCAAGGTTATGCTGAACAAGAAATAGGACTGAGTGGACTTATAGGCACTGAAGTTTTACATTGTTTTGTTTTCGAGTGCAGTTATGTAACACAAAAATCTACGTTTTAAAGTTGCACTTTCATGACAAAGATTGCACTATAGTACTTGTATGATGTGAATTGAAAAATACTATTTCTATCATTTTTACAGTGCAAGTAATTGTAATAAAAAATAATATATGCTTTGATTTCAGTTACAACACAGAATACAATATATATGAAAATGTAGGAAAACATCCCAAATATATTTAATAAATTTTAGTTGATATTCAATTATTTAACAGTGCGATTAAAACTGCGATTATTTTTTTTTAATTGCAGTTATTTTGAGTTAATTGCGTGAGTTAACTGTGATTGACAGCCCTAATTAGTATATTATTTAAACGGTTTGCACTCTCAGCAATTTTTTCATAGTTTTTGAAAGGGATTAGTATAGATGGGTAAGTGTAATCCCCATTTTACAGGCAGGGTAGCTGTGGCACAAAGACCTTGAATTATGTCGTCTCTTGCAGTCAGTGGCATTGCAAAATAGAGTCCAGGAATGTTGACTCCATGCATTGTGCTCAATCCGCTAATCCACAGCTGCCCCTTGTGCCCCAAGACATACACAAATGTGGGAAAATGAGATTACCTTGTGAAAACATTAGCATGAAAAACATAGGGTTAGATCCTCAGGCCTGGCTGTTGGAACCCATCACAGTTGCTGCGGGTGGGAGAAATAAAGATGCTGGTTAATGACTCCAGACGGCCATTACAGCATGATGGAATCCTCAAATAACCAAACCAGCATTGCAGGGTGGGCTGGAGCAAAGCAGCTGCAGTGGGATCAGGATCTGTCCATGTTAAGAATAAGATTACAAGGGTATATAAAATGACATTTTGGCACCTTAAAGTGTAGCTACGGCAGCCTTTCCTCTTAACAAACACCTTTTATCTTGGGAGACAGCAACTTGTCTTCCTGTTCCTCCCAACTCCCTTCCACCTCAAGGAGCATTGCTAAAATTAAAGGATAGTAGCCTTGTACTAGAAGTTGGCTGTGCATGGAGTAAATGACACTCTAGAGAGCTTTTCTAAAGCTTCATAAACCTGCAGGCTGCTCACACCAATAATAAATTCTCACCCTAGGTTCCTCAGAAGTATTCTTGCCTCCGGATCCTATCTTTGGTACGGCTATGTCTGAAAATGAAAACGTTCTTTGTGCCCAGCTTCAATGTTTCCATTTACCCACCCTTCGGCACCATGGTTTACACAGCTGGTACGCTGAAAACTGCTATGAGAAATCTTCGTTCCTCTGCAAAAGGAGTAAGTTGTAATACAATGCAGATAATCGGATACAAATGTTTGTGCAGATGACTTATAAACATGCAGAGCTCTGAGTAGAAGTCTGTTTTGTCCTTCGGGCCTCTTGTCCTGCACCAATGAATTTCAAACAGCTGCAAAAGTTCTCTGAATTAGTTGCCTGTTTAAGTGGAGAATTAACACCATTGGTTGCCAGTTGTAGAAAAAACGATTAAAGCATTTGAATGTGAAGAAGTAAGACTTTCTTATTCCCTCTCAAGCTGTGTAAAGTCGTCTCTTTAGAAGGATGCCCCTGCTTCACAATCTTTTCTGATGGTATTGAAGATGGATGGTATTAGTGGCCCTTTTTGGGAGAAAAGTTAGATCATTTTGAGCTGTTGTTGAAGTCTGACTTGGTTATAAAGGAAACAGGATAAGATTAACTCTCACAGAAAGGGAGGAGAAAAATAACTTCTATCTCTGGTGCTTTCTGCTGCTTGCACTCTAGGTGCTGAGAAATTGCAGACACAGCACATGGTCTTGACTGCTACTCCTGAGACCTGCCAAACTTCTAGCATCTGACAGTTTAAGGCATTGTTTTTAGCTTGCCTTTCTGGTCACTAGTTATAAGCACAGTGTTTCAATGACTGGAGTTGTCTTGTCCAGCTAAGCAGACTGTTAATAGACAGAAGGCAGGAAGAGAGACAGGAAAGAGGAGAGAGAGAGAAGATGGGGGAGAAAAATAATCCATAAGGGAAGGAATGACAGCAGAAATTGAAGACTTACATCCTAGGTGGTCAGACAGTATTACCACCTCCACCAGCTTTGGCTAAATTCTGGTTTCCTCTCTCTGACTTGGTCTAATTAAGGCATCTTTCAGGATCAGTACAGCAAAGGGCCCAACAGTGGCATTTATGGGTCCTAGGAGATGGCAGGAGCAGAAGTCCACTTGCCCTGCTGTTTCTTTCAATGACTCTCCGATAAGAAATGTCTAAAAGATTGGCAACTACGTCCTATTAACATTTGCCTTCAATTATTTAAAAAAAAAAACCCCAAAACAACCTTGCATGTCTAGAATCTTTCAGCTTTGTCATGCCAGCCCATGGTATTACCATAACCCTTGAGGATTGCTTTTCACAGTTCTTTTAATGTAAACAATCCAGTTTGTACTTGTCTTTTCATTTCCAGCTTTTGCTTATTTTTAAGCAGTTTTACATACAGGTTGAGTTGGGTGCCTGTTACTCTCGCAGGAAGAGCTGCACAAACTATTTCTTTGGGTGAGGTATTGATACACATTTCTGTTCCAGGCCAGACCTGTGTTGATATCAAAGACAACATTGTTGATGAAGGCTACTATTTCACCCCAAAAGGGGATGACCCCTGTTTGAGCTGTACCTGTCACAATGGGGAACCGGAGATGTGTGTGGCAGCCCTGTGTGAACGGCCCCAGGGTTGTCAGCAGTATCGCAAAGACCCAAAGGAGTGTTGCAAATTTACATGTTTAGACCCAGGTAAATGTTTTAAATTGCATATTTTCGGCTGAGTGAAATGAGATCTAACGCTCAACTGGATGGCGTCTTTGTAACATGATAACTTTGGAATGCTATTTCCCATCAATTACCACATTCCAGGGAAGGTTCTAGGTATCAGTGGGCACAAACCTCCTTAATTTGGTGCAAATTTGGAACACTGGAAAAGCCTAACTGACAGGAAAAGCAGGCTCCCACTCTGCCTGGTGCTGCAGGCAGAGGAATGTCTCCTGTGGCCCCCTGCTACATCCAGGTACAGGTCAGAGGCAGCAGCTTGACTTGTTGGGTGGAGTGGGGAGTACAGGTGGTGAAGGGAGGAAGTAGGGAAATGGTACTGCTGGGGATCTTCTGGGGAAGCAGGGATATGGAAGGGGGTGGACTTGGTGACTGGTGGGCAACAAATCTGGGACCCTCAAGGAAATGCAGGGGGGCTGGGAGGATTGGAAGCAGGGCCTGAAGTGGGGAGGGGGGCATCTGGAGATGGGTGGAGAGCACAGACCCTTGTGTGAGGAGTGACAATGTGGGACTCTGGCATGAAGGAAGGGATGAGGAGACTTGCAGGGGCCTTGTGAGGGTGGCACACAGAAAACTGAAGAGAACCAAGATATTGCTCTTCATCTTGGTGGGGCTTGGTATGTCCTTGACAGAAACATTAATGTTAAGGTGATCTTGCCAGGAACGGATTAATAAAAGTATTTGAATCTGTATTGGTAGAAAGTAGCCTTTTATTAAACTTGTGGTACACAGTGCTCCCTCTCCTCTTTCCAGGTGCCTCTGATGTTGCTGACACAGAGTGCCCTCCTTTCTCCTCATTTACCCCACAGGAATAGCTTCAGGTTCAGTCTGGAGGTGTAACCCAAGAGCTTAGACTGGCCAACAGTGTCTAAAAGCCTGCTGCTGGTGGGACTGAGTAGGGGCCTATCTGTCTGCCCCCTCCCTCCTGAGTGTCCTGATGGTACCTGCTGGCTATCTATGGATAAATGAGGGCAAAACATTCTGCAGTTTTGAGCCTGTTCTTTATATTAGCTGCTGTGCCTAATCCCCAGAGTGTATTTTAATGTATCTTAATTGTATTTGTAACTTTGAATGTTCGTGCTCAGTGCATTTGCAGTGTTGGAGCTGTGTTGGTTCCAGGGTATTAGAGAGACAAGTTGCTCAGTATAGACAATTATTTCAGTCTGGAGATGAGCTCATAAGAAGCCTCTTCTTTCTATGTTCATCAGCTCTCCAGAGTTGGGGATATTCAATGACATTGAAAGGCAGCAGATTCAAAACTTGTAAGGTTTTGACACAACATGTAATTAGGCTGTGGAATTCATTGCTCCAGGATGTCACTGAGGGTAAAAACATAGCAAGCTTCAAAAAAGGGTTGGGTACACAGATGGATAACACGACTGTTCAGAGTTGTTACAGTTAATGTTATGCTGGAGTCCTGGGTACGTCTCCTTTTCTCTGGTGTCTATAATCTTATTCGTGTACTTCTATTATTTTTGTTCTTAAGTTGATTTGTTTCAAAGGCTTTTTGGTGGTGGTTGGTATTTCAGGATAGAAAGGGGTGTCAGTGGTGTGTGTCATTCTTACCATATGGTGGAAGTTCTTGGTATTGGGAATATTGATACCCAAGAAGATGGTGACAATGAAAATCATTTGGTGCCTTGCCTGCCACGTGTATGTGGTCAGTCTTTCAAAACATGTAGACAGAGTTCTAGTGAGTGGTGGTCAGGGGCCTATCATGGTACGTATTACCACCATTGACTTGGGGGGATAGAAGAGAAGTCCCAGCACCTTAATTCAGATTAGGAAAGTCTATAGGTTCAAATGCTTTTGGTTCCTTGCGCAGGACCAGCTAGATGAGGAAATTCAAAGCCTCAGTGTTAGGTGATGTAAAGAGGGTTTAAGTTTATATGGCACTGATGAACTTTTGGGGTAGAGGAAAGCTAACAACAAGAGATGTTTCCCACAGAATCAAAGTGAAAACAGCACAGAAAATTGGCAAGTGTTTGATGTTTTTAAACTGGAAGATAGGGAACTGATCCGCAGGGTCTGAGGAGCATTCAGGTCCCAGTAATATCTACTAGGAATGTTGGGAACACCAAAAACTCCATATAAACATAAAGGAGTATCTGTAGATGGTAGTGAAAGATAGGACAGAAATTACTACTGAAATGGAGAAGGGACAGGTTGAAATCTGTGGTACAGTTCAGGGCCAAAATACCCATGATGTCTACTATGAGGCAAATTTAAACCTGATAAATAAACCTGTATGTGCCTGTATACCAATGCAAGAAGCTTAGAAGCAGAAATAGGTGACCTAGAATGCCTAGCAATGGAAGGGCATTTTGCCATAAGTGTTGCAAGGATTCTGAGAATTATGAACCAGTGAATTCTTATTTCAGTACTGAGTGAATTGGTTGAAAATTTTAGAAATTTAGATCAGTGGTTCTCAGCCAGGGTACGCAGAAGTCTTCCAGGGGGTCCATCAGCTCATCTAGATATTTGCCTAGTTTTACAACAGGCTACGTAAAGAGCACTAGCGAAGTCAGTACAAATTAAAATTTCCTATGGACAATGACATGTTTATACTGCAGTAGTTACTATATGCTAAAATGTAAATTCAGTATTAATATTCCAATTGATTTATTTTATAATGCGTTAAAAATGAGGAAAGTAAGCAATTTTTCAGTAATCTTGTGTTATGACACTTGTATTTTTATGGCTGATTTTGTAAGCAAATAATTTTTAAGTGTGGTGAAACTTGACTCCTGAAAGGGGTACAGTAGTCTGGAAAGCTTGAGCCACTGATCTAGATGCGGTAAATCAGTAGGGTATCTATAAAGAAAAATAATCTCCAGTCCAGAACTCCTGAGCATGTAATCATCTAGTGCAGTGGCTCTCAAACTTTTTTATTGGTGACCCCTTTCACATAGCAAGCCTCTGAGTGCGACCCCCCCCCCCTTATACATTAAAAACACTTTTTTTATATATTTAACACTATTATAAATGCTGGAGCAAAGTGGGGCTTGGGGTGGAGGTTGACCGCTCGCGACCCCCCCCGTAATAACCTTGTGAGCCCCCTGAGGGGTCCCGACCCCCAGTTTGAGAACCCCTGATCTGGTGGATAAAAGGGAATTGCTAAACTATAAAGAGAGAAACTCTTCCTTCAAGCAGGCCAGCAACTGCTGCAGATTAGGGGGAAAAACCTTCTCCTATGGACAGGTTTTCATAATTGTCCATTACAGAAATTCTTGCACTTTCCTCTGAAGCATCTAAGTACTAGCCACTTCTAGACCCTGAATGTTGGACCAGATAGACTACTAGTGTGATCTGGTATGGCAATTCCAGTATACCTTGGTTCAGACAGCAAACAGAAGCTTTTGAGCTTGGTTTTGTTTTTTTTCAGTAATGTTAAGTAAAGACTGAGTTTATTTTTAACAAACCTATTCACTCTTCAGTTTCCCCTGGTTTTTGTTGAGAATAGAATGATGCTACTGTTTGTCAAAATTCAATCAGAACAATAGCTTTGAACAAAGCAGCCTGGACTAGAACTCATTTTGTTTTTTAGTGTGTGCTAGCCAGTAGATGGTGCTGTTCATCACTGAACAGAATTTGGTGCAAATAATCTGATAATTTTATTAGATTCAGTTATTTAAAAAAGCAAATGTCCTCACTGTTCTTTTCATTCTTCTGTACCTCAGCCCAGTCATTTGGATATACTTCATTCAAACCAGCAAGTGGAGAGAGAGCACTCTATGCAATTTGACATCCCATGCTATGTAAGGTGCTTGCCAGGTCAGATTCCCCACTTGTTTCATCTTCATTAGGTGGAATAGTTCTCTAGGTAACTGAGAGTATTTGGAGTTCTCAAAGACTAGGCAGACTGACAACATAGGATTTTTTTTTAAGTCACTTAGAAAGATTTTCTATAAGTTTCTTCCTGATGTGAGACTGGTATTGCACTTTTGCAGTGTCTAACTGAAGCTTCAGTGCCCATGGCCTCTCATGCATTAACTACTATGCAAATAGGTATACAGACTGGCTAAGATCCGGAACTCTCTCTAACCAGGGTTACAGCCAAAATGAGAAGGTGCAGTCTCTGTGGAGCCACAAAGTTTAACCCAGCATGGCCAATTCCTTTTGCCTCAATTATTTTAAGGGGCTTTGGCCATCTAAAAGCACGAGATAGGAAATCTATACCTGGGGTACCTGGGACCTGCTCCTCTAGAATTGTTTGGAAGCAGGTTCCTTTCTGTCACTGATAATCCCTACCTCACTGAAGTTTATTTTCTCTGCTACATTACCTAACTGGCACAAGAGAAACCTTTGCCCTAGAGCACTCATACCAGAATGTTTTGGTTGTTTTTTTTTTTTTTTTGCTAGGGGGAGAAAGGACTAATGTTCACTTTGTATTAAGGTACAACAGACTTTGTGTTGGTACAAATACTGTGTACTGTGAGTTATGATTTTACAGGATGGTCCAGGAGAAATTGATCTAAGTTTTCTTGCTTGCATTTGTCTAAGCATCTATTGATTCTGTTTTCTCAAGGGAGTTATTGGATGATTATGGCTTTGTGTTCCAGGTATTAGCTACCTATATGTAGGTATAATTCAAGAAATAGTTATAAATTGTGCAGAAGAGCTTCAGTAATCACTCAGTACACATGCAACATACTGATCACTTGAACAGAGATTTGAAAGCTGGTTGGTTTTTCTTGTTCTTGAGCTGTACAAATTGAAGTTCATTCTGCACTGTATTACTTGTAAGTTGGGATGTGAATTTAAGTCTTGGTTTCCCTTTAAAAGGGGCTTGTTCAAAACAATTTTTTTTATTTATTTGGCATTTTTCTGCATAATAAAATCACCTAATTATATTTCAGGTTACAAAAGATGTGGTTGTGTTTCAGAACACCCTACCGTACAGAATGTGTGGAGATTCTTCTCTTCCCTCCATCCCTCACCCCCCCCCCAAAAAAAAAAAAAAAACCACCCCCAAACCCTTCTACTGAGTGTGTGGCAATAGAAACCTAGCAAGTGCTTATTGGCTACAAATCTGTCCGGAAGCCATGCTTATCATAAGACTGATCTGTAAGTCCATGTTCATGATTAAAAGCTGCTAGCTGCTTCCTGTTTTCAGTCACATTCAGTATGAAAGTGAAGCTTAAACTTGCACTAGGAATGGGTGGGGGGAATGACAGCTTTCCTCCTCCCATTATCAGCAGTGTTAAGATTTGCCTATACCCTCGCACCAAATTCTTATCTTAAACTATTTTACTGCAACATCGGCCAACAGACAGAATTGTGATGACCTGGGATAACCTTGTTGCAGTGTTCTTTAATCCTTGTTTATGCTGTGGATTTTAACTATTTCATGAATGCAATTTTTGAAGAGTATATTTTACCTCTCTGTACTCCCTGTCTTAAGACACTTCATTCTCTAGTGAAACTGAAGACACCTTAGAAATAGCATTGTATTCTTGTCTGAGAAGCTAGTTTTATTTTATTAAGTAACTTAATTGTTGGGGAAGAGATTCATTAAGCAGCTGTAAAACTTAATTCATAATGAAGTCTGCACTGGTGGTGTTCAACACTGACATTTCAAAATGAAGCATGTCAATTTTCCCCTCTGGGGTTTTACAGATATTAGGTGACTAAACTAGTAAGTTGCTTTCCTTAATCAGCGCAGATTTGTCTTTGTCAAATATTTCTGGATATCTTCCCAAAACCTCTATCTCAGGAGAAACAAACTGTTTAATTTACCTACTGTTGATTAGTAATCATCCAAAGAGAGACCATGGGGAAATAAATCTTGCTGCTGAGTTGGCAGATTGTAAGCTCTTACTGTCTGGGTAAGCAGCAACTGTAATAGTACACAAGACTATTTTTTAAAGGAATTGGGAAGGGAGGAAACACTTCAGTGCTAGGAATTTGCTGAGCTGTCACATCTGCAATACTTCAAAAGACACTGTATCCATTTTGACTTGTTGAGGAAGAATTATTGTAGTGCCTTGCATTTACAATACCACAACTGAGGGGAAGTATGTATGTGGTTCTATTTGCTCTCTGTGGGTGTGACAAAGTAATACATTTGTGTGACATCTGTTCAGACAGATCCACCCGTATCTTTCAGTGTATTTTGTTTCTTTTAATATTTCTATGAATTAGAGAGCTCAGTGTGTAGAAGCCTCTGTAGTGACTGTAAATTGATGCATAGTCATAGGATACTGTTGCTGTCTCCAGTTCCGGAAAGCTGTTGTACACTCAGCTGCCAGCATTTGGTGAAATAGACAATTTGGGAATAAAATGTCACACTAGAGACCTATGTTCTGTACCTCTATAAAAGTAGAGTAGAATATCATCCATTGCCACCTTTTATCCAGGACTTGGTTTATGGTACCAGGCCAAGCAGGCAGAATTTCTAGGCAAACCTTTCAGGACCATTCAGGGTCACTTTGAAAGAGGGCTGTGACCAGAAATGAGCTGAGACTTGCAGCTGTGGTAGATGTCAAGAGAATACATGGAAGCAGAAGCAGGCAGTATATATTGTGTTGTGGGCAGGGGTGAGGGAGTGAGTTGGGGATGACCACAAACTCATGATTGCGAGCAAAAAGAGGAAGGCTGTTGTGTTAATGTGTTCACACTGAGCAAATGAGGTTAAAGGGGCAGCTTTAGATAAAAGTGAAAATGATAATTTGATAAATCCACTTAACTTTTTGTTGTGTGCCATTAGGAGGCGGCAGTGACGAGCTAAAGAAGGGGATACTGGAGAGGAAGATAGCTAGAGGGAGGCTGCAGAAGCTTGTTAAAGCTATTCTCTTACAGCGAAAGTAGAGAAAGTACTATTTTCATTTACATTGTTAAATGCAGAAAACTAGGAGAATAGCAGAAAGGAAAATCAAATGGCAGGTGAGGTAGGTTTTATATCCAGATTTATTGTTGATACATTTAGCTAAAATACTGAAAATATAAGTCATTTGCAAACCCTGCATGTGATTTTATAGTTGTTTTGGTGGTTGCTTAGTTGCTGCTTGTGATTAAGCTTAGGGAACCCAGATAGTTCTGGGTTACGGTGACGAGTCAGGAGGGTTGGTAAAGCTATTCGGTCGAAATACAAGATTTCCTAAAGGATACATCTCACTTGCTGAATTTGACAGAAAATGAAGGAAAAGACTTGGAAGAGCCTTATCCTACATCCCCACTTCCACTGCCTTTTCAGAAAAACACACACACGCTTTGTGAAATGGCACTTCTAGCAAAACTTACCTTGAAATAGTTTATTTCAAATGTCAGGTAGCAACTAAAGAGCAGTGCAAGCTGGAAATGGTGGCTTGGGATGCATAAGCTTCTGAAGGGGGAGGCAAATATTGTCATTGGGAGTGGAGAGCCCAGTTGGGATTGTGGGTGTTCTCCGAGGTCGTTGAACAGCTGGGTGGGAGATATCTGGCTAACTTGTGAGGGGGCACATATCGATGAAAGTCCATTGCGTGGGGAGGGCTTCTATTAAGAATTAAAAATAAGATTGTGTGTTAGCTGTGAGACAGTAAGTTATAGAAACAAGCAGTGTGTATAAACACTAGAGGTGGGATTCATAACCTCATAAACACACAGAAAATAAACCCATTTGAAATATTTCACAGCTGTAACCTCATCTGACCGTTTTATTACTATAATAGCACCAACGCAGAATACTAATAGGAGTACATCATGCAGAGGAAATGTTGTTTTGTGTTAATTTTATTATCTAAAGTTAAGTAGTTCAGTTTTAGAATCAAACTGGAAAGTGTAGAAGACCTTTTGCAAAAATTCCTTGTAGTAAGTCTCTCTAATAGCACCTTAGCACAAGTCGGACTATTTTGTATGTGGATGTATTAATCTGTTGTGAGTGAGTGATCCATAAAATGCGACACAGGAAGCTGGGAAATGTCCAGCTGTAAAAGAGCAGCCCTTCCAAGGAACAGCAGCACTGAAGACCGGGCCCAATTAGCAATTCCTTAGCACAGTTGCTTCTGTTCCCATGTTTCTGGCCATTCTAGTAGGCGGTCTTTGGATCAAGTGATTTGTTTTCAAAATCAATTATAGAATTGTGCTCATTTTACAAAATAACTTGGTGCATGACATAAAAAGTGCTGGAGATTTGTGGTGAAGTTCATTCTAGAAGCACAATACTTAGGATAAGGTTTCAACCCTTCCCACAGCTCATGCGCAGAAGTTTGCAGAGATCCGTATAATCACTGCTTTTATTTAACAGCAATATGCAGGTAATCTACAGCTGTGTCCTCTTCATCCAGTGCAGACAGTCTTGTCTCTTAGCCGTTGCTGTACCTGAAAGAAAAAAAGGACGGATAAAGCTAACTCCAGGCGACTCTGAACGGCTAGCATTCATTTGATACAAGACCTGCTGCTAATCAGGATAGGATGCAGTCTTTGAGTCATGTAGAACTCCTCTCTGTTACCTGGATGTTCAGGATCAGTCACTAAAAATACTTTCCATCTTTGGCTAGCAAGAAGACTGCTGAATCCTTGGACAGTGGATCTAGTTCTTGTGGACTATCTGATGGACATCTTCAGGTTGGACTGTTGTAATTGCTTCTATGTGGGAATAGGCAGAAAGTTCACAGCAGCTCATCCCTGAAGTAAAACAAGCTAAACAGAGCATATCTGCAAAGTGCACTGACTCCATGTTCATGTCGAGGTTCTGATGCTGATCTACAAAGCCCTTAATGGATAGGTCCACGTTATCTCAAAGATGTCCTCTCCCTCTGCAGCCCACCGCCGGAATTTCAGTTGTCTGTCACGCTGCACCTAACAAAGCCATGGGGTCACAAGAACTAGAGGCAGAACGCTCTCAACAGACCAAGTCTCCGGAATGGAGACCAGGAAGAGTTCAACACTTGCTGTCTAGAAGTTTCATGTCAGACTCTTTGCCAAAGCATTTGTTAAATAGCCACAGTGACTGCATAAGATGGCAGCACTTGCAGATGTAGAAGCTGACAGCTGAAGTGAAAGTAGAATGGAGCATTGACTATCACTTTTGGGCATATATCACTATTCTGTTATTATTTGTTCATGTAAAATACCAAAGTTCTGCCGTGGTACGCGCTTTATAAATGCCCAGATTCAGCACTTGTTGCCGGCTTTGGTATCTCAGCATCGTGTCTTGCATGTTTTGAACCAAAACTTATTTCCAACTTCAGTGAGTTCATTTAAAAGTTTAAAGTAGCTGTAATAACATGATTTGAATTGTGACCGTATCAAGTTTCAATATGTACGTCTAACTCAGTTAAAAATTTAAACCTTTTTAAAGATTAAAAAACTCCTACTCTATTTTAAAAAGGCTGTATATTAGAGCCAGGCAATGCCATTTGTAGTGTCAGCGTTCGTGTTCTGGAAGTAGGACCAAGGGCAGTCTCCAGACTGTTCAGGAAGTTCTACTGGAACCTTCAAGCAGTCTGTGGTGAGCGCCACCATTCTGTGATGACAGTGGAGAAGATTTTATGGCTCGCAGAAGTTTTACTTTCTATACCTGTCATGTTTGGCAGAGTATTATGGCATATGGCTTTCTGTGGAGTGGTGTCGAATTAGAATATGGGGATGGTACATTCAGATGGACAACCTAACCTACCACTATTTTGGGATTTGAAACTGCTTAATTATCAGGCTTCTACATCATCTCAATACTTTAAAAAACCCCTTTATCTTTATTAACATAACATATGGGTAGCAATTCAAAAGTGAACGAGGCAATAATTTATGCAATAAGTGATTAGTCAGCTAAACATGATATTTAACAAAGCATTAGTTAAAGGTGGTATTTTGTGATATTCGTTAGCACTTAGGTCAAACTGCAAATCTTTGTTGTCACTTCATGCAGGCCTTCTTTTTAACTATCCTCTTCCTATAAATGGATTCTCCCAGCTCTGACGCAGCTGACAGGAGAAGGCATGTGGGAGACATAGTCTGAGTTGGGTGGGCCAGGTAGTGGCTAGTGGATCTGTGAGCTGCCCTGATTCAGTGGCTACAAACCCGTCGGTGGAATGTTTATTTGGGAGAGATGTGCACACCTGGGCTTCTAGTTAGTAGAGCTTGTGATCTGCAATAACTGCTGTGGCCAACTTAGACAAATGCCCATGTCATGCTTCAATCCCCTCCTAACCCTGTGGTGGTCCTCTACTCAAAGGCCTCTAACATGCGATTTATGTGAGGGGACAGGATTTGGCCACTTGTGTATATTTTCATACAAAAAATCTGCATGTGTACCCTCCTTAAAAATGATGATGATTCTTATTTATGGTACAAATAATACACTTCTAGTGCATGCCATTTGAGGAACATGGATACTTTCTCAACAGGAGGTCCAAGGATCTGGAACTAGTGGATATGGCGTAGAAGTGGGAGTGTAGAATATCTGGTACAATTCCTGGATCTGCCATTGGCTTGCAGTGTGACCTTGAGCAAATTGGATGGATTTCCTAATAACTTTTTATTATACAATTTTCTGCATCTGTGAAATATAGATAAGTTTTTAAAACCTAGTTATTAATTTTCACTCTAGGTTCATACTTCCCCAGTATTGAAAGAAAACTTCAAGACAAATAACACTTGGTCAAAGTAGTAATTGGTTTTTTTTGTTTTTTGTTTTTAATTTAATTCACCTAACAGATGGCAACAGTTTATTTGACTCGATGGCAAGTGGAATGCGGCTGATAGTAAGCTGCATTTCCTCCTTCCTTATCTTATCTCTGCTGCTCTTCATGGTCCACCGGCTGCGCCAGAGACGCAGAGAGCGCATTGAGTCTTTGATTGGAGTAAATTGTAAGTATTCTGTAACTGCAGTTTTAGCCAGTTGTGTTGTAGCTGTGTTGGTCCCAGGATATTAGAGTGACAAATGTGGGTGAGGTAATATCTTCATTGGTGAGAGAGACCAGCTTTTGAGCTTACACAGAGCTCTTCAGGTCTGGGAAATGTACTCAAAGGGTGTGTCTGCACTGCGATTAAACACCCGCGGGTGGCCTGTGTCAGCTGACATGGGCTTGTGGGGCTCAGGCTGCAGGCTGTAAAATGTGTAGGCGCTCGGACTGGAGCCTGGGCACTGGGATCCTCCCCCGTTTACTCATCAAAGGATAAACCTGGGAGCTTAAATTCATAACTTTGCTAGGTACTAAAAATCATGGACTGAATAGACACACTGATTTATAGCTGTCCCCTTCATCTTGATTGGTTCCTTGAAATGTGTGTTTACTACTTATACTAAACAATCTGTTCCACCTTGTAGTTAGCTCTGACACTGAGTACACTTCCCAGCTGAAGAGCAGCTCTGTGTAAGCTTGGTTCTCACCACCAGAAGTTGGTCCAATAAAAGATATTGCCTCCCCCACATTGCAGCTTTAGCTCAGTTATATAAGCGTGCTTCCAAAGTGGATTAACCTAAACTGCACACAGGCATCTTAGTGTGGAATCCAAGTGTCCACATGGGGTGATAGTGTGGAATAGCTTCTGCGCCTCACATTCACAGCCTAGCTGTTGCACACTAACTTCCCCATGAATTCCCTGTGTAGACAAGCCCTTAGTAATAGAATTACAAGTCTCTACCATGTAAAGAGAGCAAGTGGAAATGGGAGTCTGGCTATGAGCTGACCTGTTCAGTGGCTGTCCCTGAACACCTCTGCATACTGGCTCTAATTGTCTTGATTTTCAAAAAATTTAATTCTGTGGGGCACGCCTGATCTTTCTAAAGATCTTGTACTGACACCAGGCTTGTTTCTCCTTCTCTGATTGGTAGGCTAATGGGTAGAAATGTTAATGTGCCTGATTTAGTATACTTGCTCACATGATAAAGTCCTCATTTGACATGGTACCCTTATCAAGAGTTCCAACCTTCTTCTCTTTATCCATTCGTTGAGGGAATATCAATGGTAATAACATTTGTACCATGCCCCAAGGTGTGCTTGCGCGCCTTGTAGAACAAATAAACAAGATCCCTACCTTAAAGAGCTTTAAAGTCTAGAATTTAGATATGACATGGGTGAGGACAAATGAATGGGGGGAGAGAGCAATGATGTTTCGTGGTGGTTTGCTAAGGTTTATATATGCTTCTGGATGACTGACATTTAGGCATGGCAGTAGCATTGTGGGATTTAGGGTGAATTTGAATGAGGCAAAAGTATGGCTTCATTATGTAGGTTTTAGGAGAGATTCTGTGAATAAGGGGCAGAATGGAAGAAGGCGCAGAGGTGGGCCTTAGTCTGGAGGGAAAGGAAATGGGATAAAGCCACACATTTTTCTCATATTTTATTCTTTTAAACAGTGCACCATTTTAACTTGGGCCGCAGGATGCCTGGTTTTGATTATGGTCCAGATGGTTTCGGAACTGGCCTTACTCCACTGCATCTTTCAGATGATGGGGAAGGCGGGGCATTTCATTTCCATGACCCCCCACCACCCTATACAGCTTACAAATATCCTGATATTCAGCATCCTGATGACCCGCCTCCTCCCTATGAGGCTTCCATCAATCCAGACAGTATCCTTTGTTCTACTCCAGGTACGTGGGCAGGAGTTTCATAATTTTACGAGCTTGGTAACAAATATCTTATGAGGAACACTCCAGTTCTTTTGTTCTGCTTAAAGGATAATCTAAACTAAACTGGAACGTACACCTATTTTAAGGATTCTATGATAAAAGAGCAATGATGTATTTCAGAATCAAATTTTTCACTTTTTGTGGCAAATGTTTTAATACAAATCTTGTTCTATAATAATTTTACTCTTAATACTAAAATTCGCTGGGCCTCTAAATCAGTATTTGTCTGAGTGCTGCAAACTTGTTTTTAGCTCTTAGACTTCACCTCTTTAAAGTTTTTTATGACTTAAATATGATGGAGGAAACCTAAACTACAGCAGCTGGAGGCAGGAGAGTGAACAGTCTCTTGATAGGTACATTTGGTGTACGCTGGTGGAGTAATCACAACGGGAGGGTTCTTGATGCTGGAATTTGTTTCCTCCATGCCTTACAGAGCACACCTTTCATGCACAGCTCACCTATTCATACAGGCCTTTGCCTGATGAAGGTTGTGTTTTGTTTAATTGAAGGTTTAGTCCTTTAGTTGTCGTAGGTGGTCAACTAAAAGTTGATATTGTTGTATTACATCCTGAGCTGAGATGAAGCTTGAATTTTTATAAAACAAACGGTAGGTCACTAGCACTTCAGTACGCTTGATAGCAGGATGATGGACACCTTGGGGTATTTTGAAGTTCGAAAAAAAATTGACAAGTGTCTTCAATATATTATAAGCTTTTTGAGGAATGTTTTATTATTTTGTTTTGGGTTGAATGTTTATAAAAGTAACTAAAATGTAAACCAGTAATATGCTCTGAGAGCTCTACATATACATGCAGTTACCATCACCTTTGAGGTATACTCTTGCTATCCTGGAATTCTTGAAGTGTGCATGTGTTAATGGCACACAAATGAGGAACACATCCAAACAAAACTACCTAAATAGGGGAGACTCAAATGCAGCAACAGTCTGTATACCCTGAATTCTGAGCCATTGAAGTTATAAATGCCAGTATTTGGCATCAAGGAAGAGCAAGGTGGAGTTCACGGTTCATAGTATAAGAGATACTGACCTTAGATACCGTAGCATCTGCAAAGCCTAAATTTATCAGAAGCTTTTATGAAACTTCAAAACAAAAATAATTTTGGTGAAAGCAGTTAGTATAACTTTAAACATTTTTCTATAATAATTCCTAGCCAAAGCATTACAGCACTTTCAGTGCTTGAGAACGTTGCAAGTAAAACTAACTAGAAACATGAAACTGACTTGTCTGTTTCAAATGTCCTTGGATGAATAGCCTACAAAAATAGCAGAGTAAACTAGATTTTGCAAAATGTTCTCATTTTTAATAGATTTGTATGTTAGTGATACAGTAACGGTATTTATATTTCTAAAGTGACGTAAGCAACCAATCCCTTATTTGTTTTAAAAAGTGCACATTCATGAAGTGCTGCACACCCAAAGTATACGTGTTGACTAATGAGTCACATCCTGTCATGTTGTTGCTTATACCAAATATTGTCTCTTTGGACCGACTAGCTAGATTTAACTCCTGCCAGTTACTTGTTTGGTCTTTCTGGGGTTAGGTGTGAGGAGCACCTCATATGACAATCAAATAAACTTAAATGCAACTTCCTCATAGAATAACCACCCAGAGTACACACTGATAGGCCAGAGCTTTCTGATTCTTCTTGCCTTTCTCCCTTGCAGATGGCGTTCTCTCCCAGACAGTGCAGAGCAGTCAACCATCACTAGGAAACAGTGATTTATCACCGCGGCTTACTGAGGAATCTCATCCTCCCTCAGTTGGCCCTTCTTCCGTGGAACTAGAAGATTCTGCAGATAGTAGCACCTTCCTTGTACCTCCTGACACGCCCCTCAGCGAAAACACACCGTCAGAAACTCTTGCAGGAAGCCGCCACAGTCACTGTTCTCTTAATACCATTGTATAAAGGAATAAAATGCTTACCGCTGGCAGAAATAATATGAGCAACTGTTTACACACAGCTGTACAGGCAAACACTAATCCATGGGGTGAACTTCAGAAGGAAGCTCCACTTTGATTTTGAGCACCCTGCTTTTATGTTCTAGTATAGGACTGTGCCTCTTGTTTTTGGCTGTCATTTCATTCACTAATTAGTTTGTCCTGTAAATACGGATTGTTGAACCTGTGCTTTTTTTCCACTGGCTATGGGAAAGAAGGTGCAGAGAATTTTTTTTGACTTCTAAAGAGGA
Organism: Chrysemys picta bellii; assembly: GCF_011386835.1. Taxonomy (NCBI): domain Eukaryota; kingdom Metazoa; phylum Chordata; order Testudines; family Emydidae; genus Chrysemys; species Chrysemys picta. The sequence continues at coordinate 15,495,591 of NC_088805.1, read as the reverse complement.
AAAAGCATGGGTAGCTTTTTTCTTTTTTAATCACAGAGCAGAAACAAAAAAAAATCGACATCAGAAAAAAGCTTGTTTTGAATTTGAATACCGTGGGACCCAGGAAGTGAACACTGACAAGAAAAGAGGAGAAGGGGCAGTCGCCATGTAATCTGTTGTTGTCTCTTGTGCTCTAGTGCTACACTCATGGAAAAACTGGAGGATGAAAAGGATCAGCATAACGTTTGATTTCTTCTACTTTCTATGGAAATGGGTATTGAGCAAAACAAAACTGGGATTTGCAGTTACAACTTATTTATTTATCTGTAGCTGCAAATCTTGTACTGAGGGGTAAACTTCTGATTCATAAACAAGGATGTGTCTATAATACTGGCATCTCTTTAGTAGAGGCACAGCACATGTTAAGTAGTGCTTTGGGGAAGAGATGGGAAGGGATTAACTCCCTAATTGATACTTCAGTCATTTGAGATTTTTTCCGTTGTGTTTAAATCTTTAAATCATCCCTTTCCATTAAATCTAGCTTCATTTAAATTAGCAAAACTAACTTGTGTACTACAACATGAGGCTCTTGTCAATCACTCACTAAACTTAACTTTCAAATTAGGCAAAGATGGATTCTATTGGCTTGGATTTTATGAATATTGAATACTTTTTTTAGTTTTAGTGTTCTCAAAATGAAGTGGGATTTTAATGTACACGGGATTTCCTTTCTCTTCTACCCCATCTTTCTTGCATCTGATTTTCCCTGACTTACTGTAGCAGTCCCCACAGTCAGAGCAGATCAAGTTAGTCATATAAGGAATTTGTACTGAACACTTCTCATGAGTGTTGTCCTGTTGCCTTATGAAAGGTAGCAAGCCTAGAGGGACAGGAAGAAAGCACTGCATGGGAAGGGTATTGTGCTGTTTTGGTTAATTTTGCTAGTTACAGAGAAACAGTACAGGATTGATTAATGGGATCCTATCCCAGCAATGTGCTTTCCCAGCGTAGCTGACTTTCCCCTCCATTGTAAATGCTGCTACTTTCTATTTGGTATCTTGCTATCTGCCCTATTGTACTTGGGGAGTGGCTTGATAGTTCAACCTGTTCGCACAAAACACCTGATTTTCATCATCCAGGTTGTATTTAGTGTCTCTTGAAATTCAGGCACTTGCTAACAATCTTAAACCCCTTGGAGTGTATAAAACAGCTCTCACGTGCTGCTAATGCAGGTGTGAGTGCATTAGGAAGCACTGTTCGAAAAGCCCCTCCACTTGGGGAATCTTGTAAACATGGCCTGTTACCATTCACTGTTTAACTTATAATCTGTTTTAAAATGAGTGGCACAGTTCTCCACCCAATGGAGTCATTGCCAGTTCCTCCTCTGAATTCGAGTCCTGGTCCAGTCAAGTGGAGGGGATAGCAGAAGTCAGAGCCATGCATACAGCTTATGACTATATCAAGCATTTCTGAAGTATGAAAATAAAGCGGGTTTTGTGCACTTTTGGAGCACATTCATACGTTTTATACATTGTATGTACTGATTTTTCTTTAGTTTTATCTGTATGAGTGCGTGCGTGTTTCTGGGTGGTGATTAATAAATACATGCTGTAGATGGTACCCTTTGTGCTGCATCAAACTAGGTGAAGCTAAGCTCTGGGATATGAGTTTGTCTCCCAGGCTGCAGAGTTAACGCTTCTATAAAGCTGGCTACACTATATGATAGGACAGAGTATCCTAGTTCACATGGTTAGGATACAAAGTCTCTACTCCGAACTGTTCCAGAAAGGATTTTGTTAGCACTAGCCAAGGATTTTGTTAGCACTGGCCAATGGCAAGCTTCTTTCTTATCGTTCCTTTAAAGCCAGGTGGAATATTCATTCTATATAACTTCCTAGCGCAATAATGAAAGGCCTTTAGGCTTGTTTTTGTCTCTTCTAATAGCTTCCTGGCTGAGGTGAACAGATACCTTACCTCACATGTCTCACAAGACTGCGTGAATCTGACCTCAGTCAGTTTTTACTTTCACTTGTTTCTCAGTGGTACATTTATATGAAAATAAGCTTGGTTTCAACTCAATTTCGTGATGGCTCATGGTTGTAATTATTCCAAATACGGACTCTTTTCTGTAGATGTCTGAGTGTAATATGTTTCATAGCTTCTGATCTATTCCCACTTCAGTGGTGGAATAAAGGCTACAGCTTTTCCCTGTTTTTGTTAAGGTTAACAGTAAATGGGAAAACTCTGCTGTGAACAAAGCAGCTCACTCGGTACAGATCTTGTTTACCTCTCCATGAGCATCTAATTTGGCAATAAAATGGTCATATTTCTCTTTTCCTAGATCACTGTAGCATTTTTCATATATAATACTCCTTCTTGGAGTAAGATCCTTTGTCTCTGAAAATGTCATTTCTACCAAGACTTCAGGACCAACTGGGGAAGAGTTAGTTTCTATGAGAGCAGTTGACTCCTTATCAGAACTTCAGAGCCAGTGGAAAGATGGCAGCTGTGAAGCTCCTGTTATGAACCCAATTCAAAAGACACTGGTGCTCGGACTAGGAAACCCTTCCTCTTAATGCCAATGGGTTGATTATTTCTTTGGAATTCACATTTATTTTACGCATTGATTCCTTATCACACTCCTCTGGTTGCTGTTATTAAATAATAGTGGTGTATCTTGAACCTTTCTCCAAGCATGAGGGAGCGAGTTGAAAAGATTCCTGTTACTTCGTCATTCCTGGCAGTGCAAGTGAGTGAAAAATGTGCACTTCTCTCCAGTTTGAATAATTGTTCATTGCAGTTAGTTTTGCAAGATTCCAAGACTGTTCCATCTAGGGCTTGCTGATGGGCTCCATTTTGGCTTTGTACAAAATACTCTTCCTCATATCTCCCTCCCCTACAACAAAATGTGGTGCCATATTGTTAAGGTTTTTGCTGTTCCTCCAAGAACTGTTTAGATATCCACTTGTATCGATTGTTATCAACTGTGCATGCCCACGTATTCTCACTGCAGCATCTAGTGTTCTATTGGGTGGGTTAATAGCATATTTTAATTTCAGAAAGCAAAAAGGTTTTAATTCTATACCAGAGATTAAAATTATGGTCATGTAGGTGTTGCAAGAGTTATTTTGTTTGCATAATGTTCAGTCTTGGAATAGTTTGAGGTTCAAAATTAGACTTCTGTCCTGTCATGATGGTGCATGATTGAACAGAAGTGTGAAACGAATTTAACATTAAGGCCTAATTGTGTGGCCCTTGCTCAGGCAGTCTTCTCGTTGAAGTCCCGGTTCAAGGGGAGCTTTCCGGTGTAAGGATTGCAGTATTGCACTCTTAAACGTTGTCAGTCTTCATTTGGAAAAATCAGCTTCATGAACTTTAAACTGCTCTCCTTCCCCACCTAAAGCCATAAGGGTGTTTTGAGGATTTTTATCAAATAATGAATTTCTGCACACACACAGTTTGGCAAACTAAGTGTTCTTCCCTTCAGTGGTGGATCTCCGTTTCAAAGCACTAGTTTTTTCTGTACAAAGCATAGTTTCTTTCCTCTAGAAAATCTGCTTTCCCATTAAGTAGGTGGGGGAAAGAAAAGTTATCCAACACTTCTGTTTTATGTGAAATTTCCCTCTAAAGCCCTTATGCATGACTTGGAGGCTAGACCCTTAAATTACAGCTTGCAAAGATAGTGAAAGTGAATCAGTAGCAGCCCATGCATTTGGGTTCTGACGTTGATTCCACTCCCAATAAAATATTGGCTAGATTAATTAAATGACAAAGAACTGCTTCCCATATCAATACTCTGGATCAAGCAGCTGCTGAGGTACAACGTAAGATTTTTTTTTTTCTTTCAGTATTGTGCACCTTGCAGAGCAGAATGTGTTGGGGGTGGTTCTAGAAGAGACTTGCTGCACTCTCAGCCACTTTCATCACCATGCTGTATTGTGATCTGAGTGCCAGACTTTTGTATGCCTGGGAGGTTGCGAGAGAGAGAGAGAGAGAATGAGACCCAGCTTTTTACCTTCTCTTGAAAAATACTTTCAGCCAAGGCTGCATTTGCAGACTCCTCCTGTGTAGTTGATTTGTGACTGAATGTAACCGTGGCAGTGTATAAAAGATTTTGATATTCCATGAAATTACCATGTAGAAATGAAATTTGATACTGTAATAATTCTGTCTGTGTGACATTTTATGTTTTTATGTTTTAATTTCTTCTTTGGGGTTGGCACTAAATCTTTTTTTTTCTCAAGATGCTGTGAGAAACATTTCATCCAAATGCCAAATAAATGGTGTTCTGTAAGAGAAATGGACTGTTAATGTTATGGTGGTGTTTGAATCAGCTCTGTTCTGAACAGTAAAAGATCCACTGGTCAAATCAGTCTTAAACCCAGATCTTGCAAAGTCTTGTGCACATGCTTAACTTACACACTACGTGTAGCTCCCTAGAAGTCCCCTTGAATAAATATTGATATACTGTTAACTATCACAATAAATTCCATTGATACCATTTCTTTGGAGAAAGGACCTTGTTTCTATCCCTCAACTAACCAATTGAGGCAAAAGCCTCACCCATTGTTGCTGACCTGGCTTGGTAAAACACTGTTCCATTACAGTCTGTGGGTTAAAGCAAGTCAGAGTCAGTTACATGTCTGATCCTGCCACTGTTATTTACCCACAATGCCTTGGGACAGGAGGTGAGGCATAGAATTCATAGAGCCAGTGTCAAGCGTCCTATAGATGGCAGTCAGTTCTCTCATGGAGGTGCTGCGAACAAAGTCCTTCCACAGTGTGTTGAGTAAAGAGATTGCACTGCAAGTGAATTAGGTTTAAAATTTAAACAGTTTTTAGCCCCTCCCATTGTTGTCAGCTGTTGGCCAAATGGTATTTGAAACGTCACTTGGATCTACACTTCTGAAGATAAATCTAGACACAGTAACATATGTTTTCCCAGACCTACCTGTATGAGCTTAGTAAATATGGAGACATTCATATGTAAAGCTTTTGCATGGTATCTGGATAAAATAAAGTGGGCACCTGCTGCATAACTCTTGAATTCATCAGCTAACCTCGCAATCCATTCCGTGCCCCCTCCACATACCTCAGCGAGTCTGTTCATGTAGGATCAGGTCTCTGGGCTACTCAGCAGCAGCCGCTGGACCATTAGCTGGTCTTCCCTCTCTTCCCCTTGCCAGTTGCTTAGTGCTCGGTGTGCCACTGGGGTAACCAAAGGCAGGGAGTGACTTGTTTGGCTGACGGGGAGGCCCCTAGTTCCACCTACCTAAGGCCTTTTGTTATGTGTTTACTGATTTTTCTCTTCTTCCCTCCCCCTTCTCCCCCCCCCCCCACAAAAAAACCCCTCTCTGCTTTTGAAAAACCCACTCTTTAGGTTTTAAAGATGTTTTTCACCCAAATTTTAGCTTTTTCTGGATTTTTTTTTTTTCCCACAGGGGAAGCACGGGAGGCCCATGCTGAAGGGCTGGCAAGGTCAGGAGAGGGCTCTGTCCAGCAGGGGGCCAGTACGGACGGTGCCGCCTTTCACTTCCTTCCTGACCCCAGGCCTTCAGTGTGGCCCTGTCTACTTCCTCTGTGCAGTGAGGGAGTGGGACGGGCAGGGAGGTGGGTCCCGGCAGCCAAGACAGCCCAACTACTGCAGGGAGTGGAAAGGTTCCTTGACACCCGCATGGTGGGTATCTCCTGCCTTCCCTCACCCTGCTGCCCTTTGTTTTAGTTTTTACCGATTTTTTTTTTTTTTTTTTTGCCTTTTTGTAATTTAATAAAAACTGGGAAATTAAAACACTTGCCCCTGATGCCCACCTCAGTAGCCTGCCAAAATCTGGAGAACCCTGTGGGAGGCCAAGCTGGGATTGGGTAGCCAGAGCTTCTGGCTGGAAGCTGAATGTCGCATGGGCCTGATGTTCATTCCCACTCCTGTGCTGTCTCTAGAGCCAAGACTGGAATCTGGGTGAGTGGCGTTTAATGCTGGTTTATATAGCAGGGGCGGTAACAACGGCGCTTCAGCACAACCTGAATGGTTGAGGTATGTGGGGCTCCGTGGAGTCGGGAAGCCTAGCTCCTCCTCCTCCCCAAGCTTCCATTTTATCTGTAGGAGGCAGGCATGAGTACGACAAGGGTGGGAGTTTTGGTAATATTTTTGATTCCTATCTGCCTCAGTTTCCCTCTGTGCTTTGCATTGCTATGCACAGATTGTAAAAGCTGCTTTGGAGGCAGAGCGGGAGGCATGAGGTGTTGGGTCACCCAACTGTCTAGGGTGATGTGAATGGGGTCTTTCAGGACTGGCTGAAACCCACTCCTATGAGTGGAAGCTAACAAGCAGTGGAAGCCCCAAGGGCAGAGGCATTCCCATTCAATGACTGACAGCCCAGGGGAAGGAGAGCTCCATCACCTCCTGCTGGGAGACAGAGTGAAGGTCCAGAGCTGGAGAACAAAGAGGAAGGGTGTCACATGGCTGTTAAGAGCTGAGCCTGCAGAGAAACATAGGAGCTCCTACCAGGGATTGAGCCACAGAGACAGCAAACCAAGATGGTTCCTACAGCAGCGTGGCTCATGAACTGTCTTCACCTTTGCTTTTCTGTTCTAACCTCAGGACTGCCCAGTGCTGCATCCGGCTGATGAGTAATTCCTACTTTGTCCCTGCAAATACATGCCACGATGCATTGATCCCTGAAATGGCAAAAAGTCTCTGAATGGGCGTCTGTCTCCATTGGACTCATAGGCAGAGCTTCCTGTGTGAAACAGGAGTACTGGAGCCCTCCGGCTTGGTCTTGGAGGCTTTGAGGCCATGTGGCCTACCCTTGAAGTGTGGGACCCTTTGGGGGTCGGGCAAACTGAAGAGGTTCCTCCGAGGTCATGTCTAAAAGCTGGGGCCTAGCACTGATCTGGTGTGATACGGTTCATTGCGAAAGCAGCTCGCTGTAAGCCCACTAGACTGAAAATAGCCCATGGGAGGCGGCACTGTTCATGCCCCCCGCACATGGCGGATTTTTCTGTCAGTTAATTGGCTGGGTTGGTTTCCGGCGTAGTGTGTTTTTGCTTTGACTCCCTGCAGTGCTGTGAACACTTAAACTGCTGCCCCAAAATTTGTTAATGCAGAGATGGGCAGAGCCCCGGGCCCTTCCAGGACACCGAGTGTGCCTGTTCTTAAGCCTCGGAGAACCAGCCAATCCAGAGCTAAGGTAGGTACCATGGGGCTCTGAGAGGAGCGTTAGATGGTGTCTGTGCTATGGCACTGCAGACTTTAGTGGCATCAGTCTTTGCTGTTGCTCTGTCAGGCCACAGCTGCTTCCCCACGCACGTTACTGAAAAGCTCTGGGCGTGGGCCTGTTGTATCAATAGTTTCCCAATAGTGCAGTATAGAAGGATGGCGACACAGATCTATCCCTATCCAGCAGTGTTCACCTGGGCAGTAGACCCCGTAGTTCCATACCGTTTCTCTTGGCCTCCCTAGGATTCGATATTTGGACACATGGGAGACTTCCTATTCTGTGGCCTTTATCTATGACACACTGAATTCCTCTTTTATTGTAATGGGGCTTCCTCTTTAGAATGATTGAAATAAGTGGGAGACATTTGGGGGAGTATTTAAGGAGGCTGCCACTCTCTTCCGTTACCCTTGGGAGAGCAAGCACACCAGCCCTGCTTTTCCAATGCAGAGCTCAGAATTACACCGGCGCAAGATTCTCTAAGGAGCTAGTGAATTACACCTTGAAAATCTAAGCTAAACCATCATGAAAAGCTGCCCATCTGATTGTGAAGTCTATGGTACAGTCTCTTGAATTCAGAAAGCAGGTCTCTTTCTAGACCTTCAATTTAAGATGCATTTTTTTAACAGTTTCATTGGGTTTCTCTCACTTTAACATGCTCCTGTATGTCTCCCCGCCCCCCGTGAAGTCCTTTGGGGTGTCATTGAATGAGAAACGCTCTGTCTAGTACGTTGATGTGTGTAAAGTTTGTTGTTTTATTGACGTTCTAGGTCTCTGATGGGAGGGTCCCGATGACAGATTTTGCTTTTCTCACCTTTATGGGTACAGTTGAGCAGATGTCCGTTTTATCCCCCAGATCTTGACTTTCTTCATTCCTGTACATTGGTCACTGCTGTGGGGTTTGCTTTCCAGGATCCATCCAGAGAATGCAATCCTTGCAGCAAACTGAAACCTTGCCCTATCCAGCCTGAGACGGTCTCTGAATGGAAAAACTGCATTTATGCAGCGATGTCTCCTATTGCTGGTGATACATTTTTCTATCCTTCAGACCATTCTTCTTTGATTTGTGAGGAGTGACGAGAAAATGATCAAGCATGTCCTGGAAGTTGATAAATAGACGTTATCATTTATAGGTAACGATAAGGGGGAAAGGGGCCTAGTAGTTAAACTGGAGCTGAAAGCATCCACCAAAGGACAGTTCTCGCTAATCACGGTTACACTAGTGTGTCCAGTATGAACACACACTACTCCTGCTTTCAGTTTCCCTTTCCCGTTTCGTTTACATGGTAGGGGCCGAACAATGCAGAGTTCAAACGTGCTCCAGATTTCAGACTTGGCGTGATGGGCCAGATTCTCCGCTAGTTGTAAAGCTTTACAGCAGCGGAGTATCTGGACTATGCTGCGCCCACTTCACGGACCCATTGGAAGCCACCTGCTATGAAATTAACTTATTTTTCTGGCATCCACATCCCTGAACTGTTTTCTAATTTGCAGGGCCCGTTCCAGAACCAGGTCCCCCACTCCCACCGAGCTGTGCTCATAACTGCGGGGAATCATCCAGTGTCTGATAGTGTCACCCAGCTCCTTCATTTCTTCCATCCGTCCATTTGAGTACCATGGAAAGCGCCTGCCATGTCGCTGTCTGCCTCCAGAGGGCAGCAGCAGCAGGCGCAATGTGTTCTGGCTGCAGTCTCTGAATCAGGCTTGCTGTTAAATCAAGTTCCTGTGACGCTTTCTGCAGGCGTCCAGAATTGTGGGTGATCATGTTACCCCTCTGCCTTAGTGAGAGAGAGATTCGCTGCTGTGTCAGCTCCCTGCTGCTCCGGTCTGTTAGCCAGGCCAGCAAACTTCTCAGGCCACTGCCAGTCTAGTCTTGCCTTGCCTTGCAGGGAACTCTTCCCAAGACCTGTTGGGGGATGGATGGGGGGGGGCGGGGGAAGTAGGGGCAGATTATTCCATAGATCATCCCTTCCTCTGAAACCTCTGGTGCTAGCCACTGTCAGACACAGGACGTTGGACCAGATGGGCCCCTGCCTCCCCTTCCCGAATGACCTGGATGAGCATTCCTCTGCAGTATCCAGCCCCTGTCATGGTCCATGCACTGCAGTTACCAACCCTGCGGTCTCCAAAGACCAGGAACACCCCCCAGCCGGCTGGCTCCACTGAGGATGGACGCCTGGCTTTAACATAACAGCCTCCAGAGGAGTTTATACTAAAACAAGGATAAGTCTATTACTTGAGAACACAGATTGACAGGATACCAAGCAGAGATAATAGAAACAGAAAATGGTGACAAAGAAAACAAAAGTAGAATGCGGTTCTGAGCGATTACATGTGAACTTAGCCGGCTCCAAACTTTCTCTAAGGCACTTTTCTCACCTACAGCTACTTCTCAGCATCCTCAACCCACAGGGTTAGGGATTCTCTGTTCAAAGAGAGCATGTTGACTTCTTTGTGACCCTGAAGTCATGGATAACAAAGGGATTCTCTCCCCTTCCTCTTACAGTCCACTAACCCTTTGAACTGTGTTCTTTAGAAGTATCCCCACATGAAGTGCTTCTCCCCTGCGGTTTGTGCTCCAAGAGCCGGTGCCGTGTTCTCTGTCTGATAACTTGCTCTTCTGTTGACTTAAAATGCAGATGAAGCGTCCTTTGTTTTGGTTTCATAGTACTTGATTCACAACTGATTCCAAGGCAGACCTGTCCATCAACATCCCCCGGTCCGGTGGGGAGATTAATATTTTTTAATTAACACCCATACGCGGATGACCTGTGGGGACCAGGCTGAGGTATGTTTTCATTTGACAACTTACACAATGTTCTTTACAGATAAATATTGGGGCGGCAGTGTGCTAGGTGTGGCGAGTTGTCAGGCCTGAGAGGAGTTACAGAACTGTAGGCCCTCTGCCAGTCGGCACTGAGGGGCTCTTAGCACTTTAAAATGTTGCCACTTCAGCCTCGGTTTCTTCCAGCCTAAAACAATATGGCTCTGGACAACGGCAAATTCGTCCTGCTAAAATTGGACCATGCACAGGACTTGGTTAGTGGCTCAGCAACTTGGTATAGTACAAATGCCCTTTCTTTATGGCAGCCACCTGACAAAGGGAAACCCTGCTGTACGAAGCTGTTGTGTGTGGTCTGGTGCAAGGTATAGGAATTGTCAGATTGGATCAGAACCAAGGCCTGTCTGGTCCAGCGTCCTGTGTCTGACCGTGGCTAGCACAGAGGTTTCAGAGAATGGGTTGATCTGTGGAATAATCTGCCCCTGCCGCCCCAACAAGTCTCATTCTGGTCTGGACTAGTTGGAGATGGGCTTAAACCCAAGTGGAAATGTAATCCCCATCTGAGGAGCTGCTGTGCAGATATAGACTCCTAGGGCACCTTGTCGTAGTTCTTTTATTCAGGGATTCAGAGCATCTCTGTCTGATAACTGAGCACGTTAAAAGCTAAAGCCGTATGGCCTGGCTGCCTCACTGGCGGGGATGTCACTGCCGCCACGTTACACCGTGACTGGGATCTCTGCCTAAACAAAGGGATCAAGTGTACATATAACTAGTTCATATCACAACGGCTACTGCCCAGGCTCCTTCAGGGCAGGTCAGTAAGAAAGCTGCTGTGGTGTGTGTTTGGGGGAGGGCAAGGTTCACACAGGAGAGCAGCTCTTCAGCTTTGCAATCAGGTGCTACTCCAGGAAATGCATCTCCTGTCGTGTCTTTATTTCACATTGTGTTACCTGTTTAGAATGTTCCGGGGTGGAGGAGAACACCAGGGGGTTTGGGCACTCGCTCCAGAGCACCTTGTCGCTGCTGGCGCCTGTGGTGGTGTTGTGGGTTGAACTGGGCTGACGGTAGCAGGGCTGAGGAGCAGAATGTTGACAGCAAACCTCCTGGCTGAGCGCCTGGGTCACAAGAGGCCTCGGCGAGTGAGCTCCCCCTTTCTCCGGCACACAGGCCGGGTGCAGGGTTGAGCCTGGATTTGTTTGCGGAGATTGAAAGACGTCACTGCTCACGACTGGTGGAGGGAAGCGGTGCCGTGAATGAGTGGGTTGTGAAGTCAGCCTTCAGCTCACATACATCTGCTCTCGACACTGCCTCCATTGTCATTTATTCTGGTTCGCATACGAGTGTATGTGTACGGATGGTCTTTACCTCCCAGCTCCACCCCCTGTTAAAAGTGATCAGGGGCTTGGGAGAGGGGCTGTTTTAACACTTTCTAGTACACGGATCTGGCACTGCAGTGCTTTCAAGGTCACTGATCATCCCTCGTGATAAGTGTCTTGTTCCATCACCCCGGGTGTTCTGCAGGTCCTTTAGATCTAGGCAAATCTGCAACAGGTCACTTAGTTTGATGGAACTGGCTTCTCTTTCTGTTCACAGAATGTCCATTTTTGTAGCTATTGAAATTATTCAACTTTGTTTGTTAAAAATTCCAATTACCCTTGACCATGTGAATTGTGGGGCTTAGCACTGATCAGTCAAGTCCCATGGGATTGTACCTGCCCCCAGCTCTCTCGTTGGGGTTCTCGTGGGAATGCTCCCAGAAAAGAGGGGGAAGATTTGCTTTCCAGGAGTAAGGTACCTGTGCGCCTCCCACCCTCTGTGCCAGGGCTCATGTTACTAAGACTTGCACACCTAAATGTTTGCAGATGGCGCAGGCAGAAGGGAACTCCTGGGTGTGCTGCATGTTGCCCAAAGGCTGTGATCAATATCTCACAACTGAAGCCACTGGTTTTGCCCTTAACGTCAGTCCGTATTGATTGTGTTGTGGGAATCCTCTGCCATGCACCAGTGGCTGGGGGAGCCCAGGGGCTGCCTTCTCGGTCTGAAACCCTGGGAGAGAAAGGGCTGCTTCTCCTTGGAGAAGTTGGGAAAGCTTTTGCAATTTGAGCCGCAACTCACCCATGCCTGAGGAAATGCACAGAGGGATCACCTCAGCCCACTAAAATGCAGGCTTCTCTGGGGGAGAGCGCAGCAGCTGTTTGAGGGCCTGATCCAACTCCCGCTGAAATCAGAGGGACCGGGCTTGGGCCTTGAGAGCACATAGTGCTGCTACCAATAGCCTATTGCCGTATCCAAATGAAACCAGCGGGAGAACGACAGCGGCTCACCCTCCATGGTGCTGTGTGCAGTATCTGTGCCCAGGGAGAGACCATTCAATTGTGCGATTTGTCCCCCACGTGACCGCTCCCGGGGGTGCTGGGGGCTTCGTGATTACCCCAAGAAGGCAGAAGCTCTGGATTTTGAGACTCTGCTGGGTGGCCCTTCCCAAAAGGTCCATATTAAGTCGCACTTTAAATGGAACAGCCTGATCTGTAAAATGGGGACAAGAACGCTCCCTTTCTCCCATTTCTGGCTGATTTCGATTGGTGGCTCTTTGCAGCAGGCTGGCTGGCTCTGTTTGGACAGTGCCTAGCGTGAGAGGCCTTGGTCTCGCTCGGGACATCTCGGTGCCACTGGGCTACCGGCATAACTGGCGGTTGGTAAAAGGAAAGTTTTCTGCCCAGATTTCACTGGGTCCCTGTAAAGTCTCTCCGAGGCTCTGCCTCCCTCTATTTCCTCATCCCGCCGCCTGTCACCGTTCAGCCGCCCTCAGGCCTTTTACAGCAATTTCTTAATTGCTTTGGCAGCCTGGAAGAGGCACGTTTTACAGGCTGTCGCCGCTCTGTGCTGCTGGGGAGAAGACTGAGGGCTTGTCTACACTGCTGCCGTGGCAGTGCTTTCCACGTGGCTTGTGTAGTCGTGGCAGAGCGCTGGGCGAGAGCTCGCCCAGAGCGCTAAAAAACCCCCCTCCACAAGGGGCGGGGCTGGTGCACTGTCTACCCTGGTGCTTTACAACGCTGCAGCTTGCTGCGCTCGGGGGTGTTTTTCCACACCCCCGAGTGAGACAGTTGCAGCGCTGTAAAGTGGCAGTGTAGACAAACCCTGAGGCAAGCTGCTTCCCCAGCCCGGTGCAGTCCCACCTGCCCAGAGAGAAAGCTCGGTGCCTCCAGACCTTGCTTTTCACTTCTCTACCCTGTCCAGTCAGGGGGCTGCAGTTGTGCCCTCCGCAAGACTCGGAGGCCAGGTGTCTGGAGGGAACTCGATCCCTCTCTCCAAGAGCACTGGCTCTTCCTGTGTGTTTTATTCCAGCACCCTGAGAACTGGCTCCTCCTCACATCCATCTAAAGCAGCCGGTCAGACCTCAGCAGGGATTCCCAGCACTCGGGTCGCCCGTTCTTGCCTTCAGTTGTTCTTCCAATGTACTTCTGCCTTCAGCGGGTCGACTCCCCTGGGTCGGGGCTTTGTGTGGTGTTGACGCTTGTTTTTCTACCACTGTAAACTTGCAGGGCACTTTGCAAACGTGGCTCAAGTCACGTTCTTGGGCCCAGGAGCAGATCCTCCAGTTTTCATCCGGATCTCAGCATTCCTTGCTCCAGGGCTGCTCCGTGGGCACAAATGGCTTCTGTTTCTGCCACTGCTGACTCTGATGTGACATCTGTGCCCCCCCCCCACACACACACACCCATGGAAGCTGGGGTAACACTTGTCACATGGGGATTCTGAGCTGGAAGGTGATCTAGAGAAGGGTACATTCCCCTTTGGCCTGGCATCTTTCATGGTGCATAGAGAAGCCCGTCTTTCCTCTCTGATGTCAGAGGCACTATCTCTGCTTGGAGCTGGAGGGCCGTCCGGCTCTATTGCTCTTACGTTAGTGGCTGCCCAGCCTGCAGCCACCAGCAATCCCAGGCAGTGAGCTCTGCTAGTATCCAAGTGTTCTTTGACAATCGAATACTCTCCGCCCCTGGCAGACGGTGTCTAAACGTCATGTTGCTTATTGTCCCCATATATTTGCTCTTCAAATTGTTTCTCTATTAAAGCCCATAAATCCGGGATTCTGCTGCGGTTCTTCAGCTGACCTGCTTTACGCAGTTGGGGTTTTGTTGGTGCTGCAGCACCAAAAACATCAGGGGGGCGAGTGTCCAAAGCCCCATTCCATCCTGTTCTGTGGTGAAGCGCAGCGCAGGGCGTTGGGGTCAAAGCAGCGATGTGGCCGTTTCTCAGAAGAGCGTGAATGTGGCTGCAAGGTGTCTGCACTACACAAACAGCCTCTCCTCGGTTCCCTGTGGGCCTCACAAAGGTCCGTTTACACCCGCCAGGCTGCAAAGGGAGCTGAGGGGCTTTGCCTTTTTAGAAGACTAGCACCTGTCGCTGTACAAGACTTTTCCAGCCCTCCAGAAAGTCGTTACCAAACCTCATGCCACCGAGCAGGAAATGACAGCTTCCACCTCTGCACGGCTCACAGCTGGGGTGTTGGCTCCCCCCCCCCTTTGTTAAAGACAAAGGGCTCTTGGGGGGGTTTGTTGCCGTACACAGAAGGCACCGGAGGGTTCCCCCCTCCCATTTTTTTTATCAAATTAGACTGACTGCCTTCTGCGGGGCCACAAGGCACTCAGTGTCTCTCCAGCCTGGGCGAGAGATGGACCTGGCTGCCTGAAAGAGAAAAAGGTACTTTAGTCAGCACAGTGCTGGGGAAGTGCAGGAGGAGCTGGGGGAGCTCCAGCCGGGCAACCCCCCAGGCAGAGGCCTTGCTTTAAGGGCTGGAGGAGGTACCAGGGCTGTGGAGAGGCAGCCAGGGAAGGTCCACCCCCCTGGCCGATGAGTGGCCACTTCAGACTGCTCTTTGCCCCTGGGGGAAGGGGCTAGATGAAGACTGGCAGTGGGTCACTGAGGCGAGGTGGGATTAGGGGATTGGGGTTCCCCGGTCAGGGGAGGACCCCGAGTGAGGGGGTACTGCTGCAGGGCAGTACCCAGGAGAAGGAGCGCCACGGGCCAGGAGGGACGCGGGGCCTGAAGTAAAGTGGTGGAGATTGATAATGAAAAGACAAGTAGCGACAGCAGGAGAGACACCGGCCAACAGGAGGCGCTTTGAGGTTGGGATGCGCCAATTCCCGGACGACCAGCAGGCGGCGCCGCGACAGTGAGTGCTCGACTTGTTACAATGGGCCACATCCACACAATAGATACACTCCCCGTATGGCCCTCAGCATGTCACATGGGCCGCAGCTGTGTGCTGATTGGGCCATACAGGTTGAGAACCACTGCTGTGGAGGCTCCAGGCTCTCTGCCTTAGCATGGCCTCTGCTCTCCATGGCTTGTGCAGTTATTGTGCGTTCTCCTGTTTGTAGAAGTGCACCTGTCTCAGGGCTGGACAACAAGGGGCCGAATTCTGCTCAGGTTAACTAGAGTAAATCCAGATGAACTCAGCAGAAATCGGTGCAGTTGCCCCTGCTTTACGCCACGAAGAGAGGGCGGTGGCCAAGTGCAGGCCTGCCGGTTCGGATTGGTCCCCGGCAGTGACTCGTCCCAAAGCGCTCGGGGGAGAATATCACTGAGTATTTATCAAGGGAAATCCAACTCTTCCTTTTTCCTATGGAACAAATTGATGCCAAAGAGCTGTTTGCAGCCAAGCTTCCATCAGGCTGGATCCCTGAGCTCAGACGGGGGATATTTATCCCAGCAATAGATCTGCAAAGGCATCTAAGCCAAGGGTTGTAAGCACAAAATATTAGCACTTGGAGAAGAGTAATGGGCCCCGATCTCTGTTTTCCTGGCCGCTGAGTGTCAGGAGGCTGGAGATATTTTAGGGCAACGAGACAGGCAGCCAATCGTGCGTTCTGACCTGCGCAGTGCAGGGAAAGGGCCATTCTTTGGCAGTAATTGCTCCCTCCGTGAGGCCCTGTGATGCCGGGCTGATGTATGGGACGTGAGGCTGGCATGTGACGCTTGCATTGCCTTGGAAGGCTGCTCGTTAGGGTGTTGAAGGCCCACGTAGCCATTCCTGCTGCGAGGAGCAAAATGCCCTTGTTCAAAGGCATGGCCTGCGTCCCGCCTGATGGCGTGGTGATCCCCCAGGTGAGCTGGCTGAGCCAGCGGCCCCTTAGGTCTAGTTATGCTCGTCCTTCGGCCTGCTGCCCTGCTAACGAACGTGGGGGCAGCCCTGGCCTTACGGTGGCTAGCTGGGGTGGAAAAGGGCCACCAGAAGTCACTGGCCATGAATGCCCTGTTACCATCCCTGCCAGGACCCTCAGCTGCTCTTGGATTCTCTCTCCCCCCCTGCCCCCCCCCCGCCGCCTCAGCCTGCCCCCCTCCCAGGCCCTTTGTACTCAGCCCTGCCCTTGGAAGAGAGCCGCCTGCAGCTGCAGGGCAGCACAAAAGGGCTGCTGTGGAGGGCAATTAACCCTTGCCCACCTCTTCTCTCTCATGCTGGAGCTGATGGGGCAGCTGTCTCGGCTAGCGCTTTGCTGGGGGTTGCAAACTCCCCCTCCGCCCCATTTTTGCAGGGGGTGGGGCTGAAGGGGGGCAGGGCCCTAGCTGGACTCCCTCTGGAGAGGTCAGGGTGTGTGTGTGTGTGTGTGTGTGTGTGTGCGCGCGCAGTGCTCCTGTCTGTGATCAAGTTATCAGAGCTTATTGCTGTCCTGGGGCTTCCCCCTTCCCAGCAGCTCAGCTGGCCCCTCCCCACTGCGGCCAGCCCAGCCCTCCTCCCAGGACGCGGGGGAGATGGGCTGCAGATGGCAGATTGGGAACCAAGCAGTTTGATGAGATGGTTTGGGCTCTGGCCTAGTGAGTCTGGGTCTGTGATCGCTGCTTCCCATTTACGCAGCACCTTGCACTCTGGAAGAGCCTTGCAGAGGGCATGGAGAGGAAATATCAGACTGCCCTGCAAATGCAGCCAGCTCTGGGGTGGAACATAGTAGCTGCCTGGTGCTGTACAGCAATGCAGGGTAGGACGGCAAGAAGGACACCTCTTGTGAACTTCCTTTCCCATCCATGCTTTTAAAGGACAGTCCTTTCCCACAGGACGGTCATGCTGGGACAGCCATGGAGATCATAGAATCATAGAATATCAGGGTTGGAAGGGACCTCAGGAGGTCATCTAGTCCAACCCCCTGCTCAAAGCAGGACCAATTCCCAACTAAATCATCCCAGCCAGGGCTTTGTCAAGCCAGGCCTTAAAAACCTCCAAGGAAGGAGATTCCACCACCTTCCTAGGTAACGTATTCCAGTGCTTCACCACCCTGGTGAAATAGTGTTTCCTAATATCCAACCTAGACCTCCCCCACTGCAACTCGAGACCATTGCTCCTTGTTCTGTCATCTGCCATCACCGAGAATAGCCGAGCTCCATCCTCTTTGGAACCCCCCTTCAGGTAGTTGAAAGCACCTATCAAATCCCCCCTCATTCTTGTCTTCTGGAGACTAAACAATCCCAGTTCCCTCAGCCTCTTCTCATAAGTCATGTGCTCCAGATCCCTAATCATTTTTGTTGCCCTCCGTTGGACTCTTTCCAATATTTCCACATCCTTCTTGTAGTATGGGGCCCAAAACTGGACACAGTATTCCAGATGAGGCCTTACCAATGTCGAATAAAGGGGAATGATCACGTTCCTCGATCTGCTGGCATTGGGAGTCTTCTAGCCCCAGAACAGGCACAGTGTGGGTAACCGTGGGCTAAAGCACACCTGAGCCTGCCCCTCTACTGGACCTCACTCCTAGCCTGGGGCACCCAGCTGTAGAAGTCCCCAAGGAGTTCACCTGCCATGTCCCGTTGGCACTCAGAGAGTACAAGTGAACGAAGGGGGGGTGGGAATTTTTGTGAACCAGACGCTTGCCTGCTGTTTAGCCAGACTGTGCCCTGAACAGCCATCACCTGAGCAGCTTTTGGTGGCATGGGCTGGATTTGAGCCCATTGATCTACTCCATCGTTGGAGACCATTCCTACCCTGCACTATCGCTGCAGGAAATCCACCCAGCAGTTCATCCGGGGCTCGCTCGAATAGCTGAGTTTGCTGAAGCAGGAGATGGAGCTTGGTACCTGCTCTCTTGTCTTGGACGCACAGAACAGGGCTGCTATTTCACCAGTGCCCTCATCTCAGGAACCAGGGTGTAGATGAGATGTGTCTGTCTCAGCCTCCTCCAGCCCCCTGTGCAAATTAATCTGCAATTTCTTTAATCCTAGAGCTCATAAACTGATCCCAGCATAGCCTGTAGCCACACACATTCGCCATAGGATCTGGCATAACGGAGTTAACTCTGTTCCCTAAGGACCGCTCCGCAAGTCCTTTCAGGCACTTGGTTATTGCCGCTCGAGGACCAATTGCTCCTCCCAGCCGCCATGGAATGTTTTCTTCAGTGTTTGCGCACGTTCTCCACAGGCCCAGAAACATTCTCTGCGGGCGACCGCGACATCATCACGTCCCAGTGAAATGAAGATGAATAATATCGGCACGATGGGCAGCCCAGTTATAAATCAACCACCCTGGAGGCGAGGCAGGCTGGGGCTTGCTTTCTTTGTGCCTGCGTCACAATCCTGGCCTTCAGCTGCTGAGTCTGGACTTCTCAGGCCTTAGGACAGCCGGTGTTATCACCTCAGACACAGGGGGGCACTGTGGCTTAATGCCCTTCGCCTGCTCAAGGAGAGAGGGGAATGGATCATCTACCCCATGCTCTGTATTCAGTGAATGCAATGCACAGGGATGGTGACTGATTGACCGCCCTGGAGACATGGGCCGTAGCAGGGACATCTTTCCTCTCCCAGCCCTGCCAGGGTGCCTCAACCCTGACCTGGAGGGAGCCACCCCTCAGCGTGAGAGTGGAGCCATGTCCAGGGCCTGCTCAGTCTTTGGCCTACCTGCTGGAGCACTAGGCCTGTGGCTGTTGTCTGTAAAGCAAGGCCCTGGCCACTTGGAACCGAGAGCAGCAGCTCACTCCAAGTGGGCCATGGAATCGCCGTTCCTCAGACTATTGCCACAAACCTCTGACCATTGCTAACCTGGGCTGGATTGGACAAGTGACATGTGTCCCTGTCCCAGTCCCCGGGGCGCCCTGTCACTGGGGTAACCAGGCCGATCAGGCCCCTTTCTCAGTGTGATGGGGAGTGCTTCCTGCTCCTAGCGGGTACCTCTACAATTCTCTCACCCCTCCCGGCTGTGCTGCCTCCCTGACTGCGGCACCTCAGTGTCCTTCAGCGTTTCACGCCCTGTGGCTCTGGGGAGTGGTGTTATACCAATAAAAACTAGCAGGATCTTATTAAAGGGGACAAGATAAAGATGCCACATTTATTATAACCATTTGATTTATGACCAATAACTAATAACTAATATCTTAATCCTTATACACACACATTATACCTAATACCTATACACACACACACACACACACACACACACTTACACACGCACACATCCACCAGATGTTCTGCAGGTGCTGCATAGTTACCAGTCCTACTTGAGTTTGCAGCTTGGGTTCGTAGCTCGTGGCGGCTAACTGGCCAGGAAAGCCGGGCACAAGGACGAGCTCGGTCTCTGTTGGGCATGCACCGATGCCCTTCCATGTTGGCAGCAGAATGTTACCCCCCTCCAAAGTTTTTCATCTCACCCATCCTTTTTGTAGGCTTTAGTTTGAATCCAGAGTCTATAGGTCTTGCTGTGTCACGCTGCCTGATCACCCATCAATTGCAGACATGACTTTCAGCCTTGGACCGGGCTTTGATCTTCCTTCTATTGTACCTTTTCTTTTTAGGGTGGATTCTTTTTACTTTGTTAGGGTTCTTGTCTGCATTTTCAGCCGTTGGTGTTTGAACTTTATTTAATCAGGACAGGCTGGGGCTGGAGGTTGATTCCATCATCCATACATACCTCATTCCCACATCTAAACTAATAAGATTACAGCAGGGTTTGCAAAAATGAAGGTTGCAGCAACCCCTTACAAAATGGAGTAAGCGTTTTAAAATGGGGTTTGAATTACAGTATGGCAAACGGTGAACAGAAGTTACACTGTAGGCAAGTGTAATAAATGGTGAACAGAAGTTACAATACTGAAACAGTGCAAGTCTTGGTGATTTAAGCAGGAATTGGATTGATAGTGAAACTTACAGAGGCTGACTGAACAGCTATGGCTCTTAACAAGCATCTTAATTGTTAATTAGACAGTTATTGGGGTAACCGGTTTTATGAATGAATATTGTTTCATTCATAAAACTTTACGTATGAAGTTACATTAATAAAGTGAACAATTAAAAACAATTTCATTCATCGGTTCTACAGTGGCGCTTCTGGGGCGAGGTGAAACCCCCAGGCACCAAGGGACTGGCGAGGGAGCTTCTGTCAACGGTTCTCATTCTGCTGGCCATCAGCAGGGCTGGGAAGGGAAGGGATCCCACCCTGGGACTGGATGTCTTTCTAAAATCTGCTCTAGGGATTATTTTGGGGGAGTTCCCGGGCCTGGCTTATGCGGGAGGCCAGACGGGTCCCTTCTGCCCTTAGAATCTGTGCAGCACTGCACAAGCAGCGGGGACCATAATGAGGGGAGGGTGGATTTGCTTTTTTTCCACTGCCAGGAAATTGGACTTCTGTCTCCAGCAGCTACTGACGTGATGGTTCCCTGGTCTGATCTAGTTAGGCAGGGCCATTGTAAATCTCTTCCCACCCATTATGGCCTGAAGACATCTAGCAAAGCCTAATCCCTCTGGCATTCTTACTTGGGTGGCGTAGCAGGAGCGAAGCGCAGGCTTTTCCAGGCTTGGGTTTGCACAGTCCCACCAGCAGCCCTTGGCCAGCCACGCTGGCTGCGTTAGTCCCTCCCTGGGGTATGTGGACAAGGCTGGGGGAGGTTCAGTGGGTGTTAAAGGCTGGCTGTCCCTTTCTTTCCCCTGAAGACAGAGTCCTGATCAGTGTATCTTGACTAATGTCATGCACAGGGCGCAGGCCGGGATTTCCTGCTGGGGGGGGCTCTCCTCTGTGGCTCCCTTCCGAACACCTGCCAGAGGCCGTTCCTGGCAGGAAGGCGTCTGGACAGCCAGTGCAGATGTGATCATCTCCCTGCCTGCTCTTTGGATCTTGTTGCCACATCAGCGCCCCCTCCCTCCCGAGGGCGGCTGTCTCTGGCCTAGCCCGACTGTCCTCCTCTCGCGTGGCTGGGGAGGTTTGTCTGGACCCAGCGTCTTGTGTCCGCCTGCAAGGAGACAGGGCTTATAACTCCCTCTTAGCTTTATGCCGCTCTACATGGGCTATGAATTATTGACAGGCTGCGAGGCGTGTTCGCTGCCCTTGGTGTGAGAGGGACGGGGCCTGCCCACGTGCACTGCTGAAGGAGCACAGAGGGGCGTGTTAGTTTAGACACTAAGAATAACCAGGCAGAAAACCCCAGCTTCCCAATCGATCGCAGCAGGACTGCAGAGCCACGCTGCAGGGGAAATTGTTCTTGGCTTCTTTCTCTCTTCCCACCCTGGGCTCTAGAAATGCACAGAAGAGGCTCAGACCAGCTATCCCACGCAACAGGAGCCAAGCTAAACAGGAGGTCGCTACCTCCAGCCCTCCCCACCCACAACTGGGAAATTTAGACTGAACTTGTCCATTCTTTTCGGCTCCCATGCTCCATTCCCAAGCTGGGGGGGGAGGCATCTCTCAGGCTGCTCCCTGGGCTCATTGATTTTCATTGTGTGGCATTGGAGGATGGAGTTCAAAGCTGGGGTGGCACCCAGCCGTCCCCCTCCCCTTGTGTGCACCTGCCACTCCAGGCCCGTCCCGTGCATGATTCATGCCAGCTGACTGCTCAGAGGAAGCTTCCTTTGCCAGTAAAAGCTTTTTCTACCTAAAGAGAGAGACGTCCTGCAATTCGCAAAGTAGTGGGAGCTGGGGGCAGGGGTGCTGCCCGGCTTTTCCTTCTCTCTTCTGCCCCTCTGATTCTCTGCAGTGGGGAGCTCGTTCTGAGTTAACAACCTGTGAACCCCTTTCACTAAAATGTCCAGTCTCGCGAACCCCCTCCTAAAAATGAATATTTCCAGGGATTTTCTCCTTTACCGGAGTATAAATTATAAAAGCAGTGAGCTTGGAAATATAAAATTTGTTTTTATGACATGCTTATTACACGCTATTTATTATTAATCATTACAGTATTTTTACTACATTATGAAAACGGCAACACTCTTCCAAGATCTCACTTTCGTAGCTTGTATCACTTTGAATAAGCCTGTTACAAGACAAGGCTCCTATGTTTCATCAAGGAGTATCAGATGTGAAACAGCATGAAGGTATTTAAGAAGCCAACTCAAAGAGTTCCTCCTATACAAGCATTCAGGTCTTGAGCAGTCCAGGCAAATAACTTGCATTACAACAAAGCTTAAACTTGTTCTTCATAATAATTTAAAAACAATACTAGCTGCCTATTTAATTTTAAAAACAGCCAAAAATATCTACCTCCCTTTCCATTTCTTATAAGGAGTCTTGAAGTTTAAATCTCCTCAGTGTGATAGATATGCTTGCTTTGATCTGCTTAGCTCTTGGAAGTCCAGGGCCTCTGAGCTGCTGGCCCCGTGCTGCCAGGGGGTCCCTAGGGACAACTCTGTCCGCCATTAGGGAATTTTTACCCCAAGAACCCCCTGTAACATTTCGCAAACCCCCAGGGGTTCACGAACCCGTTTGGGAACCACTGTTCTAACTCTAGCTGCAAAGGGGGATCAGCATTAGGGGGATGGTAAGTGGACAGTGGCCGTCATCCGTCTGGCATGGGTATAAGGACATGAGCAGCGGGGGGTGGGGGGAAACGACAGTACCTGAGAGATGGAAGTATGAAGGAAGGTGAATCGCTTGAGACACCACACTGCTTGGTATGTTCTAGCTACGCTGGGTTAGGCTGAAATGCTCAAGAAGCAGCGAGCCCGTTTGGGATCTCAAAGCTGTACGAGTTCAGCTCAGCGGAGTGCCTGTAGGTTTGCACGGGGGTAACTGGGCTCAGAATCTGGTCCAGCCCCCATGGAGAGAATGACAGGTTTCAGAGGAGAGAATGTTTTGTCTTGCTCTCCAGTGACTGCTGTGGTCAGGCAAGGGACAGCACTGAGCGGCAACAGCAAGGGGCCTGGGCCAAGGGAGAATGTTGTGATGCAACCATGGGAGCAGAACGGGGAAGCCCTCTGCTAAGAGGGCCACAAAACAACCCCTCTGGCTTCACTCCAGAGAGCAATCCGACTGTGCTGTGACCGCTCCAGCACATGCCATGCATGGAGCTGTCTGCCCCCGGTGCC
Source organism: Chrysemys picta bellii (assembly GCF_011386835.1). Classification (NCBI taxonomy): domain Eukaryota; kingdom Metazoa; phylum Chordata; order Testudines; family Emydidae; genus Chrysemys; species Chrysemys picta. Next base: position 15,472,344 of record NC_088805.1, on the reverse strand, counting down.
CAGGCCGTCTTGGTGATCTCTCTGCAGATCCTGAAGCCAATTCCAGGGACCACATCTGCCCAGTCACTTCAGTGGAGTTACAGCAGCCGTGTGTCAGCCCATGTCACCTCCACTGGGATGGTGTCAAAACTGGAGGGTTTTTCAGATTGAATAACTGAATTAGCTGATTCCAGGGCCCTGCCACTTTCAGATGATGCGCAGATACCCACTGGCGGCGGCGAACTAAAGCAACAGCACCTATGTCTTGTGTGGCACGTGCATTGGTGCTCACGTGCCCATAAGGAAATCCCTGGGTATTGACCCCTGCCGTGGTGGGTGGCTACCCTGGCTAACTAGAGAAAGCCCCAGGCCAGCCTAGGACCTCCTCTGCTGCGTCACCGAGCACAAGACTCAGCTATGCCTGGGCACGAATGAATGCAGCTCTCAGACTGCCCCTCGGCCCGTTGGGGTGCACCAAGGACCTGGGCCTACCAACCCCAGCAAACAGCTGAGGAGCAGGGAGCCCTTTTTCTGGGGCTCCCCAGGACACCAGCGATAGAGTAATGTACCAGCAGTTTAGCTGCAAAGTGCCCCATTCTGGGGGGTGGGGTTGGTGGGGAGGAAGGGCTGGGGCTGTTGAGAGAAGGCTGAATGCAGGCTTGTGTGTGTCCGTGTCTCCTGAACAGCTGCTGGAGAAGCAGCTGCCCAGTGAAACATCTGTTTAGAACCAGAGACCAAAACCCCCTTCCTTGTTGTGCGTGCAGTGCGGGTGCGTCCTGCTGGCAGGCTGACCTGGAACTAGGCTAGGAGAGAACAGCCCGCTGACGCGGATCCATAGGTCCAGGGCTCTGGAACAGTCTCCGTGGGCCCGCGCACTCCCAGGAGGGTAGGCCACTTGGCTTCACTTGCCTCCTTGGACTGAATCACAGTCTTCAGCACCCTGCTCTATGCTGGGAGCTCCATTCAGCGAGTCCACCTGAGATGGACACCTGAGAGAGGCTTGTACCCCCAAAGGGAGCAATGTACCCTCCACTTCCCTTAAGCGGGAGTGACTCTCAGCCAGTGTTGTAGAAGTGGGAGGTGGGTGGGGGGGTTTATTAGACGTCTGGAACACAGCAGAGAAAGTCCTCGGTTAGCACAGAGAACAGAAAGTTACAGCATGGCCGTCTTGGTCAGCCCAGAGCTCAGAGCCCTCTGACCCCTCCCTTGTCCTAGTTCACAAGAGTCTCCAGCTTCCAGCAGCCCACACTTAACACGGGTGCCTGGCCCCTCCTCTGCCCTGTTCTCCAACTGGTCAAACCAGCTGGCTTCCCATGGAGGGTCGGCCATCCAGGGTCATTAGTTGCTAGGTGCCAAATGTCCAGGCAATTGAAATGGCCATTGTCTTCTCGGATTCTCCATGGATTGGGGGCCCAGGCCCTAGACAGCTAGGCGTCAGTCACTCCTGGATCTCTGGGTCTCTGCAAAGACCTTTTCCCACCACTTAGTTAACCAGGCAGCACATAGGGGGAAACTGAGGCACATACCGTATATTCATACAAAATATTACAGAAAATGCCCACTCCGTCACACCAGCCTCAGTTGTTGGCTAACTGCCTGATGTTACTGCAGCATCAGAGAGTCCAAATTGCAGGCTTAAGTGTGCTGGGACTTGGGAAAGTGGCTGTAAAAATGGTATTTGCCGGAGGCTAATTCTCTGGCTGGTGAGTGGCAGAGGGGGAAAATCCCCCATTTGGGATGGAAGAGACAATTGCACGATCTCTTGCTGCTGAGACAATAAAACCCTTTCTCCTTTCTCTCTCTCTTTTCTGACAGCCAGCAGCCCTTGGTGAGCTGATTAAACCCCTCCCTGTAAAGTCAGCTGCAGCGCCCGCCATTCCCAGGTCATCCCATGCTGGCATCGCTTCTCATCAGCCCAACAGGGAGCTGGTGTCAGCGTAACCCACACAGATGCTTCCTGAACTGATGATGAACGTGGGAGGACACTGGGGCATCGACAGGGGCCAGGTGAGCTGCTGATGAATGTCCATCATCTCATTTGCCCTCTGCGGAGGCCGGCTGAGTGTTGGAGTGGCACAGTCCCGGAGGGCCAGGCCTGGGGCTGATGCAGAGAGGAGGCTGAATGCTGATGAAAGGGGTCAGTCTGTCTCTCTCTCAAACAGGTGCGTTATTCTAGCTCCAACCAAATAAACCAGCTTTATAGGAAAAAACCTGCCTCTTTTCCCTGACAAACAGGTGACTCCGAGGAGAGCCCCGTTGGTTTAACTCCCCCTGGATCGTGGCTGGTCACTGCAGGCTGAGCCGACCCAGGAGTGCCAAGAATCCAGCAGCAAGAACAAGTGCACGAAGGGCTCTCTGGAGGGGTAATTTCACAGGCTTTGATCGCATCTGCAGGCGCACACACCTCTCTCTCTCCCTGCAAAGCCTGGAATGTTTATTTCATAAGAGGCCGTGGCCGTGAGTTGCCTGCAGTGGTGGTGTAGCTGTGTCAGTCCCAGGATGGAAGAGAGACAAGGTGGGTGAGGGAATATCTTTTATTGGACCAGCTTCTGCTTGCGAAAGAGACCAGCTTTCGAACCACACTGAGCTCTTCACTTGACAGCTTCTCTCTCTCGTCAATAGAAGTTGGTCCAATAAAAGCTATTACCTCACCCGCCTTGTCACGCTAAGTAGCCATCAGTGGCTCATTTGCTTCTGCCCCAGAGAGCTTCCCCAGCAGTGCGGTCGCTTCCCTGCCTTTAGAATCTCAGCTCCAGCTGAGAGCGCCAGTTCTTGAGATGTGCAGCCTCATGTCTTGCCCACCCAGAGCAGCACCCCTAGTTTCAGCCCCTATGAGGGGCGTTGTCCATAGGCTAGGGATAGAAATACAATTCCAGGTATGTCTCCCGATGACTCAGAGAGGGGGGGAGCAGATTCAGTGTGGGTGTTGGCAACATAAATCCATCAGCTGATTAGCGCTTGGCGTGGGTAGGGATGGGCTACTCCATTTCTAGTGTGGTTTGTTAGGTGGGTTAGCAGAGGGCAGCCTCTAACTCACCACTCGTGCAATTACCTCACGTGTGTCTCAGCTGCATACAGATGCTGAGACAAGACAATCAATGATCCGGTTTTTCTCATGCCAGGCCGGTCCCGCTCCAGGTTCCTGACCAGATTTCTGGAGCAACTGAAGAAGACTGGGGAAGCACCAGTCTGAGCAGTGATTTTTCTTGGGCTTGCTTCATTGGCTTCCAGGTCTGTTATGCGGGGTAGTTGTAGCTATGTCAGTCCCAGTATATTAGAGAGACAGGGGTGGGGGGGAGTGAGGTAATATCTTTTATGGGACCAACTTCCATGGGGGAGACAAACAAGCTTTCGGGCGATGCAGAGCTGCTCTTCAGGTGTGGGAAGGTACTCAGAGCATCATAGCACACTGCAAGGTGGAACAGATTATTTAGCATAAGTAGCTAGCACATGTTCTAAGGGCCCATTCACAGGGGAGTGGCCCCTTAACCCCTCTGCAGTCACAGGACAAAAAGGGGAATTAGTGAGTTACAGGTTGGTGTAATGAGCCATGAATCCAGCATCTCTGTCCGGTCCAAGTATTGGGCAAGTTTCCTTTGAGGCGGAGGCCTGTAGGTCAGATAGTGTGTGCTGGCATGTGAGAGCCATCACTCTAAGACAGGGGTGGGCAAACTGTGGCCTGCGAGCCGCACCATGTGGCTTGGCCTTGCTCCGGCGCTTTGGCTGGGGCACTGGGTCGGGGGCCACACCACACAGCTCCCGGAAGCTGCAGCATTGCCCCACTCTGGCTTTTACGTGCGCCAATGGGAGCTGCAGGTGCAGTACCTGCCAGTGGGGCAGCGTGCACAGCCACCTGGCTGTGCCTCTGCGTAGGAGCCGGAGAAGGGACATGCCGCTGCTTCCAGGAGCCGCTTGAGGTAAGTGCTGCTTGGAGCCTGCACCCCCTGAGACTCTCCTCACGCCGCAACCCCCTGCCCCAGCCCTGATCCCCCTCCTGCTCTCCAAACCCCTCGATCCCAGCCTGGAGCATCCTCCTGCATCCTAAACCTCTCATCCCAGCTCCACCCCAGAGCCTGCACCCCCAGCTGGAACCTGCACCCCAGCCCTGATCCCCCCCTCCTGCCCTCCAAACCCCTCGCTCCCAGCCCAGAGCACCCTCCTACACCCCAAACCTCTCATCCCAGCTCTACTCCAGAGCCTGCACCCCCTCCTGCACCCGAACTCCAATTTTGTGAGCATTGATAGCTCACCATACAATTTCTATTCCCTGGTGTGGCCCTTGGGCCAAAAAGTTTGCCCACCCCTGATCTAAGGCCCAGTGAGCGTCTCTGCTGTTTCATTGCTCTTGTTTTCCTCCTTTCCCTTTATTTTTGGCTCCACTTGTGCTTGGACCTCTCCTAGGAACCCCCGCCCCCTGCAAGTTTACTGGAATAAGCACAGCTTGGTTGTTCCTTTTAGCACTAAAATCAACACACGCTAAAAAAACAACCTCCCCTCTCTCCCTGCAACTTCCCTGTAGGGATGGCGCCCTGTCCCCCTTGCCCCCAGCCCTCCTTAGCACACTGGCTAGGGCCTAATCCCTGCAGCCCATCAATGGGGTGTGAGTGAGGGTGGGAGAGTTTTATTTATATGGCTGTGCCTGCACCATCCAGTCAGAGCCCCAGGACGTCCGCATGGGGCTATAGTTCCTGTGTTAGATGTTTCTAGAGGGCCAGAGTCGGCGCTAGACACACGCAGACTAAGCAGTTGCTTAGAGCCCTGAACAGCTTAAGGGCAGGGCCGCCCAGAGGATTCAGGGGGCCTGGGGCAAAGTGGGGTAGCTGTGGCGCTTGTACTCACCCAGTGGCGGTCCGGGTCTTTGGCGGCATTTCGGCGGCAGGGGGCCCTTCACTTGCTCCACGTCTGCGGCAACACTGAAAGACCCGCCGCCGAAATGCTGCCGAAGATCCGGACTGCTGCCGGGCCAGGGCTCACGGGGCCCCTGGGGCAAATTGCCCCACTTGCCCCCCCTTTTGGGCAGCCCTGTTTAAGGAGGCCCCTTATTTGCTTTGGGGTGTGTGTGTGTGTGTGTGTGAGCGCGCTCTCTCTCTCTCTCTCTCTCTCCCCCTGCTAGGCCCCCCATGGGCTAACACTGCCTCGGGCAAGGAACTGGTTTTCGCCCTCCTCTCCGGCAGACCCCTGGTCTTCGGGTAAATTTGTTGTGTCTAGCTTGCCTATCCAAGGGCCAGAGAAGTGGGGTGTCAGTCCAGTGAGCTCATGGAAATGTGCCGACCCTAGCAGCGGCTATCTTAGCTCTGGCCTGGCCTGCAGGCATGGCCCTTGCTGGGTGGGGAAGGGATGGCACTCTAGGATATCCTGCGGTGCCCCCGTTTACCAAGAAGGGAGTTGTTGCTTTGCACAAAGGTGTGGTCACTAGTGTGGGGGACACGCAGCTAGAAAGGCCCTAGCCATGCCCCTGTTCAAAATAAGGCTGATCCTTGGCATGTCTCCAGCTCTGGCTGCAGGGGCTCAGGAAGGGCGTAAGCCCCTAGGAGAGCCGCGGCTCAGGGGTCGTGCTGATGGGCACAGGCCCCCGCCCAGCTGCAGCAGTGACTGGCTTTGCCAGAGCCCTACAGCCCTGGTGCGGGCAGAGCAGGCAGCTGGGGCCCGGGAGTCCTAGTGGCCAGGCTGCAGCTCTAACCACTGGGCACTATACCCTGTGGAGAGCGAGGAGCGGGGGTCTGGGAGGAGGGGCCCTGGCCTGGGGTCCCGGCTGCCCTCGTGTCTCCCTGCAGTAGCCCGACGCTCCAGTGGCCCCTGAGGGGAGGCCGGGGCTTGCTGGGCTCCCCTGTGCCATGCCCCCGCCCCGCCCCAGCCTGCGGAGCTATGCCCCCCCCGCGGCGGGGGCAGGTGGGCCGGGCCGGGGCGGCGCGCGAGGGGTTAAGCTCAGCCCGGCTCCCGGCGCTGAATATTTAAGAGCCGCGCGCAGGCGGCGGCGCAGCCCCGGGTTCCCCTCGAGCCCCGGACGGCCGAGGCTGGGCGCGAGCCGCAGAGCGCGGGGTGGCCCCGGGGACAGCAGCCGGCCGGAGGATGCGGCGCCTGGCGCTAACTTTCCTCGCTTTGCCGCTGGTGCTCCGCGCCGCTCCGGGAGGTGAGCGGCCCCCGCCCCGCCCAGCCCGGGCAGCCCCTGCCTGCGCCCCGGGCTCCAGGGACCGGCCCCGGCTGCAGGCAGGGACGGGACGGGGGGACTTGCCTGGGTCAGGACCGAGCGACCCCCTCGGGATCGGGCCCTGTTGTCTGGTGACTGCGGCGCTCTGCCCCCCAGCGCCCCGGGCATGGCCCCGCGGGGGGAGCGGGACTCTGCCTGGTGCCCCTGCCCAGCTCGCTTCTTCCAGACTCTGCAGCTACCTGGCCTCGGTCCCCGCCTGCTGCCGCTGCTTTTCCTGCTCTTCTCCAGCTGGGGCCAGGGGCTCATTCCCTTTCCTCCCCTCTGGCTGTGTGTGGAAGGGGGCAGGTGGCTGGGAGGGTTTAGAGACGGTCCCGGGGAGCAGGGCTGGCTCCGTCTCCCCTCTGGCTGTGTGTGGAAGGGGGCAGGTGGGTGGGAGGGTTTAGAGACGGTCCCGGGGAGCAGGGCTGGCTCCGTCTCCCCTCTGGCTGTGTGTGGAAGGGGGCAGGTGGGTGGGAGGGTTTAGAGACGGTCCCGGGGAGCAGGGCTGGCTCCGTCTCCCCTCTGGCTGTGTGTGGAAGGGGGCAGGTGGGTGGGAGGGTTTAGAGACAGTCCCGGGGAGCAGGGCTGGCTCCGTCTCCTCTCTGGCTGTGTGTGGAAGGGGGCAGGTGGGTGGGAGGGTTTAGAGACAGTCCCGGGGAGCAGGGCTGGCTCCGTCTCCTCTCTGGCTGTGTGTGGAAGGGGGCAGGTGGGTGGGAGGGTTTAGAGACGGCCCCGGGGAGCAGGGCTGGCTCCGTCTCCCCTCTGGCTGTGTGTGGAAGGGGGCAGGTGGGTGGGAGGTTTAGAGACGGACCCGGGGAGCAGGGCTGGCTCCGTCTCCCCTCTGGCTGTGTGTGGAAGGGGGCAGGTGGGTGGGAGGGTTTAGAGACGGACCCGGGAAGCAGGGCTGGCTCCGTCTCCCCTCTGGCTGTGTGTGGAAGGGGGCAGGTGGGTGGGAGGTTTAGAGACGGACCCGGGGAGCAGGGCTGGCTCCGTCTCCTCTCTGGCTGTGTGTGGAAGGGGGCAGGTGGGTGGGAGGGTTTAGAGACGGCCCCGGGGAGCAGGGCTGGCTCCGTCTCCTCTCTGGCTGTGTGTGGAAGGGGGCAGGTGGGTGGGAGGGTTTAGAGACGGCCCCGGGGAGCAGGGCTGGCTCCGTCTCCCCTCTGGCTGTGTGTGGAAGGGGGTAGGTGGGTGGGAGGGTTTAGAGACAGTCCCGGGGAGCAGGGCTGGCTCCGTCTCCCCTCTGTCTTTGCGGGCAGGGTGGCACACAGACACTGGCATCACCTGCCTGCGAACAGCACTGGCGGTTCAGGAGCCTTCCACCTGCTGCTCTCAGCCCCTGGCATTCCCAGCTTCTCTGCGGGCTACAAACAGCCCTGCCCCTCTGGCAAGGCCCGAGTGCCCCAGCATCCCTTGCCATTCGTAACCCCCCCGGGCGGGGCAGGACAGAGGCGCAGCAGCTGGGGCGAGTGGCTTGCCCTCGCTTTGGTGCTGAGTCCCAACCGGCTCAGAGGCTGGCCATGGAATTGCTGGCTCCCCCGGGCAGGGCTGAGCTGCCAGCAGACTGGTGGCACCAGGATCATTTCAGTGGGAGAGGGGGGCTCATTTCCATAAAGCCTCGTACCCGGTTGTTTCTTGCCTTAGCGAGGCTGTTTCCTGCCAAGCTGTGGAGAAGCCGCAGCTGCGTCTAGGGATTTACTGTGACTGGATCAAGTGCACAGCCAGTGGCCAGATTCTGCTCTCCCAGCCGTTGGTGTAAATTCACGGTAACTCCACTGATGTCGGTGCGGATCCAGGCCAGTGATGGAGTTCAGGGGTTTGGCTCATTCTCGTTATTAATTAGAACTGGCTGGAAAATGTCAGCAAATGAAATTTCAATGAAAGACCAACTGAATCTCATGGAAATATTTGTGATATTTTCCATTTGCTGCCCAGCTCTGCTACTGGCAATAACAACACTCAGCAGGTGCCTGGCAGTAAGAGTGGTTAAGGTGCTGGCCCGGGATGCAGGAGTTCTGGGTTTAATGCATGTCTCTGCTACAGGTGACCTTGGGGGAGTTGCTAGGGGCAGATCTTCTAAAGAGCTCTGCTTCCATTTAGACACCACAAGATGCATCCAGAACTGAGTTTTTCTGGCTCTCAAATCGCCAGAGACCAGGACTCCTGCCCCACCCGGGGAGGAGGCTTCCGGCGTGGATTGTGTCCTGCCAGCCGCTCCTGGGTTTGAGCCTGAAGTTCTCTGAGGCGTCCTTGTGAGAGGTGCTGGCTTCACAGCTCAGCAGGCTGGTTTGCTGTGCCCAAGTACCACGTAGGCAGAGGCCGTGTGAGCCCTGTCCCACCAATGAGCCTCACACCTGATCTGCAGGGACCATGTCGGGTGTGAGGGGAAGAGCTGTCTCCACAGCCCAGCCAAGCTTTGGCTTCTCAGCCAGGGATGCCAATAAATGTGTAGTCAGTGCTGAGGTTCCACAGGAACAGCCAGGCTCCCAACTCCTTTCACTGAAGGCCCTGATCAGACCCTAGCTGCTAATACTTTTTGTTTATGGAACTACTGACCCGTGGGACCAGGGCGCTCCAGGCGAGAAGAGCCGTATCTGATTGCTGAGCCTCTGAGCCATTCGGTTCAACTTCCGCTCCTACTTCTCTTCATCACACGTGGACGCTTTAAATGGTGCAGCAGCTGCGGTTGGCCAGACTAGCCTGAAAACCCACAAACCTGGATGTAGAGCAGGGGTGGGCAGACTACAGCCTGAGGGCCACATCTGGCCCTTCAGACGTTTTAATCTGGCCCTCAATCCCAGCTGGGGAGCGGGGTCCGGGGCTTGCCCGGCTCCATGCATGCCAGGTCTCCGCGCAGCTCCCGGGAAGCAGCAGCATGTCCCTCCTATGTGTAGGGGCAGGAGGGGGCACATGCTGCTGCTGCTGCTGCTGCTGCTGCTGCTGCTGCTTCTGGGAGCTGCTTGAGGTAAATGCAGCCCGGAGCCTGCACCCCTCATCCCTCCTGCGCCCCAACCCCCTGCCCCAGCTCTGATCCCCCTCCAAACCCCTTGGTCCCAGCCCGGAGCACCCTCCTGCACCCCCAACCCCTCATCCCCAGCCCCACCCCAGAACCCATACCCCCAGCTGAAGCCCTCACCCCCTGCCGCACCTCAACCCCCAGTTTCGTGAGCATTCATGGCCCGCCATACAATTTCCTTACCCAGATGTGGCCCTTGGGCCAAAAAGTTTGTAGAGCCTTTGCTCAGCCACTCGGACTGCAAGATGAGGGACCTTGCAGCACATCGCTGTGCACTGGGAATGCTGCCTAGTGCAGGGTGGGGGACTCAAGGGTCGGCACTGAGATTTCTTGGCTCTCGCTGCCAAGTGACTGGTTCCAAGCCATCCCAGGAGGTCCGTGAGTGACCGGAGTCAGGAAACTGCTCTGGAGGCTTGTGGCAATGTATGATTGACAGCTCCAGTCCAGCTCCCTGGCTGACACTTGCTCCAGTCCAGACAAGTGTCTGTTGCATTTGGCACTTCCGGTAGAAGAGCCAAGAACTGAACTGGGTGTAAAGACTGAACTGCCCCTAGGTACGGGCCCTTACTGGTGGGGAATGGTGTGTGTGATGTAACACTGCTTCTGCTCTGGCTTTGCCTGACTTGCACCTAATTAGACAACTTCAGAGCCCCTTGAAATGGTGCATTCAGCACCCAGACGTGTCCTCGGTCTGTCTGGATCGGTGGCTCTTTGCACGGCACCCCTACCAGGTCCTTGTTCCTGCCCAGGGGATCAGCAGATGTCCAGTGTCATAGGATATCTACAAACAGGGAAGTTGGCCTGCAGCACAGCTCTGCTCCTGTCAGAGCAAACTCAAGCCCCTCCAAAGCACAGGAGGTTTCCCTGTTGGGCTGTCGGGATCATGCTGGAGAATTGAAGTCACTATTGCAGGAGTTCACAGAAGAACCTGAAAGGGCAATTGATGCTCTGCCACAGTGGGCAGCAGAAGGAACACAATGGCCTCCCATTAATGTGCCAGCTAAATCCCCAGGTGAATTGATTGGCTAGTTAGGCTTCTGATGGCCTGGTCTGCAATGCAAATGAACATTTTCATGCAGATTTCACCACATGCAAATGGAGATGCCTGGGAATGCTCGGAGTGCATTACTGGAGGTTGTTTCAGGTCCGGGTCATCTGAGTGCAGTGCGTAGAGGACCCGACTGGAATTTGTGATCCCACTGTTCTAGGATCTGCTGGAAATTGAGAACCGGTGGAATTATAGACTAGCTTGGGCTAGGACAGGTGGGGTTAGAGGGCCTGATCCAAAGTCAATGGGAATCTTTCCATTGACTTCAATGGGTTTTGGATGACGTCCATAGTGTGTGTGTGTGTGTGTGGGGGGGTGCTTGGGCGGAATGAATGAATTCTTAAGAAATTGTGAGTAACAGCACAAACATGGGAGTTTGTAGCAATGGCAGGAGTGTGTATTGTTCAGTACTTTGAATTCCTGACTAGACCAACCACAGTGATGAACTTACTTTGCTGATTGAAGGTATCACAACCTGTCTACTGCCCCTAAATCGGAAGGACTTTATCTTTTGATAGCATTTGGCAGAGAGGGTTATGGCTAGTCTTGAGAATGTCTGGCGTCCCCAAGAAACGGGTCAAGCTGATGAAGAACATCTACAGCAAGGTGATGAGTGTGGTGGGAATAGACAAGAATCTGATGGAATGGGTCAGGATGAGCTAGGAGCAAGGATGCACGTTATCACCAGATTTATTCAACTTGGTACTGGAAGCAGTAGTGGCTGTTGCATTGAGACATGCAATGGGAGGCGTCATGTTGTGTGGGAGGACAGTGAACAACTTTATTTTCACAGATGATATTGACCAAGAAGGATTTACAGAGAATAGCTGACAAGGTGGATCAGAAAAAGTCAGAGTGAAGATCAGCACAGAGAAGACAAAATTATGGCAACTGGAAGACACGAGAGAGAGAGGTAAAGATAAAACCCAGAGACAAAGAACTAGAACAAGTGGAAAAAATGTATCAGAGGGGTAGCCGTGTTAGTCTGAATCTGTAAAAAGCAACAGAGGGTCCTGTGGCACCTTTAAGACTAACAGAAATGTGTGTACCTTGGAGGTACTGAAGAATGGAAACTGTGAAGATGGCATAAAAAGAAGAATTGAACTAGCTGCTACTGCATTCATAAAACTCTGTAACATCTGGAAGGCCAAAGATATTTCAATCAAAGCAAAAATCAGCATATGTGAGACAGTTGTCCTGCCAATGCTGTTCTATGGGTTGGAGTGTGAGGAAAGCCAACGAACGAAAGGTGTTGACTGAAGAAATGGACTTGCTGAGGGGAACACTGAGAGTTTCAAGGCATGTCCTTGTAATGAGGAAACGAGGACTGTAGGTTCTAATGACTCAGTTACTGAGAACTTGAACACGAAACAAAAGATAAGTGAGAAGAAAACAGCTAAGCAAGTAATAACCCTGTTACCGAAGAAAGATGACTGTGGGTGGTTCGGACACACGACCTGAATTGACCCAGAAAGTATACTATACATGGTGATACATACTAGAGTGCAAAAAGCTAGATACAGGGGAAGACTGAGGATGCATTGGATAGACATGGTGAAAAATGACACAGGACAAAAAGGTTTAAAGATGAACAGAACCATGAAGCTGGTACAAGACAGAATGTGGTGGAAAGACTTCATTTGGCCCCATTGTCACTGTTGAGCTGATGGACAGGAATAAAAGCCAATGGCTGTCCCTAAAACAAGAGTGTTCTTTCCAAATATCACATCTAGATCTGGGACAGATTCCCTACAGGGCTCACCTAGGCTTCTCATCCTCCCAGATGTCAGTGTGCTTGACGTGTGGTTGGCATGTCCCCTCAGAGGGCATTGGGCGGTAGGGGCAGGACTGATATTCTTCGATAACTCTCAGGAGTAGTTTAGTTGGCCTGTAGCTATGACTCTTTGCTCTACCTGAGCACAGCTGGAAGAGAGAGGCACAGTCGGCCCCATAGCGGGATGCAACATTTCAAGCTCACAGCCCTTGGAGGATATCGTCTATTATTTATATAGTGCCAGGAGCCTAGTCACGGCCAGGACCTTGTTGCGCTAGGTGCTGTACAAACCAGAACAAAGAGACTGTCCCTGCCCCAAGGAGCTCACAACCTAAGCAATGCCTGGGGCTGAGGAAGGGTGTTCTCTCCTGGCTTTCTTACCCCCCCCCCCCGCCCCCCCCCGCACAGCTAGGCAGAGAGATGCAGAAAACTTCATGTGGACCCTGGAGTAAACGTGCAAAGCTCTCCAATACCACGCTGGGGGACGCAGGATAAAACGCCGAGATAAATGGCGGGGTTCACTCCCCTTTGGTCCGACACACCCTGAGTTTGCTGTGCTTCCAGGGGTGAGGGGGTGTCAGGACAGGGTGCAGAGCATCCTTTGAGATGGCTGGTCACTCTGGATGTATCACTGGGTGTGTCAGTGGGACTTTTGCCTGCCTGAGGAAATGGGCCCTGAAAAAAACATGAAGGGCCTTTAGCTTTTCTTGGTGGGGAGAGCGGGGAGCAGAACCAATGGCAAAGGGGGAGAGGGAGCAGAGCCCGCACTGGGGCTGTTTGTGAGCAACCAGCCGTGCAGCAGCACTGTCCGTGTCGCCCTTGTGAAAGCTGGGCCGGCCCCTTTGCTCCTGGGATGGGAAAGCCCCGGGGCGGGGCGGGGCTCAGCGGCTGTGCTTAGGGCGGGATAGCGCACAGCACAGGGAAAGGGAGAGCGGGGAGCAGAGTTCCCTGCTCAGGGTGTTTGCGGAACCTTCAGCAGCCAGTTCAGCCCCAGCGTAGGTGGGCCTCATGCTGCCCTTGACTTGGGCTGAGTTAACGCAGCGTCTGCCAGGACTGAGTTTGGCCATCAGAGCTCAGAGGAGAGAAACGTCTCCTGCATGCACCATGGTGACCAGGTCGTCATGTGCCCTTCCCCGTGCCTCGCCCCCCAAACCCTGGCTCCCTGGGTGCCCCTTTCCAGGTACGTCCCATCTGTGTGTACTCACCACCCCGTGGAGCCTCTCCCTGCCCATCCTCCACATCCGCCTCCCCATGCATCCTTCCTTGTATGCCCCCCAGCCTGGGACACTTCCCCTCCAGCTTCCACCCTGTACAGTCTCTCCCCACACTCCTCCCATTCTGGGCGCCTACCTAGACACAATGAACCCACCTAGTCCCCTGCCTAAGCATTGATGGCCTGGAAGGGGAGGATGCAGACTGGACAGTGCTCGGCCGGGCTGCTGGTGGGAGTGGTGGGGGGGAGGGGAAGTGCTGACTCCAGTCACTTGCCTTACTTCGCATTCCTGCAGTGTGCAGTGCTGCACTTCCCTGCCATGCTGAGGCCATGTTGCAAATGAAGCCAGCGCTGTCGGCGCAGAGATTGGGGCCAGCAGGGCACTGACCCTTGTTAATTGCTCTGGTGTGTCTGGCTGGAGACCTGAGCAATGAAGAATGTGCCAGATTGAGGTTACGTGAATGATCCTGAGGCCTTGTCAAGGCAGGCGGCTCCGGGCTTACGGGCAGGGGCCACACTGTTGCTGAGGCGGGTGCTGCATGCCCTGGTGCTCGCCAGCTGAATGCCCCCTGCTCAGGTGCACTAGGAGCGACTGTTTCGCGGGGCCCAGAGCACGTCTTGGCCCTGCGTGCTCAGGCGTGGAAATACAATATGAACTGTGACAGAGTGGGGTTTTGACAGCTCTTGCATCCAACAGCTGATTTAATCTTTGGGAGGGGCGGTAGCATAGGCAGAGGGGAGTTTGGAGAAATGAATGGGTTGGGAGAGCAGCACAAATTTTTACATGGAAACGTCAGCTGCAGGCAGGGTCGTCCCTAGGGGGCCCGGGACCCGCCCCCACTCCACACCTCTCAAGCCTCTGCCTTGCCTTTTTCCGGCTTCCGCCCCCTCCTCCGAGCGACGCCAAGAACTGGAGGGGTGGGGTGGGCTGGGGCCGGGTTGCTCATTGCTGCTGGCGCCAGGCCCCCTGCTAACCCCTCAGGCTGCCCTGGACCCCTCCCCCCCGAAGCGTGGGGCCCAGGGCGGTTGCCCTGATCCGTCCTATGGACAGGACAGCTCTGGCTGCAGCCAGGGCGAGGGAGGTGACAGCCAGCTGTGTGCAGCAGGAGGCGAGTGACCCCAGTGGGCCCTGGCAATCACACCCTGCACACTTATTAGCAACAAACCTGCTCCACCCTGTTCTGTGGGCACCCTGTTCTGTGGGGAGAAGCTGGAGGAGCCGTTGCTTTCCCTGGTAATTTGCCTTTGCTGGGTCTGGATGGTGATACTTCGATGGGGCATGGTGATGTACAGACTGCTCCAGAAGTGTGTGAGAGCCTCAGGGTGCATTGAAGAGGTTTCCTCAGTGTCCCAGCACATGATGTTTTGTAATTTAGGTTAAAATTATGGTCCGTCTTTGAAATTCTCAGTCTTCCTGGTCCTGCTTACAGGCTAGGGGGCTCTGTAGGGATGCGTGCGATCAGAGTCAGTTCTAGAGCAAGATGGGGTGAGTTGTGACTCCGTTTTTAGGGAGCAGCCTGTTCTAGCTTCCTTTGTTTTGGGGTTCCTGTGTGGTGGTGTACCGAATTCTAAGCGATAAAGCAGTGTTATGGTGCACCTTCCGGCAAGTGTATTTCTGTTTTCAGCAAACTTCTCTGCATGTATGCTGTGAACATAACCCAGAGCACAGGGGGATTAGCATCATGCACTCTCTGCTGCAGGCTAGCCTGTAGCTCTGATGGGCTCTGGCCATACAGAGTTATGGGGGCAGAGAGAGAGGACTAGTAAGTAATTACCTTTGCAGTTCTGCAGCATAATGCCTTCTCTCGGCAGAGATCAAAGTGACTAATGGGATTAGCCTCACAACCCTCTGTGGAGGCAGGGAAGGATTGTTATCCTTGCTTGACAAATGGGCAAACTGAGGCACACAGCAGGGAAGGGCCACAGGGGACCTGGCTCTGTGTTCATGAGTTTGGCTTTTGGAGACAACTGAGGTCAGACTTGTCCCTGAGTGATTGCACAGCAAGGCAGCATCAGAGATGGGAGTAGAACGCAGGAGTCCTGACTCCCAGCACCATGTGCTAACAACTAGCCAGCATGGCCTCTTTCACTGTGCTATGCAGGTCGCTTATCACCTAGGCCTAAGCTAATGGTGATGGCTCAGGCTGCCACTCCACTGTGTGTATGTGTGAGAGGAGGGCAGGAGATGGCAAGTCACTGGGGGCCAGGGCAGCTGTGTCTGGGAGGGGTGGGAGGAAGCAGGGCTTGGCAGATGTTTGGTTTTGAGACGGATCAGACTCAAGGCTCACACGGACAGATGCAGAGGTCCCAAAGGCAGGAGATCAACATTTCCCCAAACCACCTGGACAGTTCCTTGCGCCCAAACTGAAATTCATCCCCACCTCTGGCTCGGGGGACAGAGGTCCAGGGAGCAGGAGAATGACTGAGTGCCAAGACGTTTCAGTGCGTCGTCCCAGAGCTTTGGAGAGAAACAAATCAGCCAACGTGACGAAGCTGGAGCAGGATCCATTGTAGCCTTGGGGACCGAGTGATAGTTTAGCTGCAGTAAATTAGAAAATGATGAATACGGGGCTGCATGCTGCCTGCCTGCCAGCTCGGCAGTTTCTGAAAAGAGAACAAACAAATAACCAGTGGATTTCCTTGGAGACAGTCGGGTGTGTGTGTGTGGGAGGTTAAGGGGGGAGGGGGGTAAGAAAAACAGCCAAGCTACCAATAACCAGGGCAAAGTGAGAAACAGAATCACAATTTCCATGGGTAGTTTTGGGACAAAGACCCCAGGACTAAAGAAAGTGGCTACGGGTGGCTTTCATTTTCGGAGAGAAGACTAACGAAACCTGCGAAGGGCCATGCAGAGAGAAAGGAAGGAAACAGTTCGCTTTAACACGGCATCAGAAAAGGACAGTGTGGTCGGTTGGGTGACACTTATCTATTGCTGTAGGAGCCTCAGGCCAATGGACCAGGAGGTTTATTCCCCAGTGCCAGGGTTAGAAACGAGGACTGTAGGTTCTAATGACTCAGTTACGGATTGTGAGAACTCAGCAAGAGAGCTTTCTCCTGGGGGGACACGATTCGCTGCAGCAGCCAAGGTGGTCACCTCGTTAGCCATCGAGCCATGGATGAGTGATGGGTGGGGTAGGTTGTAGAACCTTGAGGGTCGTGTGAGTCCATCATTGCTGGATCATTGAAGGCTGGCGTGCTGTGACTGCTCCTTACTGAGCTTTAATCATGTCCTTGTTACCTTGTGCTGCCCCATCTGTTATAGCTCCCTGTTCTCTCATTTTGTATTTAGTCCCTGCCCCAAAGAGCTAACAATCTAGTGTGCGTACACACAGTACTTTGTGCAATGGGGCTTTGACTGAGGCCTCTGGGGACAACTGTAATATATGAGTAACAACAGTAATGGGAAGTTAGAGAGACCCCATGGCCCAGCTGGCATGGCACCAGATGGGAAACAGCCCTCCTGAGCCTTGTTCACATCTCTGCCACTGACTTTCTGTATGACCTTGAGCAAGTCCATTAAAACTCTGTGCTGCCACGGAAGGGGCTTTGCTGTCCGTGGCTGAGAAGTGCGAAGCGTTGTGGGAAGGAGAAAGGGGTGTCTGGAAATGGAATGTGGAAATATGTGAAACGAGCTGGGAGGGGACTGTTGCTGAATTTTTCATCTTGATTAAATCCAGAGTAAACACACAAAAGGGCAACAAAGGCCAGTCTGGTTAAGTGGAGATGTAAAGAACAGGACAAGCAATTATAAGGAGGTTAAAAATCTAATCAATCTGCTCAGGGAGAGGATTGCGAGAGCTATAAAAATAAACAAAAGCAGGTTACAGGGATAATTAGAGGAGCAAAAGCTAATATTGAATGCTGGATTGCAGCGAAGATCTCCGCTCCTAAGAAAGGTCTCTTTAGATCTATTATTAATAGGCAGAAGATAAAAGGGAAAATTGGTCCAGTAAAAATGATGATGAGGAATTGAACACAAGTGCTAAAGAGAGGGTGGATTTTATGAGAGCTTGTTGCTGTCTTTTTGGGGTGGGAAGAAGACAGGGAAATGCCTGAGACAGGAAGGCGTTTATTGTAATTGGACAGGAAGCTGTTGCCCCCTATTCTCCCCCCTCCAGTGTGTCCTCCCCAGCTCTCCTCCTAGTCTGTCCCCTTCATCCGCTCTTTCCCCTGCCATAGTCTGTCCTCCTCCTCCTCTTGAAAGCAGCCCTCTGGCTGTCTCCCACCCTGTCTGGATGGGAGAATTCTTTATTAGCCAGCAACAGGGCATGTAGAGCCCTTGGATGCTGCCACATCCCTTTCACCTGGCGTACAGGGGCTGGAGCAGGGATGAGGAGCTCAGTTCTTGTCTCCTGCCTTCTGTCTGTCATGTCTACTTTGATGGTGAGCTCTTTAGGGCAGGGACTGTTTCTGACTATGGGTTTTCCCAGCACCTCTCACAACGGTGCCCTGAAGTCAGGTGTGACACCTAGGTACTACTGTCATAATAGCGATGATGATCATTGCTAGATAATAATTAATTTAGGGTGACATGTAAAATGAACTGTCCCTAAAGAACAAGTAGGGGACTAATTGGAACGTATGCAGATTGCTTACTCTGCATCACAAAACCCTGATGTGTTCAGAACTGACAGAGAGGATGATGCTGGAGAGTTGATGGAAGACTGGAGAAAAAGCACAGAGAAAATGAAGTAGGAGTGATCCTGGCAATTGCCAACCTGCAGATCTTCTTAGTAAAACAGCACAACAGTTATAAAGCGGGGACTGAATCATGAAACACCTAGAGAGAAGAGAACCATAGTTCATGAGCACTTAGCAGGATGGATTCAAGAACAGATCCGGCCCGATGAACTAGTGTGTTCCTTTGATAGCAGAACAATGGTGTCAGTGGATGAAAGGCATGCAGACAACTGCCTATTGTGTTTGACGTTCACTGAAGCATGTTGATATAGGGTCTCATGAAATCTTGCTCTCATAATTAATTCCAACCGGACTGGCCAGGATTAGTGACACAGATCCAAACCCGTGGCAGCACCATAAACAAAGCAGTGATGAATGGCAGCGTATCAGTCTGGCAGGCGATTCTAGGGCGGGTATTGCAGGGATAGAGGGTAGATCCAGTCTTAATTAGCGTCTTCTACAGTCATCTGGAAGAAGGGGTGAAAAGCACATGATTGAAATGTACAGGTGATATTTGGGTGGCGTCACAATTGCTGGCGAGGACAGAGAATTAACACAAAGGGATCTAGAGAGGCTAGAACTATGAGCGTGATCTATACAAATGAGATTCAGTTTAATGCGTGTCTCCCTTATATGTGTGTGTGAAGGGCCTGGGCAGTTGCTGTATGCTGCAGGGAAGAGGAGATCCGCAGTCCCATGAAGTACAAGAAGGGCTCAAGCCCATCAATGGTTTTGAGGCAAAACTCCCCTGGCAGTGAATGGAATGAGGCCTGTGGAAGGAAGACAGGCTACAGCCCAAAGTGCTTTTGGACTGAACCCTCTGGTGCTGCCCTGAGAGGCTCAAAAAGCCTGCATGAGCATGCGTGAGGTGTCCTGCGTGAGCATGAGAGGTGTTTGCTGTTGGATAGCTCAGTCCTTCCTCGTGCCGCGTCTCGGACAGAAGATGCTGAACGGTAGCAAGCAGAAGGCCAGTACTATGGGCCTGGTACTGGATGCAGGAAGAATAAGATTTAAAATGCTCGGTAAAAAGGGGTTCTAGTAGGTTTGTTCTTCACATATCCCCCTTCTCTATCGGTTTAGCATCCGTTTTTCCTTTGGGCAAATATTTTTGGACAAAGATAAACCCAGAGGCGTAGCGAGCTCCCTCCGTACCCTCCGACCGGAGGGGGCCCCGCAAGGAAGGGGGCCCCTAAAAGTGGCAAAATAAATACCGCATTCCAGTTTCTGCATTGTAAGGGGCCCCGCCTGGACATATGTTCGGAGGGGGCCACCGTTCGGAGGGGGCCACGTTCTTTGTTGCTACGGCCCTGGATAAACCCCAGATTACCAATGTAGCTGCTCCAATGCTAGTTATAGTAATGATGACCTGGAGGACAGACCTGTTCCATTTGAACTGCGTGGAGTGCATCGGTGTGACGCTGGATTAGGTGTATCATGTACTGATTTTCAACCCTCTTCCCCTTTACTTTCCTGCTCCGCTGCTGTAGGCCTCAGGAGAAAGGGGGCAGGTATGTTGTTGCATGCTGGCTTTTGGGCACTCGGGTGTGAACGTGGTGGGGGGATGGGCTTGGGATGGAGCTTGGGGTGGAGCTAATCCTCCTCGCAGCCCGGCCATGCCCTGAAGAACGGGGGCTACCATCACTGGTCATTTCCAAAGCCTTTGTAATTAGAAGGTCACTGAGGCATTCACCGAAATAACGGCAATAAAATATGGTGCTCATAGAACAAGCTGTAGCCACATACCGGTCCAGTCCTGCAAATGGGCATATGTTTCACTTCAGTGACTAGTCTGCTAGAAGTCAGTGGGACCACTCACGTTCTGGTCATTGGCAGCAGGGCCGGTTCCAGCGTTTTTGCCGCCCCAAGCGGCGAAAAAAAATTAAAATAAAAAAGCCGCAATCGGCGGCACTTCGGCAGCAGCTCTACTGCTGTCGCTTCATTCTTTGGCGGCAATTCGGCGGCGGGTCCTTCCCTCCGAGAGGGACTGAGGGACCCGCCGCCAAAGAGCCGGATGTGCCGCCCCTCTCCGTTGGCTGCGCCAAGCACCTGCTTGCTGTGCTGGTGCCTGGAGCCGGCCCTGGTTGGCAGGGTTCAAACCTTGCAGCCCTAGTCTGTACCGCTGGTGCGGAAGGAGAGCACCTGTTGGGCTCAGTAAGTGGCAAGCTTTTATACTGGCTGGGCACTGCTGTGAGAAGGAGGTATGATCACATTCACTACGCTAATGTTCCAGCCAGGGTCACGTTATTTAAGGGGTGGTCACACTGCGTTAGTGACAGAGGTTTTGATAATTCAGCTAATTATTGGTCCAAATTTACCTCTAAAACGGCTGGTTTTAGCAAAATCCAGTGTCTGCAAAAAAAGAGAAAATGTCACCAAAACCTCGATAACCTGTTGCCAAAATGACCATGGGTACATTTCAGTGACAGCCCAGCCCAGGCAGGAATGGACAACTTGCTGAAACCGGGCAAGAATCGGCTGTGAAAACAGTGCTGGGTAATTCCTGTGATCTCCTCCATCCCCCGACACATCAGTCACGGGCAGGTCAGGAAGCCTGGCGCTCGGCGCAGGGGGGCAGAGATCACGGTAGCTGCAGTATCTCCGTATCTCCTGCTTGTGGGGACTGTTATTCTGATGGGTGACCACAAGAGGGCTCCATGTGGATCCGTCTTATTTAAATTCCTGGGCTGCTAAGGAGCAACTCCGCTAAGTCACCTGGGGGCTTTTGAGGCTATGGCCCTGTAGAATCAGGCCCACGTCAAGCTCTGTGCATCTAACTGCATGTTTTTCTGCAAACCCTTCATGGCTGCTTAGAATGATGGGTCAGGAAAAGTGAGACCGCAACGAGCTCTTTGCCCCTGCGAAAACCTGTGAATTTTAACGCCAACTTTTTCCATTCCTACCAGCCTGTATTCTGAATTCTTCTCTCTCTTGCAGTTCCCTGGTGCTACGATTCACAGGATCTCAAATGTGGTGAGTACAGAAATTGTTTCAAGTGGGGGGGTGTGCGGAGGGCAAGTGTGCTGGGGCAGTGTGTCCGTGTGCACGCCCGGGTCTGAAGACCGTGTGAATGTGCGTGGTATGTGAACATTCGTGGGGTGTGAACGTGCGTGCATGGCCCCGGGGGGCAGAGATCACGGTAGCTGCAGTACCTAAAACTGCCCTTGCAACCCTAGAGTTCAGAGAGATTTTTAAATTACTTTTTGCAAAGCACCTACGTGGTTATTCCCATTGAACCTAATCCAGCTCCCTCTCCCCCCCAGGCTAAATCAGGGCTGTCTCCCCTGAAGTCAGGGCCTTTGCACTGGTGCACGAGCAGAATACATCCGCCCAGAGTCAGGCATTTTGGGTCTTTTTAAATTTTTGCATAAATATTCTGGGCCAGGTAGAGCCCTGGAACAGTGGTGCGAGCACTGGGACAACGTGTGATCTAATTCACCGTGGGAAACCCGACTAAGGGAAGGAGAAGTGAACCCATATGGTGCTAACGTGTGAATTTTTTGGGTGCACATTGAAGCCTAAATTGCCCACATGCTAATATATCAAATAAGCAGATCCGTCCGAGCTGGGGTCAGTGACCCTAGGGACAGCTTGAGAGGCAGTTAGCAGGGGAGCCTATATTCTGCATTGCTGTGGAGGTGAGGCCTGTGTTGGCCCCTGGGATCAGGAGGTTTCCCCGTAACTTTAACACTGAAGTATTGTGCATGTCCACTCCTGACATGGCTCTCGGGAGAAGCTCCGCACCGTGTGTTTTTTCCAGTGACTCTCCTCTTTGTCATGCCTAACTCCATGGCTCTCTTTGCTCCTGGCCCAAAAGGATTTCAGGGTCTCACTAAATTCAGAGCAACTGTTGCATTGCTTTGCTCTGAGCCGACACTGAGTCGAGAGCTACCGGCAGCCCTGCCAGGCCCCGTTCATTTGTCACGTCTCGCTCGCTCGGTTGGGAGTCCTTCACTTCCCCCAGGCGTGGGATTTGGTTTTAAGTGTCATGCTCAGGGTGCTGTGGATGCGTGTGGTCAGAGCTTCCCTGGACAGCAGGGGGGTGCGTTGGAATGGGACCCCCTGTACAGAGAACTGCAGGGCCAGGCTGAGGGAAAGGAGCCATTTGCACTCGGCTTCCCCATTTTTGCTGAGGACAAGATTTGATTTGTAAATAGAAAATGGCTGTTGAGCAGTGCGAATGGTGCCAGGCTCTGAGCAGAGGCCAGAAGTCAGCAACATTAGTCAATATCCTGCTACCCTAAAGAGAAAACAGAGATGGGATGTGAAACGTCAGCCCGGCAGTCTGACGTGTATGCTCACCGCCCAGCTCTGCGCTGGGAAGAGCCTGGGAAACACAGCGTGGGGTGGACGGTTACATTTCAGAGGCCAGATACGCCCTTTACTATGTCACCAGGAAAATAAACTGGTTGCTTTACCCATACTAAAATATAATTATACATCTAAAATGTCAGTCACACTTGATATCAAAGGAGCGGTTATAAATAGTTTATAAAGTGTTAAAAAGCTTAATAAATGTTTAAATGAATGGTTAATCAATTGTTAGAGTTCAGCAGGTTGTTTATAACCATGGCGTATAGCCATTTATAATGCCTCTGAATGATGTGCCATCTATCACACGTACTGTTCATGTCTGTAACATACTTATAACATCTATGAATCATTTATTAACTCTTTATAAACTATTTATAAAATGGAGTCTTAATATAAAGTGTAACCAAAACGGGTAACTTCCATGGGAATGGTATATAACTAGTGTACATTTTATATGCCAGTATTGGACTTATACAGGAGAGTGACTTCTTTGAGGACTTATAGGTGTATCTGTGCGGTATTTTATTTCTGACATATATGTGGCCCTGTAAGGACTAGTGTGATTTTTGAAGCCTGCCATTTAGTACATGTTGTTATAAGAACGGCCATGCTGGGTCAGACCAATGGTCCATCTAGCCCAGTATCCAGTCTTCCAACAGTGGTCAATGATAGGTGCTTCAGAGGGAATGAGCAGAATAGGGCAATTCTCAAGTGATCCATCCCCTGTCGTCCAGTCCCAGCAGCTGGCAGTCAGAGGATTAGGGACACCTGGAGCATGGGGTGGTATCCCTGACCATCTTGGCTAATAGCCATTGATGGATTTATCCTCCATGAACTTCTCTATTTCTTTTTTGAGCCCAGTGATCCTTTTGGCCTTCACAACATAATGTGGCAATGAGTTCTGCAGGTTGACTGGCATTGTGTGAAGAAGTACTTCCTTTGCTTTGTTTTAAACCTGCTGCCTATTAATTTCATTGGGTGACCCCTGGTTTTTGTGTTACGTGAAGGGGTAAATAGAATAATAGAATATCAGGGTTGGAAGGGACCTCAGGGAGGTCATCTAGCCCCTGCTCAAAGCAGGACCAATCCCCCAACTAAATCATCCCAGCCAGGGCTTTGTCAAGCCTGATCTTAAAAACCTTAATAACACTTCCTTATTCACTTTCTCCACACCATTCATGATTTTATAGACCTCCATCCTATCACTCTTAGTTGTATCAATGAAGCACATCTGTATTGAGACATATGGGCACGCTCCTCACCGTCCTTCTATGCGTGAGTGGTAATATGGCCCAGTGGTTTGGGCGCCAGCTTTGGGAGAGCATGATTCAGTTCCCTGATCTGCCGCAGATTTCTTGTGGGCCTTTGGGCAAGTCACTTAGTGGCTTTCGGCCTCTGTTTCCCATCTGTAAAATGGGGCTAATAGCACCACTCCCTCTGGAATGCTGTTTCAGTGCCTGACGCTGATCAGGTGTGGCGCAAAAGGAAAGGACCCAGCCGCTTTGCCCCATGGGCGTCCAAGTGCCTTCCTGACTGTCCAGTGATAGGAGTAAGGCCCTGACCCCCCCCCGCCCCCCCCTTCGGTTCAGAGACAGCCAAATCTCCGTGACGTCGTTCCTGGGCTCCAGCTGATGTGGCAAGTGGGCGGACTGCTGATGTGTTGGCTTAGTGTTCTGCTTTAATTGTGGTATCTTCTCCTCCCAGCCTCTGGGCCGCTTCAGTAAAGCAGATGTTCCATTGTGCCGCTCATTCTAAAGTGCAGCGGCTGGATTTCAGTAGCCAAAACATTACTGATCAGGGAGACTGTCTGGCTTCCTTCCTCGTTACAAGGTTACGCACCTCGCAGATTAATGTTACTCACCATGGTTTCCACTGAAACAATCCCAGCTCCCTGGCAGCCTACAGCTGTAGACAGCAGAGCCAGCCGTTTGCTGCCATCGGGCTCACCGGTGGTGTTGTGATGGTTCCTCAATCACTGGGCACCGGTTCCCTTCCATTGCTACGTTCCATCGCCGAGGCGGTGCCGACTGCGGTAGCCCAGTGACGCGTTTGTGTTCGTGGCCTTATGGGATGGCTTATCAGAGGTGTAGGGCAAGAGTTTGCGCTGCCTTGGTGCGAAGGCCTCAGGCTTACAGGTGACCATCATGGTAGCTGTGGAGAACCCAAATGGTTGCTAGCGCACAGACCCATGAGAACAGCCCTGACCAGACAGGGTGAGGAGGCCTCGGTGTCTGAGGGGGCTGTGTGTGGCGGGGAAAGACGGCCGAAGCAGGGCGAAGGGGTGGGGCTGAGAGGGGTGCGGCTGGGTGCGAAGAACCTCTCCAGGGGAGACGTGGGAGGAGCGGGGGGAAGAAGAAACCAAACCCAGCGAGGAAGCTACTAGTGGAAGCAGCCTGCTCTTCAGGGTCTGTAACTCTAGCTCAGAGAATAGGGGCCGCCTGTCAGGCTAAATATAGGCCCTGGCCCAGCGAGGAAATCCTGCTGAATTATGAATGAGGCTTGACTAAGA
This sequence comes from Chrysemys picta bellii, assembly GCF_011386835.1. Classification (NCBI taxonomy): domain Eukaryota; kingdom Metazoa; phylum Chordata; order Testudines; family Emydidae; genus Chrysemys; species Chrysemys picta. Next base: position 15,447,630 of record NC_088805.1, on the reverse strand, counting down.
CCTGTCTCATTACTATTCATGAAGGTCGGCTAAGCGAGCGGCCGTCTCTCGTGGGGTGGGGCGGGGGGCCATGGAGGGAGAGGCTAATGAAAGCGCTGGCGTGCGCTGTGTCCTTTGCGGCCAGAGAGCACTCGCGGGCGGACGTGCTGCATTTACCAGCACTTGCTTGTTGAAAGCAGGAAAGCCAGGAGCCCTTGGCAAACCCAGCTCCATTTTAACATATGCCCAGGAAGCTGCTCTCGCTGGCGTCCTCACGGGACGACACCAGGACCCTTCACTTCACAGTAGGTTGTCCCCATGTGGCCCATGTTTTACCCACTTCCCTCCCCCCCACTCTCTCTCTCTCTCCAGGCCCCAGGTACTGGAAGGATCTGGCAGCGGGCTGTGGAGGAGATAACCAGTCGCCCATTAACATTGACAGGCGTAAAGTGCAGAGGGACAGGAACCTAGGAGACGTCCTCTTTGAGGGTTATGACCAGGCCCCGCCGGGCAAGTGGAGGCTCATGAACAACGGGCACACGGGTGGGTATTTGTGCCAGACTCCCTCTCTCCCTCCTTCCTTGGCCCCTCAAACTCTCTGATCCAGGGCGTGACTCGCCGCAGGATTCCCTTCAGTATGATATATTTATTATTTCTACTGTGGTAGCACCTGGGAGCCCTGTCATGGCCCAGGATCCCATGGTGCGTGCTAGGTGTTGGACAAACACAGAACATGATCCCTGCCCAGAGCAGTTCACGGTCTTGCATCTGGCTCTGTTATTAACCTGAGAATGCATTGTGCCTGAGAAGAATGGCCTTGAGGTTTGCCCAGCTGCATGGAAATTACAGAGGGGTGAGCTGGCTGATTGGACTCTTTTATGTGCTCCTCCATTCACATGCATTCACTCCCACGCTCCCAGCCACCCCTACCCCATCTGCTTTGTGTACATGAGAGGTCGCCGCTGTCCTGGGTGAGGCTGGTGGGATTGCAGCCATGTGTTTCCCCTCTGTAACTTCGCCCTGGTCCGTTTACAGTGGTGATGAGACTGGAAGGCGTGTCTGTGAGCGAACATATCAATATCACTATTGGGGTGCTTCATGAGAAGTACCGAGCCCTGCAGTTTCATTTCCATTGGGGGAACCTCAAGGGGAACGGCTCGGAGCACACCATTGACGGACACCAGTTCCCCATGGAGGTAAGTGGGGAGAGGTGGTCATGCCTCATGGGAGTTGTAGTTCATAGTTGCATATTGCTGAGAACTCCACCTGTTGCTGACAAAGATAATGATTCAGACTGTGCACAAGACCCCAGATAAATGTGTATATCTTAGGTTCAGCAAACCCCTGGTGAACCCACATCTCTCTGGATTTTGTGTTTGGCAGAGCTGGTTGGAAAATATCCTCCCCTGTCCCCCTGGAAAACTTCAATGAAAAAATGAATGAAATTTTAATGCAGCCTTAAAACACCAAAGGGGCTAGAGCCTTAAAACAAAGTACCCCGGCGCTAGAGCACCCATGGAGAAAAATTAGTGCCGGCAGCTCCCTGTGGCCCTGCCCCCTGCTCCAGCTCGCCTCTGCCTCCTCCACAAGCGTGCCGCTGCATCCTGCTTCTCCCCCCTCCCTACCAGTGCTTGCACTGCGAAACAGCTGTTTTGCGGGGCAGGGAGGGAGGGGGGAGGAAGGGGAATGCGGCGCGCTGGGGGAAGAGGCAAGGCTGGGGTGGGGATTTGCGGAAGGGATCCAATAGGGGCGGGGGGGAGCGGAGTTGCAGCAGGGACTTTGGGGAAGGGGTTGGAATGGGGGCGGGGCCAGGGGCGGGGCCAGGGCGGAGGTGGCGCGAGCACCCACTGGCACTGGAGAAAGTTGGCGCCTATGAAATACCACAATGGCCTGGAACAGGTCTCACCCTCCTTCTGTGTCTCTTCCTCTTTAGCTGCACCTTGTTCACATGAACACCAAGTACAAAACCTTCAACGAGGCCAAAGGGCATCCGAATGGGCTGGCTGTCCTGGGCTTCTTGTACAAGGTACGTCAAAAACACCCTGCCCCTGGCTTGCACGTTCATGGCCAGATTCCTCCAAGTGACCCTGAGGAGGTGGCAGAGAGTAGCCTGCGTGCTAGGCCCTTTAATAAACAAAAATCCCCTTGATTGTGTTGAACTGGCACATGGCACCATGGCATCAATCTAGAGAGAGACCCTCAGGCTGGGGCACGCAGGCGGGACGTTGCCCGGAGAGTACCCACTCTGGGTCTAAAGACCCTTGACGCTGCCAAGTCAGCCCCTTTAACCAGCACCAGAAATGGCACTTTGCCTCCAATGCGGATGGAAACATTCCCGCAGCACAGACGCGGTGCCCTGGGGTCTGATTGTCACAGCTCAGGTGTGCTGCGAATCTTCAGTTCGCAGGCTGTGTGCTGCCAGGCCTGAGAAACACGTCTGTGGCTCGCTTCAAAGTCACTGCGTTCACTGTACCCTAGCGGTAACTATTGGTTTAATCTCTGATTTGAGATTTTAATTTACCATGTAACTGCTGCATCGAGTGCTGGGGAACAGGGCAAAATGCAGCCTCTGTGCCTGGTGCATCCGATGGAATGCAGCAGGGAAAGGTTTGAAATTCACCCCCAACGGAAGAATAACCCAAGAACGCAAACCCTCTGGACAGAGTAGAAATCACCACTGAGTTGAACTGCCGCTAAACCGAATGTGGCATCTTGAGGCGGTCATGGGGGTTCCCTGTTTTTGTAAAGCAAATGGACAAATGTGTATTTTAACACAGCCTGGTTCACCTTGCTGTTGGGAGCTGCCTAGAATGTAGCCAAGTTCTCATTTCGTTCAAAGGCTGTTCTGTCCTGAGAGTTGCCCCATTGCTCATTCCAGCGCCAGGCCACTTAGCGTGCGGAAAGTCACACATTTCCATTTCTGAAAACATTCACCTTCTGGCTGTCATTGCAGCTCCTAAGAACCATGTGCTTTTTGCTGCAGTTTGACGTGCCCAAGAGTGAAAAACGACCTGGAATTCATAAAGAGGGTCATGGTGTTAGATGGACCCTATCGATCATTTCCTTCTAGAAAGAATAGGCTTTAGCACACACTTAGCCTTTTCTGGATTGCAAGTAACGTTCCAGACTCAGTAAAGCACTTGAACGCTGCAGGTGCATTTCTGTATCTGAATTTTGATCATTGCAGGTTTTGGTCCATTAATTACGTAAGTTACGTTTTCCATACACCGAGTAACGACACACTTATAGTCTAAATTACTTCTGATTTGTGATTAAGAAGCAGCAATAAAACAAGAAAGAACAAAACTAAAGTCTCCAGGAGAGAGCACAGTGTGGGTGTCTCTTCTGCGGCTAATGGAGCCCAGTAGATTTTTAGAAATGTAAAGGTGCAATGCACAGAAGACAAAACCTTCTACATTGCCACATGTGCCGTAACAGAGATCATCAGCCAGTCGGATTGCTCTCTCTGTCCAAAACATTTTATAAACCTTAAAGAATACTATTGAAAGGTTAAGCAGATAGGTAGTGGGAGGTCAGCTGGGAGTTTATAGGTTTGAGAGACCATTGTTGCAGCTGGGGCAGTGCTCTCTTCCCCTGCTCCCCTGGATATGAACTGTGCAAAGCCAGCGTGGTTGGAGTCCGGGTCGCATTGTAACCAGCTCTCCAAAGTACAGGTGAATGGTGAGGGCTGAATCAGACTTGTTTCAATCAGTTATATGATATCCCCCTTCCGACAATGGTGTTAGCAGCTGGGGCTCCAGATGCCTGCCAACACCATTGAAAATAGCTTTCCTGACTGCCCATTATGCTGCTTATGAAAGAAAGTCGCACGCAATGGCTTAAGGGTTCTGGGAAAACTTCAATTAACTGACGTGGGAGTGAACCTGTGTGGTTTATATCAGTGCAGCGCCATTTCTCTGGAGCTAGGAGTGTGTGTGAGACATAAGGGAAGAGGAAAGGAGTGCAAATGTTTACGTACGGTGACTGCACTTAGAAAGCTGCCTCTGTTCTCTCCACGGGGAGAACGCAAAGCATGGAAAAAAGTCTTGTTAATAATAATAATAAACCTTGCTTTCTGTCCACGGACCTCAAAGTGCTTTGAAACACTAGAGATGAAGGGGGATTATTATTCCTTGTTTATAGGCAGGGAAACTGAGGCCCTGAGTAGCAATGTGATTTGCCCAAGGTCACCTTGTGAATCAGAGGTAGCAGTACAGAAATCGAACCCACGGCTTTTGACTTGCAGTCCTCTGCTATAACCAGGAGACCACGCTTTCTCTCAGCCTTCTTGGCTTCGTTCTCAGCCCAAAAAAGAGAAGTGTTTTGGTCCCCTACTGCTCTCTCTCTCTGCCTCTTTGCTGGTAACTATGACCCAGTTGTGTACCGGTGAGGTGAAAACCAGCATCACATCTCACAAAGACGCTTAACCCACCAGCTATCCAGGCAGCACACCGGGTGGGAGCTTCAAGTCTCCTGGGGGCCTCCCTAGTCACCTACTTTGCTGTTTGCTGGGATAGGATTGTAATCAGGAGGTTGTCTGGTTCAGTGATCTCGCCCGCCCCACAGAGGAGCTTATGATCTAGCAACCTGAGATGGGTTTTGTCTTGTGATCAGAATGGGATCCTTATCCCATCATAGCCGTCGGCTGCAGTTTTGTCTGCAATACATGGCTGCTGGAGTGTTCCCCCATTAAGCTGTCACTCAAAAACATACCGAATCTTGGAGATTTAAAAATACGCCCCCACCCCCATTCCGCTGTAGATCAGGGCAGAGAAAGGGCAGTTTTGACTGACAGCTTGAGCAGACAGCATTAAACTACTGTTTAAGAACTGAAGTTGACATCCCGGCTTTCTATTGTACTGCTTCCCCTTGCAGAATAGCAGCTCGCTGTGGGCATGGCTTAGGGAGCAGCAGTGAAATCTCCAATAGGCGTGTAAAGGAAGTTTCAAAGCATCCTCATGTGGGAAATGTCACTAAAGATCCTCCGGCATGTTTCATAAGAGGTGGGTGGTAACTCCAGTGCCGGGGCCCAATTCCCCCTTGGTATTGACCTCAGTCTTCTGAGAACTCCTGCAGCGTCTGTAGGACACAGTTATTCACTGCTGGGTAGAGTCGCTGCGTGTCGCTGAGCAATGATTGCACACACCTTGCAGGTGGCTGAGTTTCAGTGAAGGTGGACGTGAGCCAACTTTATAGTTCACACGTTAGTTTGTAAGCACTTTGGATCATTTGAGATTAGCAGGTGCTGTCGAAATAAAAATCTCCATCATTGTCCAAGGTGGGGAAGCACAGCACAAGCATAGGTGTCCAGACACTCATTGCTGTCCACAAGAGCTGCAAACGCACCCGGGTTCCGGGGGACCCAGTTTTTGTCTGGAACCATTTGGACTCCCCTGGTAAATAGAATCCTTGAGATCTGCCCTGGGCTGGTCGTTCATTCTCCCCCTGTAATGCTTGGCAGGTGTCGGATGCTGATAACTCCAATTACAACACGATTGTAGCTGGCCTGAAGAACATTTCCCATCAAGGTGAGTCCTCCCGCTCCTCTGTCATCTCTACTCCAGGGCAGGCAGAATAGAGGGGTAGAGGAACCCGGAAGCAGGAGGGAAGGGGATAGGCAGGGGCATCAGTCATTGGTTTCAAGGACCCCTTGACTCATTTCCATGCCACAGTGTAACTGGGTTGTTCCCGGTGGGTTAACACAACGTGGGCACAGGTGTGTTCCAGCCATCAATCTATATGGCCTGCCTATTGTCTAATTCAAGGATGCTCTGCTGTGAACAGCCCCTTTTAAGAATCAGTGGCACTGAGCTTCCTGGGGTCCATGCCTGGTGTGGAAAGTCTGGAACCCAGGGCCAGTTTCGGGCTGTCTGAGCCAATGACCCGCTGATGCCGTGTTGGGTTCTCATTCTGTGCTAGGGGAGGAGCCATGCCTGATGCCCTTCTGCCCGTGCTCACACTGTAACCTGTAGACTGACTTGTGGAGGTGCAGTGAGGGCAGCCTCCACAGGGTCTGCCAAGCAGAGCCAAGATGCTGCTGTTGCACCTGGCGGTCTAGCAGCATCTGTGGTGGCAAAGGATGCAAGGTGTGAGGCAGGGTTGAATGGTGCCCGCTGTAGCTTTAGAAACGTCAGCTCTTCCAAGCCATCCATCCCCCGGATGGGCTTTTATGATGATGGCTTTTCATTCTCTCTCTCTCTCAAGGGGATTTTGTGGATTTAGCATCCACATTTTGCTTGAACAACCTTCTTCCCAGCATGGCCAAGCTGTCCAAGTACTACCGCTATCAGGGCTCCTTGACCACCCCGGACTGCGCGGAGGTTGTCGTCTGGACGCTGTTTGAGGAGCCCATCCCTATCAGCCAGTCTCAGGTAAAAGTGCATCACAGTTCTGTTGTAACTACTGCTCTGGTGAATCCAGCAGAGGGTCTTCAGTATGCAGAGGTCCTTCCCAATCCCAGCTCGTGGGCAGCAGTTCAGGGAGCAGAGATACTGCTCAATTTGTCTCCTCTTACCATCCGTGCCCACTGAAATACCACACAGGACCATCTGCTGCAGGTGCTGGACTTGAAACCCATTCCAGATGGGCACAAATAGCAATTTCAAGTACATGTGCTCCCAAGGGAAATAGCATCCAAACAACACGGGCTTTGCAGTTCTCACCTGGTGCATCTCCTCCTGGGGACGATACTCTGCACTATTCTGTGTCAGGGCTGGGCAAACAGTGGGGAGTCACCCCCCCCCCCCCAGCGTGTGCACTCTCATTATCTTTGAAAATAAGAGCATGGAGTTCCTGCTGCTGTGATTAGTAGTGTAATATTATTTGCTCTTCAGTGAGTATTGGGCAGTTGCCAGTGTACCAAATTGTCAGGTACACTGTTGGGTTGTGTCCACAGAAGATGGCAGCCTGTTACAGCTCTCAGGCTTGGTCTACACTGCGGGGGATCGATCTAAGTTATGCAACTTCAGCTACGTGAATAACGTTGCTGAAGTCGACCTACTTAGACCTACTCACCGCGGTGTCTTCACTACGGTGAGTCGACTGCTGCCGCTCCCCCGTCGACTCTGCCTGCGCCGCTCGCGGCGCTGGAGTACAGGAGTCGATGGGAGAGCGCTCGGGGGTCGATTTATCATGTCTAGTAGTGTAGACATACCCTCAGTTGTTTAGTTCATGCTTCGAGCTCTGGAGGCCCCAGGTCATTTTCACTGTTTTGTGCCGGAAAGTGAATACAGTTGTTTCTTCTCCTTGATTGGATGACTGCAGCAATATCATGTGCCTTATGTAGCCACTTTTCGTTTTATTTCTTAGATTGAAACAATAATAAATCACTTGCACAAGAAGCTCTAGGGTCCTGATAACTAACTAGTTTTCTAGCAATTTAATCAATCATGACCACTAGGCAACATTAAAAAATCACATATGGATAGCGCACGTTGCCTGCCAGCGGCAATCCACAACCAGGAACAGGAACAAATTAACTAAGCCAGGCAGTAAATCAAAGCAACAGAAAAGCTGCTCTCCACCCCCAGACTCTCCAGAAACATCCTGGCAACCTCCCCACCAAAACCCTGCCGAATAAATTGGGGATCAGTTGCTGGCAATTCCCAAAAGTGAGCTACATTTGCCACAAAGGTTGTTCAGAACAAATAGTTCAGTCAGCTGTGCTCCGGGTGCACTGCTCTGCTGCACTGGCATGTTCCCTCGTAGGACCACTGGGCAAAGGCCGTATGGGCAGCGGTGCCCCAAGATAACATGCTGGTTCCCTTTCCTGATTCCAAGAGGAACAGGCAGACTGGTGGAAAGTCCTCTTTTCCTGGCTCAGTGCTGCTCTGCAAACCCAGCTTCCCTGAGGCAGGTGCCGCCTGGCCAGCCATGTGCGTTGCAAAGCCATCCGTTGGGCCTCAAAAATAATGAGATTGGCTTAAAAATCATGAGATTTTACAAAAATTATGATCTGAGGTTCATTGTGTTTGACCTGCTAGTTTCTAAGCTGCTGGGTGCACTCAAGTCCCGTTTTCAAGGGTTTCTCCACAGGTGTGAGAACTAGATTAAACTTTTTTTTTTTTTTTTACTTTACTGGAAGCCGAGATTCTCGTGGGATCACTTGACTCCAGGAGCTGGGTCTTTAAGAAAAATGCCAAGTATCAGGAGCCTTGTCCAAGAGTGAGCAACCCTGAGTCACAGGGAAGCATGGGGATGGATTTTGATGTCTGCCTAGGCCCCACTTTAGCAAAGCAGTTAAGCATGTGCTTAACCTGAACCATGTGTTTAAGTCCATCCCTGTTCAAGAAAGTACTTAAACGTGTATTTAAAGATGAGTTTGTGCCTAAAATCTTTGCTGAATCAGGGGCCTGAAAAGTATTTTGACTGAACATAATGAAGTGGCTTGAAATCTCTGTCTCTCACATCTGCAGCTGAACGCATTTGTCAACACAGTTCACTTCCCGGCCAATGGCACCGGCACCTCTCTAGTGAAAATGACCAACAACTTTCGACCACCACAGCCTCTCAAGAACCGAAAAGTCTCTGCGTCCAGAGATGCCACAATCAGCCGCAGTGCCATGCCCAGCGTCAGCCTCCCGCTCCTTCCTCTGCTCTTGGCTCTCCAGATTGTCCACTTCTCAGGCCCCTCCTAAAGGCCCCTCCCCTGACTCCCTCCCTTCTTTGTCATGAATGATTCGTGATTATTTTATGATGTCTTCATATCCGTGATTCCACACTGTGATCATTTTCTAGCCACAGGACTGAAAACGACGAATGAAATGAAAGCAGATTGGCAAGGGGTACATAAGAACGGCCATACTGGTCCAGACCAAAGGTCCATCTAGCCCAGTATCCTGTCTTCTGACAGTGGCCAATGCCAGGTGCCTCAGAGGGAATGAACAGAACATGCAATTCTCGCGTGATCCATCCCCTGTCATCCCAGGCTCTGGTAGTCAGAGGCTTAGGGAGAGGCAGAGCCGGGGGTTGCATCCCTGACCATCTTGGCTTATAACCATTGATGGACCTATTCTCCGTGAAAGTCTCTAATTCTTTTTTGAGCCCAGTGATCCTTTTGGCCTTCACAATATTCCCTGGCAATGAATTTCATAGGTAGACTGCATTGTGTGAAGAAGAACTTCCTAATGTTTGTTTTAAACCAGCTGCCTATTAATTTGATTGGGTGACTCCTGGTTCTTGTGTTGTGAAGGGGTAAATAACAATTTCTTATTCACTTTCTCCACGCCAGTCATGATTTTATAGATCTCTAGCATATCCCACCTTAGTTGTCTCTTTTCTAAGCTGAACAGTCCCAGTCTTTTTATACCTCCTCATATGGAAGCTATTCCATACCCCTGATTATTTTTGTTACCATTATCTGTACCTTTTCCAATTCTAATAAATCATTGTGGAGATGGGTGACCAGATCTGCATGCAGTATTCCAGGTATGGGCATACCATGGATTTATAAAGTGGCATTATGATATTTTCTGTGTTATTATCTATCCCTTTCCTAATGATTCCTAACATTCTGTTCGATTTTTTTTTGACTGCTGCTGTCCATTGAGCAAATATGGTCAGAGAACTATCTACGATGACTTCAAGATCTCTTTCTTGAGGGATAACAGCTAATTTACACCCATTGTTTTGTATGTATAGTTGGGATTATGTTTTCCGATGTGCATTACTTTGCATTTCTCAATATTGAATGTCATCTGCCATTTTGTTGCCCAGTCACTGTGTTTTGTGAGATTCCTTTTACAGCTCGTCACAGTCTGCTTTGGGCTTAACTATCTTGAATATTTTTGTATTGTCTGCAAACTTTGCCACGTCACCGTTTACCTCTTTTTCCAGATCATTTATGAATATGTTGAACAGCACAGGTCCCGGCACAGATTCTTGGGGGGACCCTGCTATTTACCTTTCTCCACTGTGAAAACTGACAGTTTATTCCTACCCTTTGTTTCCTATCTTTTAACCAGTTCCTGATCCATGAGAGGAACTTCTCTCTTATCCCATGACTGCCTACATTGCTTAAGAGCCAATGGTGAGGGATCAAAGGAAAAGGAATGTTCATTGCTAGTTTAGAAAATAATAACTAAGACCTTGATTCTGCCAAGACTTTCACGTAACTTTAAGCACATGAGAACTCTCATTGAGCTCTCCCATTCCTCACCTGCTTAAAGTTAAGCACTGGCGTTGCAGGACTGGAGCCTCACATCCAGTAGTGGCATATTGACAAATGTGACCCCTTTGGTTTTGCCAGCTGCGCTATACTGGAGTGACTGATGATATGACACACACAGTGCTTTCGCTGAATGAGAAGAAATTTTTAACTGATGTCAGAATGCAATTGTAATAAATCTAGAGTTCTTGCATCTCTGGTCAGAATCACCTGGCTTTTTGTTGGTTTCCATTTGATACTTTGTGCGTCTCCGCGGCATCCTGCACAGGGGGGTTGCCCCATTTGGCTGTAGTGGATAGTCAATGTTCGAGGTCTTGCAGGGGATGTTTCCGTTAGGAGGCGAAATCAATTATATAAGTCAGGTTTATTCTTGGGCGTGATCTTGTTTAGTGACCAAAAATGTGCACAAAGTCCTTTTCCCCCTGAACACAGTAGAAACAAACAGCAGCAGAAATTCTTGCTCAGAAATCCCCAAGTCTGCTCTCCCCCTCCGCCCTCCCCACAGTGACCTCTGTGCTCAAGAAACCCTGTCTCTGCCCAGGGTCAGGCTCAAAATTGCTTCTCCAGGCTTCCCGCCTCTACCATACTCAGGTAGCAAAACCAACATTCTATTCTCTGGGTTTGCAACCAGGGAAACCCCTCAGCCCACACGGTTTAGCTCCATCCTGCCATGTGCCTTGGGTAGTCCCTCCATTTTTTGTAGGTGTCTCTTCTACATAAACAGGCTTAATTGCCCCTCTCCTTTGAGTCTGTAAGAGTGCATGGCACATCCATTAACTTTATGTGGGCCTGGGATAATCTTTTGATCAAAGACTCACCCTTTAGTAGCTTTCAACCGAACAGGGGCTTGTACCACCCCCTGCCCCCTTACTTTGATGGATAAAAAAGCCTGGAAGATTTTTATCAAAATGTTTTTTTTGTTTTGTTTTGTTTTTTCCCCATGAAAATTCAGGTTCCCTTCCTGGAAGGCTTGGTGGCCTTATCTAGGCCCCTGGCACCTAGAGCACTAGGAATTTGTCATCCCCCAGCCTTGCCATAAACCGGGCTGGATTTTTTAGCCCTCGTTTCAAAGCACAGGCCAGAGGGTTAGATGGTACCTGAGTATTCTCTCGTCGGAGACATGGAACTGCAAGCAGCTGAATTCAGGTGTAGACCCACACATCAGGGAGGAAGCACGGGGGACACCATCTATGGATGGTTTGTAGCTTCTGGACACTCCCGCAGGGTGTTCCTCATGGGCTAAGTGTTTCCTACGGGTGATGAGGCATGGGACTTTGAGTTGAAGGGCCCGATTCCTCCTCTTGTTTACACCAAATCTATTGACTTAATTGGAGTCACTCCTGATTCACACTGTGTCAGTGAGAGGGGAATCCAGCCTTTCAGTCTCCTCTTAAGGCACTGCCGAGAGTATAACACAAATTGGCCGTACCAGCCTTCACCTTGTTTTTTATTTCTGTCAAGAGCGACATCTCCACATAGTGAATCCTCTGGTCTGGCAGGGGAACGCAGTTGGTCGCCTGCTAGAGGAAACTGTTAAGGCTAAAATGACTGAAATGCAATGAAAGTGTACCTGCCAGACCTGCTCTTCTGTTCCCCGCCGCCCTTCATTGCTGAGGACAGGGACTAGCGGTGCCATGGCGGGGGGTGGGGGGTGGGAATTGGGATGTTCATCATTTATGTGCTGAAATTTCAGACTTTAGTCTTGTCCCTTCCTGAATTCTGGAAATAATAACTCAGATCATCTTCTAAGAGAGGAAAGAATGGGCGGGAAGGAATGAATAGAAATTCTGTTTATTTTTTAATTTCCTGTCCTAACTAGCACTGTCATGCCGTAGCAGCTGCTGGTTTCATCCCAGACTTTAGTAGTGAAAGAAACCCGGAGTATAGTTCGTATGTCAGATTTGCAAACATGTTTGGGGGATCCTTCAGAGTGACAGGTACAATGGCTGGGATTTCCCTAGCAGCCTAAGGGAGCCCACTGACTTTCAATGGGATTTGGGCAACTAAATCCCCAGCTAATAAACATAAGATTATCTGCATCCCTGGGTCTCTCTAATAGCCCCTTTCCTGTGCACTCCCCGTAATGTAAATGTCAGAGATGTTTAGAGCAGGAAAAGCCTATTGAGATAAAAATCGCCTGACCTCCTGGGGTTAACACGCAGAGGGCTGAGGTACCTGGCTCTTTTGCAAAGAGCGAACCTGATCTCAGAAGCCTGAACTTTTCCTTTTATTCTCAGTAATTGCAGGTTTAAATTTAGAACTGGAGAAAAATGAATGGAGTCTAAAGTTAGCTCTGGAAAAGGTCAGTCAATTTTAGTGCCTATAACCCAGTCCCCTGCATCCACACAGGCCTTTCAATTGAGCCTTTTACCCGGGGAAAGGCTTTCTCTTTCACTCCCTGCCCATCGTTGGTTTTCCCCATTCAGAGAGCTCCGTTATTTATGGAGGGGCAGCAGTCGGCTCTAAAAATGTCCGTTTTCAGAGAGATGCTTCCGAGCTTGAATGCATGAATTAGAGACTTCTAGGGCTGAGGCTGGTAGGTCCAGCCCAGGTAAGCTTCCTTTCTTTGCATTTTAAAGTCTGAGTTCCAAACCTGGCTTAGGTCCCAGATAGAATGAGTCTAGAGGTCTCGTCCGAGCTTAGTGGACACTCAACCACTAGCTGCAAAAAAGTCACAACGGTGCCGTGTGGGGTTATTAACTAAGGAATATACATGCAGCGCTTGGAGATCTTCCAAGGGAAGGTGCTAGAGAAGTGCAACATATTAACAATCTAAAGGGCAAGATTTCCTAAACTGGATGACTAAAGTTAGGCAGCTACATCCAGATTAAGACACTTAATAAATTGCTTGATTTTTCATTGGTGCTGAGCACCCACGGCACCAGGGACTTCAGTAGCAGCTGCCGGGTCCTTCTGAAAATCAGGCCCCTTCTGGAGGGGCTTAAATATGGATTTCTGCACCTAACTTTAGTTGCCCAACTTTCAAAATGGGGACCACTGGTTATACATTGGTTAAAAAGCAGATTATCCAGAAGAATGAGAGGGCTGCCCCTTCAAAGATCCCCTCCCCTAGGCAGAACTTTGGTAAAAGTAGAGGAAGATAGGAATTCATTTGGCCATGGCTGCTTACTCCTTGATCTAAGCGTAAGACAGACAGACAAATAGACGTGGGGGTACGTGGAAATGATGAGACAATATTCGTGATAGGCAGTGGTCGCTGAACACTAGTGGCTTAACGCTTATCAAGTTTTTTGTAGGCATCCCGGCAAAAGAGAGTTTTGCAGAAGGAGTTGATGGAAGATAATGAGGCAGCTTTGTGGATGTTTATGGGTAGCCCCTTCCAACTGTTAGGAGCAGCGTGGGAGAAAGCACAAAGTTGCTTGTTTGAAAAAGTAACAAGTAGCTAATCGAGGATGGCATCAGGGGCCGATCGGAGGTGAGGGACATCTTGCAAGGAATGAAAGCTGATAGGGGGTAGGTGGGGACTAGGAAGGACTTGAAAGTAGGGGGGAAGCCAAGTAGCTTATGTTTCATGTGCTAGAGAAGGGAGAGCCCGGGGAGGGATGCAAAGAGAGGGATGACACAATCAGTGACGGGCTATGAAAATGATCTTTCCCGTGCTGTTTTGAAGACAAGATTGTATTTGTCAAGGGCAGAGAGAAGAACGTTGCAGGAGTTGAGATGTGAGATGAGAGCTTGGATGAGAATTTTGACTGTCTGGATGGATAAGAAAGGCTGTATCTTATAAATGTTGTTCAGAAAGAATCAGCAAGGTTTGGACATAGCCTGGACCTAGAGAGAGGTCCAAGTCGAAGATGACACCCAGGTTACAGGCCTGAGTGAGAAGCAGGATGGTGGTGTTGTCTTTAGCAATTCAGAAAGGAGGTAGCAGGGAGGACTTGGAAGAGGAGGGAGATGGAGAGTTCTATTTAGCCATATCGAGCTTGAGTTGATGGCTGGAGATGTCAGAGACCGGCCAAGATTTTAGTTTGGACAGGAGGTGACAGGTCTGGAGTAGAAAGGTCGATCCATAAGTCTTCAGCATACAGATGGCAGTTTAATGTGTGTTTGAGGATGAAATTACCCAGAAATAAGCCCAGAGACATAAGAGAAGGGGACCAAGGACAGAGCCCTGTATTTGGCTGATAGTGGAATATTTTGCAGTAGGTGTTTCCCCCCCTCCCCCACAGTTTCATGTGTGCAAAGACTGATAAAATGTATCTGAACATTCCTGTGACATACATGAAGTTTACTGAGAATTATAAAAATGCCATAGCCAAGGAAGTTTTTCTGAGCACCCCCACCTGCCTTTGTCACTGAAGGTGTCAGCTGTTTTAGGAAAAACATAGACAGATTACATTTAATGAGAGTGCTGTGACATTTCAAAGAGCAGTCATTGTGCGACAGCGGGAGAAATTCACTATTGTCTACAACATTCCAGGAAGTTCTTCTTAGTGATTACTGTGATGGGATCCCTGGGGTGCAGCCTGGGACTGTGGGACCGCTGTGCCCCCTTAACTCCCCAAGCTGGGCTGTCTCTCACAATGCTTTGCTAGTGACAAGCAGCAAGCCCCTCCAGGCGCTGTTATCAGCACAACCGTATGTGGAGCTCCACACCCAGCTAGATTGCATGGAATGCTCCCAGAGCCACTCATGAATCACACAAATAAAGGCACCAGCCAAATCCCCACAGCTCCCAGCCTTGTACCTCAGGAATATAAAGACGAGCAGTGCAAATGTATTAATTGCTTCACCACTTCATCGATGGAAAGTGGATATACCCCAGCCTTTGTAAACCTGAGCAAACACCCTTACCAAACACTTCAGGCAAACTCACTGGTAAAGATAAACAGTTAAACAAATTTATTGACAACAAAAGGTAGATTTTAAGTGATTATAAGTGATAGGCAAAAAGTCAGAGGTAATTACCAAAATAAAATAAAATGTAAGCATGCCATGTACACTCTCAACCCGATCAGACTGGGCAACATTTAGATTAAGCAGTTTTTCTCACCCCACTGGATATTGTAGTTCAGAGTACACAGGTTTCACCCTTGAAACCTGAGCCAGTCTCCTCTCTTGGAGTCTTCAGTCTTCTGAGTGTCCTTGTTGCTTGCAGTGTAGGTGGGGGAAGGAGAAAGACCCGACAGGTGGCCCCTGTGTTCTGTTTTATACCTTTAGTCCATGTGCTTGGAGAACACAAGTCCAGGCATTGTCTGGGGGGCATTGCTGAGTCCCCAGGCAAGGTTAAGCAATTCCCCTGGGCTGGCCTCATGCAGGTGAGTCCTTGACTTTTAACTCCCTTGCTGGACAATGGCTGGTGATGTCTGTTCAGTACCCACCTGGGCATTGGTTACCTCTTCCCTTGTCATGGTCTCTGGAGAGCTAGGATCTGGGCGCGTCCCAAACCCACAGCATATTTTAGTGAAAACTATACAACAAAATTCTTATACCTTCATATGCATTGATGAGATAGAACAATGGCTTTCTGCAGATCATAACCTTTCCCCTGATACCTCACACGGCCTGCTTTATATGCAATATCACAATTATATATAGATGTGGAATACGAGGGTTACAGGGTGCTCCCCTGAGGTATAGAATGTCACAATTACCTCTATTGAACAGTGAGACAACCCAGGCCCTACTCCTTCAAGTGGCTCCGTGTATGGGAACCGCTGAGTGCTGCAGGACCCTGTGCGCTGGGGTTCTTCTGCATGGGACAGACATCTTGCAGGAGCAGGGCCTTAGTTAGTGAGGGCAGAGATGGATTAAACCTATAAGGTGTCTGCACCAATGTCCAGTTTGTGTTGGGAACTGCAGGTCGTATTCTGGGTACGGGCTTGGTTCTACCCCCACAGGACCTACATTTGGTTCGGATTGTTTAAAACACAGAATGAGCCTCTTCCATAAGTAAATGAGGGAAACGCAGCAGGTCAATAATGGCAGAGAACACTGAGCAACTGCCCGCCCCAGAGTCCATCTGTGAAAACCATTCCACCTACATCGTAAATCTTTTGGTCCAAGGGAACGGAACGTTGTGATCACAGACTTTTGTCTGGCACCAAGAGCCTTTGCTTTGTGGCTCTGTTGTCTTCTGCCATTAGCTCGTAACTACAGGATTTTTATTGTAAAAGAAAAGGTTATTTTTTAAAATAGTATTTGTTAAAGGGCATCAGGAAAATCTTCTGGGACGTGAGCACATCAGCAAATTCTACCTTCTCTTTTTCTCCCATTTAAAAAAAATTGAAATAATAGTTAAAGTAAATAAATGCTCTAGCAGAACTCTGATTTCAATAGCCTGTAAGGCAAACTACTCTTCTTCTACATAGGTAGGACATATGACTTATGGCACTGTGCTAAATCAATAACTATAATTTAATAACTTCAAAATAAATAGCCGTCAGACAACAGGCAATGGATTAGGGCAGGGGCTCTCAACCTTTCCAGCTACTGTACCCTTTCAGGAGTCCGATTTGTCTTGCGTACCCCCAAGTTTCACCTCACTTTAAAACTAGTTGCTTACAAAATCAGACATGAAAAGACAAAAGTGCCACAGAACACTAGTACTGAAAAATTGCGGATTTTCTCATTTTACCACATAATTATAACATTGATTGGAATAGAAATATGGTACTTACATTTCAGTTTGTAGTATATAGAGCAGTATAAACAAGTCATTGTCTGTATGAAATTTTAGTTCGTACTGACTTCGCTAGTGCTTTTTGTGTAGCTTGTTGTAAAACTAGGCAAATAGCTAGATGAGTTGCTGTACCCTGTGGAAGACCTCTGTGTACCCCAGGGGTACATGTACCCCTGCTTGAGACCCACTGGCTTATTGTAGTAAATATAAAGATTAATTTTGTAGGCCCTGATTCAGCAAGGAACTGAAGCACATACCTAACTTTAAACATGTAAGTAGTCCCATTAAATCAAGCTCATACTTATTCATATGCTTAAAGTTACGCATATGCGTCTGTGCCCTGCTGAATCAGGGCCAAACCTAGATTAGTTTCATGCAGTTGTTGCCATAAAAATTGCTGTGACTATATTTCAGTATTTCTTGTTATAATTTTGAATGTTATCATTTATTTCTGGCCACAAACGATGCCATAAAAATATCTAGTGTGTGCTGTTAAGGGCATCTCTTCAGCGTTAGTTACAGCTTTGAAATCATCACTGCAACACAGATGCATAGGCCCAGCCTAGGTGCCTAGAGGTAGCATTTTATGCGGTAGTCTGGATTCTACTGGAGCAGAGCAATCAATCCACAATGACTAATCTACTGGAGAACTCATGCCTTTTTCCTGGAAAGTGTCCACAAACAGCTTGTGGTGTTCAGTTTTTGGACTGAACCATTGAATTCTGGTGCATAGATTGTTTTTGAGTCATTCATTGCAAATATCCAAAATTCAAGGGGCATTGGCTCATTTTGATTGGATGTGTAGGCCACATGATATTATTTCTCTACCCTGATTGGATGAGTTTAACACTTAGGTTTAGGATTCCAGTGCAAATGCCCCAAGTCTGAGCTAGAAATTTGCTTTCTGGAAATATTCTCTAGTATTCACGTAACACTTGTGTCTTTCGCAAGCATGTCTGCCATTGAAAGTATGCAACAGAACAGCAGTGTAACGGGAAAACACACACGAGCATAAATATAGTAAATGAGAATTCAACACCTTTATTTGAATGAACATTAAAGAGCAATTTTTGCTGGATTTGCTCAGCTCTGCTGGTATCAGGTTCAGGTTCCAGATTTGGGCTCTCACTGCTCAACCTGGCAGAGGACGGTGGCAGCGCTCTAGGGGGCTGATCTGAATCCCATTGAAGTCATTACCTACGTGGATGTTGTATCCAGTCATGGCTAACATGTATGATTCAATCGTATGAATGTCCATCCTCCCCGGGGAAAGGGGTAGAAAGGGGACGGGAGGCTAATAGGTAACTGAGCAGGACAGTGGGCCTAAGCCTTTCAAAAGTGACTAGTAATTTTGGGTGTCTAACTTGAGACACCTCAAAGGGCCCTGATTTTCCCAGGCTGAGCACTTTCTGGAAGTTAGGCCCCTTTATGGGGTCTCAAACTGGACACCAGCAGAGGGAGAGGCCCAGATTCACTGGTCACTTTTGAAAACCTTGGTCTGGGTTTTTAAACTGGGTGCCCCAATGAAAGTCCAATTTCTGATCTTTGTGATGCGCATACAACTCCCCCCCCCCCCCCTCGACTTCAGTGAAAAAGCTGCAACCAGTTCTCCTTTGTCTGGCTGCATTTCTTCCTCTCAGGGGAAGCGAGAATGAAAGGAGCAGTAAGCATTTTGATTCAAATATCACTGCTTTGTTTAGGAAATAATGGAGTGGGGAGACTGAGGGATATTGCATTTTAGAAAATCTACTTTCAAGTTACTGACACATCCCGGATCCAGAGCCCAGTGAGCGAGAGAACGGATAGAAATATTAGTTCACTTAATGGAAGTGCAGCATGAAGAGAGTTTGAACCAACAGGATTCCATGGTCAGACAGCCGGCCTGATTTACTGGGCTGCACAAGGTGCTCCATCAAGGATGGCAGAAATTCCCCCGTGATCAATTATTCACCAGACAGTGCTCATATGCGCTCACCGATGTAATAGTAACATATTGACGCTGACGGAGAAAAATAATTAAATGCTTTGTACAAGGACTGCAGCGTTTTAACAACTTGTCGATTCCCTGGCTCATGCCACACGGTAGATGTATGAACGGCGCCTGGAAAAGAGAGCCATTCCCCGGGGGCCAGATTCTGGCCTCCCGACTTCGCCTGAGTAGGGTCGTCCTCCTCAAGCAATTACACTGACGTTCACTGGACTCAAGAGAAAGGGTTTTGCAATCAGCACACCAGCAGGATTTCCTTGCTGTGGGCCTGATCCAAAGCGGATTGAAGCCACTGGAACAGCCTCCCCCTGATTTCAGTGAGCTTTGGGTCAAACCCTGTTTCTGTAGCAGGCCCAGCAGGGAACGGCTAATCTGCACGTGACAACAGTGCCAGCGGGCGTGTAGCAAAACAGCCACCACCTGTGGCTGCTGGAGCTGGCAGGCTCAGCGCCCTGCAGGGTGGCTGGACAGGTCAGGCCTAGGGTGACCAGACAGCAAATGTGAAAAATCGGGACGGGGGGGGGGTAATAGGAGACTATATAAGAAAAAGACCCAAAAATCGGGACTGTCCCTATAAAATCGGGACATCTGGTCACCCTAGTCAGGCCTGAATAGAGCTTTTCTAAATTGCTTAGATTCGCTACTGAGCGTCTCAACGTTTATTTATCTTCCTTTCGCGCGTTCACAGACGGTAGCTATAAGAGACAGTGGGGAGTGGGCACCTGGCTGTCAGAGAGGCCGAGTACCCATTATTCCTAATGAAAGCACTGGGAGCTGCGGATGCTCCACGCCTCTGTCACTCAGGGCTTTGAATACAGTTTCCCTGCCTTTCTATTTGAGTAGCTGGTGTCCAGATCCCGTAGATCAGCGGTTCTCAAAATGTGGGTAGGGACCCCAAAGTGGGTCCCGACCCTGTTTTAAGGGGGTCACCAGGACTGGTGTTAGACATGCTGGGGCCCGGGGCCGAAGCCTGAGCCGCCTCAGCCCTGGGTAGCAGGGCTCAGGCTTTGGCTTCAGCCCTGGGCGGCAGGTATCAGGCTACAGGCTTCCTGCCAAGGGTTGAAGACCTTGGGCTTTGGCCTCCCCACCCGGGGCAGCAGGGCTTAGGTGGGTTCAGGCTTTGGGCACCCCTCGTGGGGTTGGGTTGTAATTTATTTTGTCAGAAGGGGGTCATGGTCAGGGGCGGCTTTATGTATTTTGCCGCCCCAAGCACGGCAGTCAGGCGGCTTTTGGTGGCGCGCCTGCAGGAGGTCCGCTGGTAACGCGGATTCGGCGGCATGCCCGTGGGAGGTCCGCCGGTCCCATGGCTTCGGTGTACCTGCCACCGAAGCCGCGGGACTGGTGGACCTCCCGCAGGCACGCCGCCGAAGGCTCCCTGACTGCCGCCCCCACAGCGACCAGCAGGCTGCCTCCCCCGCGGCTTGCCGCCCCAAGCACGCGCTTGGTGCCTGGAGCCACCCCTGGTCATGGTGCAATGGTGTTTTGAGAACCGCTGCCTTAGATCTAGGTTGGACATAGATTGGTCCTGCCCAATGATGACCTCATGACCATGCCCCCTCTACTAAGCCAGTGGGGTGGCTTGGTCTCCACCTACACTGCCCAGTGCTAAAGCATCTGAGAGACCCAACAAAAACGTGAAATGTTCCAGAAGCTGCTGCCTCTCCCTGCCCTGCACTTGGACTGATACCCAGGGATCCCAGAAATCTGTTTGCAGGGGAAGAGGCAGAAAAATGCAGAGTTTGTGTTTTTACAGAGAATCTTTACTTTTTACATTTTGTGGAAAAAATAAAGCCATATATTAACTGCAGTAGACCCCTGTTTATCAGAGCCTCCATTATCCAGCTCTCCATATTAACCAAACCGGGGCTGACAGCCCGAGGCCTGCTGTGGGAGCCGCTGCCCTTTGCCCATTTTTCATTATCTGATATGGTCCTGGTCCCAATTAGATTGGATAAACGGGGTTCCACTGTATATCAATAAAACATTGTGTTCAACCGACACCCTATATATATATATATTATGGCTAGGGACAGTAAAGTTCAGCATTTCATTTCAATCGCGGAAAAACAGATTTTTGTATTTTTGTAATCCGAGAAATTTTTTTTATCGTGGAAAACTAGGATCCCTGCTGGTAACCCTCAGCTGCTGAGGCAAGCCGGGGGTTTATCTCCTGTTATGGGGCAATAGCTGTAAATGGCATCAAACGAGGGCTCCCTTCATCCAGTAATTAAATCATCCCAGCATTTCATTAAAATAGCAGAGGGGAGTAGGTTTAAAATGACGTCTGCAATGAGAGGAAAATACCCAGCTCAGTTGGTATGTTACACTCACAACTCGCGCTATAAGTACAGAGAAAGGCCTGTGTGTAGGCTCAGATCACACCCAATGCAAACCCCTTAGTGATAGTGTTTCAGGGCATGATGGACATGCTGGTCCGAAAGGCCCAGAACCTCAAAGATATTTAGGCGCTTATCTCCCATTGAATCAATGGGAGTTGGGCACTTACATACCTTGGAGGGTCTGGGCAAAAGGGACATATGGAGTGGTTTAGAATTAAGGAAGGAGGAAGGTTTGATTCCCCTACTATAATCGAAATGGACGTGTCCTTGCCCCCATTTCATTTTCAGGCATGTTACTAGAGACATAAAGCAATCTACTGAGCTCCTCTCTAACTCTGTGCTCGGTGCATCTGTAGCCTGATCTGTAGCTACCAAAATACCTTGAACTCTATGGTGCTCTTACTCAACACCTCTTAAATCAAGCTATCCCCTGGGCAGGTTATTAATGCATGAGCAGCACTGCAGAGCTGCCCACCCCCTCACCACATGCATACGGATAACAATATATACTAGGGATGGGCTAGGCCATGAGATTTGAATCCAGATCTGGATTTCAGACATTCCAAAGTTGGGGAGTAGTCAGATCTGTCTTTCTAGCTGTTGCTCAGGTGCCTGTCATCTTAGTATCTAAGCACCGTTTTGGTTTGGCTCATTATTGAGTTTGACCAATCTAGGGTTTTGGTTTGGCCAGCTATAAAGATGACCCGTTCGGCTCTGAATCCTGCCCTGGATTTCAAACATATGTTAAGGTTCCAGAGTTTTGGTCTGAGCCCACCTGTACTCTATATTCCTCCAGTTCGGTTATCTCAACCCGCCCCCCCGCCCCAAACCTTTCACTTGGTAGTAACAGCACATCCCCAGTGAACCATAAGCATTGTGATTTAAGCATTATACGTCTCCCTTTACCATCTCTCGTTTCAGCATAACATTTCCCCTTCAACCGCTGCTGCCTTGAGCAGTTACTAGGTAAGTTACACATCATTTACACAGCCTTTTGGTTGCATTACATAGTGCAGTCTGCTCTGTAGATCGTAAATGACACATGGGAGCCCTCACCTTTCAGGCATCTCCACCCAAGGAGAAGACTGAAAGCTACTGTTGTAATTTAGCAATTTGCAGCTGTACCAACTCTGTGCTGTTCCCGGAACATCTCCTAGCAAAGCGGCGTATTGTTACTTAGCATTAAATACCTGTCGTAGCATCAGCCTTTCTTTACTGCAAGGTTGTTGGGTTTTTTTTAAGGGTCTATCGCTTTAACAACCAGGTGCTAATTAAAAAAATTAAAGACTAAACAGATTATGCATCAGACTGCCCATAAAAAGGAGCTTAAAAGCCACTGCTCTGGCTTGGAACAACAGTATGGCCAGTCATTGCTCACTGCCGCTCCACGGAGAGTAGCCCTGGAAGGAATCAAAGACCGCATTTCTGTGCTGGCTGCAGTATACCCGTCTGGAGGACACCTAGGCTTCTGTGCGGAGAGTGCAGCTGTGGCCAGGCTCTGTGCGCTCCTTCCCTGCAGGGCACCATGGTGTGCTTTATTTCCTGGCGATTGTGCCGGCTACAGGATCCGTGCTCTGCAGTGATCCCTGCAGCCCACGAATTCGATGCTGGTGCCTCAGTATTTTACACAGTGCTTGGCTAGTTCCCTCTCCTAACATCTCCATTCAGATAGGATTGGAGGCGGGGGCTGCTCTGTTAGCAGAACAAAAGCCCATTGACCGTCCTCTCCCATGCCTGGCTCGCGCAGTGGGCTGTCATATGGTGCTGTCGTATGGTGGGTGAGGTATCACCATTCTGCTGGCCATTTTGTGGCCACACTTTCCTGTCTCCTGGTGGCCCCTGGCAGTTGGAGGTGCTATGATCTTTTTAGGCTGCTTCTTGCCAGCGGGTTTCAGGTTTGCAGGGGGTAGAAAGGTGCTTTTCCCCTGCAATGGCTCCACAGGGTCGGAGTTGGATCGGGGCCCTAGTTTACCAGTCAGGGCTTTTTGGGCTGTGACGAGGGTCATGGCTCGGAGCAGGACTTGGTTTCTGGTGGGGCCTGGCAGTGGGCAGAGGGAGGGTACGGAGCGAGCCTTGAACTGCTCCTCCAAGGTTGATGGGATCTGCCCCCCCGGCTTTTCTCTCTGTCCAGCCCTGTGGTAAGTGCCTTTCAGCTGGCCAAATGTGGCCTTGTCCTCCTCTCCCAGTGGGCTCAGTTCTGAGACAAGTGGCGTGTGATGTTCGCCGTAAGCTTGCAGGGTCTCACGCAGGCTGTTCAGCTCCTCAGTCACGTCCTTCCTCATGGCCTCGATGCTGGCAGTCACCTCTCCTCTCAGTGCCGCCAGCTCCTTCTGCAGCTTCTCCACCTCTGCAGGGAGCTCCCCGGCGTAGCCAGCAGGGTCGCTGTGCTGCCCATACACTGCACAGGCACTGTCTGCTGTGCCCTCGGGGCCTGTGCTGCTGTTTGGAGACAGAGCTCCTCCATCATCCGCCTCCCCATGCATGAATTTCTCTACCAGCTCCATCACCCGGCTGCCTGGGCTTGGGTTCTCCTGCGGCTCCCTGACGGACACCTGGGCTCGCAGCTGGCTTCGGAGCTGAGCCATTCGCTCTTCGCCTACGCTCTGTCTCTTGGGGTCTCGGGGGGTCGGGGTCTCCTCCTGCCGTTCGTCTCCAGTACCCTGGGCTTCGCCTGTGTCTGGGCTCACGGAATTATTTGTTCTCCTCTGCTGCTTCCTCTCTTTGTTGTGAGCAGATGCCGTGTTCTGAGCAGAGGGGGAAGCAGGGTCCCCCTCCTTCTTCAGGCCATCGGTGATGGAATGAAGCAGACGCACGTTGTTCCAAGTTTTGTTAGGCTTGGAGGCCATGTTCCGGCCCTCCGAACTGCAGCTCAGCCTGTGCACTGCCGGCTGAGTGTTTGAGAGTGTGTAGCAGATCGTTAGTGTTGACTAACCCTGAGCTGAGACCTGGGGGATCCCAAAGGGAGAAGGAGGAGACTGGGGAGGTGCCAGAAAACCACTGCTATAGCTACTGATAAGTGGAACCTTAACAACCGCCAACTTAGGAACACAGAAGAGCTGAATTGCTGGTGCAGGGAATTCCTCTGTTACTGTTTTCTTACCCCACTCTTGGGCCTAGGCTTTTCTACCAACCCAGCTGGGGAGCTGAGATTTTAGAAACAGGGAGTGGAAGTAACCCCCTCACCCTCCGGCTGCAATCCTCTGCACAAAACCCAACATCTCTCCAGCAGGGAACGCATGGCAGCGACAGGAGTGAAATAATAACGTTGGGTACAAAGGGCTAATGGTGGGATCTCCTGGGAAGAAGCTATCTGTGCTGTAGACCATCCTGGAGAAGCAATGCTGGCCGTACACGAGAGGCCCAGTGCATTCTGGGTCCGGGAATTATAGATGTAGTGATGTTCAGCCCAGATGGTTCGCAAAGTGGGACACTGAAGTCCTTAATGAGGCATCTGACTAACAGTGACCCGATTTTCAAAGGGACTCGTCCAACTAAGCAAAAGTGCTCTCTGGCCCCTCCAGATCCCCAGGGGCATCAGCCAATGCCTGAAGGAGGGACTCAGTCCCAGCCCCTCGGCACAGGGTGCTGAATCCGCACAGCCCGGATCAGGAGGAGGGTCGGGCAGCTTGGCACTCGGCAGGCTGAGCATTGCACTTACCCTGAGAGTGTGCAGAGGGACAATGGGATTTCCCCTCTGGGGTGAGGGAATGTGCGGATCTGGTACCGTGTGTGCGGGGCTGGGGAAAGGCATTGTGGGCCACCTGCCAAGCTGCTCAGTGTCCTCCCAGCTGGCAGGGCCAAGGTCCTGTGTGCAACCTCCCCTGTCCGCACCCGACACCTATGGCCGCTGGAGTGGGCTCTCTGGCCTGTGAGGAGAGGTCATGTCCAGAGCTGGTGTGTGGGAGCTGGGGCATGCCAAACCTGGTGTGTGGGGCTGGCAGTTCTCCTGTTTGCCTTTGCATTGGGTTCCCTTGTTTGTTTGTGCCGGTTGCTATCAGCAAAACAACACGGAGGGCCTGATGTCCACCACACCTGCCCTGCTGGCGGCTTCGCAGTTCCTCGCCAGGCGACATCACACGCAGACCACTCCCAGCCTCTCCCCCAGTCCCGAGAAGTTGGGCTGAGGTGACCCAGCTCATTTTCACCTGCAGGCCTCACAGTATAACCTACCAAATCCCCTCTCAGATTGCTGCTCCGCAGGCCCCGGGGCTGAGCAGTCTGGTATGTGAGGCCATCAGAAAGGCCTGAGCCAGGCTCTCACTGCTCCAGGAGGCCCTGAGGAGACCTCTCCAGCCCTGGGCAGAGCAGGGCCCTGCTGAATTATAGCCCCTGCTGACACCGATCACAAAATCATTACCCACTCAATCTGTTGTTTGCACCTGAGGTGCAGGGCCATTAATTGGGAGCCCTGGTGCTGTTTTCACTCCTTGCCCTACCGCAGGTTCATTAAGGGTCCCTCGGCGAATTCCCGCAGGGCCTTGGTGTTGTCACAGCCCAAACAAATAAATACCAACAATCGAGCCCCCGCTCCAGGCCTAGAATAACCCTAGAGTTCTCTGGCATTGGGAATATGCCGTAAATTCCAGTTTCCCCTGTAGTACAAGAGCCAGACTCCAGATCAGATGCTGAACAGGGGCTGGATAATGTCTGCTCATCCCCCCCCCCCCCCAGTCCACAGGAGAGCAGTGAGTTGTGTCCCAAATGCAGCATTTGACATCCATGTCGACAAGACTCCTGAGAAGGAAGGAGCTGCTCTTTTTTTCATCCATCCTATTGGACTCTCATTTCTCCCCACAGTCCCTGGCTGAGTGTGAAGGAAACCTCCAGCAGGTAAAGATTGAGTATACAGCTCTGACCTGCAACAGCAAATGCTCTCTGAGCTACCAGAGCAATTAGAGCCCCCGAGTAGCCACAGCGTGTGCAGATTGAATGAGAGGAGGCAGCACACATATTATGGAAGTCTGGGCTCTTCTCCCTGGGTGCCATGATTCCTGGAACGCTGCGGCCTGGAGACCGCTCGCAATGCAGGGCCGCCGGCTCAGCAGATTTGCCACTTGTTTTTGAAATGCTGTTTTGTAAGTCACCATGCAGCCGTTACCAACCTTATTCTTCCAACGGCTCAGCCATAGCATGTGCACGTCTCCAGACTGGACGGTGAACCAGCATCTGCAAGAAGTTTTAAGCAGGGAGGGATTGTGTACAGAGAGGTGCATGAGTGGGATTCTCCACCATGAGAGGCTCAGTGCTTTACTCTCACACCCATTTTCTCTGGACTCTGATCAACAGATTCTCTTCCCTTCTCCCTAGTCAAATGGCCGATTGCTCAGGCAGTGATTAGATGGTGGAGCAACAGCGGCAAGTTTGTTCTTCCTTGTTGTTTCTTCTTGGTGGGTGGGAGAGGGGACTTTGGTTGTTACTCAGTATTATAACAGGTTTTTCTCAGGTTCCCACAGCCATTGGCAGTGCAATACATTTACTTGCAACATATATTCAGCCACTAGGTGAGCTGTAGAGGCCCCTCAGACAAGGTGACTTGGTGGACCTGGCGAAGAAGGGAGACAAAGCTGGAACTCAAGCTGTGTGGAGGTCTTTTTGTTTGTATCTATAGTTTGTAGTTATTTTCTTTAATAATGCCCCCTGTTTGAGATGGATTGTGATTCCCTAGACTATGTCATGTGGTGTTAGAGCTTTGCTTCCATCAGGTGGACATGGTCCTTCAGACGGGCCAGCATTTCTTTTGTTCCCCCCCCCTTTTTTTTTTTTGGTGTTTTATCCTCTTATTTGGAGGGGCTAGAAGAATATGCCTTGTCTTCCTCCAGCAGTTGTTAGTCCTGAGACTCAGGGGATCTGGATTGCCAGTTACACTGTGATTCTGACACCTCGTGCTGCTGAAATGCTCCTTTGGTGCCCGTTGAAAGTTCGGTCGTCCTAGTTCTTGGGCTAGCTCCTCAGCTGCTGCAGATCGATGTGGTTTCATTGACTGGGATGGAGCTATGCCTACCTGCCCCAGCTGAGGTGTTTAATCACTTTGCAGATTGTTGGCAGGAAAGAGCAATGGTGCTATCACTAAGGTTCAGTAGTGGAGGAAATTCACCCCTATGCAAAGGCCAGTAAAAAGCCTGTGCACCATATAAGTCTCACTTAAAACCTATTTTGAGGGCTTAAGTGGTGCAGACTCTCTGCACAGGGGTGAATTTCACCCTAGTACAATGATAACCTTGCATTGCCGGCCAGCACTGACGTTAAAACCTAGGACTCTAAAAGGGCATTTATCAAGTTCCTTCAACGAGCTCCTGAAACACTTGGTAGAGACTGCATGGCCTTCTGCCTCAGAGCCATTGATTGGGGAGCGTTGCAGGGGCCAGGGCTCTGACCTTTCTCACGAGGTTTGTGTCTCCCTGGAGCTTGGTTCCAGGCCAGTGCCCCAAGATACTGAAGCTGGTGAAACTTCGGTGAGAAACAGGAGAAGGCAGCGGCGGCTGGGAAACACCAGCAGTGCTTGTTTTGTTGTGGGCCCTGGAAAGAGCAGCGCCGCCACACGAAGTCAGGTGAGTTGCCAGCAGCTCCCAGCCCCAGGGAATTAAAAGGGAGAGGAAAACATTGAGGGGGCAGTGAAACCGAATCATACACAAGGTTCTGTGGTGTCAGCACGGCTGTTTCACAGGTGAACAAGTCCTTCAGTATCCTGATGACGCCCTGCTTAGTTCCTTTGCCCCCGAGGCTGGCAAAGGCCAAGGAGAAAGGGATCCACCAGGGACCATCGGCCGAGCAGCATGGGAGGCATCAGGGCCCGTCTCCCCTCTAACAACCAGTACGCAGGCTCATCTGAGTC
This sequence comes from Chrysemys picta bellii, assembly GCF_011386835.1. Classification (NCBI taxonomy): domain Eukaryota; kingdom Metazoa; phylum Chordata; order Testudines; family Emydidae; genus Chrysemys; species Chrysemys picta. Next base: position 15,419,685 of record NC_088805.1, on the reverse strand, counting down.
ACTCACTGCTAGAAATGACTTGCAGCTATGCCGGGAATACTGCTCCCCTAGAGTGTTAATTAAGGTAGACGCTATATTCTCAGCCTCGTCCTAATTAAAACGAGTCCCTCTAATAAAATACGCGCAGCCTAACGGGGGTATGCATCACTATGAATCAGTAACCACGTTCGCCAGCCTGTTAGTGGAATAACAAGGCGCTGCCCAGAGCGAGATGAGGATCAGAGGCAGCAGGGGCTGGCGAGAGTAGGGGGAGGGGAGAAGCTAGAAGGAGAAGAAGAGAAAGAGACACACGCTCGCGCTGGGATCCGATCCTGGTCCCACTGAAATCAGTGGCCAATCGCCCATTGGCTTCAATGGAAGCAGCAGCGGGCCTGGAGCGCTCTGTGGATTTGCTCATTGATGGCGCCTCTTCCCCTTGATGGTCTGGAGGTTGCCATCAGCCAGGCCACACACAGCTGGCCCCATCCCTCGTGCAAAGGTGCAAAACATCCCAGCAGGCTGGTGAGGAAGAGGGGGTGGCCCAGGAGACAGCAGAGAGCCCAGACAACAGTCAGGCTATCGGCTAGCCGGATATTCCATCGGCTACAGCTCTGCCTCCCGGAGAGCAAGATGAAATCCCTGCCAGATGCCGAAGGGGCCAGAGAACGGCTCATTCATTAGTATCTGGTTCTTTCCGTTCTCCCTTCAGGAAACACAGAGGTCGCTTATGCCTGGGAAGGCTGCAGCCCCTGTAACTGAAGTCATTTCTGTTCATGTACAGGCCAGGGCTCCCTTCCCGGAATACTGTGTAAACCTCACCTGATGGACCCACATCTCTAGGTGCTGAAACGTCCTAAGGGCCAATTTCAGCCCCCATCCAAACGGGTGAGGCTACACTGAAGTCCATACTAGCTGACACCAAGGCTGAATTTGCCCCTTAGTCTCTGGATCAGCTCATTTCTGGGCCTCTCCGACAGCCGAGGTTGAGAGCTGTGCTGAACTGCATGTGGTCAAGGTTTTTATTTCTGCTAGGGACGGAGCTGAGATTCATCAGGCTCCTGACACTCAGGATCTGAACCTGACTCCGCAGAGGTGAACGCCAAGTGCTGTAGTCACTAGGCCTCCTGAATGTGGCCGGGAAATTGGCTTTTGATTAACAAGGAATCAAAGAAATAAAAGCGGTTTCAGGGGGGTAGCAGCAGCGGCGTGATGCAGAGCGTGAAGCATGAGAGGGAAAAGCTAGACTGCCTCGTGTTAGCTCCTGTGGGGAATTGTAGCGCTTTCCCTGCACTCGGTTAACAAAGCACTGATGGACAGCGCATGTCCCTCATTAAGGATAATCTCTGGGCCAAGTTCCCAGAGTCGATGGACCTGTGGATTAGTTTAGATCCATCAGCCACCTTCAAAACCATTGATCCTGAAGGAGCGTGGACACATCTGTTATTCCTAGCCAGATGAGAGGAGACTGGGCCCCATCCGTCGTGCACAGGTGCAAAACATTCCTGGTGAGGGGTCCCAGAAGCTAGCACTTGGTAGCTGCTCAGGTGCCCTGCTGGCTTTGGGGTACCACAAGGTGCTGTCTTGTCACGCTTGCTGTTCAATGTGTATATGAGGAGGGGTGGGCTGGGGGCCTTCAGCCCACTGCTGACACCTGGCTGTATGGGCCAGATTCAGACGAGCCCAGCTTCCATTTACACACCAAAATAAGTGGCTGGATTTCCAAGAATTGGATGCTGAGCACTTGAAAATTGGGCCCCATGTCGCCACCTGATGCAGCTGGGTGACTTACAAGTGCCTGAATGAGGCTGGGACTTGGAGGAGGTCTCCACCCTCTGTGCCTCAGTTTCCCCATCTGTAAAGTGTTGCTCTCCTCTGTGCAGTGCTTTGAGATATCTGGATGCAGTGGGCTATTTGGGGGTGAAGCATATTATAGCATTATTATTCCATGTCCTGAGCCCTTTGGCTTTCCCTCAGCCAAGCTCTTTGTGGAGTCACTGTGGGTTTTGTTTCCATAAGGACTGGGCGAGGCCTTCAGGGTCTGGCGTATTATTTATGGCTGTAGCAGGCTCACGGGGCAGAACATTTCAAACCCTTTCCAGCATCCCAGGTGTGAACACTGTAAGAGGATCAAACCGTGGGTCACACTACCCTCTCCCGGGGAGGAAATCTTCCGCTGGAGGTCAGGGTTTGCCCCCAGCGAGGAGGAGGCTGTGGGACCTGCCCCACACACTGTGGATCCTGGGGGATCAATGGGAGACCAGGGCCACTCATGCAGAGGCCTGGTGCTTCTGCCTCAGCCCTGCCCCCCGCCCTGCAGCAGTCTAGCTCCACAGGAGCCGCACTAACAGGGACGTGTTCTGGTAACCGCTGCCCCAGGCAGCAGCTGGAGGGAAAAGACCAGAAAAACAAACCCAACCCAAGCAAAGTGCCTCCTGCGAGGGTGATAAAATAACGTCCCTGAAGGAGGCCAGCCGGCTGGAGCAGCTGCCCAGAGCTGGTTTGGACGAGACCAGCCTGGTGATTCCCTTGTTCAGTCCTGAGGGAAGGATAGGGCGTTTGAAGGCCACCTGTTCATCTAATTTTAGCCCCCTGGTTCTCCTCTCCTTCCCCCCACCCCGCACGTCCCAGGGAGTAAGCAGTCGAGCTGTTATGAAATCGGTGGGTTCTGAGGCTCGATACATAGCGCCCCTTTGATGTGCTGGTGCCGTTCTGGTTCCTCTCTGTACCGACAAGTCTCCCTCCTCAGAAAGCTCTTGGCTAGCACAGCATCATAGCTGGCAAAGGACTCCTAGCGAAGGCTGCGAGAGGTTGGTGCATCGAAACCAAGAGCTAGGTAAGACCACACAGCAGTCACTTGGCTGAATTCATTGCTGGAAGGCACTCGGGTACCATGGCAATGGATATGGGATAAGTACTTGTATAGAATAGAAATGTGCCTGATTTCTGGTTTAATTATGTAGCTAAAACACTCAGACTTGTACACACCTTCAAGTAGACTAGGATCCTCTGGAAGAAACCCCCCAGCTTTCATCCATCCTGCCCTCCTGTTAGGGTCATCTAGCCCCATACAATGTATTTTCTCTGGCTTTGTCCTTTCTAGTTTTAAATGTCTCAAGCCACAGGGCTGAGAAGATGCCCCGATATAAAGCTGCTTCCCTGACTCTACGAACAGCTGCGTAGAGCTGGAAGGGCAGTGTTAACCAAGCATGTGGCAGAAAGGGGGAGGTTGTGAGGTTCATTTCGGGCATGTCTGTGAAGTGCTAGGAAAGCCCATAAACAACATGACACAGCAGCATCACCCTCATGCCCTGTCTGGCCTGTGGCTTGTCACGGGATGGCGGTCTCATGCCAAACACTCATAAAACCTAGCGACTCCAACCCAGTGGGTTCCTCAGAGGCCAGGAAATGAAGTGTCTGCAGGAGGACGAGTGGCTGGAGTGGGAAGTCCAAGTGGGTGATACGTTCAAAGCCGGGGAAGGAAAAACGATAGAACGTGGCGGCCACTGGACTCAGCATGGCTGATCATTGGTTCCCCTTCACCTCACTCATCCACTTCCCCCGCCTCTCAGAGCTCTCTGTTCAACAGGGAGCCCGCTAAAGCATGGACATTTCACTCCAAGCACTTCCTAAACGTTGGTTGGGTTATTACAGAAAGGAGCCTGGCTGGCAGGAAGCAGGGCTTTGCCGGAAGGACAAGGCAGCCCTCAGATCCCAGTGCGTGGCCTGGATTCTCAGCCGGGTTGTGGCTGATGCACTACACCCACGAGTGATCAGCATGTTTCTGTTCCCCTGAAAAGGAGCGTTCAGGGAGCTGTGATCTGCTGCTTGGCATAGCCCGTGGGGAGAGCCGTAGCCCCATAGCATGGCAACTTGAGGGAGAGGTGAAGTCTGATAGTGGAGGACCAGAGCTCATTTAGCAGGTTCATTCATTATGCCATAGCCCTCCCCCTTGTTCCCAGCTCTTGGGCAGGGCGCTCGATGCATTCTCATGGCTATCTTCGGGACAGAGACTGTATGTTGAAGATGGGGTAAAGATTTGCATGAGCATTTCTGCTTATGAATGCCTGGTTCCCTATTCTAACAGCTACCGTTTCCCCATTCCCTACAGCTGGGGCACCCACATTTTGCCCCGCACAAAAATGCAGCACTTCCTCCTTCTTAGGTGCTGCCCAGTGAAATCTCCTGAGGGTTAGTGTTAGTAATGACTCGGCTGCCTAATTACCACCCAGTTCTGGCTGCAGCTGCTGCTGGAAATGACCTTGCTTGGAGGGGTGGAGGGGATTTGCATGCTTGACCTTTCCTTAATTATTTCATTAGCTCAGGTAATGGCCTTTCCCGTGTTCCTTCCATAATGTTCTAGGCTGGGAAATAGTTCATTACACGCAGGGGCCTTGTAGGGCACTCGCTCCCGAGGCGGCTTTGGCACGGATTGCTGGATAGGGGTCCGGTGGAGGGAGAACTCCCAGCCTTGTTTGTGAGACTTCTGGCTGTAGCACAATCAGCTGCTTTTCTCTCAGGGGGCGAGGAGGCCTAGGGAGTGGAACTGCTGCTGGAATAGACCATTCCAAGCCGCGGTGCTGTGGGGCAGGTGTGTGTTCCCTGGTGCGGTGGAAAGAAGGCCCCTTTGTGTTGTGAAGGATGAGGCAGGGGTGGTGGGCGTGGGTGAGATGCAGGATGCAGACCCCTCTTGTCCAAGGTTAGAAGAGCTTGCGTGTAAACAAATGAGCCCACAGTAGGGTTACCATACGTCCGGATTTTCCCGGACATGTCCGGCTTTTTGGGCTCCAAATCCCCGTCTGGGGGGGAAATCCCAAAAAGCCGGACATGTCCGGGAAAATCGGGACCGGCGGTGCTGGGCCGAGGGCCGGCGGTACTGGGCTGGGAGCTGGGCCTGGGGCCGGCGGGGCCGGGCGCGCCGGGGGGCGCCCAGCGCCGGCGGTGCCGGGGGGCGCCGAGCGGGCCGGGGGTGCTCGGCTGGGGGCCCGGGCTGGGGACCGGCAGTGCTGGGCGGGCCGGGGGTGCTCGGGCCCGGGGCCGGCACCCCAGGGCCCGAGCCGACCCAAGCTGGAGAGGCCGGGGGGCCCAGACGGGGCCGTGCCTCCTCCCCCCACACTCCCCTTACCTGCTTTAGGCTTCCCGCGAATCAAATGTTCGCGGGAAGCAGGGGAGGGGGCGGAGTTGGAGCGGGGGGCATGGGCGGTGCTGGGGGCGGGGCCGGGGCCCTGTGGAGTGTCCTCCTTTTGGAGGCTCAAAATATGGTAACCCTAGCCCACAGCACGTTTGCCCTGAGCATGTTAGCTACAGCACATGAAGGCAAATGAAAGGCCAAGTGGTGGAGAAGCATCAGGCTTAGGGGATACTGAGCAACGACAATGAAAGCAGTTAAGTGACTGAATTGAAATCAGGCATGAGCTGAGCTCAGAGGGGTCCCTGAGGCCTGTTCTGGAGACTCTGGGCCATTGGATAGCTCAGGACAGGGAGCGTTCAGCTGGCAAGAATTATGCGTGCAGGAATCCCAATGGGGGCTGCAGCCTCAGGGGTCTGATTAGAAGGGCTCTTAGGTGAGGGATAAGAGCTGGCCCTGAGGTTAATTGCCCAGGTCACACACTTCTTCAAGAGCTGGCTCGCTATAGAGGCACAGAGCACCTGACAGACCCACAGGGCAGCTTTCATGCAGCTACAAGGAAACTCATTCAGATGCAAAGGGCTCCAGCTCAGTTCATTGGTCTCTGGAGAGAAAGGAAACCTCTTATGGCCCAGGCAGGCCCGGCTCCCCGCTGCAATGGGAGGGGGAGATTATTGATTAACCATCTGAAAGGCTCCGAGGTGCACCAGCTATAGCCAGCAGTGACCCAGGCTCAGCAGGGCCGTGGATGCTGCGTCTTCATGTTAATGCTCTTTTTTAATGGAAAACTCCTTGGAGGTGTTTGACCTTCTCGGCCAGGGCCGGCTCCAGGCTTGTGCCCACTTTGCAGTATGCCCAGTCCCCCCTTTGGGGACCTCTGTTCCATCAGCCCCCGCCTCCCAGCTGCACTCCCCCAGGCCCTACACATTGCAAGGGAAACTGGGATTTCCACCTTCTGGGGCTCTGCAGGATCCAACCCTCCTACCAGATGCCCAAACCCTTGATGGATTTTGAGTGAAAAACAAGCTGCTCCTGCTCCCAGCTTGGGCTGTGGGAGGCTGCTGGAGGCTTCTTCACCAAGTCCCGGAGGAATCCAGGCCTGGCTCTGGCTGTCACCATCCCAAAGGCCAGAGCAATTGCTCTTATTCTATGGGAGATCCCTTTAGGAGACAATTCCATGAGCTGGGTTCTGTCAGATTTGCCGCTGGGTGGGAGTGGTCACCAAAGGGCCCCGTGCTGGGCTCCCCATCAGATCTTCTCCCAGACATGCACGGTTGGGAATGCGCTCCCAGTGTCAAGGTAAAGGCCACACGAGTCAGGTTCTTTGTCTGCTTCTTCTGCTCTTCTAGCTTTCCTGTTGCTTAGGGCCATCACCCAGGAGACAGGCCCTGAATTAACTGACCCAACAAATGGCTTGGATTTTAAAATTGCCTCCTAGTCCAGAATAATCTGCCACCATCAGCCAAACAACAAAGGGACAAGCTCCTTACAGTCCCTCTCCTCCTCTTCATGGGGGCTGCTGGGTCTAGTCTGGTGGTGGATGTTTAATGCTCTGCTCTGCCCACCCTAGTCCGGCATCATGTGGCTGCCAGGATTCTTGCATCCTCTCTGCTCCTGGGAAACAGAGCCACAGAGTGACAGCATTGGTGAACAGTGGTCCAGCCCCACTGCAGTTGGAGGTGGGCAGATAGCCTGGGGCCTCCGTGGAGAGCAAAGAGGGACACAGAGATCTTGCTTTGTCTATGTCAGGCAGATGCAGAAAATCAATAGCCGAGATTTTGGCCTGTGCTCTGCAGGGGTCAGACAAGATGATCATAATGGTCCCTTCCGGCCTGAGCATCCATGAATCATTAAAGATCAGATTCTGCTCTTCCTAGTGCGAGGCGCTAAGTGCTGAGCTGGGGCTGAGGGGAGGCTCCCTGAGCCAGGCTGTCTGCACAGAGCAGGATGGCAGAAGGAGGCCAAGATGACCTGCACTTTGGAGCAGCCCCTTTTGTGGCTCCATAAAGCAGCCATGTGCAGTCAGGCTAGTGTCTATGTTCGATGTGCAGGGATCTGCACCGTGGCTACTGTATCTCCTGCGAGTCACTGACTCCCCCAACCACGCTAGGGCCAGTCCATAGCCTAGATCCGTCCTGTGCCCTGCTTTCACTTGGGGGTGCTGGGGAAAGCCGACACCCTGGGCCAGTCCCCTTCCACACCCAGGCATGATAATAATCGTGAGGCTGAAGTGAGGTGGGAGTTTTTCTCTACAGAGAGGAGGGTCTCACAGCAGATGTGCCTGTGGCTGCAGTGAGTGGTCTCTGTGTGCGGTAGGGAGCAGGGCCGCCCAGAGGAGGGGGGGGGCAAGTGGGGCAATTTGCCCGGGCCCCGCAGGGGCCCCACAAGCCCTGGCCTGGTGGCAGTCCAGGTCTTCGGCGGCCCTGCGAGCCCTGGCCCGGCGGTGGTCCTGGTCTTCGGTGGCATTTCGGCGGCGGGAGGTCCTTCAGTGCTGCCGAAGACGCGGAGCGACTGAAGGGTCCCCCGCTGCCGAAGACCCGGACCACCGTCGGCTGAGTACAAGCACAGCAACTCCCCCTCTTTGCCCCAGGCCCCCTGAATCATCTGGGCAGCCCTGGTAGGGAGCAACTCAAGGATCCCGGTGGGAATGGCCTGACCCGAGCTTTGCAGAGACCTATGCATTCACGCCTCACTGCCCGGAGGGTGACCCACGGTACCAGGAATGTGCACAGACTGGGTGCCTGGCAGCGCTTGCTGTGCCCGTAGGTTATTGTTCCTTCCAAGATTCTCGAGGGTGACAAACAGAGAGAGAGAAATCCAGACAGAAACAGGTGTCATGGCAGCTTCTGACCGGCCACCCTGAAAACACCTGGCCCCCTGCCTGCTTCAGAACGCTGCCGTACCTGCCTTTGAACGGCGGCCACCCACTCCTCTGACTTCTGCACAAGACACGCCACAAGATAAAACTGAGACAGAAGGCCAAGCTTGTGAGCGCCCGTTGAAACACCCCGGGGTGTAACAGGTTTACACCGATAAAGGACTTCACTTGAAGCATGAACTGTTTCAATTACTGAGCCATAGCCCATGGACCGCCTTTCCCCCAGGCCCCCAGTCAGGCCATGCTGAAGTCCTGGCAAGCCCCACGATGGCCCCTGGGGGTGCACAAAAGTGGGAGGAAATCCGATGGGGATGTAGTATGTACAGTGGCACCACTTTCCCTCATTTGGTGCTGCAAAGCAGGGCAGATAAAAGAGGCCAAGATTTACCTGACCTCTGTGTCGTGTCACTAATAATCTCCCTGGTTCTCAGCTGGGTCGTTTCCCGCGTGCTCTGCAACTCAACCCCTTGCTTTCGCCATGTGCCCAGAAAATGTCTCAGGTTCTGCGTGTGGTTCGTGTGGCACCAGAAAGGGCACCTGGGAACTAACACGTAGATCCTATGGTGATGTGGAGCTCACGGAAGCACGGGGAGAATGAACTTGGGCTGAAGGGAGCTGCCAGGGGATGGTGTGACAATTTCTTCTGGGTGCGATAGTCTCCTACTGCACTCCCCTCCAGGGGCCTCATTTACAGCCCATGGATGTCAGTGGGAGTCTCTCCACTCACTTCAGGGGGCTTTGGATCTGTCCAAAGAGCTAGAGAGGAGAGATGCTCTGCAGCGGGGAAGTTGCTTCTGTGGGGGGTAGCCAGCCTGGAGGCTGAGTAGTTTTCCAAGGCAACCCACTGTGAGCAGGGATCCTAGTGGGGAGCCAGCTGTGATCACTCAATTAGGGTGAACTGCAAAGAACCGGGCAGAAAATCCCCATAAAGCAGGTGGATATTCCAATACTTAGGGTATGTCTACACTACCCGCCAAATTGGTGGGCAGCGATCGATCCAGCAGGGATCGATTTATCGCCTCTAGTCTAGACGTGGTAAATCGATCCCTGAGTGCACTCCCGTCGCCTCCTGTACTCCATCACCGCGAGAGGCGCAGGCGGAGTTGACAGGGGAGTTGCAGCAGTCGACTCACTACGGTGAAGACACCACGGTGAGTAGGTCTAAGTTCGTCGACTTCAGCTACGTTATCACGTAGCTGCAGTTGTGTAACTTAGATCTTCCCCCCCCCCCCCAGTATAGACCAGGCCTTAGATTCACCAAACCAGCACAAAACAGCTTCTTTATTACCTTCCTAGTTACTCAGAAGTCCAAACAACACAGTTCCCTTAAAGTGACCCAGCCTCAGGCCTCCATCCAGGTACCCACGTCAAATATGATGATAATTTCTGCAAATCTTATTTCATCAAATAAAAGAAAAGGTTCTACCAATCTCAATGGATCAGGACCAAAATCAGGACACAAATTCAGGACCACTTCCTTCCTGGGCTTTCGTTGTATCCAGAATCAGCTCTGGGTTAACTGATAAATCTTCAACCATCATAGGCTGTCAGGCTTCTTCTGTCTGCTTTACAGACACAAAAGAGCTGGAGAAACATTCCCCTTCAACAGACAAACAGCTTGGGATATCCTTTCCTTTGTCCCAGCACACATGGCTATTCACAGACAATTGCTTGGAGATTGGGGTAGCTCCCTTCATAGGCAAGTCATTACCCCTAACAGACACAGGGACATTTCCTTTGCTCTCACAGTTCTCCACACTGGTAACAGGTAAGGTGTAGGGATACTCATGTTCCACTAACCTTGCCTTCCCAAACTGCTGATTAGACAAAGCCATCAGCCCAGAAGGCTGCCTATGCTAATCTAAACTTTCTTTGCCTTTCCCTCCCTTAACAGATAAACTGCAGTTTTCCCACAAATAGGGTCTTATTACACTGAGCTACTTTAAGCACATCACTTTCCCCTGGGTCAGGCTTACTTTCCCAAGCTTTACTAGCCAACATTCCATCGCCCATAAAAACTTTACGCCTTTCTTCCTCATTTAGGGCTTTAACCTGATCACCAACTTTAATTTGCTCTAGAGAAATATCTTCCTGGGCATTATCTAATGCCAGATTCACTTCTCAGATACCAGAGAGACAAATAGGAATTTTTTCCACATATGCACTGCTTCTTGGCACAGATAAACAGCCATCTTCCTCATACAAACATTTGGAGAAACCCTCCATAAGCAAATCCTTGCCCCTAGTAGACACAGGTTCAGGATTATTTCTTTCCTGTGACTGGTTTATGTCATCAACTTGACTGAACAAAGTTTTAATATCATCCCCAATCAAAAGATCCTTAGGTAATAACTTCCTTACACCAGCTATAACTTCATGTTTAACACCATTCCATTCAAGATGGATTCTGGATAAAGGCACATGTACAGTAAACTCATAAAGGATTACAATATTCACACTCTGATTTGGTAAATAATCTTCCTCTTTGACAAAATCTGTTTTAACAAGAGTGATGTTAGAAGCTTAATTTGCCCGAAACAGCTTTTACCACTGACTTTTACATTCTCTGCTCAAGTTATGGGCTTACCTTCACCTGAGCTCCCAGTAAAAGCAATTACATAAAAGGTGGCAGTGTTGGGGTAAATTAGGTTACACACAGACAACTGCTTAGACTCAAACAACATACCAACATTGTTACAAACTGGATGGATTCTATCCCCATCTTTGTTGTTGAGAGGAACTGTTTTTTTCAGTATGATATAGTTCCTGTTATAAGTAATGGAAATTTCCAGAGGCAGGTATAAATCAGTATGGAGATAACTAGGTTAGTTCAATCAGGGAGGGTGAGGTGCTCTGCTAGCAGTTGAGGTATGAACACCAAGGGAGGAGAAACTGCTTCTGTAGTTGGATAGCCATTCACAGTCTTTGTTTAATCCTGATCTGATAGTGTCAAATTTGCAAATGAACTGGAGCTCCGCAGTTTCTCTTTGGAGTCTGGTCCTGAAGTTTTTTTGCTGTAAGATGGCTACCTTTACATCTGCTATTGTGTGGCCAGGGAGGTTAAAGTGTTCTCCTACAGCTTTTTGTATATTGCCATTCCTGATATCTGACTTGTGTCCATTTATCCTCTTGCGTAGTGACTGTCCAGTTTGGCCAATGTACATCTTACAGTTCACACCTCAACTGCTAGCAGAGCACCTCACCCTCCCTGACTGAACTAACCTCGTTATCTCCATACTGATTTATACCTGCCTCTGGAGACTTCCATTACTTGCATCTGAAGAAGTGAGGTTCTTACCCACGAAAGCTTATGCTCCCAGTACTTCTGTTCGTCTTAAAGGTGCCACAGGCCCCTCTGTTGCGTTTTACAGATTCAGACTAACACGGCTACTCCTCTTATACTTGACAGTTCCTGTTGTTCCTTTATTCTCTTGAGTTGGAGCTTAAGTCTGTCCACTTTTGCCTTAGCGTCTAGTTCCTGCCATCGAATATCTGCCATTCTTTGTTCATGTTCAAAACGCGAGTGTTCTCTTTCAGCAGCTTCCCCTTCCGTATCAGCTACTCTTTGCTTTTGTTCAAGTTCTAGCTGCTGGTTTCTCACTGCAAGCATTTTTGCTGGGTCTGCTTCCTTATCACTGGCAATTAACAGATTTTTCAGTTCCTGCTCTGGGGCCTTTTTCTTAAAATACAACCCTCTCTGTAAGCACAATTCTTCCAGGCTTTTTCTGTCAGGATCTTGATCACGGGTCACTCACTGCAACTGATTTTTAACTCTTAAATTCTCCAAGATCAAAATTAAATTTGGACAAGCGTGTGGTTCTGATCCCAAACCCCAATTAACCTGTGGGACTGTGTATCCCAGCATGACTACGCCACTGTGAGTGGGGTCCTAGTGGGGAGCCAGCTGTGGTCACTCAATTAGGGTGAACTGCAAAGAACAGGGCAGACGATCCTCATAAAGCTGGTGGATATTTCAATACTTCACCAAACCAGCATAAAACAGCTTCTTTATTACCTTCCTGGTGACTCAGAAATCCAAACAACACAGTTCCCTTAAAGTGACCCAGCCTCAGGCCTCCATCCAGGTACCCATGTCAAATATGATGAAAATTTCTAAAAATCTTATCTCATCATATAAAAGAAAAGGTTCTATCAATCTCAAAGGATCGGACACATTACCTCCCAGGTTATTGACTATTCCAGATCTTACCCAAATACACACTACAGACAATTCTTATTACCTAAACCAAAATGTATTAAAAAACAAAAGAGAGAGAGAGTATAGTTAAAAGATTAATACACATACAGACATGAGTTCAGTCCATTGAGGTACAGATTCACAGCAGAGATGGTGAGCTTTGTAGCTGCAAAGAGTTCCTTTAGAATTCAGTTCATAGGTCACAGTCCAGTGTCCAAATCTCATATTCAGGGCGGTACCAGTATAACTGGGACCTCAGGCTTGTGACTCAAACTTCCCCTGATGAAGCCTAAGCAGATCTGAGATGACAGAATCAGGACCCCAGGATATTTTATACAATGTAATTAACTCTTTGACAAGTTGGGATTTCCTTGGCGCATTAGGATGACTCTGAAGGAGGGCCACGATTTCCCTCCACCAGTCACAGTACATTTCAAAGAGAGATGAATACCGAGATATCCCGTGTTTATAATTCATTTAAATGATATCAGAATCCAGCATAGACAGGGGCTGTTGTTTACATTGTCGACCCTACTCATACATATGTAAATACACAAAAACACAAACGTTATCTCCCCACATGTCTTTTGAGGGTTATTTATTTTGCAGGATGTTTAACCCTTTCTAGCCATGCGTCACACCCACTGTAAAGACTCCGATTCCAAAGAAATGACCTTCTGCTAAACCAGCTCCCTTCTGCTTCTGTCAAGCTTATTAGATCAGTGTTTGGCAAAGAGCCCCGTGTGCATGGAGCCAATTCCATTCCTCACCGCTGTCACCATGTGAAAATTGCCTAATCAAAAAACTTCACAGGGGAGATCAGGAGAGATACAGCTTTATTACAGGAGAGGCTCCTGGGGAGATGAACTCTGACCTCTTCACATTTATCTCAGGTGTGAGTTATTACCCTATAAGCCACCAGGACAGGCTGCCCCAGTGGGCTATGAGATAACAGGTTGCTTATGAAGTCTCAGCTGAGCTCTGGAGAGTCAATTTATGAACCAATGTTAGTGTTTTCTTAATGAGATACGGGTCAAGCCCAACTTCCTTGTAGCTGCGGGGAGTAGGAAGGAGCAAGGAGAGGCAGGGGCGTTCCACAAATGTCTAACCTACCTGTGGCCAGCCTGAGTTGCTGGGAATTGCCAGGTTTTATGTTATCTGTGGGAGTGCTAACCCTGGAAGCTGGGTCTCCTGGGAAAGCCATCACAGCTGCTGCTGCTGGCAGTCAGGGTGGTCCTCTGCTGTGATATAATTCTGAAAGGGATTGCAGGAAATCCAAGCCTGATGTCAGCACCACCCATTCAGAGGTAAGTCAGGCAGGCAAAATACCCCAACTACCTTGGATCTTGGAATGTTTCTGTGTTAGGAAATCTCTGCAGAGCGGGGCAGACCCAATTAATTCCCAGGCTTTGTTCTCCTCTCTAGTAAATCAGTACAAAGGCTGGTCAGACAAATCATGTTTATTTCCATCTCTGTTGAGGGAGGAGACTGAATACATCACAGGGAGGCTGCTCTCTTGCTTTTGACCATAATTTCTGAGATAAGCGTGTCAGAGGAAGTGTGGCCTAATGGCACTAGGATAGCACTGACAGGAGCTCAGTTCTGCTCTTGGCTCCACCACCGAGTTTCTCTGTGACGCTGGGCCAGTCACTTCACGTATCTGTGCCTCAGTTTTCCAATCTGTAAAATGGGGACACTACTTATTATGTGTGTCATTCCAAATAGGGTAGAAGGATTAATTAGCGTTTGTAAAGCATTTTGCTGCCACCGGATGGAAAGTGCAATAGACACATGAATATGTTGTTTTTGTTCTTTGCATCCTAGTGAATTGACACCGTGGTTTCTTCCAAACCAAGTCACCTGGTGTATAGCTATCCTTATGTTTGCACCATAGCTGCTGCATGGTGTGATGCAGCATCATGGGATATCATTACACTAGCTCTGAAGCTATTTTGTATAGATGGGCCTGGGTCACGGAACTGGATTCAGATCAGAACTTCCCCAACATTTTGGGTGTGTTCAGATTCAGAGTTTTTTTGTTTGAGGCTATGTCTGACATTATGGAATTACTTTAGCATCTGGTAAGCATGGCGTAGCCCTGTTTTGCATTGATTGGGGTGGCTGGTGAGCCTTGCTAAGAGCTCTCCTTTGTAATGTAGACTGCGCCACCTTTTCCCCTTTCCTCTGTACACTTGGAATCTCCTACCTGCTCTGTGGTATTTTCTTGACTTTGGGGAACAAAACCCCATAGAACTTAGGAGTGTTTGTTGGCTAACTGCTACAGCTCATTCTAACCCTGAGACCCTCCACTGTGGTCATGGCTTTGAACAGGTGCTCTGCCTTGGCTTTTTTCGTCCAACCCCAGCTCTCTCCACTCTGGGGAGCCTCTCTCTTCCAGGCCCCTGTGTTCCATGTAACAAATTTCCCCAGTGAAAGCAGTTTTACATTGTTTTCTGGAGACTAATAGCTCCATCTTCTGGTTAAATCCAGTAAGGTCTTTGTCCTCTTTCTTCTCTCTGTCTGGTTGCTGCAGTCCACAGTGGATGTGAAATTTAACAGTATCTTACATGAGGCTGCGGGTTGTCTACCAAATAGTAGTTAGGGCAGAAATTGGCCTCAGAAGTAGAGATCACCATCATGCTGGGCATTTCTTCATCCTGGGTCCTTTCTTTAAAATGTCTATGGTTTGTGTTACACTGGTGGCTATAGGCCTCAATCAGGGATCAGGGCCCCATTGTATTCGGCCAGGTACACACACATACAACAAAAAATAACAAACTGGGCCCCAAAGAGTCTACAGTGGAAGTAACCATTGACTCCTACGTGATCTGAATGCATGGTGTAGAGATAAAAATAAGATGCCGTGTGTGGATCTTGTGTGTGTGTTTGGCTTCCCTCACACAGATCTAGGTCTTCATCACCTTCAAGCAGAGACATGAACTCCTTTGCTATCAGAAAAATCAAGTTTAAACAGAGCTGGTCAAAACTTTCCTTTAAAACTTTTTTTTTTTTTGGTGACTAAATGACATTTTTCATGAAAAGTGCCTGCTTTCCATGGGAAATGTCAAGTTATCGAAAACTTGGTGGCCCAAACCGAGAAACATCCAGATTTTAGGCAAAATATTTTGGGTTTTGAGTTTCCAGCGAGAAGTCAATTTTTTCCATTTTTCTTCAACTTTTTCTGTGAAAGAAAAACCTATTTTCCACCCAGCTCTAATATTAA
The DNA here is from genome assembly GCF_011386835.1 of Chrysemys picta bellii. Lineage (NCBI taxonomy): Eukaryota > Metazoa > Chordata > Testudines > Emydidae > Chrysemys > Chrysemys picta. Next base: position 15,404,282 of record NC_088805.1, on the reverse strand, counting down.
CGTTTAGTGAAGGAAACCCAGGAACGGTGCTGTAAAAACCCATTGAGGATGAGGGCTACATCTACACTACAAGTGAGGGGTATGATTTCCCCTGCTCGCGTACACATCCTTGCGCTGTTTCTCATTGAACTAGTGCGAGTATAAATACCTGTGCTATTGTGGCTACATTGCTAACAGCAGTGGAGGTATGGCTGAGCCATACCAAGTACATATTCCCCAGTTTCCGGCTGGTTTCAGAGTGGAGTTTGGCTCATTAAAGTGCTGGATGAGCACCCTGGAGAACCCCAGACAGCTCCTAGGAATGGGGTTGCTTGGTTCACAGTCAGGCCGAGAGAGCTAGCGAGGGTTTTGTATCTCTGAGGTTAATTTCCATGTGGTCTGATTGAAACCTACTAGGGAGAGAGCAGAACTGAGAGAGAGAGTTTTGTTCTGAGCGGCGCTGAACCTCAGCACCTAGTCAAGCAGAAAGCTTCATCGGAATGAAAAACGGTAAAACCACAAAGGAGAAAGTTAGCCACCCATTCCGTCCGGGGTTTGTAAACATCAGGCTAACCGGAGTTACCCTCCAATCCTGGGAGGTGCTGAGTGCCCTCCTCGCCCACTGACCTCACCAGAGACAGGGGAGCTCTGCCCCTTGCAGGAAGCACTCAGCATCTGGCAGGATTCAGCCCTTGCAGCTCCCTGGGGATACACTGATGTGACCCTGTTTCCAGTAGCTGCTCTGTCCAGTGTTGCTGGGGAGATGCCTGGTGAAGAGCAGCAGGAAGGTGCCGAGTGGCAGCACACTGGTATTTCCATCTATACAACTGGGGCCTCAGATGAACGCAAATTCACTGGGTCATGGTTTGAGCTCAGATCCCTGGGGTGAGAGGCTAGTGCTGCTGCACCACCCACGCCCAGCACCTGCACAACTTCCTGCTACATTGCTGAGCTTGCCCAGAGGAGTGTTTGTCCCAAGCCCATCTCTACTTTGGGTGGTTCACTCGGGGCCCATGTACTTGTGTCTCCACTTCTGTTTATGGTGGAGCTCAGACCTGCATCCCTCCCCCCTGTCTGTCCCTTGGCGAGGTGGTTCCCATTTGGCTAGCATGTCATTTGAGTAACATCGGGGCAGGGTAAAGAAGAACCTCGTCAGTTTGCATAAGATGCCAGGGCCTTGCTCTGTGTCTTGGTCAATGCTCAAATGGTCTGACTGCCATATCCTGTCCCTGAGCTGTGCACGTCAGCAGGTTTCTGGAGGGAAGGAAGGAAGGCTCCATGGTCCCCATCCAGGGGAAGGAGGAATGGCTGGAGGAAGATACTAATTGACATCCCTAGTCACTGATGCCCTTTATTTTTTCATATGGTCAATAGCATTGAAATCTTCCCTCCACTACCCGGCTCATAGGCCACAATCCTGAGATGGAAGGACCCTCTCTAGGGGTGAGAGAACAGCTCAGCCTCCAAACCTACTCAGTCCTGGACCTTGCTACCAAGTAGGGCCACTCTAACATGGAGATACATCCATTAGCAATGAGACTGAAACCAGCAACTTCCACCCCTGAAGAACTTTCTGTCACTACCTTCCTAAGCAGGCTTTGAACCAGTGACCTAGAAGTGAAAAGCCATCACCAGATCCCTGGGCTATCTGATCCCTCTGACTGTCTTCGCTGTTCAGTCTCCATGTAATCTTAAAGCTAATTTCTTTCCTGCTTGTTGTTTGTTCTTTCCTATAATATCCCATAACTCATCTCCTCAGCCATTCTTATACCTGGACCTTATCCTGCTCTTGTCTGCCTGCTTATGCCTCTTTGTGAAGTCTGTGTGTGCTGATGCCATGAATTACACTAAATAACTAAGTGACCACAAGGTGTCTCTGTAACCTAAGAAAGGCCAGAGTTTGCCTTTGGGTTAAAAATTGACCTAGAGACGCAATCTGATCATTTCTTTACAAATACCGAGACATTCCTTATACCCATGGTCCCTTCCAAACAAACTAACACAAAGGTTCATATCTTGCTGCCCATAGCCTCTTCCACCACCACATTTCATACTCCTCCCCAGGTCTTGTGATGCTTTAAAGGCTTGGTAAAGTTAACCTCCCACCAACATGCATCTCTCTCTGGGGCATGTAAGGTTTGTAAAATCTTGTGTTTATAAGGACGTTTTGCAGGCTGGAGTCGATACATTATAATTAAGGCTAAGATTTAGTGCTGGGTATTTTTAGTAAAAGTCTTGGACAGGTCTCAGGCAATAAACAAAAATTCATGGCCAGTGACCTGTCCATGACTTTTACTATAAATTTACGAAATCTCTGCTCCTGGACCCCCGCTTCTCTGGGGGACCCATGCTCCAGCAGTGGGGGCTGACTGCTCCCGGCAGCCCATGCTCCAAGGCCCCTGGGTCCACTCTCCCAACGGCCTCTGGGGTTGCTGCTCTGGCCGGCCCCAGGACCACTACTGCTCTGGCTGGCCCCGGGGCTGCCCCCAGGACGGATTCTCGGGTGCTCCCTGCGGCTGCCGCTCCAGCCGCCCTCGGGACCGCTGCTGCTCAGGTGCTCCCCGGGGCCAGCTGCACTGGCTGCTGCTTGGGCGGTACCTGGGACCAACTTCCCGGGATCATCCAAGCAATGGCCAGTGAACATAAGAACGGCCAGACTGGGTCAGACCAAAGGTCCATCCAGCCCAGTATCCTGTCTACCGACAGTGGCCAATGCCAGGTGCCCCAGAGGGAGTGAACCTAACAGGTAATGATCAAGTGTGGCTGGCCTTGGGGCCACTCCAGCAGTGGTTGGTGTGGCTGGCCGTGGGGCCAGCTGCTCGGGCAGCCCTGGGGTCAGCTGCACCAACCGCTGCAGCTGCGGAAGTCACGGAATCTGTGACTTCCGCGGCCTCCGGGACAGAATCGCAGCCTTAATTATCATCAGATTGTACGTTTTGCTGGAAGCTCTGGGTGAGTGGCCTGGGGTAATATTATCTTGTACGATTGAGTGCGTCTCTCTGTGATTAAAACACAGTCAAAAATCAGAGCCTGAAATGTCGGTAATGAGCCCCCGAGGGAGTGGCTCTGCCATTGCACAGCCGCGATGGTGACACTGCTCTAAGAATGAATGAACATGAGATTTTCCCTTCTGCAAGCTAATCTCCTTTCCTAAAGAGCTCCTGAAAGGTTTGATTGGTGCATTGAGTCTGAACTGCCATCTCCTGTCATTAATTTCTGTAGCGCTTGTCACGAGACCAACTCGATGCTTTCATTACTTGAATAAATGAACAAACCCGGATGGTTTGAAGAGCAGCAGCTGGTTTGAAAAGTGGCCCCTCTTTAACCACGCACCTTCATCCGCTATGGGATGTAAGGAGGACAGAGAAGACGCTCCATGAAGAACTGTCAGACTCTTTCCAAACTGATAAAAAACATGTTGACACAAAAGCAGGAGCTTATTTTTAGAGCCCAGCTGGTGTTCTTCCAAGCCACCCTCTCATTTCCTGCTGGAAGGGGAAATTACTCGCTTGTGTTTTGCTTCTCTGAGGATTGCACTCCAAGATTCCAGCATTAGAACACTGCAGCTCCCACAACGTGTACAATGTTGACCTTGAAGGACGGCAGTAGTTGGGAACAGCATGAACCAGACCCCGGGCTAGCCATTACGTGTCACTCCCCACTGGTTATAAATACTGCCCTGTGGGTTTGGGGTGCAGGAGGGTGCTCTGGGCTGGGATCAAGGGGTTTGGAGGGAAGGAGGGGGATCAGAGCTGGGGCAGGGGATTGGGGTGTGGGGAGAGGCTCAAGGGTGCAGGATCCGGGTGGGGCTTACCTCAAGTGGCTCCTGGAAGCAGTGGTATGTCCCTTCTCCAGCTCCTATGCAGAGGCGTGGCCAGGCGGCTCTGCATGCTGCCCCATCCGCAGGCACCGCCCTTGCAGCTCCCACTGGAGCGCCGGAGGGGGGCCATGCTGTGGCTTCCGGGAACCACATGGAGTGGCCCCCGACCCTGCTCCCTGGCTTGAGCGCCGAATGGGGGCCATGCTGTGGCTTCTGGGAACCACGTGGAGTGGCCCCCGACCCTGCTCCCCGGCTTGAGTGGTGGAGGGGGGCCATGCCGTGGCTTCTGGGAGCCACATGGAGCAGTCCCTGACCTTGCTTCCTGGCTGGAGCGCTGGAGCGGGCAAGCCCCAGACCCCGCTCCCCATTGGGAGCTTGAGGGCTGGCTTAAAACGGCTGGTGGGCCGGATTCGGCCCATGGGCCGTAGTTTGCCCACCCCTGTTCTATGCCAACGGGAGAGAGCTTTTCCCTCTGCACAATAAATCCACCTCTGTGTGAGGTGGCAGCTGTGTCAGTGGGAGACGACAGAGAGCAGCCCACACTGGTGCTTAGGGTCGGTGTAACTTACGTCATTCCCGGGGTGCATTATTCACACCCATGAGCGGCATACGTTATACCGACACAACCTGTAGTGTAGACAAGCCCTTAGTTTCTGGCTTCTCTGAAGCTATGTGACCGACGGTTGTGAAGAACAAGTGCTAAAACCGTGAGTTAGTGAATTACACTGAATAGGAAAATGCCCACAAGGTGTCCCTGTAACCTAGAAAAGTGCAGTTAAAAATCGACCAAAAGACACTGCATGATCATTTCCTTCTAAGTCCCAAGACACTTTTGTGCCCATTTACCCCCTCCAAACAAGCTAACACAAAGGTTTGTAGCTTTGTCTCTTGGCTTTTAACATGCCCATTCCATTCCCAGTGCCCAAGGCGACGTTTGAATGAATCCGCTAGGACTGAAGAAGCATTATAAAGCAAGACGGTCTGAGAAGCTCGACACAGACTTATTTACAAGAGCAGAATGGGCTGCTATAGCACCGGTACTGACACATGATATCCACCGAGACAGTTTTCACAGTGGAGCTTATAATTTTTTTGAGTTGCTTCCAAAAATCTGTAAATTGGTTGGGCAGGGAACAGCTTTTTGTTCTGTGTTCGTATAGCACCTCGTACAGTGGGGTCCTGGTCCATGACTCAGGCTCCTTGGTGTTGATGCAATATAAGTAATAATTAATAATCATGATTAAAAGCTCCAGTGTTGATCTGGAATGTGACCAATGATGCCGCTTGGATTTTAGAACTTTTCCTTTATTGTCCATCAGAAAGCAGACCAGACCATAGCTTATGGGGATTAGAGGTGGGAAAACTAGACGAAATAATAATATTCCTTCCCAAGCCTCATCTGAGGGTCTTTGCGGTTCCAGGAGCTAGCTGGGATTGGAAGCAGAAATGCCCGACTATTCCATATGTCCATCTGGGACGTTACATAAGAAATGTGTTCTCACAAATAGTTCAAACTAGGTTCTGTTATCTCAGAAAAACATCCAGAACCTTTAGGTGTTTATCTGAACTACATGGGAACTCCAGATCTTTGGAAGTGAGCTCCACCATTAATGTCAAGGTTGCCTTCAGTCACTCAAACATCTCCTGGATGCCCCTGGTTTGCAAGAACCTATGTTTGTCTTAAAAGCAGAATATTGTGCAGACAAGGTCAGGAGGAGAAGCTACTAAACTGAGTAGCAGAACTGAGAGTTTATGGACTCCAGACAGGGGACTATACTCTGATGGGTGGGTACATTGGGTAGGAACAGAATTGGTTCTGGGTTGCAAGCACCACTTTTGAGCACTGGAGGGTACTGCTAATATAGACTGTAGGTATATTTGTGTATATTCCTCTAGTGTACAGACATTTACTGAATTGCTTCTCGGTTACTGTAAATGCTCCTGCTGCATCAGCGAGGGGCAGAGTTTCCATTCGAACTCTGCTTAAAATTGCCTCAAAAAGCCTCGGTGGCTGTGACTGGAAAGGAATTTATGCATGAGGCAGAAGAGAGCTGAATCCATCCAGATGTCTCCTGACAAGTCCCAGGAGAGAGGATCTAACTGAACCTTTCATTCTTATGTCTTGGGATCAAAACTGGTCTTGGGTATCTAGCTGTCCTTGGAGGCCACCAGGAGAAGTGCCTTAGAAACGTGACGGACAGGTAGGCAGGGAAAGGTAGCTAGCTGGAGAGGTGCTGGTATTGGATTGAGTTTGGTTACTTCACTGAGATCTATAGTGGATGATGCTCCACCTTAGAAAACCTCTGCACTACCATGAGGCACAATCGTTCATCTCGATTCGGAGACACTCACGACTAGACTAGCAGGCGGTGCGGCAGGTCATGCTTGTGGTGCTTTGGCAGAGCTGTGTGTAAACCCAAGGTTGGAGTCACAGGCAATGCGACAGTCCGGAATAAGATGCGTTGGCAGAGCTGCCTGAGGGCCCAGGTATCAAACAGAACAGGATATGGGTCTGGATGTGGTCTGGACTCAACAAAGAGCCCCTCTTTCCCTTGCAAGCAGTGCTAAATGCAGCTCAACTGCTCCAGCACCAGCGCTGAGCAGATAACGCTTTCTCACGCAAGCTACACCAATGGCTCCAGGAGCCTGGTCGCTGGCAGCAGCAAGTGAAGGATACAATCCCTCAGGGAACAGATCAGTCTGAGATGGCTCTGGACTAGAGTCTGCTTCACAGAGGCAAAGACAACCTGATCTGGCTTTTCCAGAGCAGTTCGTTACAGGAGTCTGAGCTATTCCGGAATTCCCTTGGTCTGGTAACTTGCTGGCAATAAGGGATTCTGCCCCCGGCTGAAATGGGCTTTGTCTGTGCCTTTCAGCTCTGTTGACTATTCCTTTGGGGATCTCCCAACCATCTCCAGGTTCAGGGTCAAGAGATCCGTTATTGTGCCACCATCACTGGATATGAACTTCTTTCCCCTTAGTCTTGGGCTCCTGCCCTGAAAGCTAGGTGTTTGCTAAACAAGATCTCACCGCTTCCGGTGGGTTTTCTCTTCGATCCCTCTGTCAGTTACAGCAGCGCTCATCGTCCCCAGCTTGTCACTGACCAGTTGTTATTAATCAATGCCCTGAAGACTGGTGCTGACACGAGTTCTCAGAATGGGGTTATTAGGAAACTGGAGACCTTAGCAAAGAAAGGATCTTGCAGAGAATCCCACAGCTCTTGATTCAGATGAGATATAAAACCAAGACCTTGACCATTCATGGTCATTCTAGAGTTCATGGCGGTCTATAGGAGATGGAAGCCCTCGGAGCCCGTAAGTCCCAGCTGTCTGATCGCATGCTGCCTTCTCAAAAATCCCCAGGCTGGTTTTTTTAACATTAAAAAAGAAAGCGAGAGAAGCACGGATAGTAGGATCTACCCCATAGGGCAGAATGTCAATACCCAGGGGTCTCCTCCCCTGCTATGTTTCAGGGTTCACTCACTGTGGAGTCACAGGTAAAAATGTAGATTCAGCACCCAATTACCTATGGCCTAGCAACTGCCAAATAAAAGACAAAATTGCTACCTGCTGATCTCAGTTAGAGCATCACTAGGAAAAGAGTGAGGGAGAGTTTTGTGAAGTGTCAGGGATCCCCTCTCTGCAGGATGAAATGTTCCCCTTCCTGCCCTTCCACCTGTAGTGCTGCTGGGTCTGATTCCCCATTGCATTACATCTGTTTTGTAACGGGGAGACTCAGCTGAAGTCTCATGGGTATAAAATGAGTGCACGGCAGCTGAGAATGAGCCCCGATATGTGCAGTACATTCCACCCAGAGGTGGCTGCATCTCAGTGGTGGGTGAAGTGAACCCTGAGTTTATGTGGGGCCCTATCCCCCCACTAGAGATTTGGGTCCGTATGTTCAAGTAGTGAAGTCCGTATGCTAGAATCAGTGGGTAAAGTTTGCTGGACGTGTTTCGATGAGTGGTGTGTGTAAGTATCAGTCATTATCATCTGGGCATCTGTGTGCTCAAACCCAGCCAAAAAGCAGACCCTGAAGTGTTGTAATGAGCCCCAAAGGGAGTGACTGGGCCCGCTGCCATTGCACAGCAGTGACCGTGACACTGCTTCAGGCTCCCCAGGTCTGCACGGAACGAATGACCCGAGATTTTCCTGCCCTTTTCCCCAAAAGCTCCTGAAACGATTAATTGGTGCATTGATTCAGAAATGCCACCTCCTTTTATGCATTTCTATGGTGCCTGGCACTAGAGCAGCTTGGTGCTTTCCTTACAAAGACGCGAACCCCAGAAAGAGTGACGGTCCACAGCAGAGCACTGGCTTGAAAATTGGCCCTCCTTGAACCGTACTCAGAGCCGAGCCGTAAGGAGGACAGGGAGTAAACTCCATTACCCAGCAGCAGGTTCTTTGCAACTGGACAGAAAACATGTTTGTCACAAAAGCACCAGTTCTGTGGAAACGAGGCCTCACTGGTTTATTTTTAGAGCCCAGCTGGTGTTCACCCAAGGCAGCCTCTTGTTTCCTGCTGGGACATAATTTTAGCAAAGATAAGATGTTCGAAAACAACCCCACGGGTCATTTTGAGTTGTGGTTGGAACATCTGTACGACGCAATAAGGATGAGAGAGATGTTTGTGATTTCGGCTAAGCATGACAAGGTCTTTAATATGTCCACTCGGCTGCATCCATGCCTGAGATCTGTTGATGCAGTATTGGAATTGTGCCAGCACTCATATGGGTGTGGAGGGTCAGAAGAAAGGGCATAGGTCCTGGAATTAGGGGTGCAGGGGGTGTGGCTGCACCGTCTGGCTTGAAGTGATTCCATTCCATGCAGGGTTGAAGTTTGGTTCAATGGCTCTTAGCACCCCCACTATAAAAATTCTCTCAGCGCCCCTGAGAAGGGGGGGGGTCCCTGTCGTGTTGATAAATGAATTCCATTACTACTTTGTGCCCATACAGGAAAATGTCTCTTCCTGATCTGGCCAGAGACCGTCTGTTTCAGTGCTAACAGCGGTCCATGTGCTTCTGTCTAGGTATGATCACATTTTCCAGGGTTTAAATGTGTGTGACAAAGTGGGAACTTTCTTTAGTGTTTTTGTGAGTTCTATGTGTGCCTCAGTTTCCCCTACATTTTTTATGGCTACCCAGTGGCGGGGGGAGAAGACTTAGTTTGCTTTCAGGACAGGCTAAGAGAGAGAGGTGGATATGTGTTGCCTACTTGTCTGAGCCTGAATGGGTCATTAAAAAAGGACTGGCCGAGACCACATCAATGGAAAATCCAAGAAGAGAGTGGAAGGGGTAAGGTGAGGGGATAAAGGGTTGGCTTCTGGGAGACGCTAGGCACTGGCTAAGGAGACCAGATGTGAGGGGGAGACAGGGCCTGAACATGGAGCTCTGGCCTAACCAGAAAGGACAATACTTTAACCTTCATCTCTCTGTGCTAACGTAAGGACTTTCCGATTCTGGATGCCAGGGGACCAGTAAATGGTGTCTTGGAGATCACAGGCGGTGCCCCAAAGGGGCGCAGGACGAGCCTCCCACAGGAGTCTGGCTTGGCTGAATTCGCTGCAGGGAGCCACAGAGAGAAACAGGGAAGGCTGGTGCCAAAGGCCCAGTCCTAGAGGCCATGGGCCTGCCCCTGTTGAGCAGGGTGGGGCCCAGCACACTAAAGGGTCACTGCCAGGAGATGGATTCCAGGTCGGGGCATAGCCCAGACCAGGGCCGGCTCCAGCATTTCTGCCGCTCCAAGCAAAAAAAAAAAAAAAAAAAAAAAAGCTGCGATCGGCGGGGCAATTGGTGGGGGGGGGAGAAAGCCATGATCGGTGGTGGCAGTTCGGCAGCAGGTCCTTCGCTCCTATAGGGAGTGAGGGACCTGCCGCCCCCAAATTGCCGCAGGTGCCGCCCCTCTCCCTTGGCCGCCCCAAGTACCTGCTTGTTAAGCTGGTGCCTGGAGCCAGCCCTGGCCCAGACCCTGTGGTTCAGTGACACTATGATCCCAATGTCAGTATTTTATCTTATTTAAATGCACACTTCAATGAAAAACTTCAAGAAATTCCCTGCAGGATAATAGCACACAGCTACCCCGTGGACTCACCAGTCTCGGCTTCCATTGAAAATAGTTATAAACACTTGGTACAGCAGGTATATGAGGCACATAGGCCTTTGTTGCGGTGCCTGCAAATCACAGCAACCTGTTCTTTCTCTAGCTCTACTGCTGGGGTCATTCGGGGGCTGGGGGCCCCACACTCAGACCCTCTGCTGGGGCCACCTTCTGGGGGACCATTTTTCAAACTCTCATGTTCTTACATCCACTTGTTCAACTTTTAGTGGATTGCTGCTCTGGTGTCCCAAGCACAAAGACTGACTCCCTTCCACCAAAGAAATTCACACATGCATAAGTGATCTGCTGCCTAGGGGCCTAAGTTAACAACACCATGATATTTTGTGCTTCTTATATGTGGCTCCAAAGATTACAGTCACATGCTGAAAATCTCCACAGTGGGTCCCCCTGTCGTTACATGCTCTAGAGATTATTAGCATAAAGCCATAGAACTAGCAATTCATTTGCTCTGCCTGTAATGATCATTGATTTGCAGTTGACCCACAAGCGTGCCGGTTCTCTGTCAATACCGTACTGCAGAAATGCTCATCAAAAGCCGACAAGGGCCCCCTTCATTATTTGTGTTTCTCTTGTTTTCCTTCTGGCTCTCGCAGTTTTCAGCTCTAAGCCACACAGACAGTGCCTGGCCCTTGTGAGATTTATCTGAGAACCAGACGTTCAGTGGAACTGTTCACCAACAGGGGATGGAGGCTAGTTAAGAAGTAGGGGAATTCTGTTCTAGTCTGGTTTGTAATTCACAGTCTCTACTGATGTAAGATGCTTTGGGGATCACACTCAGATATACATTTCTAAAGCAGGGGCAGAGCCCCCCCGCACCCCGTTCTCACACTGAGTAATAATTCACCCGGTAAGGAATTCCACTGGTTAGATACTAGGCTCCGGCTGTAGGGCTCAAACACTGTCTGAAATTGAGTACGTAATAAAAAGAATGAATAAATAACGCACGTAAGTGCAGCGGAGATGACTAAGAACAAATAAAGGGCCCAATCCTGCAGACACTCACTCTGGGGAGGAGTTCCATGGACGTTAATGAGGCTGCTTGCCTGAGTAAGAATTATTTACTTGAGCAAAAGTTTGCAGGGCTTGGCCCAAAATATTTATGAAGAACATACTGATGGAGCTGGCTATGTCTCCGGCCCCCTTAGTTCAGCCGGGATCAATGTCCTTTCCCATCAAACTGCTTGTTAGAGTTAAATCCTAGGCCCTGGTGTCTGGGACTTTCAAAGGGGCCTGAAGGGCGCTGGAGGAATCCATCCAGCATCCCAGTCTCCCGAGCAGCTTTCAAACAGCTGCCATTTTGATACAAGGAAGATGCCATAAAAGGGTCTCTTCTCCTCCTCCCCCCCCCCCCCCCCCCGATGCAGCAGCAGAGGTCAGGTCAGAGCAGCAATTACAGACCCAGGGTCAGAACCACTAGCCTAGAAGCACCTGTGGTCTCCCAATGAGGAGCTGGGTTCTAGGCTTTAACAGTAAGGCACAGCACTCATCTAGCCCTAGCAGGTCATTCCCAGGGCCTCACCCTGCGTTAGAGAATCTTGACGTTCGGTAACTTGGGGGCAGTTTTAAGAACATCGTTGAGTTAATTTCTCACTCCCTCCTTGAGCGCAGCAGGAATCATGGCACTCGGGCACTTGAGCTTTACAGGGTGAAGGAGAAAAAAATACCAATAAATGCTAAAAGCCTCCCTAAATCATACATGAGGAGCTGATCCTGACAGCCATGAGCAGCAGGACCCGTGCGTTGCTCTGTGTGTGTGTGTGTGTGTGTAATTAAAGCATTATGAATTACCCTTTGCAAAAAGCAGACTCAAGCTCCAGTCTCCGTTCTGTTTATTCCCCCCCCCCCCCGCACCCCATATGCACTTTTAGTTGTTTTCTGAAGGAAACCCCCCCACCCCATCCTTTTCTAGTTAGGAAACTTTATGTTTGAAGTTAAGTTTCAAGCCAATTTTAGGTGTTTTAAATTCAAACACAACTGTCCTTGTTTGTACGACTGAAAAAGAAATGAACCTTTCTCTTAAATAAATTATATCACCGGATTTTTTTTTATCAGCATCCACCAAAACATAAATCTTTCTCCATTAGTACAGTATGCACTGTGAAAAGTAACATTAGCTTCTTTTACTTTTAAGAATGACTTCCTTAGCAGAAAGCAACTATTTTCTAAATTTCCCGGAGACTGGAAACCATGTTAGGAGGTTTTATTTCTTGTAAATGCTCTAAATCTTAGCTGGATAATATCATTTGATTCATAGAAATAACAAGTTGTCTTTACCAGCAGATGGAAAATTATTTATAACTTGTTCACAAACGTCAATGTTTACATTCTGTATGGCTGAAAGCATCAATATCTAAATATTTGTGTGTGCGCATATTTTTCTATATATTTATGTACACAGGTGCACACCTCCATAATTACTCACAAATAATTTATCCTGCGGTTTCGCTCAGTGAGCAAGGAGATTCAGCTTATTCGACTGAGAAACTAGTCAGTTGCAGTTTTGAGGCATGTATGCAAAACCCTTTTTTTTTTCTGCAAAAATGTTCTATATTGGTCAGTTACTCTGAGTAAGGGAATGAACATAAAATATTTATTTCATGTAATCATCTCTCTGTTCCTCCATTGTACTGCACAATTAAAAACATGCTCACTGCTTCAGGCTCTGTGAAACCATTTAGTTTAGCTCCCAGTTTATACATAGGTTGGGAACATTTGTACCTTGTATTTATCTCATACATTCAGCCAGCCTCAGTTGTTTGTTAATGAATCCCAGGGATCAAGTCTAATTTGCTCATTATTTTATAGACCAAATGAAACTGACACTAAAATAAATGACTTTCCAGCTGAGTTAATGTATTTTTCTTCTCAGGATTTAGCAACTAATTAATTCAATGTAGACTTAATCTCGTTTTCCCTGTGCAGTCAGGCCTGATGGTATAAGGTGTGGAGGGCCTCAGCTCCCACTGACATGAGAACAGAGCCAAGGCCCCTCGGGCGATCCTTACCCTAGTCAATAGCCAGCACAAAGCCTACCTCTCTCTTAAGGCTCACTTAACCCTGTTTTGAAGACTTAAGCTCTGATTAACAAATCTTAACTTGAATCATGTAACTGCTTTGCTGAGGTGGGGTCTTCAAGAAGTGCATAGGCCTTGTGCTAGTCCTGTGTCAAATTTTCCCCTCAGCACCTACTGGATTTATCCCTCCAAAAACAGTGTTTGAGTGGAAGAGGCAGATCTCAGCGATCAGAACCAATAACTTGCTCCAGCAAGTAAAAAGAAAAACTCTTTTTATTACTTCTCCATGTTGTACCTGTCAGTAAACGTCTGATGTAAGCAAAAAGAAAGCCGTGAGCAGTAGATGTTAGTACCCAAAATGTGCTCCTGCCACATTACAGCTAGCTCCCATGTTCGAAGGGGGTTAATATAACAGTGTGGCGTATTGTATCACAGGAAAGGATGACTGGGTTAAGGTGCTAACTACTGTTTGCACATATAATTAGGATGCCCGATCTTCCAATCAAAGCTACGGAGAACCGAAACATTGCTCCGTATGGTTCAGGATTCACGTCACAAGGAATCCAGCCCTGTCTGTACAATATGCACCGGCTTGGCCTCTGCTGGGGTTTGCTGCAGGGCTGGTTCCTCACAGCACGGCTATTCTGAGCAGGCTCAGTGCTGTATAGTTCCGGGTACATATGAACTGCACGGCTTGATGGAAGGGGACCATGCTGAGTTGTGTATTCCCAGGACAGTGCCACTGGGCTGCTCTGAAGAGTCTCATTAAAGATTTCCAGGGGATTTTACTTCAAGTGAACATAGTGTTTGTAAAAGGCCCAGGAGGCTGAAAGGCTCTGTCGAGGCCCATCCAAAATGGGGATCTTTTCATTGTCTGCAGTGGTTTTTGGCCTGGCAGCTCTTGGGGGCGGAGAGTCTGGGGCTGCTCTACTCGATGCTGTGGGATAAAAAGGCCCCTGACTAGCCCCAGGATCCGGGGTGTGGCGTTATACGATACAGCTACAGGAGCCGGCTCACACTGGTCAACGAACATTTATGAACAAGGCCCTAATCCAAAGCCCATTGAAGTCAATGGTGAGACTCCCATTGATGCCGGGGGACTCTGGAGCAGGCCCTACTCTTGTCAAAATCTCTTCGCTGACAATTCATGTACAGAACCAAGGTTTGGGTTTGTGAGAGGGGAGGGGTTGCTCCAGCTAGTGCCCTGAGCTCTACCAAAAACAGAGTTCAATTCAGAGTTTAATATCTGGCAGACTGCTTACAGCCCTCCCCCGATGCAGCCAGGGTTTCTTAGCCTGAGCAAAGGCTGGCTCGGGCTGTGGCAAATGCCCGGCGCTGAGCTGATCTCCCCTGAGAGCGGCTGCCCGGCATTGGGAGCTGAGGGCAGGCAGCTGCTTGCGGGAGGCGTACAGGAGCACCTAGCGGGATCGGACCCTCTGGTTAGTTAATAAAGTTCGGATCTAAGGCTGGAAGCCTTTCAATTACTCTTCACCCTCAGGCAGCAAAATAACGAATCTGGGTGATTAGTAATAAATCTCTTAGGGGAGCGACTGCTCTAACCGGAACCCTGCGTGTCACTGTTTGACAGGAAATGCCGAGCGTGTGTCTGTCCGGCTTGGGTGCAGCTCCCCTGACTCTGAAGAACAAACTACCCAGGGGGCTCTGGGGCCAGACCCTCAGCAGGGGTAAATCGGCCTAACTCCATTGAAGCCAGGGACGCTGCATGAGTTTGTGCCAGCCGGGCATCTGGCTCACTGTGTTTGATCCCGATTCCGCTGCTGCTGCTTCACCGAAGGGCAAGTGAGTGAGGGCCCTAAGGCAGGCTTTGAAAATGTTCCACAATCTCCATCTGCCAGGGGGAAGTTCAGCTGAACCATTTGCCACAGATCTGGCAGCGCTGGAAGAAAGATAAAGGGAAATGCTGCCTGCGGCACTGATACTTCCCAAGTGACTTCCCCTGGGGGTGTTTGCCCAGGAATGGACTCTCCCGCCTCAGTGACTCAGCCATGGTGGTGTGTTTTCCCCGGGACTGGTCACTCTGACTGACATGGGACAGCTCAGAGCCGTGGGCGGGCCTGACCCTTCAGGAAAGGGTTTGAAATCTAGAAACCTGGGGGATTAAAAAACCTGCGTATCCACAGTTCCCAGCCACCAGAGAATGCTTCGCCCCCCCCATCCCCCCAGGCCTGTGGAGCTGCCTCTGCTCCCGGACAGGGGAGGAAAGGCTGTGTCTGTACGTTAGTCAGCAGAAAAGACGTGTGCGCTCAAAACCAGCGCACGGCCACAAGGCCAGAGCATGTTGTCCTTGGTCCCATAACACAACGAAACGTCATGGGCCGGATGGTCCAGTGGTCAAGACACTGGCATGGGACTCGGATGCTGTGGGTCTAATTCCTCCCTCCGCCACAGACTCCCTGTGGGACCTAGGGCAAGTCCCTGAACCCCTGTATGTGCCTTAGTTTCCCTATGTGTACAGTGGGGATAATAGCACTTCCCCACGCCGGGGGGGGAGGGGGTCGTGAGGAGAAACTCACTCACATGTCTGTGGCGCTCAGATACTTGAGCAAGGGGGCCACGTAGTGTGTCTTCTTGGTGCCTTAATAGAACAGTGTAGTTGCTGTTTCCCTTCATGCTAGCTAGGTACCTATACGGGCCCCATCACGGTAATAACGGAGCACCTGGCATATTGTATTGACTGTCCGATTACCGATAACCCCATGTTGCTTTGGCATAACAGTGCACTGACTTGCTCAGATAACTCAGTGGTGTAATTACTGCAGTCTCCCCTGGAACACAACCGTGTATTTTCTTGTAACACAAATAAAGAGGAATGAGTCAGATTATCTCAGTTTGATAATTGCAAAGATCAAGTGCCTCCAAACCCCCATGCAACTGGGGAGCAGCTGGGATCCCAGCCCACGGGCTTTCTACCTCTGTGCTGAATCCACCCAGAGCCCGACTCCTAGGGAGCAGCTGGGGTCCCAGCCCACGGGCTTTCTACCTCTGCGCTGAATCCACCCAGAGCCTGACTCCTAGGGAGCAGCTGGGTCCCAGCCCATGGGCCTTCCACCTCTGTGCTGCGCCCGCCCGGAGCCTGACTCCTAGGGAGCAGCTGGGTCCCAGCCCATGGGCCTTCCACCTCTGTGCTGCGCCCGCCCGGAGCCCGACTCCTAGGGAGCAGCTGGGGTCCCAGCCCACGGGCTTTCTACCTCTGCGCTGCACCCACCTGGAGCCCGACTCCTAGGGAGCAGCTGGGGTCCCAGCCCACGGGCCTTCCACCTCTGCGCTGCGCCCACCTGGAGCCCGACTCCTAGGGGGCAGCTGGGGTCCCAGCCCACGGGCCTTCCACCTCTGCGCTGCGCCCACCTGGAGCCCGACTCCTAGGGGGCAGCTGGGGTCCCAGCCCACGGGCCTTCCACCTCTGTGCTGCGCCCACCTGGAGCCCGACTCCTAGGGAGCAGCTGGGGTCCCAGCCCACGGGCCTTCCACCTCTGCTCTGCGCCCACCCGCCTCATGGGGCTCTAGCAGCAGGGTGGATTTCACCCTCGGGGACACATTTCTGACCACGAGTATCCCCATAGTCAAGCAACAGGCCTGAGATCAGCTGGTGAAATGGGCGTAGCTGCATTGAAGTGAAGGGAGTTGCGCACATTTCTACCAGCTAAGGATCTGGCCCAACTTGTTCACTGATGTAGCGAACTAGCTCCTGTTATTTGTCTCTTGAAACCCTAGGCAAGTAGGCCTCAAATGACATGTTAGCTCTTGGATGTTCACCTCCCTTGGTTAAATACATATACCAGATCTGTTGCTTGCCTCCCTCGGGCCCTGTGCAGGGGCCATAAAGGACACTCTTTTAGGGCTTGTTCAGACACTTTGTATCTTTTAGGTCAAGCTCCGATTTATTTATTTTTTATTCAGCAAATTGCAAACTGTTAATTCTGGACAAATCACTAATGAAAGAGACGTGTACTTGTGGCTGGCTGCATGGTGACTTGTTTGTGTATTTGTCTCTCTCTCTTTCACATGTCAATAGCCACTGGAGACGGTTTCACTTCCTTTTTTGGGAGTTTTTTGGCTTGCGTGTTCTAGTTTCTGATTGGTCATTTAGGCCAGAGGAGGTTAAGTTTAGCATGGGGGCGCCCCTACAGCAGTGCAGCTGCATACAGACAGCCAGGTGGGGCGGGGCTGTTTTTCACTATTGCAATACAGATCTTAATCACAGAAGTATTGTCCTGTTCGTCCTTGAAAGCATTTTAATAGGTGCTAACATCAATGTATAGACTATATTTCAGTCCCCTGACTTGTATGTTATATCCTTTTTCACCAGCCTTTGTTTTGTCTTTGTGCTTTAAAAAATAGGAAATAAGTTAAAATTAATATCTATAATAGACACTGGCCTGGAAAAACTCTGGGGGACAGCATTAAAACGTAAGATCCTCTCTCTTCCTGTATTTGATAGGTCCAATCTGGATAGACAACACTCATTGATAGCTGTGGGAGTCTGGTCTGAATGAGAGGAGGAGGATTTAGTCCAATAAATTTAACTTCTTTTTCTCAAACGTAAGAGAAAAGACCTGTTTGCATTTTAATGTTATTCTCTGCAATCGAGGCAAGAGAAAACATGTTCACTGGAAGGGCAAACACGGCCTATGCTGATGTGATGTCTGGATTAATTTCACAGCCAGCTCACACATCGAGCAGCAGAGGAGTGCACACGCACACACGAGAAGCCATTGATTTTACACCAGGACCAGCTAGCGCTGATTCCTCTGTGTGGGGTCTCAATGGGACCCCGGCAAGGGTCTGGGCTAGTAGATCCTGATACAAAACCAAGGTCCAACAGAGCTAAGGAAACAACCTGAGAAGGCGTCTCTCATGTTTTTCTCAGGGTAACATTACAGGGGCGTGCATTGCAGTGGTGTTGTCCAGTTTGCACTGAGACCGTTCCAGGGTGGATGCCGAGAGGCAATTGCAATAGGATGTTTTCCAGAATATTGTTGGCCACTTGTACCCGAGAAACAACCACATGTTTATATCAGGCTATTTCTTGCCATCCTTCCTCTTGTGAAGTGGTACCTCACCGTGCGAGCTGTCCTGCTGAAATCAGTGGGACCAATCCTGGGGCAAGGTACAGCTCAAAGGGGGAACAAGTGTCGTGGAATCAGACCTATCATGATGAATTCCTGAGTGACCCAATAATTACTGACTAGGCTTCCCAAGGGGCCTCCAGAAATGAGCCACGCACTTTGCACGTGCCTACCTTTGGCAAATTCAAACCCCTGCATGTGCTCGAGCCAGCGAGCACTGTGTACATGTATTTATTACTTGTACTGCAGTAGTGCCTCGGAGCGCTAGGCATGGCCCAGGACCCCATGGTGCTAGGCGCTGTACAAACACAGAACCAAAAGACAGTCACTGTTCCCAAGAGCTGACAACAGAGGGGGCATTTCATTGATTTTATTCATTTATTCCCCCATTTAATAAAACCGTTCGCCTTTCATAATAGCTCAGGTGTGTGGACAACCAGTAAGAACTAACACGATTGGAATTTGTTGACTCCGGTTAACGTAACTGAAGGACTAACCCCCCCCCCGCCCCCAATTAAACAAAACTTCACCCTGAGAGGCCAAGCTCTGTACTAGCAGATTGGCAGTGCACGGACGGCCACCAGGTTTGGACGCTGTTGAACCAACGGGAGAAGCATGTTCTGGAGTTGAGGGTCCTGAAAATGCACTGCCGGAAGCCCTTTTAATATAGGGGCACTTAATTTGAGCTCTTCAGCTGTCTTAGAGGAGCTTGGGGAGAGAAGGTCTCTTGGATAGTCAGGACTTGAAAGCAAATATGGAGCAGTGGCATGACATGTTCCCCTGGCTAACCCCACTCAGCAAGCTGGTTGCCACATTCCGTACCAGCTCCTGAGTGGTCTATGACAGTGTGGTCTAGACTGGAGGTGAAAACTGCACAGAAGCCCTTGTTTGAGCACAAATGCTGATTCTGGCCCATGTGAGCAGCATCTCTTTGGAGGCCCCTTTGCACTGAATCCATCCCTGCTGTAAGAGGTAACAGTAGGGGTGAATTGGGCCCTTACTCTGTGTTTGTTTTCCAGGCATTTCCCGCATTCCTTTCAAGGGAGCACACTGGCCAGTCTAGTGTTAACAGTGACTGCCGTAGGGGACAAGTGTTGGTTAACGAACTTGACATTGCTATGAAGTGATCAGAAGAGTCTCTGCCTGCCGTGGGAACAAGGAGGAGGAGAATCAAAGGGGACTTTGACTCCTGCCCATTCCCTGATGCATTTATGACAGTGGGAGAAAGGTATGACTGCCTCGTCTTCTCCCCGCGGCCCTAGAATTTCCACTGGTTCCTCTGGGCTGGGGGTTACGCAGGAGATGGAAATGTCTACGGCCTTGTGTGCGCTGGAGAGGTTGGCCGCTCTAGCTAGAGCGACAAACCTTCCTTGTGGAGATGCAGCTTATAATGGCAAAAGAGCTCGTTTGCCGGGAGAGCTTATACCAGTTCCCCACTCGAAATAAGCTGTGCCGGCAAAAGGACTTGTTTACCCGTGTAACTGCATCTGCACTAGGGGCTGCGCTGGCCCAGCGCTGTCGGTTATGGGGGTGATTTTTCCCACACTCCGAACCGATGTGGCTGTGCCAGAAAAACTTCGAAGTATAGACCAGGCCTAAACGTCAACGCTGCCTCGCAGTGCAGCAGCTGTGCTGCAGGCCGAGTCACCCTGGTGCAGAATAGACTCCCTGCCAAGGAGGGACACGTTGTATCTCCATATAGCAAGCACGCAGGTACCTGCAGTGGGGAGAAGTGGATGGGAATAATGCCATTGACAGGAGGTGACGCCTCCTTGCCTACCTAGCAGTCTGCTCACAGCCACCAGTGTGTGTTCCTGGCTCCCTGCACCTCAGTCTGCCTGACTCCTGACCTCTTTGTGTGGCTTCCTCAGACCCGATGAAATTCACCTCTGTGCAAATGGCCCCACCAGCCCTAGGCACCTCTTGGGCCCTGCTTAAGCCCTTGGGGTGCGCAGGCTTCATGAAAGGCCTTCTGGACAGGGGGAATGTCGCCCTCAGAAAATAACCGTTGCTTACGTTAAAAAGCGATCAACCCCTGAAGGTGACAGACCAGGGGCTGCTTGATTCACATGTTAACACCTGCTGGGTCAAGTCAGCAGAACAAAAGCAACGGACCTTGAGCTGACCCTCCCAAAATAGCTCAGAGCCCCAGCTTGCCACCTGCTGCGAGCCAGAGATGAGCTGGACCTAGTGGCGGTCTGAGGCCCCACCCTGCCCGGTTGGTCTTGCCTGTCCTGCACCTGTTCTTTCTCTTTCCCTGGTGCTTCTCTTTCCGTTAACTGTTGGGTCCTGTGGTCCTTGTCTCCCGGCTGGAGCTATTCTTAGTGCACAGAATTTACTTTTGAGTTTCAGCCCCGCTGCCCTCAGGACCTTGGGAGCTATTTGTGTAGCTCACAGCTGCTAGCGCGAGGCTGGTGGAAACCCCCCTTGGCTGAGCTGACGTTGACGATACTTTCTGACTGAGTTGGGAACGTTGCGTCAGCCTGTCCCCGCTTGCTGGATGTGATCTGTAGCCTCCGTGATCCACGTTTGCCCAGATCAGAGTCAAAGCTTTGTTCCTGGAAGAGACGACCAGAGATGAAATTGTACGTCTGGCCAGAAATCCGAGCTGTAGCTACACACAGTGCGAATGAGGCCATGCTCCTGACTTGCACACACGGGAGTGGGTAAAGACCATCATGACTTATGCTAATCTCGGGCCAAATTCTGCCAGCTTTCCACGGAACAGCCCTTGTTCTGCTAGTAGCCCTAGTAATGTCAAGGGCACTATTCCCAGAGTGCGACTCAGCACGAATAAGGGGTCAGACCCTCTCCCTTGGAGGGGAGTTTTGTCTTTGTGTCTGATTTAGGGCCAGATTCTGCCTCCCTTACTCAGATTGAGTAGCACCATGAGTCAGGCCATAGCAGTAAATGAGGCTACTCGCAGATTGAGGGGCTTCGCATTGGGACTAACCAGAATCTCAGCCCCTTAGAAATATTCACTCACAGACTCAGAATCAGACCTTCAAAGGTCAGAAGACCCTAGAGCAGATTCTAGGATATTTTCTCCCTGGTTTAAGCCTCTCGGTGTTTTTCTACTTCTGCTATTCTGGACTTGTATTGAACTGCGTTGGTATATGTGCTGTTATTACTGAAATACACAGCCATATTCTGCAATGACTGTCCACACCGCTACACCTCAAAGGGCAGCGGCTGCAGGGCCTGGGGCCGGTACTGGAGATTACTAAGAGCATATGATCTATGGGTGGTCCGGGCCCTGCTCTCATAACCATGCAGATGGACCCATATGCCTATGAGAAGCCCCATGGATGTTAATGGGGCTCTGCTTGGGCATGAGGGGCTCCCTGTATGGCTCTGATTTCTGGATCACCTACAGTAGGGCTGGATTTTCAGAAGAGTTCAGCCTGTTGGGTACATGGGCTCTGAGCTCTTGGGAAATTCTGGCCTGTGATGTCACATTGGGAGCAGGGGTGAACTTCAGCCCCCAGGAGCATCCAGATCATGAAATCACACAGTAGGCCCCATTTGGTGCCATTGGTATGGACCATCACATATGGATTAGTGTGGGCGTGTGTGTGTGTGTGTGTGCGCTCAGTGCTGGACCAGTACTCATGCCATTGTTCGCCTCCGAGTTTCCCCTTGGTGTCTGTGTGTGGCAGAGAACATGGTTCCATGCTGGAGATTAGCGCTGTAAAACCAGCGCCTTCTTCCTGGAGAGAGCTGCTCCCCGTGGGTCTGGGGACTCAGATCTGCTGCCTCTAGACACAATTACATTAGAACTGCCTTTGCACCAGCAGCAGAACTGGTTACTAACTTCCAATTAGTTCCACCTGTGCAACCCCACTGAACAGGGCCGGCTCCAGCTTTTTTGCCGCCCCAAGCGGTGAAGTGGGGAAAAAAAAAAAAGATAAAGCCGTGAGCGGCGGCAGTTTGCCAGCAGCCCTACCGCACCGCTTCATTCTTCGGCGACGGGTCCTTCACTCCGAGAGGGACCAAGGGACCCGCCGCCGAAGACCCGGATGTGCCGCCCCTTTCCATTAGCTGCCCCAAGCACCTGCTTCCTTTGCTGGTGCCTGGAGCCGACTCTGCCACTGAAGGCCCGGGGATTGCATAAGGTGATAATGGGAAGACAATGGGCTTGCTCCAGGGTCAGTGTGGGCACTGTTTGGCCTGCAGAACCTTTGTTCCTGGTGTTGATGGGTGACGAAGAAAGAATCCAGCTTCACCTCAAGCGAGCCCAGCTGGTTGGCTGCTGAGCACTTCTGAAAAGCTGGCCAGAAGTGCCACACTGGGAGCTGAGCATGCCTGAAAATCTGCCCCCCCCCCCCCGAGCTCTCTCAGGAATGGGGCCCCAGGAGCCCAGTGTGCAGGGTTGGCAGCTAGAAACAAATATCTGCTTCCATGCTGAGCGTTTTTGATAAGGAGTCACTGAGACACAATCAACATGTAGCTTCACAAGGCACCTTTAAGCCCACGAAAGCTTCTGCTCAAATACATTTGTTAGTCTCTAAGGTGCCACAAGGACTCCTGTTCTTTTCGCGGATACAGACTAACACGGCTGCTACTCCGAAACCTACTTTTATAACGTCACCTTTCAGAGTAGACAGCTCTGGATTTGTGCCCTGGTTGTAATTGCTTTAGTGTTGTCTGCAGGTCCCTAGCCCAATCACCAGACTTTTATACATTTGATTTACAAGGAATCACAGCCGATGACTGGCCCAGGAAGACTGTAGGTTCACTTTATAGCTCTGGTAGTGTCTTTAGCCCCTATCACCACCACAGAGCCCTTTCTGGCCTTAGATCCCATTAGAAGTTGTACTGATTGCTTCCCAGGTGGAAACACTTTGTTGGATCACCTGACAGGGCTAGGGCTAATGGCCCTTCCACTCTGATGCATTCAGAGCCAGGTAACTGCTGGCTGTTGTTCGGTTTGGATGGCCCCGTCTCTGCTCAGGATGTGTGTGCGCTCGTAGCTGTCTGGGTCTCGTGGGCTGAACCAGGTACAAATTTCACCATCTAACACAGTTGTGGGGCTTTGTTCTGGTGGGTACAAGAAGAGGTTCTTCTAAAGGAGAAGCTGCTGGGGGTGGGGGGAGAAAGAACGGATGTGATTTGAGGTTAGTCCAACAAGTGTGTGAATAGCTCAGTTACTGATGACAAGAGATTAGCCGCTGGGCTCAGCTTGGAGAGCCATGAGGGTGCGGGTGGAGGCTGGTAACAGACGAGGGAAGTCAAATGTGCCTTGGTGGGAGTGTTCTTGGGGGCAGCAAATGCTACATGTCTCCCTGTCTGCATGAGCCTCTGAGTCCTAGGGAGTGTGGAGGGGCCTGGTTGCCTCTAATGTGCCCAGTCACACTCTCTTTGTGGGGCCACCCACTACTGGTAGGGCTACCCCAACCCTAGCTGCCTACTGCACAAGGTGTCCCTGTCCCCTTGACCTAGGCACCAGCTATTGGAATCTGGCCCTAAACTGGCAGTTTGGTTTCTGGAAGGGAAAATCGGGGCTTTTTTAAAAAAGGAAACTTTTTTCTCACAACAGGTCCCCTGAGCCCTGCCAGAGAGGCTCGGCCTGCCCGTTGTTCTTACCCCAGCCTCAAACCAGAGATGACACTTGTGCCTTGGGTGACTGGGGGAGGGGAGCTGTGTGCACAGGTCAGGCACCGTAGCTAGATGACTAACCGCCTGCTCTGCACAGGAACTGAGTCTTCTGTGAGCACCGTTAGGCTGTGTGTGTGCTGGAAGTGAATGGAGGATGGTTAGAAAATCTGGCCCCGAGCATCTGTCTTTCTCTTTGGCTATCCAGTAAGGCCAGCCTTTCGTGTGGCTGGGGTGACAAGGAAGGGAATATCTCCATATGTGATTTTAAAATGGTTTGAAAAGGAGGATTTCAAATAAAGATTTAGGGCTAGATTCTCCGCTGGTGTTCCCTGGCAAAGATCCGTTGTGGAGTTATACACCCGTTGATGCTAGCTGGGGATTTGGCTCGGAGAGACAGGATATCCAGACTGGTGCGATTGTCCTGTGGTCTGCTGTTTTAGCCAGTGACGAACAAACTGGGTCCTCTAGCATGTGCTGGCCTGTTCGCTATGGTGCACGTGGGACCAGGTGATCGACATGGGATTGCAGGCTCAGGGTACAGAGATCAGCTTTATTAGTGGGCTAGGTGTGTAAAATATGACACATGTGAACCAGGAGCAGAGAGCAGCGCTCCCTGGCATTATACCCTTCCCCTCCTGTCTCTTCCCTGGGCATGGCACCCCTTTCTATTGACTCATCTCCTGTTACATTTCCCGTCTCCTGTGTTAGCAATCCTTCTGCCTCTCTCGGGGTGGCTGCGTGCAGCACAGGACAAGCGTTAGCTATGCAGGGCTAGCACTTCAGCCACGGACAGCTTTGCTCTTGCATCTTCTTCTGGGTTGAGCTTGTGCATCAATAACCACAGGTCTGGAACTAGAGGTGGGGGGCTGCTGCACCCCCAGGCTGGAAGTGGTTTCCATCATATACAGGGTTTACAGGTTGGTTCAATGGCTTGCAGTGCCCCCGCTATACAAATTGTTCCAGTGCCCCTGTCAATAACCTTTCAGGGATGCAGAGAGCTGAAAATTCACAGATAGGGTTGAATTTAATGGCAAGTGAGACTTTTGATGGTATGGAGGTGCACTGCCTCTCTACTTCCCACTAGACCTGGTGGGGGCTGCAGAGGGGCAGGAGATTGGGTTTGGGGAGCATGGCAGTGTGCCAGGAGATGGGGACACAGAGGGAGCTGCATGGGAGGAATTTCAGGGGACCGGGAAACACAGAGGGACAGGATGGGGGAAGGAGAGCGAGGGGGCTGGGAGCACAGCTCTCTGCCTCCTGCGCTCTGGGTCTGTGCCAATGCAATTGCTAAGAGTCTGGGAAATCCCCAGTTATGTTCCTCCTGCCCAGCACAAAGCTCCTTTCAGATCAGTCTCCAACACAGCCATACCCATCAGCCGCCCATGTGTACACACACCCTGCATGCGTGGCTGTGATCACCAGGGAATACAGACCTTTATTTCTTCAGTTGGGGCCAGGCTCTGCAAAGCCATACCCTGGCGAGCAGCCTGGCTGGAAGCCAGGGGAATTCTCAGCTGCGTTAAGGTTTACAGGGGTGGGATCTTGCTCTCCTGACCCCCCTCCCTTGCTGTCTGCCTATTAACCTGTGCGCACTGAGAAGGCGACTGAAGCCCCAGGTGCCTGAGCCGCATCCAGCTCACAGCTGCTTTGATACAAAGAACTTGCTGCAAACATGGCGCTCTCTCCTCCACCCCAAACGTAGCAGCAGCCACCAGAGACAGCTCAGAGCAGCCGAAGGACCGAGCCTCTGGATAGCTGGGGTGAGAGGCCTTCATAGAGATGTACAGCGTTCGCCGGTCACTCGCTAGTCACAAATGTATTCGAACCAACTTTTCTCCCCCTGCCAGCACCGCAAAAACCATGGCCCTGAGCTTTATACGATGAGGGAAATAAGAAGCAATGCCAATGCATGTACAAGTACTGCGTCACCCACTCCTGTTAGGGAGGGCTAGGGTGCAGGGCCGGGCCATGCTATGCGTGTGTCTATTGCAGGGCCGCTGCAAGGAAGTTTCGTGCCCTAGGTGAAACTTCCACCTTGCGCCTCCCCCCCCACAGCCCTCCGGCAGCTCTCCCCCCGGGGAGCCGTGCGGCAGCTCCCCATCCCAGCTCACCTCTGCTCCGCCTCCTCCCTGAGCACGCCGCCCCCGCTCTAATTCTCCTCCCCTCCCAGGCTTGCGGCGCCAAACAGCTGATTGGTGCTGCAAGCTTCGGAGGCGGAAGAAGTGGAGCAGCGACGGCGTGCTCGGGGAGGGGGTGTAGCAGAGGTGAGCTGGGGTGGGGAGCCCTGCGGCAGCTCCCCACCCACCCTGAGGCACCCCCGTGGCAGTTCCCCACCCCCCCGGCCTGGGGAGCTGTGCAGCACCTCCGCACTCTAGCTCACCACTGCTCCACCTCCTCCCCGAGCTCTAATTCTCCTCCCCTCCCAGGCTTGCGGCACCAAACAGCTGATTGGCCCTGCAAGCCTGGGAGGCAGGAGAAGTGGAGCAGCGACTGCACGCTCGGGGAAGGGGCATAGGAACGCTGTTTAAAAAAAAAAATTGGGGGCACTGCTTTTTTGGTGCCCCCAAATCTTGGCGCCCTAGGCAACCGCCTAGCTTGCCTAAATGGTAGCACCGGCCCTGGTCTATTGTTACCTTTACTTAAAGCATTTCCAAGTTATATACATCTGCTGGATTACGCCCAGTGGCTCTTCACAGACAAAGCGATCGTTGAATGTTTCTGGCTATACTGAGATCAGAACAAGGCTGCATCAGAGGCAGGAAGGACGTTTCCAGGGAATGCAGAGGGGCGAGAGCAGTGGGAACATGGGAATAAGAGCAGATCTCAAAGGGATCAGCAAAGATCCCCCCCACATCAAACAGGAAGCAGAGTTACTGGAAATCAGCATTATGGTTCCTGGCTCCTCTGGGGAACCCCCTGCTGACTGACACAGAAACTGGCTGAGCACCCTGGGGATTCGAGGGCTAAGAACACTCGGAGCTCTTCAGGGACTTCTCAAAGTTCTTCCCATCATGTGTCACCTGGCAGGTGTAGGTCTCCTGGGTCTTCCACTGAGCTGCACTCAGAGGAGAAAGCGAGAGGCTTCCCTCCAGGCCCCTGGCAAGGGGTGCCCACCACAGCAGTCCCAGGAAGCCCTGTGCTTCAGGACACGCTCATTCCTTCGTCCTGCTCCTTGAGGAGCAGATGCTGAGTCTGGAGGGGGAAGGGCAGGTGGTTGTACCTGGGGGAGCACCCTCTGGCAGCCTAGTGGGCCCACCTTTGTCTGAGGTCTCCTGCAGCAGTAGGACTCCGCAGCACCCCCTTACTCAGGGCTTGTGGCTAAATGCCATGAGCCTTGTCCTGCCTTGGGCCGCCCCACTCGCAGAACAGAGAGACTCGGAACTAGTGCATGGGCTGCCCCCAGCTGTCTAACTCCACTACTCCAGCAGATAAAGGAGCTAGGCGGGGAGCAGCTGCTGGAGTGCCCCAATGCATACGGCACCTGGGCCCACTCCTGTGGGGAGCCGGAACAGCAAGAGCAGTGACAGGGCCTCTTTGGACACCCGTCTACCCCAGCAGTGAGCCGAGGGGCATTTCCTAAAGTGTCCTTCGTCAATGAGGAGGAGCGAGACAATGCACCATGAGCCACAGATGTTACTCGTGTTGCTCAGTGCATGCTCAGAGACCGGTATCAGAACCAGGATAGAATAGAGCCCAGGGTGAGTTTTATATCACATCAACGAGCTGGTCCCTCTTACTGGGGAGGTGACTTTGGAATAAAAATGGGGACGTTCCCTGCCCTGTAGAGGGCCTCTGCTTAGACACCCAGCACCCCATCACTTCCCGTAAGCTGCTTTTCCGACACTAAAATCAGCTAGAGTGTGATCTAGCTCCCACAGCAGTCAGTGAGATTGTCTTCAATAGAGTTGCCGGGGGCACCTGCTGAACCCCCTTGTAAAAGGGGACCATTAAATAAACAAGCAACCCATAAAAAGGCATTTTCAATGATGAATGTCAAGTCTTGATTAAAAGACTTCTGACTAGCAAGAGCAGCTGCAACTGACCGAGCCCCTGAAGTTCACCTCGCTCCCAGAACGAAGCCAAGCAGCAGAGAGGATGCTGCAGTCGCTCATTAATGTATTATTAATTGATTATTCACTTCCAAATTGGTGCTTCAGGACACGGTTCAGCAAATCTTTTCATCAATAATTAGTGAGATTTCCTCTCCCCGCCGGAAAGCAGAACAGCCTGAGTTAAACTGGCTTTCCTGCAACTTCTGGAGACCTCTCTAATGGGGAAAAATGATGAGATGAGTGGCGGGGGCTCGTCAGGCACACCAGGGCAGGGACTTGAAATGAATGGAGAGCCCAGTGCTAGGACTTTACAGCTCCTGCCTGGACTTACTGCAGAACTCTAGAGCTGATTTTTCTAAGGTGGATGGCTTGGTTTGCACTGCCCGGCCCGAGAGAACATAGTCCTGATTTTCAGAGCTGTTGAGCCCCCAGAACTCCTATTAAAGTCAATGGGAGCTGGGAATTCCCCATATCTGAAAATCAGGCTATCTCTTGGGCTCAGAAATTGACACCCTAAATCAGTGGCCACCTTTGAAAATTATGGCCACAATATTCAGGCTTTATGCAGTAAACGGCTGAGAAAGGAGACTCCCAAACCCGTCCTTTAAAGGAGGAGTTGGCTTCCAGTTTAGAGGAGCTATGTGATGAATGTTGGGGGTCCTATGCAGCTTGGCCACCGGACAGTATTTTCCCCATAACTGAAATCTAAAACTCCTGTAAAAGGCTGTTGGAAAGAGTCTAAGGGTTTTGGGACCCTCGGGCTGCTCCTAGTTGACCAGCACCTTGTGGTATCTTGCAAAAGAGAACAATTTCTGAACACTCTACACAGGAGAAGTACCTGTCCCAGAGAAAAAGATTAGAAGTATAAAGATGCACATGAAAGGAAAAGATGACTTACTTGCATCTGAAGAAGTGAGGTTCTTACCCACTAAAGCTTATGCTCCCAATACTTCTGTTACTCTCAAAGATGCCACAGGATCCTCTGTTGCTTTTTATGAAAGGAAAAAATTGTCTCCGTTGGAGAGGAGAGCGGACAAGGCTATTCCACTTACTTACTGAGGATGTTCAGCTGGGTTCCTCCACCGAGGATCCACCACCATGATACACACCTGTGCAAAAACCTCCCAATCAGTGAGAGGAAGATCCCACTTGTGTTATGAATCCAGCATGGAAAAACTCCTTTGGGGTTATTCCTCTGATGCCCAAGAGCAGGATGAGATGTCTTCTCTCTGTAGAAACTCCTGGCACAAGAGGTGAAATGAGCTTATTGGGAACACTCAGCAGGGTGGTCCTAGCGGGGTCGTAGGGATGGGCAAACTGGTTTGAATAGAATACACTCCTCCACCCCCACCCCTTCGCCCATTTATAGAGCTGAATTCAAGTCAAATATATTGGGGGCAGGGTTAGAGGTCCAGTCTCGTCCCATTGTTCTGAGCCTGCTGGGGACAGCTGGGCTCATAGGACCTGATCCAAACACCACTGAAACTAATGAAAAAACACCCACAGGCTCTGGATCAGGCCCAGAATCATGGAGCTGTAACTGACCCCCTGATGTCCTCATCCTGACCCCTGATATCCCCTGCTGTACGGAGCGGCTCTTGGCCACAGCAGAGAATCTGGCTCCAAGTGTTTGCTCTGGATGGATTCCATGAAGGAATGTCCAACTCTCTGGGAAGTGAAGAGATTTCTGGCTAATAGGGAAGCCGTTCCAAGCAGTAAGGGCCTGTCTGCTCCCAGCTGAGGTCAATGGCAGAGTTTCCATTGGTTTCGATGGGGCCGGCCTGGAAACCTGATAACTGATGTCATTAAGGACACTAGGTCGTTACCTGCCTTTGCCGTTCCTCAATGATTTCAGGTGCCTACCTGTGTGCATGGCTTTCTGTACTCAAAGAGACCATTTCTCAGGGTAATGACCCATCATGCGCAGCCCTGTTCATAACTCGTGTGAGCTCCGTCCTGCTTTTACCCCTCTAAGGGGCACTAGGGGTCTGCCGGACACTTTCTTTTTACCATTCTTCTATTGCTTTATTTTTTTAGGCCAATATTTTTGCCCTGGTTCCAGCTGCAGCTGCAGTTCTTGGCACCTCGGAAAACCAAGCCACTCAATTTGGTGCCTAAATATGGACTTAGGTCCCTAACTTTGGGCACCCAGGGCTGAAGGGCTTAGGAAAGGGGTTGGAATGGCAGGCCTAGAGCCCGAAGCCCTCTTTAGAGGTGTAGCATGTAGGATTTCCCCATGATGCCCTGCCAATGTGCCTCAACCCTAAGTGGGAAGGCCTGGCTCTAGGGTGAGTGGGCCCAAATGTCCAGGCCAATTCAGCCCTTGGCTGTTCTGCTGTAAAGGCCCATAAAGGGGCCGTCTGCGGTGGTAATTTTGGGATGTGGAGACTTGGCCACTAGGAGCTGAACCTCGTTTCTTTATCCCATCGCTGACACCATTAAACAGCCTCAGCATGGTGCTCTCTGGTTACCATGGTTGTTAGCTAACGGGTGCTATGGTCGCAGCCAGGGGCTAGTGAGGGGGTTCGTAACGCTGACGCTGATCGCTGGCTTCCATCGCTGGAGAAAGAGGAAACATCCTGGGCCTGATTTCCCGCCTCACTTGCAACTGGGTAAACTGGAAGAAACTGCACTGAAGTCAGCACAACGAGCCCCATGTAAAGCGGGGGTCAGCGAGAGAGGATCAGGCCCAGTTTCTCCCGGGTGCAGAACTCTGAGTGGCGGAGGATTCATGCCCCAACGTAGAGGCAAACACTTGAGCTAAAGGCCCCCTCTCCTCTCTTCTCCCTCCCTCCACCCCACCCCACCCACCCTACCTTACCCCACCCCACCCACCCTATCATGATCTTTGGGGTGTTTGAGATCGAGATCCAGAGCAGGACTTCGAGTTTGGGTCCATCTCAAATGTCAATGCAGGTGAAACAACTACATTGTAGCAACTGAGCAAAAGAAAAGTTACTCTGTGCCTGGAGCCTTTTAATAAGTAAATGTTTTAAAACATGACTGCCAACTCATTGGCTCCATCTCACAACTCCCTCCCTGTGTGTGCACGCATGTATTTCATTCCACCATGCATAGTACTGGCCAGTGTCCATTGTACAGATCTGGGTAGAGGGAGGAAAGAAGGAGACAAGTTCTTCCCCTGTC
Source organism: Chrysemys picta bellii (assembly GCF_011386835.1). NCBI lineage: Eukaryota > Metazoa > Chordata > Testudines > Emydidae > Chrysemys > Chrysemys picta. The sequence goes on along the minus strand of NC_088805.1, from coordinate 15,373,469 downwards.
CCCAATTCCGAACTCCCTTTCTGAGGTGGAGAACCTGGCAGGCCAGGGAGGGGACCCCAAACACTAGTGCTAGATGGTGCATACCCCCTTTTCAAGTCCTTCCATAAGCAAACTGATTTAACCCATTCCCCACACCCCTTGAGCTCCTCAATTATTATTTTAAAGTGTACATCATTACTGAAGACTCTGTTTTAATAAAGTCATCTCCTTTGGTTGCATCTAACCTGGGCACTTGGAGTCTTTGATAACTCCTCCGTAGGAACTTGGTTCCCAGTGGTACCCAAGTGCTGCTGTCTGGTATGTCCATTGTATCTGCAGGTTTAGACACTGTCATTGCGCTAAGGGGAAATAATACCTCAACACGGTGTGTGGTTTTGCTGCAAGACTAGACAATTGTATTTAAGAGTCCAATAGTGTGAACTGACTCATCAGAAACTATGAGCAGCATAGAGCTATAAACCTCAGAGAAGCCTGGATTGTTCTGATTTAATTATAACTAGAGTGTTCGCATTACACAATCAAACATCTCTGCATTCTGTCATCCTTGCTCATTTGGAATGTATCCCATCTTACTCTGGGATTAGCCCCATTGACTTCAATGGGACTTAGGCAGAATTTGGTCCTCTGTAATTAACCAACAGAACTTGCTTCAGGGGAGAGTTTCTGCAGTAGGGACCCCTGGGTTTGGTGTTACCACCTTAGATCAGATCAATCGTTAGCTCTTCTATGACTCCCAAGGAATAACACCCCAGCTGTGTGCTGTTAGCTGTGTAGTAAGTAGCTAAGAAAAAGTGTAACGCAAAAGAGATTCAGATGCAGAAGGATGAACATTTGGATGATAAAGGTACATGTTTTATTGGAAGATAATGTAAATAGTTCAAATACAGTCAGTAAGTGTGAAGAGGACAGAAGAGGTTTAACTCTGCACAGACACCGCGATAGCTGAATGTTTCTGGTTTTATTAATAGCGTAACAAGGCTGCATCAGAGGCTGAAGCAGGAAGGACATTTCCAGGGAATGCAGAGGGGCGAGAGCAGTGGGAACATGGGAATAACAGTGGGTATCAAAGGGATCACATAAAACAGGAAGCAGTTTTGCTGGAAATCAGCATTATGGTTCCTGGATCCCCTGGGAAACTCTCTAGTGACTGACACGGGAACCAGCGGAGCCCCCTGTTAAGAACACTCTGAGCTCTTCAGAGACTTCTCGAAGCTCTTCCCATCATGTGTCACCTGGCAGGTGTAGGTCTCATGGGTCTTCCACTTTGATGCATCCAGAGACAGGTAACTGCTGGCCATGAACTTGTTGTCACTCTGTTTGGATGGCTTGGTCGTCTCCACTCCAGTGGAGATTTGCTGGCCATCAGCTTTCCAGGTGACTTGGACTGACCCTGGGTAAAAGCTGCCCAGCAGACACACCAGTGTGGCTTTGCTCTTTGTTTTTATCTCTTCCGAGGATGGAGGGAAGAGGTGCACGGTAGGAGATGCCTTTGGCTGACCTAAAAGACAAGGAAACTCATTGTGAGGATTAAGGAGAATGTTTAACATCAGCTGAATTCTAGAAACTGCCAATGCAGAAGGAAGGAAAAGATTTCAGAGCTAAATGGGTATGATCGCCAATTTTCATTCAGTTTGAGTTTTTTTTCCCCATATGACAATGGAGCTTGGAGTCCAACTATTGCTGTGAATATTTATGACCAATGTGCATATTCTCAATGACTTTAATGTTACAATGGGGCTAGCTGTGTAAGGACTAATTAGAGGAGTAAGAATTGAGGATTGGGGCCTGACTCAGACTTCAGAGGTGCACGTGCTGAGAGCTATCAGGAAAAACATCTGACAGAGGTATTGCACCGAACTCTCATCAATAACAGCTTACTACAGCTGCCAGCGTCCATGCTCCGAGCTGTACATGGCGCTACTAAACAAATGCAGCTAGTCTTTGAGGTCATGAGTGTCATCTGATTAGTGGTTTCATTGTACCTTGGAGCCATAGCTGAGAACCCTTACTTATCAGAGGGGTAGCCGTGTTAGTCTGAATCTGTAAAAAGCAACAGAGGGTCCTGTGGCACCTTTGAGACTAACAGAAGTACTGGGAGCATAAGCTTTCGTGGGTAAGAACCTCACTTCTTCAGATGCAAGACCTTACTTAGTTTTTGCATGGCTGGAGTTACAGAAAATTGGGTGCCCCGTCTGTTGAAAAATGCTTCCCTTTCAATTACTGTATCCAACTGTTAGCCTCTTCCTATGCCCTGCACTCCTGAGGCAAGGTCCCAGACATTGCGGAGATAATTATCTCCACTAGGCTACGCTGAAAATAACGTTCAAAGCTGCAAACATTGTATTTTTGAGGGAGGTTTTTTTTAAAGTTATTTCATAAAAGGTTATAAAACCCACTTTTCAGCTTTTTTCTTCCACGGAGAGTTAATGGGATTTTATCAGTTTTAAATAAAGACGGGAAACTTAAGAGCGAGCGTGTGATCCAACGCCCATTGAATTGAATGGAAAGAGGCTCATTGATTTCAATAGGCTTTGGATCAGGCCCTAGATAACGATCTAGCCCGTTAGCAGTACTGACTCCATTGTCTTTAGTAGTGTGATTCTGAACTTACACGGGTGTAACTGAGATCAGAATCTAGTCCTAAGTATATTGCACGTTTCACAGTTCATACCCAAGTCAGTAACTAGATGCATTTTCAAAAAGTGAGTTCAAGTCTTATTTAAAAAACCTATCACTAGCAAGGCAAGAAAAAACAAACACCTCCGTGCCCCCCCCCCCCCCCGAGAATGCCATGAAAATTCAGAGTTCAGCAAAGCAAATGAAGGCAATTCCAGAGCTTGCCGTATAATCTGTTTGATGTAGTGTTCTTGGATTATTCCAGTCCAAATTGCTGCTTAAAGACACAATCCCACAAACAGGCTAATATATTCGTAGGGAGGCTTCCTCTTCCTAAGCGTCAAAATTTTAGGAACATTGTTCTGCAGGGTCTTGCAGCCTTTAAGCTTCATTTTCTGTTAACCTCAGTAGTTTTCCCCTCTAAAATACTGACAAGCTCTTTGTGTTATAGGTTTTGGGGAAACCTAAATCTGTCTAGCCCTCAAGTCCCTATTGTAGCTGGAAGCCTCAGTGCTATTGTAACCCTTCAGGAAAGTTTCCCTTTTATTTTAATAAAGCCCCGTAGTTTAGGCATTGAGCGTTTTGTGTTTGGTTCGATTTGATGTGGTAACTGTTGCCAATGGTGACAGTTTGGCTGGGGAGGAGGTGACCCTTTGTAAATAGAACTGTCTAGCAAGGGAGGTCTAGAGCGGGAGAGGGTGAGTGAGAAGACCTGGGCACTAGTCCTGACTCTGATACTGATGTGCTGTAAGACCTTGGGCAGGTCACTTCACCTCTGCACTTCACATTCCCCAGCTGTGACGTAAGGAATCGTAACCACTATTGTAAAATGCTCTGAGAGCCTCACAAGGCACAATGAGTGAAACTCTGGTCCCACCGCAGTCAATGGCAAAACTCTGAATGCTTCCCCAAATGTACTGCAGGTTTGATAAATGCTGAGAGTCTCTATGTTCCCCTGACTACAAGGACCCAGATGGCCCAGGCCTGTCACTAATTACTCCTTGCCATATTTCTTCTAAGTACATTTTAATATTGGAGACTGTCATAAAAGAGCCTAATATGTCTCACCCTCCCCTTGATTTCACATGAAGCTCAGTGGGAGATCTTCATGCAGAATAAAGGGAGAATATGTGCCAGGAGTTTCAGCAGGGGAAACCTGCAGCCGCCTGAATTAAGAAGCCCCCTTTTCTCACTTTTCCATGCCCAATCACTGTTAACTTTAACAATGTAACTCCTGCTCTACATTGGGTATTGGTGGAAATCTGAACTAGAATAAGAAAGCAAACGAAGTGTTGGTTTGTCTCAGAAGCCGAGTGGCAGTTTGTCTTGGTGACACAACAGTCTTCTGAAAAACAATGCTCCTATATAAAAGCACAGCGTTCCCTTTCTAAATGATTGTATCGGGGGGTATCCTTCAAAGAAAGGAGGAAAACCAAAAACATTCCTGCTGCATAAACTAGCAGAATTCTAATTGACTGGCTCACAGTTTCGCCCCCCCCCCCCAAAAAACCTTCTGTGATCTAAAAAAAAACAACCAACATCAAACAAACTAGGGCAAGGAACTTAGAAATTTCACTCCTGGGAGAAACTTATATCAGTTTTTTAAAAAGACAAAATACTTCACTTGTGATAAATTCTGAGGCTAGAACTACAAGCCCCTTCTTAATCACAGAGTAAAAGGAAAGAAAACTATTTGTGTGATACATTATACCACCCGGGCTGGAACAAAAAGATGCAAAGTTTTTTTTTTTTAAAACAAGTAATAAACTAGCTGGACAATGATTATAGAGGAATATTGCAGTTACTTACCAAGGACGGTTAGCTGGGTTCCTCCTCCGAAGACATACACACAGTGGCACATGGCAGTGCAAAAACCTCCAAGCAGAAGGTGACCCCATGGATGTGCTGAATCAGGAATTGTCCAGTTCCTGATGGATCGTTTCTGTGATGCCAGAGATCAGGATGACATTCCTTCTCTCTGAGGAGACTCCTGGGTCCAATGAATGAAATGTTGGTTGGGCATTCGCACAGCAGGGTGCTCCCACGTGGACACCATGTGTAGAATGAGAACGTTGCTACCTCCAGTCTAATGAACACCACCATGGATATCTTCATGCAGAATAAAGGGAGAATATGTGCCAGACATTTCAGTAGGGGAAACCTACTGGATATCCTGGGAAGAACCACACTATAGTTCCAGCACTTGATGCTTATCATTGGTTGTTGCTGCGCCAGTGTTTCTGGAAGTGTAGTCTTCTGGGGGAAGAACACTTGGACAGAATAACAGACAATGACCCAGTGCTTATGGTTTATTTCCCAGGGAATAAAATCTATATCATCCTTGCTTTAGGGCCTAGCAGTAGGTTCAGTACAGGTTTTCCTGACTGCTTTGGTAGCTGAAAACCAGTCAGGAATCTTCAAGTTTTTCTGGGACTATTAAGGCTGTGTCTGTCTGGTAAACTTGAATTTACCAAGTCTTTGTACCAATATAGGCTGGTCATTTAATAATACGGCAGGATACAGCAATCTGGAAGCAGCCTGGAGAATTAACTTCAGCCTGTATCTGTATTCTGATCTTTTTGCCAATTGAACCAGGCCCTCTTGCCTTAAAGGTGTTGATTTCAAACTCTCAGCATTACAGAGCTCTCCTCTCCCTCCAGAGGTTCACGGGGCAGATTCACTTCCTGGTGCCCAGTAGACTGTTCACTTGTGATGCTAACCCCCTCTCACTCCAGGCATCAGCAACGAAGATCTTAACTGAGATCCCTCTCTCTACTCAGCGGATTTCATCTGTCCTTCCAGAGCACTGCACCATCCCTCTGTCTGGAAATGTGAACTTTTTCTTTCTCTCTTTGGTATCTATAGAATCCGGCTAAGTGTCAGAATTAATGTTCGGGAACTGAAAGAAAAGCTCATGTATTGATCAGTGAAGTCTACTTTTGGGGCAATGGTGCCCCCCACCCCCCAGCGCTCTCCCATGCAGGGAGGTTTGCAGCTCATCTGTGCAGCAAGCTGGTCTCTAGATGGACTGGGAGCCTCCACCAGGGTCTATGCTGGCTAAACCCTGGGGTGGTTTAGGCATAAGTCTTTATACAGATGCAGGAGAGCTCAGCTTTCTGTAAAGTGCTCAGGGAAAAATACAGAGGAGGGGCTGTGCATGCTTTGTGTATTGAAGCACAGCATGGGTTAGCTCAGATGAAATAATATGGCAACATCTTTCTCAGACAGCATATGCCCAACTCTGCTCTCACCCCAAGACTCTGCACTGGGACGATGATGAGTGAATCTGTAAGACACTTTTCCCAACTCTGCATTTTAAAGCAAAGCACAGATCTCTGGCTCCCTGGCTCCCTAACTAAGCGGTGAGGAGAGCTTTTAAAAATCCTTCCACACCCTTTGACATCTTCCTAGCACTTGCTGAAGATCTCCCAGAATGGAGCGCTTCTTGACATAACAGATACCTGATGTCTCATTGCTGTGCATGGCTAATGGACACATTCAGCACAGCAATACCAGTAATGAGTAAATTTTTAATAGTCCTGATGTTCACCTCTAAGGGTGCAACCCATGGCACTGTGAGTACTATGGTCGTACTGTAACACAGCCTGTTGTGACGCTCAGGTGCTTACAGCTCTAGAAAACAAGGACAGAGATCCCAGTGGATGCTACGGGCTAGTCTCAGTCGAGCATGACTCCATTGAATTCAATGGCATTACTGCCAGTTTACACTGGTATGAAAGGAGAATCAGACCTCAAGTGTGTGCATGTGAAATCTGAACGTGGCAATGTTGGGGACCTGTAGAGAAACACAGGTATGGACTCAGAGGGGAGACACCCCACACCTTCTCCAGGTTGAAGTTCTGGTAGACTCCACTGGGGTATTTTTAGCTGCTCTCTGTTGGTGTCTGGTTTCTACTGGAGGACCTGGAGCCTCAGGGTACATAAGCCCCACAGAGCCAGTGGACCAAAAACCCCTCTGCTTTCCAAACCCTAGCTGACAAATCAAGCCAATGGAAGCTAGTTGAAAATGTTTAAACTGGAATTTCCCCTGGAGTAGCATTCATCTGATGGGGAGAGAACAGCACACCTGAGCACTGCCCACCTCCCAGGGCATGCCCCAGAAGCAGGAAGCCTGCTACAGAACAGAAGACAGAGGGGTATTTACAGAAACTGCAGATAAACTATCCCTCTACCTGCCTGTGTATCGTAGGGTTTTCTATAGCATCTGTCACCATCGTATCAAAGGATAACATTTTAAAAAGCACCTAAATGACGTAGGCAACACAATTTTCAAAAGTGATTTAGACACTTGGGGCCAGATTTTTAAAGGTATTTAGGTGCCTAAAGATGCAGATAGGGGCCTACTGGGATTTTCAAAAGAACCTAGGTGCCTAACAGTCGTTTTTTTTCCAATACCTTACAAAATCTGGCCCTAATCCCAAGAGCCTAAATCCCATTAATTTAGACTGCCAAGGAAGTTTGTCACTACTGAAAATAACCTCGAAGCTTCATGCAGTTTTTCAACCTGTTCATCAGAGTCTCTGGGAGTTCACATTTCCATGGCAAGAGGATTCATCAATAATCATTGAGCAAAGGAAGTTAATCTCTTTCCAGAGCCTGTGTGTCAAGAACATTGTTTGGAAAAAATCAGCACAAACCAGTTGGTTCTAGTTCTTTATGGTGCGCGTTCTCCCTCTCGGATCCTTCCCCTCCCATGCTTGCATTGTAAGTTCCTGAGAGCGTTGGAGAGCCATTGTCTCCTCTGTGTTCCATACAGCACCAGGTACCAGCTTAGTGCTCCACAAAACAATAATGCTCTGGGATAATTATCACTTGTGGACAGTCCTGTGTGTGTGTGTGCGTGTTGGGCTGGAGGGACAAACGGGTGCAGGGATGTCAAAAACGCATGTGATGGGGAAGAAAATAGTCTTCAAAATTAATCTATAGGGCAGCCTCCATTTGTCGTCTTTCCTCCTTATTCCTTTCCATTGGTGGTGGCAGAGCATGAGTGGCAGAGCATACTGTGAGTGTCAGATCCCACCCTGCTGTCATCAAATATCTGGCATACAGAAATGATATCAGTTTAAACCCTGTAGCTCATTGGCCTCCTCAATTATAGTTTTAAAGCTGACATGGCTGTGGAAGGATCAGTGTTCAAGTGTCTCTTTTGGCTGGCTGGCCCCTCACTGCTCATGGATCCATGATAAATGCTCTCCATGACTTGAGTTCTCAGCTGTACACTCGGTGTCTGGGAAGGGTGGGCCAGACCCCAGAGCTCCCCTCAGAGTATCCAGTCTCACATGAAACTGATCCCCCAGCACAGCTGATGGGTTTTTAATGGGACACAAACTGTCTGCTCTAGCCAGTTAAGACCCAAACTGTGCAACACACCAGAAGTATTAAGGACCCTGGTGTTGTACACCCCACAGAATCCAGACCATCACTAATGCTATGTCTCCTTTATAAATAATGACCTTTCCTTTGAGAAGCACCTGAGGGATTCAAAAGAATTTACACACTTACCCAGCTGGTCAAACAGGACATCAGGGTAATTGTCTGCACCTCTGGCTGAAACTCAGCTGCTGTCACACAGTGGCCAGCAGCACTAGTTTAATACAGGCAAATGTCCCTGTACAGCTGAACCTGCTGGGAGGGCAGGTTGGATGGGTAGAGAGCTGTCACCCAGGTCAGTGTTGGCAGGATATTAAAGGCCACTTTACCAAAGAGGGGTTTGTGTCTCTACTGTCCAGAAGTAGCCAGGAGCTCTGGTTACAGCCTGTCCCAGGGACCAGCCTGCAGCAGTGTGGTGCCCCTCACGCTCTGGGCCAGATTTGGCCACTTACACCTCTGAGTGCTGAGCTGTTCAGCCAATAGCCCATTGACTCCAATGAGGCTTGTTGAAGAATGACGAATGCTCAGGGAGCAGCAGGGAGCCGGAATCTGCCCCATGCGCAGGCAGAGGGTGACTCAATACGAACTCACAGAGCAGACTGCTCTCTGCAGGGGTAGTGCCCACCTGAGCAGTGACCCAGCCTAGCCCTGCTGGTCTATTGGGAGCTGCCAGGATCCCAGCACAAGCAGGGCTGGCTGCAGAGCCCCGGGGGTTGCATTACGCGCTCACGTAGCCCACTATCACCCTGTGATTCCCTAACACAATGTGTGCTCTGCAGAGAGATTTGTGCAGCAGCAATTGTCACACCTCAGCGAAGGCTGGCTGAGACCCAGAGTGACCAGTCTTGGGGAGAACAGTCACTGCTTGGGTAATGATCCCTGAGTGACAGCTCCTCCTCCTTCTCCCCTGCTCTCCATGACATTACACGTCACTTGCCATTAGCTTGTCTGAAACCCCAAAGCCAACGAGACCCTTACTAAAAAGAAAACCATATTGGCTGATAAAAGGTAAATTGATTTTATTGGAAGAGAAGGTGAATATTGCAATTAATACACGAGGTGTAAAAGGGACAGAAGAAGTTAAACTCATCACAGAGACAGCAATAATTGAATATTTCTGGATTTATTAATATCATAACAAGGCTGCATCAGAGGCTAAAGCAGGAAGGACAATTCCAGGGAATGCAGATGGGTGAAAGCAGTGATGACATGGGAATAAAGACAGGTGTCATGAATTGGTAAAATCCCCCACCTAAAAGAGGAAGCAGATTTGCTGGAAATCAGCATTATGGGAATGCTACAGGCAGATCCTGGCTCCCTTGGGGAACCCCCTACAGACTGACACGGGAACCAGCGGAGCCCCCTGTTAAGAACACTCTGAGCTCTTCAGTGACTTCTCGAAGTTCTTCCCATCGTGTGTCACCTGGCAGGTGTAGGTCTCATGGGTCTTCCACTTTGATGCATCCAGAGACAGGTAACTGCTGGCCATGTACTTGTTGTCACTCTGTTTGGAGGGTTTGGTCGTCTCCACTCCAGTGGAGATCTGCTGGCCATCAGCTTTCCAGGTGACTTGGACTGACCCTGGGTAAAAGCTGCCCAGCAGACACACCAGTGTGGCTTTGCTCTTTGTTTTTATCTCTTCCGAGGATGGAGGGAAGAGGTGCACGGTAGGAGATGCCTTTGGCTGACCTACAAGACAAGGAGATTCAGTGTTAGAAAACCCAAATCCAGAGACTGTCTGTGCCGAACACAAGAAATTCCAGTTCTCTGAAGTGTAACAAATAGAATCTTTTACAAGTGCCGTGGGCAGGGTAATTATCTGAGATGTAAGATATCCTTCTGGTTAAGAATCAGAACATTTGGGACCCAATTCTTGGTCTGTCACATCCTTCCTTAGTGAACCTGGCCTAGTTAGTAACTGTCCCTATGCCTGTAGAAGTCAGATAATATCACTTGAATCACTGAAGGCTTGATTCCGTATTCCTCTTACACCCATATCTCCCACTGACTTCACATAACATCCTGGGGTCTGCCAGTGTTGGTGCTAAAAAAAAATCAGTTGGTCTGAAAGTGAGTAAAGAATTACTCCAATCGATACGCATTGGACATCTCGCAAGAGCCAGTCACAAAGAGAAGCTGCAGGTGATTCTGCATTGTGCTTCATTTTAGAAATCTAAAAGCAGCTTTCTAAGGATTTTGGACTACATTGTAGTTATTAGTTCAGGGATATTTCTTAGGATCTAAGGTTTACTTCGAGATCATGTCTGTAGTTAGGGCACTAGAAGCCACGTCAGTGCACCCAGAGAGGAATCCGTATGGAAAAATCCTGTAAAATGTAATGACAAAGATACCAGTAATATCCAAGGGATGGGACAGGGGATCTAGACACATTTAAGAGTGTTTATATAAACTTCCATAAAATTCTATGGAGCTCTACACCCTCTTTTCTATGGCAGGGATAAAGTCTCTATATAAAATTCTTTAAGCAGTTGTTATTGTCTGCCACATTCTGCAGGCCTTTCTACTAAGGGACCTCAATAGGAACAACCTCCTAACTCATCTTGTGGTATGCCAACTGCTGAACACACCTAGTTACCGAGTTAGCTTGTTGCTGAAACATTTCCGGAAGCTCGTAATGTACAGAATGTTTTATGGGACAAATCCCAGCCAAAGGACTCGAGCCAGTATGTGTCTAAGTGCCTTGCTGGATCAGGGTCCAAGGTGAGCAAAGGGACATTGCAAAATATCACAGTATTGGTTGATTTCACGGTGGTACAGAGTAGAGTCCCCTGCACCCTCGCACGATGTTGTGCTATGTTACTGCATGGAGACAATAAAGGACCTATTGGCTTAGGAATGCATGCAAAAATTTGGGGAATTTTTAACCCCCTAGTAAAAAGCACCTGTCTTCTAACTGGGGCCAAATTGAGAAACTCTTCCTCATTCCAGGTAGCAAGGATGTCAGTGGGCCTGTTTGAAGAGCAAGGCGCTACTTAGGACAAGTAGGCTCAGTGTAGCCTGGGCTGTAGTTATTTCACGCTTTACACAGGTCAAAGCTACAAACAATGTTGTCTGAGCTAGCACAGTCAGCCCTGATTTACTGAGCCCTGGCGAGCCGAGATCTATCTGCTCCTCAAGGTTTTACTGTAACTGAAGCCTGCTGGCCCAGCCAGCATCCTGGTCATTGAGCTTGGAGGTTGGCAGCTGGAAAGTGCAGCTTCTAGGAAGCCGTCTAGCCTTTCCAGACTGGCCAGCAACCTCGTTAGTGTGCTCCAGGCTTGAGAGAGGCAATTAGTGCAGTCTCTTTCAAGCCCTCTTCCCCTGCAGGCTGCTCCAACCCCACCCCCTTTATCTGTAACCCTCCATATTTCAAAGGTGTTGGGTGTCCCTCAGCACCTGCAGAAAATCAGGGTTGAGTGGTATTTCCAAACTGAAATCCACGATAGCTACAGTCATCCAAGGTACAATGGAACCGATCCTCCGGGTCAGGAGTAAGTCAGTCGGTGAAATTACACTCACTCAGTGTAAGGGTAAATCAGTGTAGTTCCATTGTTGCCAAGGGGGCTACATTGATTTACACCACTCAAGGATCTGTTCTTATATTTTTAAAATTGCTTCAGTGTCTTAACTCGCTTTAAATGAGCAATTCTAGAAATAGGGCTGGTCAAAAATTACCCATCAAATCTTTTTCAATTAAAAATTGGGATTTCATCTCAATGGAAATTTTTGCAGAAAGTTTCCGATGTTAAAAAATTTCTTGTTGCAAATGCAAAATCTCAAAAGCGAAAGGTTTCTGCAAATATCTAGGGTTTTTCTTTGTTTTCAGTAATTATCGATAAAAGATATTTTAGTTTTGAATTTTTTTTGCAAAAAGTCTAAATTCTCAGCAGAAAATTGACAAAAATATTATAATTTTTGATTGATTTTTCCACAAAATGAAACCCATTTTGTGACTAACTCTTACTAAAATGAATAGTCTTCAGACTGCTCCAGAAGATCAGATTTCAAATCCCAAAGGACAAATTATTTTTTCATATCACATTAGATTTCCAGGGATTGTACCTCTATCTTAAAGAGGTTTGGATGAGTTTTGGTGGAGATCTATTGAAAACAAAAGGACTATGTTGTTTTACCCTGGCTGAGAACCTGGCACTTGGTTTCTTTCACATCTTGACTTAAGAAATGTCTAGTTCGTTAAAACAAGGTAGAAAATATTTTAGGAGGCTCACACCAGTTATTTAAAAATTGGGACCTGACAGCAGGATCTCGATAGATTTCATGGGCCAATTCAAACACCTGTTCATTGGGAAAAGATCTGAAAATCCAGCATAGGACACGTGCACTCTATTCTGACTATCCACTGATTAAATATTGTTCTCAACACCATGTGAAGGTCTGTGCATAAAGGGAGAGGAGACCCAATCCTGGCAGTAAGAGAGAAAAGGAGGAAAAAATCATGGAAACATGACAGGATTGGCATTGAGAAGGAAAGCAGGTGAGTAATTCAGTGACTTACCAAGGACGGTCAGCTGGGTTCCTCCACCGAAGACATTCCACAGTGACACAGGGCTGTACAAAAACCAGTCGCCACCACCGCCAATGGGGGGAAAATAGACATGGGACAACTTCTGCTGGCTCTCCATGAGAGCGAAGGTTCATTATTTCTGGAGAAGCTCATAGTACAATTGATTGAATGAAGATCCATTGGGAGGTGAAGCAATGGAGTATTCCTTGGGAGAGATCACATGGGGCCAAATCCTGGTCCCAGCACGCAGCCCACATAAGAGAGCAGAAGATGGTCTTGTATTTAAGGCACTGGAGTGGGCATCAGAAGAAGGGTTCAAGTCCTGGTTCTGCCACAGACTTTCTTTGTGCCCTTGGGCAAGCCACATAAGCTCTGTGCCTCAATTCCCCATCTGTAAAATGGGGATAGTACTTCCCTATTTCACAGGGGTGCTGTAAGGATAAATTCCTTTATGGCTGTGAGATGCTCAGGTACAACAGTGATACAGGCCATAAACCTGCCTAGATAGACACAAAGGAACTGTGTGGTAGGCAGCTGCTACTCCACTGGGTTCCACTGTCCCTGTGCTCCCCCAACACACCCACGGTCTGTGGATCTGCAGGAACCTCCAGCATTGCCTGTGTGTGCTGCTGTGGATGGCCCCTATGGAGCTCCATCTAGCACCATTGTGGGTGGTGGAGGGGACGCAGAGAGTGTTGAATTGGAGCTGCTAAGCTGTTGGTCGTTCCACTGCCAGCTGCCCTTTGTAGGTCCCAGGGAGGGAGGGGCTGGCAGATTTCTTTGGGATGCTGATAGTGAACACGCTGAGCCACGTTCAACCTTGGTGCAATTATAGTGACTTGTGGGAATTATACCAGAGGAGAATTAGGCCCATTTGCTGCCAATATTTAATATAGCCAATCGTGCATTTCATGTGGGCGATACCCCTGTTTCCAAAGCATGTGTCCATAGCCTACATCCCTGGGAGCGGTGGCATCTCTACAGACATTGTATAAACACTATCCTAGCGTCACACCAACAAATATCAGCAAAGAAACAGATCTGGCATGCTGGGACTGCATGTGTGTGGATAGGAAACCAACACCACGTGCTGTCCTCATCTCTCATCCGGATAGTGCAGCCTTCCCTGCACCTATCAGTGAGAAGCTACCACATCCCATGACATGTGGTCCTGCCTTACCTGATCAGAATCTCCAGATAGTTCATAGGGCCAGGAGTCGCTCTGAAGAAGCTGCGTCATGATGTTCTGTCTCGCATTTGGCTGGTGAAGTCTCCCCACCGGACATGTCCAAGGAACAAGTAAAGAATGCTCAAGATCCATGTGCCATGAAACCGATCACCACCATCCTCTGCTGGGACCCTGTTAGTGTCAATACAAGCAATGTTGGGATCAATGTCCATTGTGCAGCAGAGACGAGTGCTTTCCTGACGGGAGCCCCGCATTTGCTTTAGAAATTAACGCAGTGCCACCAACGACAGCCATTTGCTCTGTATTTCCCAGCTGTTCTCAGCAGTAAATCCCTGCGCTGTTTCCCTGGACTGAGCTGCCATGAGACTCTCACCATTGCTGGGCTATTCCCTGCCCCTCACCTTAGGAGAGCAGCTCTGGGGCCTGCTGCCCAGCAGAGTGTGGGCATGAGGTGCCCCTCTCACCAAGGGCAGGGCCAGTAAACATCTAGGCTGTGAGCTGTGTCCATGCTCAGCTGGTTTCTTTGAATTAAACCAGGGCACTGGACCCTCGCTCTGACTGTAAATACAATCTCCCCTTAGTGCCTGGTGTGTGTCAGCTCAGCACGGCCAGGGGACTGAATGGTACCAGCCACATTTCCTCATCAATGGCCCACAGTTGAAGCCAAGGATCATGTGCTGTGTTTAAGGCTTGATCTGACACTTAGTGAAGTTGGTGAGTTCAGTGGTTCAGGCTCAGACCCTGCGAGAATTCCCTGGGTAGTGGAGGGCAGGCCTGAGCCGCTAGCAAAAGTGCCCAAGTCCCATCATCAGAAGAGACTTAAGCACTCGGGACCAGAGTGTTAAAGGTATTTAAACACCTAAATGTACAGGGAGGTGCCTAGCAGGATTTTCAAAAGCACCTAGCTGCCAAATGCCCATTCATTTCAATGGCTTTTAAATCTGGTCCTTAGGCTCCTGATTCCTATTGACTTTCAGTTGAACTTTGACTCTCAATGGAGTGAGTCACTTTGGAAAATACCCTAAATACTTCATGCAGGTTTTCAGTCCATTCGTCAGTCTATTGCAGTTCACATGTGCAAGGGAACAGGCCCAATTAATAAACACTGAGCAAAGGAAGTTCATCTCTTTCCAGAGCCTTTTTGTCAATCAAAATAGTGTTAAGTCAGTGCACACCAATAGGTTCTGGCAGCCAACTCTTTATGGCGCATGCTCGCTCCCCCCCCTCCCCCGTCTCTCTCTCTCTCTCTCTCACACACACACACACACACACACACACACACACACACACACACACACACACACGCTCTGTCTGATCCCTTCACTCCCATTCTAGCATTGTAAGTTCCTGAAAACGTCTGAGAGCTATTGTCCCCTCTGTCCTCTGCACACGCTTAGTGCTCCACAAATCATCATCTGGAATTCTTAGCTCCCAAAAGTACAGGGGTGTGTGTGTGTGTGTGTGTGTGTGTGTGTGTGTGAGTGAGAGGGTGTTGGGATGGTGGGACAAATAGGTGTGAGGATGTTAAAAATACTTATTTAAGAAACCATCATTCTTTAAAACTCATCCATAGCGCAGTCCCCCTCAGCTCCCCTTCCCCCTTATTCATTTCTGGAGGAGGTAGAAGTGCATGGCTGGCCATCCATCCATCTATCTGTGTCACTCATATTGTGAGTGTCAGATCCCATTGTGCTGCCACCAAATATCTGGCATAGGTGATACAAATGTATCCTTTTACCTCCGGGGCCCATGGCTGTAGGAGAACCAGTATTTATGGGTCTCCTTTGGCTGGCTGGCCCAGCACGGCTCAGGGGTCCGTAGTTCCCAGCTGTACACAGGGTGCATGCTGCTGTCTGGGAAGGGTAGGACAGACTCCAGGGTGCCTCTCAGACTATCCACTCTCACATGCAACATGAAACTTATCCACAGACCCCCAGCACC
Source organism: Chrysemys picta bellii (assembly GCF_011386835.1). Classification (NCBI taxonomy): domain Eukaryota; kingdom Metazoa; phylum Chordata; order Testudines; family Emydidae; genus Chrysemys; species Chrysemys picta. The sequence continues at coordinate 15,357,807 of NC_088805.1, read as the reverse complement.
ATTTTGGGGTTTTAATGGGACACAAACTGTCTGCTCTGGCCCATCGAGGCCCAGACTGTGCTACACACACGACGTACTAAGGGCCCCAGTGTTGTGCACCCAGAGAATCCAGATCATCAGGAATGTTCTGATTTAGTTCTAAATAATGATGCTTTTCAAATGTAATATCTTGAATCTGAAGGCTCCCAAAGCACTTTACGCACTTACACAGCTGGTCAAACTGGACATGAGGGTCTCTGCCTTCACCTGCGGTTGAAACACAGGAGCTACCACACAGTGGCCAGCAGCACTGGTTTATTTCAGGCAAATTTCCCTGTACAGCTGAACATGCTGGAAGGGCAGGTTGGGTGGGTAGAGAGCTGTTGCCCAGGTTGTTGGTGGCAGGATATTAAAGGCCACTCTTCCAAAGAGGGGTTTGTGTCTCTACTGTCCAGAAGTAGCCAGGAGCTCTGTTTGCAGCCTAACCCAGGAACCAGCCTGCAGAAGTGTCGTGCCCCTCCCTCTATGGGCCAGATTTGGCCACTTATTCCCCTGAGTGCTGAGCTGTTCAGCCAATAGCCCATTGACTCCAATGAGGCTACCTGAAGAATGACTAATGCTCAGGGAGAAGGTACCGGAATCTGCCCCATGCGCAGGCAGAGGGTGACTCGGTACTAACTCACAGAGCAGACTGCTCTCTGCAGGGCTAGTGACCCACCTGAGCACTGACCCAGACTAAAAAGAAAACCATAGTAGCTGATAAAAGGTAACTTGATTTTATTGGAAGAGAAGGTGAATATTGCAATTAATACACAAGATGTAAAAGGGACAGAAGAAGTTAAACTCTTCACAGTCACAGCGATAGTCAATTTTTTCTGATTTTATTAATATCATAACAAGGCTGCATCAGAGACTAAAGCAGGAAGGACATTTCCAGGGAATGCAGGGGGGTGAGAGCGGTGGGGACGTGGGAATAAAGACAGGTGTCGTATGGATTGGTAAAATCCCCGCTAAAATGGGAAGCAGACTGGCTGGAAATCAGCATTATGGGAATGCTACAGGCAGATCCTGGCTCCCTCGGGGGGAACTGACACGGGAACCGGCCAACCCCTCTGGGGGTCAGAGGGTTAAGAACACTCTGAGCTCTTCAGGGACTTCTCGAAGTTCTTCCCATCGTGTGTCACCTGGCAGGTGTAGGTCTCGTGGGTCTTCCATTTCGATGCATCCAGTGACAGGTAACTGCTGGCCATGTACTTGTTGTCACTCTGTTTGGATGGCTTGGTCGTCTCCACTCCAGTGGAGATCTGCTGGCCATCAGCTTTCCAGGTGACTTGGACTGCCCCTGGGTAAAAGCTGCCCAGCAGACACACCAGTGTGGCTTTGTTCTTTGTTTTTATCTCTTCAGAGGATGGAGGGAAGAGGTGCACTGTAGGAGATGCCTTTGGCTGACCTATAAGACAACGAAACTCAGTGTTAGAAAACCCAAAACCAGAGACTAGCAGTGCAGAACGTAAGAAATTCCAGATCTCTACAGTGTAAGAAATCCAACCTCTCACAAGTGCAGTGGCAGAGTAATTATCTGAGATGTTCTCCTGGTTAAGGCATAGGACTGGGAATCTGGACACTTGGGGTCCATTCCTAGTTCCGCCACAGGCTTCTTCTGTGAACCTGATGAAGTCACTTACCTCTCTGCCTATGAAAGGGGGTCACATCACTGAACTCACCACACGCAGACTTTTTCTCAAGTTTTATGTGTTTTTACATATTTCTAAAGCGCTTTGAGACACTTGGTGGAAGATGCTGGAGAAGTGCCAAGTATTATCAGTATTGTTTCCAAGCTCACCTTTTCATTCATTGTTGCTCAGATAAAGGGAAATACGACTTCTAAACAGCTAGCAACCTAGGCAGTTTGCACAGAATTCCTCAACATTAAGTGCTAGATTTTTATACCCTTCCTCACAATGAGTAGCACTTTCCTTCTCAAATGTGCCATTTAGTGCAGAGAAAGGTGCTACTCATTGAATTAACTCAGAAGATATTTCCGTGGTGAAAACTCTCTCTCTCTCTCTCTCTCTCTCTCTCTTTTATTTCTGAAGAAGAGACCATCTGCGAATGAGATGGTGAGAGCCATTCACAATGAAAAACTGCAGGTCATTTGCCCTTGTGCCCATCTTAGAAATATAAAAACAGCAGATAAGTATCTTCCTAGGACTACGTTCTGTTTTTTATTTTGGGGATATTTCTTAACTCTACCCTTAGACCCTTAATTTGTCTGTTCAGACCTTGGGGGCTGTTTCACTAGGGGCACAGAAGAATCTGGAGTAACTATCTGCTTAGGAAGGGCACAAAAGTTCAGGGAAATTTTAAATCCTTGGTAACAATTATGCATCAGCCTTGTTGCTGGGACCAGATTGGGATGCCCTTCCTCGTGCGAGATTACTCCACAGGCGGTTTGTCCCATTTCATTAGTGGGACTGTATGAAAAGCAATGTGCTATTTGGCATGAGTAGGGTTACTGCAGTCTGGGCCTTAATTATTTCACACTTTATATAGGTCAAAGCAGCCAACAATGGTGTTTGAGCTAATACTGTCAGTCCTGACTTACTGAGCCCTGGCTAAGCCAGGTCCATCAGGTCCCCAAGGCTGGTCTGTAACTGAAGCTGGCTGGTCCAGCCACCATCCTGATCACTGAGCTTGGCAGACACAGAATCCAGCCTCTAGGAAGCCGTCCAGCCTTTCAGACTGGCCAGCAACCTCGTTAGTGTGCTCCACGCTTGAGGGACACAATTAGTGCAACCTCTTTAAAGCCCTCTTCCCCTGCAGGCTGCTCCAACCCCACTCTGTTTAAATAAGATCTTGCATATTTCAAAGGTTTTGGGTGGGGTTGGGTTGCATTTCTAAACTGAACTCCAATTTTCTCTAAGGTACAATGGAACGGATCTTCAGTGTCAGGAGTAAGTCAGTCAGTGCAATGAGACTCATTCAGGGTAAGTGTAAATCACTGTAGCTTCCGTGCCAGCAATGGACTACATGGATTTACACCCTATGAGGAGTTGCCTCCTATTTTTAAAATTACATCAGTCTCTTGCCTACCTCTAACTGAGCAATGCTACAAATAGGGCTGGTTAAAAATGACCCATCAAAACTGTTTTCAGTGGAAAATTGGTTTTCAATTGAATGAAAATATTTGTCGGAAGTATCTACTTTTCTCAAAAAAATTCGTGTTTTTGTGTGTTGGAAAATCCCCAAATGGAAAAAGTGGAAATCTTAAGCTAAAACCTGTCAATAACTGAAGCATTTTCAGTTTTCAGCTGAAAATGCTTGTTTGGGATTTTGGACCCCTTGAGATAAAAATGATTTTTTTGTTTTGCTTTTCCTAAAATTATTCACAGAATAAAACATTATTTTCTGCCCAGCTCTCATTGCTAAGCATTTCCCTCCAACGGCCCCTGACAAATCAGATTTTAAATCAGGAGGGACCAATGACTTTAATAGAACATTAGATTTCCTGGGATTGGACACCTGTCTGTAGGAGCCTGGGGTGAGGTTTGGTGGAGCTCTATTGCGGACAATGGAGCCAGGGCAGTTTACAGGATCTGAGAAGCTGGCCTTGGGTTTCTTTCATACACTGACTAACACCTGATGCTACTGAGAAATAGTTCATACCTTAAAAGAAAAAGAGGGACAATCTTTTCCTTACGGGGCTAACACTAGGTTATCGTAACTGGGGATCCAGTGGCAGAATCTCAATAGGTTTCATGGGCAAATTCAAACTTCTCTTCATTAAGAACAGAAAACCCAACATGTGCTGTGTACATCTGCTATAACTATCCAGAGAGACTAAACGTTATTCCCAACACTGTGTGAAGGTCCATATATAAAGTGAGAGGAGTCCCGAGCCCAGCATGAAGACAAAGAAATCAGGAAAAAAAATCATGGAAAACGTACAATACAGCCAGGAGAAGGAAAGTTTGTGAGTAATTCAGTGACTTACCAAGGACGGTCAGCTGGGTTCCCCCACCGAAGATCCACCACAGTGACACAGGGCTGTACAAAAACCTATCCCAGTCGATGGCAGGGGGAGGTTGCCACCACTGCCTGGGAGGGGAAAAAGAGGCGTGGGGCAATTTCCGCTGGTTCCCCATGGGAGTGCAGGTTTATCCTTTCTGGAGAAACTCATTGTACAGTAGGAGGAGTGGAGATCCACTGGGAAGTGAAGCAATGGAGTATTCCTTGGGACAACTCACAATAAGGCCAAATCCTGGTCCCCGCGCACAGCCCACATAAGAGAGCACACAATGGGCTTGTAGTTAAGGCATTGGAGTGGGAGTCAGGCGAGACGGGGTTCAAGTCCTGGCTCTGCCACCAACTTTGTATCCTTGGGCAAGTCATGTCATCTCTGTGTCTGTTCCCCATCTGTAAAATGGGGGCAGCACTTCCCTGCCTCACAGGGTGGTCTAAGGATAAATTCTATCGTGTCTCAGAGATTCTCAGGCACTACAGTGGTTGAAGGCGTAAAGGTACCGAGAGAGAAGCAAAGGAGCTCTGTGCTCTGCTACCGTGCTGGGTTCCCCCACTACAGCGCTCCCCCAATCCCCGCACAGGCTGTGGGTCTGCCTGTGTGTCTGTGCGGCTGTGACTGGAGCCCGTGGAGAACGGTTGTGGGTGCTGGAAGGCATGTACACAACTGGACTGCGTGTGGGTCCTTCCACTGCCATTTGGCCATGACAGGCCAATACTGGACCAAATTCATCACTGGTGCCATTGTAGTCACTTCAGTGGAATTACATCAGGGAATGAATGTGGCGCATTAGCTGTCAGTATTGAATGGATTCAGTGGTGTATGTTATAGATATGATAACCGCACATAGAAACCATGTGTCCGTAAACCCACACCTCTGGAGCACCAGCATCTTTCTAGACATAATTAATGTACAGGATGTTCCAGTGACCCAGCAATTAGTGTCAGCGAAGAGACGGATCAGACGTGCCAGGGGCTGCACACGGGTGGATCGGATGTGATCCAAACCACGTGCTGTCCTCGTCTACTCTCTGAATAGTGCAGCCTCTCTGCACCTGTCTGTGAGAAGCTAAGACTTAACTTACCTGATCAGGATCTTCAGACAGTCCATGGGGCCAGGGGGTCGCTCTGAGTCACTGGGCACAGCCCTTCTTCAAGAAGCTGCCTCATGACGTCCTGTGTTCCCTCTCAGCTGAGCCATGCAGGGGGCTGGTGACGTCTCCACATTGGACATGCCAGAGGAATGACTCAAGATCCATGTGCCATGAAACCGATCACCCCACGCTCTGTCTGATCCCAGCAGTGGGTCAGGTGCAGGCATTACTGGAAGCCAGGAGCCAAGCAAGCTGCTCAGAACCTTTGGTGCTTGTAAAAGCCACGTCCATCGTTCAGCTGGCATATGCTGGAAAATGCTCCAGACCCTGTTGGTACCAATACAAGGCAATGCTGGTATCAATAGAGAGCAAGTCTGCTCAGCCCATGTCCAGTATGCAGCAGAGATCAGCACTTTCCTCGTGGGAGCCCCCAGTTGCCTTCAGCAATTAATGTAGTGCCACCAACACCAGCCATTTGCTCTGTATTTCCCAGCTGTTCTCAGCAGTAAATCCCGGCGCTGTTTCCCTGGACTGAGCTGCCATGAGACTCACACCATTGCTGGGCTATTCCCTGTCCCTCACCTTAGGAGAGCAGCTCTGGGGCCTGCTGCCCCGCAGAGTGTGGGCGTGAGGTGCCCCTCTCACCAAGGGCAAGGCCAGTAAACATCTAGGCTGTGAGCTGTGTCCATGCTCAGCTGGTTTCTTATAAATTTAAACCAGGGCACTGGACCCTCCCTCTGACTGTAAATACAAACTCCCCTTAGTGCCTGGTGTGTGTCAGCTCAGCACGGCCAGGGGAGTGAATGGTACCAGCCTCATTTCCTCATCAATGGGCCGCAGTTGAAGCCAAGGATCATGTGCTGTGTTTAACACGTGATCCGGCACCTACTGAAGATGGTGGGGAAGCTCCTGTGACTTCAGTGGTTCAGGCTCAGACCCTGCGAGAATTCCCTGGGTAGTGGAGGGCAGGCCTGAGCCGCTAGCAAAAGTGCCCAAGTCCCATTGTCAGAAGTGACTTAGGCCTGGAGTGTTAATGGTGTTTAAGCATCTAAATATATAGGTAGGCGCCCTGTGGGTTTTTGAGAAGCACCTGTCTGCCAAACGCCCATTCATTTCAATGCCTTTTAAATCTGTTGAACTTAGACTTTTAATGGAGTGAGTCTCTTTTGAAAATACCCTAAATACTTCATGCAATTTTTCAGTCCATTCGTCAGTCTATTGCAGTTCACATGGGCAAGGGAACAGGCCCAATTAATAAACACTGAGCAAAGGAAGTTCATCTCTTGCCAGAGCTTTTTTGTCAATGGAATAGTGTTAAAAGTCAGCGCACACGAATAGGTTCTGGCAGCCAACTCTTTATGGCAAATGCTCACTCCCCCTTTCCCCCCCCCCACACACTCTCTCTCTCTCTCTGATCCCTTCACTCCCATTCTAGCATTGTAAGCTCCTGAAAACTTCTGAGAGCCATTGTCCACTCTGTGCTCTGCCCATGCTTGGTGCTCCATAAATCATCATCTGGAAATCTTAGCCCCCAAAAGTACAGTCCTGTGAGTGTGTTGGGATGGCGGGACAGTAGGTCTGGGGATGTTAAAAATACTTTGTGTGACGCTTAAAAAAAACCCCTTATTGTTTAAAACTTCTCCATAGTTCAGCCTTCCTCTGCTCCCCTTATTTCCTTCTGTAGGAGGTGTCAGGGCATGACTGGCCGTCCGTCCATCCTTCCGTCCATTCACCCACCCGTGTAACCCATATTGTGAGTGGCAGTAGCACGGTGCGATCCGACACATACGTGGCATATGTGGTACAAATGTATCCCTTTACCTCCCTGGCCCCATGACTGTAGGAGAACCAGTGTTCATGGGTCTCCCTTGGCTGGCTGGCCCAGCACTGCTCAGGAGTCCATGATAAACACTCTGCCTGAGGTGAATTCCCAGCTGTACACACGGTGCATGCTGCTGTCTGGGAAGGGTGGGGCCAACACTAGAGGTCCCCTCACATGCTACTGATCCCCCAGCACAACTGATGGGTTTTAAATGGGACACAGACTATCTGCTCTGCCCTGTCAAGGCCCAAATTGTGAAGTAACACAGGCCTGAATGATACCAGAGAATCCGGATTACCAGTAATGTTCTGCTTGTACTTAAAAAGCATCTTGAATCTGAAGGGTCCCAAAGCACTTTAACCATTTGCACAGCTGGTCAAACTGGAAATAAATGTCCTTGACTTCACCTCTGGCTGAAACAAACTAGGTGTCACATAGTGGTCAGCAGCACTAGTTTAATTCAGGCAGATTTCCATGTACAACTAAACCTGCTGGGAGGACCGGTTGGGTGTGTAGAGAGCCGTCGCCTTAGTTGGTGTTTGCAGGATATCAAATGCCACTCGTCCAAAGAGGGGTTTGGGTCTCTACTGACCAGACGTAGCCAGGAGCTCTGGTTACAGCCTATCCCAGGGAACAGCCTGCAGCACTGCAGTGCCCCTGTCTCTATGGGCCAGATTTGGCCACTTACACCCCTGAGTGTTGAGCTGTTCAGCCAATAGCCCATTGACTCCAATGAGGCTACTTGAAGAATGACTAATGCTCAGGGAGAAGAAGGTACCGGAATCTCCCCCATGCGCGGGCAGAGGTTGACTCAATACTAACTCACAGAGCAGACTGCTCTCTGCAGGGCTAGTGACCCAGCCGAGCATTGACCCAGACTAAAAAGAAAACCGTATTAGCTGATAAAAGGTAAATTGATTTTATTGGAAGAGAAGGTGAATATTGCAATTAATACATGAAGTGTAAAAGGGACAGAAGAAGTTAAACTCTTCACAGTCACAGTAATAGTCAATTTTTTCTGATTTTATTAATATCATAACAAGGCTGCATCAGAGACTAAAGCAGGAAGGACATTTCCAGGGTATGCAGCGGGGGGGTGAGAGCAGTGGGGACGTGGGAATAAAGACAGGTGTCATATGGATTGATAAAATCCCCCACCTAAAACAGGAAGCAGATTTGCTGGAAATCAGCATTATGGGAATGCTACAGGCAGATCCTGGCTCCCTTGGGGAACCCCCTAAAGACTGACACGGGAACCAGCGGAGCCCCCTGTTAAGAACACTCTGAGCTCTTCAGTGACTTCTCGAAGCTCTTCCCATCGTGTGTCACCTGGCAGGTGTAGGTCTCATGGGTCTTCCACTTTGATGCATCCAGAGACAGGTAACTGCTAGCCATGAACTTGTTGTCACTCTGTTTGGATGGTTTGGTCGTCTCCACTCCAGTGGAGATCTGCTGGCCATCAGCTTTCCAGGTGACTTGGACTGACCCTGGGTAAAAGCTGCCCAGCAGACACACCAGTGTGGCTTTGCTCTTTGTTTTTATCTCTTCTGAGGATGGAGGGAAGAGGTGCACGGTAGGAGATGCCTTTGGCTGACCTACAAGACAAGGAGATTCAGTGTTAGAAAACCCAAATCCAGAGACTGCCAGTGCAGAATGTAAGAAATTCCAGATCTCTGCAGTGTAACAAATCCAACCTCTCACAAGCGCCGGGGCAGGGTAATTATCTGAGATGTAAGATGTTCTTCTGGTTAAGGCCCAGGACTGGGAATCAGGACATTTGGGGTCCAATCCTAACTCTGCCACTGACATCCTTAGTGAACCTGGCCTAGTTTAGTAACTTTCCCTATGCCTGTGAAAGGGGATAATATCATTTTACTCATCCTTTTTGTCATTTTAATCCCTGAAGGCTTGATCCCATATTCCTCCTGCACAGATATCTCCTACTGACTTCAAATAACAGCTTGGGGCCTGCAAGGGATACGGTGTTGGCGCTAAAGGAAAAAAATCAATTGGTGTGAAAGTGAGAGAATTGCATTGCGATCTGTATGCACTGGACTTCTAGCAAGAACCAGTCACAAAGAAATGCTGCAGCTGATTCTGCATTATACTTCTTTTTAGAAATCTAAAAGCAGCTTTCTAAGGATTTTGGACCATATTGTACTGATTAGTTTAAGGATATTTCTTAAGGTCTAAGCTTTACTTAGAGTTTAATGTGTGTGATTAGGGGACTGGAAGCCACTTCAGTGCTCAGAGAGGAATCCGGGGCAACCCACATTTTTCCTTATGAAATAATCCTATAAAATGTAATTACAAAGCAACCAACATGATCTAAAGAATGGGACAGAGAACTAGACACGTTTAAGAGTGTTTTATATAAAGTACCATAAAATTCTATGGTGTTCCAAAAGAGACTTTTTTTAACCATGCTATGGTAGGAATAAAGTCTATATCTTAAATTCTGCAAGTTGGATCAATAAACCTGTTAAGCAATTATTGTCTGCCACATTCTGCAGGCCTTTCTACCCAGGGACAACACTTTTGAATAAGACCTCAATAGGAAATAACCTCCTTAACTCATCCTGTGAGATGCTGACAGCTGAACAGCCTCATTACCAAGCTGGCTTGGTGCTGAAATGTTTTCAGAAACTTGTAATGTACAGACTCCTAAATAGGACCAATCCCAGTCAAAGGACCCGAGCTAGTATTTGTTTAAGTGCTTTGTTGGATCAGGGTCCAAAATGAGCAACAAGGATATTGCAAAATATCACAGTATTGGTTGATTTCACGGTGGGTACAGAGTAGAGTCCCCTGCACCCACGTATGATGTGGTGCTATGTTACTGCATGGAGATATGGAGACAGTAAAGGACCTACTGGCTTAGGAATGGATGCAAAAGTTTGGGGAATTTTTAACCCCCTAGTAAAAGGCACCTGCCTTCTAACTGGGGCCAAACTGAGAAGCTCTTCCTCATTCCAAGTAGCACTTTACCCCACAAGCGGTCGGTCCCACTGATGTCAGTGGGCCTGTTTGCTGCTCAGCACGAGTGGGCTCAGTGCAGCACGGGCTGCAGTTATTTCACACTTTACACAGGTCAAAGCGACAATGTTGTGTGAGCTAGCACAGTCAGCCCTGATTTACTGAGCCCTGGCGAGCCGAGATCTGGCTGCTCCTCAAGGTTTTACTCTAACAGAAGTTGCTGGCCCAGCCAGCATCCTGATCATTGAGCTCGGAGGTTGGCAGCCGGAGAGTGCAGCTTCTAGGAAGCCGTTCAGCCTTTCCAGACTGGCCAGCAACCTCGTTAGTGTGCTCCAGGCTTGAGAGAGGCAATTAGAGCAGCCTCTTTCAAGCCCTCTCCCACTGCTCCAACCCCACCCCCTTTATCTGTAACCCTCCATATTTCATAGGTGTTGGGTGTCCCTCAGCACCTGCAGAAAATCAGGTTTGAGTGGTATTTCCAAACTGAAATCCACGGTAGCTACAGTCATCCAATGTACAATGGAACCGATCCTCCGGGTCAGGAGTAAGTCAGTCGGTGAAATTACACTCACTCCGTGTAAGGGTAAATCAGTGTAGTTCCATTACTGCCGAGGAGGCTACATTGATTTACATCACATGAAGATCTGTTCTTATATTTTTAAAATTACTCTGATCTCATAACTCGCTCTAAATTAGCAATTCTACAAGTCGGGCTGGTCAAAAATTACCCATCAAATCTCTTGTCAGTGGAAAAACTGGCTTTTCCTCTCAATGGAATTTTTTGGAGCAAGTATCTGATTAACGAAAAATTTCTTGTTGGAAATGCAAAAACTCAGTACCAAAAGGTTTCTGCAAATATCTGGGGTTTTTCTTTCTGTTTTCAGTATATATTGGGTGAATTTTTTTTTTTTTTTGGCCAAAGAGTCAATTTTCTGCTGAGAATTTAGACAAAAACAACATTTTTCATTTTTGTAGAAATTTTCCAGAAATTGAAACCCCATTTTGTGACTAACTCTTCCCAAAATGAATAGTCTTCAAACTACTCCGGAAGATCAGATTTCAAATCACAAAGGACAAATTATTTTTATCTCACATTAGATTTCAAGGGGTTGTATGTCTATTTTAAGGAGGTTTAGATGCATTTTGGTGGACATCTATTGAAAACAAAGGGACTATGTTGTTCTACCTGGCTGAGAATCTGGCCCTTGGTTTCTTTCACATATTGGGAAAAACCCAGTGCGAATAACTAAGAAATGTCTAGTCCATTAAAACAAAAAACAAGGTAGAAAATATTTTCTTTTAAGATGCTAACACCAGTTATTTAAAATTGGGACCTGACAAGAGAATCTGGGTAGGTTTCATGGGCAAATCCAGAAACCTGTTCATTGGGAAAAGATAAGAAAAATCCAGCATGGGACATCTACACCCTGTTCTGACTATCCAACGATTAAACATTGTTCTTAACACCGTGTGAAGGTCTCTGCATAAAGGGAGAGGAGACCCAATCCTGGCAGTAAGAGAGAAAAGGAGGAAAAAATCATGGAAACACGACAGGATTGGCATTGAGAAGGAAAGCAGGTGAGTAATTCAGTGACTTACCAAGGACGGTCAGCTGGGTTCCTCCACCGAAGACAAACCACAGTGACACATGGCTGTACAAAAACCAGTCATGTTCAATGGCAGGGAGAGATCACCACCACTGCACGTGTGGGGAAAATAGACGTGGGACAACAACTGCTGGATCTCCTTGAGGGCGAAGGTTCATCCTTTCTGGAGAAGCTCATAGTACAGTTGATTTAAATGAAGATCCATTGGGAGGTGAAGCAATGGAGTATTCCTTGGAAGAGCTCACATGGGGCCAAATCCTGGTCCCAGCACGCAGCCCACGTAAGAGAGCAGAAGATGATCTTGTACTTAAGGCACTGGAGTAGGAGTCAGAAGATGGGTTCAAGTCCTGGTTCTGCCACAGACTGATTTTGTGCCTTGGGCAAGTCACATAAGCTCTGTGCCTCAATTCCCCATCTGTAAAATGGGGATAGTACTTCCCTATTTCACAGGGGTGCTGTAAGGATAAATTCCT